>NC_092354.1:50476261-51107956 GCF_963676685.1 Mytilus edulis
TATGTTGTTCTTAAAGTACTGTTTGTTTTGATTTGCTTATGTAGAGGGTTGTTTGAATAAGTAACTTTTAATAAATTTTTCAATTTCAAAATTCGACAATTTTTGAAAATGACCCATATACGGAACATAGTCAAACCTGTAAAGAAAGTTACCCCATGGGACAGGACAATATTGATTTTATAAGAAATGTCACCTTAATGTTTCAAATATTTAGGTATTACTACAGCGGAACTATAGAGATTGATTGACGAATAGATTGTTGATAGTCCCTTGAATCATTATTGTCCAATGTTTCAGAATTGTTCATGGCGATAACAAAGTCACAGTGCATACGATATGTATATATCTTGTAACATGTGCAATATCGATCGACCCGAATAAAGAAAAAGTAGAAAATAACTTGACATGGGGACTTTCGTTGAATAGAAGTGACCTTTCCCTTACAGCTTATTTAACTGTATATAAAAATCAAAAACCTGGTGGTGGATTACCTGTCGAGGCTGAGTCGTGTTGTCTAATCAAAGAAAAGCAACTCCACTTCAGTATCACCTTCCTTAAAACTGAACAAAATGCACCAATGAAAGGGAAAATAAGTTACAAATTGATGATACTAGGCAGCAACCTAACTACACAAGTTCAGAAAATAGAGGGCTCTAATGAATCTGCAGTTGTTACATGCACATATATCATCTTTAAGTTAAACAATTAGAGAGAAGAAGAAGAAACTAACATTAAAACGACCTATATATTAAACTGTCATTAAGATTAATGTCAAGTCGTTGTTTTATAATAGAGATTTACCAACCTGAAGATCAAACACTGATATTAACAGGTATTTAAACACCTAACGAATTGATCATCTAATCAAGCAGTTACTGGCATTTAAAGTTTAAAATTTACAATCGATATATTTATACATATAGTGTTGATTTTACGGGTGAAAAATTAGAGTATTAGTAATCCGAAATTTTAATTCATGCACTTCAAAATCTCGTGGCTACAGAAAACAACATTAATACGATAAATGTATGGAATTATATAAACAGTTATGAGGTAAGATGTGATGTTTTGGGGGTTTTCTAGTGGAATTTCCAAACAATCGTTGTTAATGTCCGTGTTGTTCTCTTATGTGTGCAAAAAGGGGGTAATGTCAATAACATGTAAGAGAAAAATAGTATTGTATTTTAAAAGACGGACGAAAGATACCAGAGGGATAGTCAAACTCATAGATTGTAAATAAACTGCCAACGCAATGGCTAGAAATAAAAAGACAAAGAGACAAATAATAGTACAGAAGACACAAAATAGAAAACTATAGATTAAGCAAAACGAACCCCACCAAAAACTGGGGGTGATCTCAGGTGCTCCGAAAGGGTAAGCAGATCCTGCTCCACATGTTCGACCATCATATTAAATGCGTACAGTACCATCAATCATCAATTACGATACATTTACCGTACAGTCTGGGGGATCCACACAACTACAATTGTTGGCTGCACCTTTGAGATCTCATAAACCGAATTCATGATTTGTTTATGTGTTACATATTTGTTTTTCGTTAATTTTTTTACATAAATATGGTCGTAAGTTTTCTCGTTTGAATTGTTTTACATTGTCTTATCGGGACCTATTATAGCTGACTATGCGGTATGGGCTTTGCTCATTGTTGAAGGCCGTACGGTGACCTATATTTGTTAATGTCTGTGTCATTTTGTTTTTTTGTGGATAGTTGTCTCATTGGCAATCATACCGCATCTTCCTTTTTTATATGACATATGTTTGGGCTTTGCTCATTGTTGAAGGCCGTACGGTGACCTATAGTTGTTAATTTCTGTGTCTTTTTTGGTCTGTCGTGGAGAGTTGTCTCGTTGGCAATCATACCACATCTTCTTTTTTATATTTTATTCCATGCAGTCTTCTTTATAAATGATTCCAACCTTCAGATTTAATGTAAATGTGTGAATCAATATCTTTTTTTAAATTCTTGAAAAGTTGGGTGATTTCGCACATGCTTTTTTAAAAGGCTACTTGTGAGTACAGGAAAGATTGTTTAATACAAAACATGATGGTTCGGTTTAGACTGCCAAGGATGCCAAACAAATTTTATTTCATTTCATAAAAATACAACTTTAATTGAATACGAATTTTATCTGATGATGTATTTTTGTAATTAAAAATGGCTAAATTTTGTTAATCGGATTGCAATTAAAAATTTATGCTTGAACTGGTCTTTTTTATTGTCCTTTCGTCAGACTTAAACAGTTACTAGAACAGTTATACATGAATGTGTTCAATTGAGGATATGAAAAAATCAGGTAATCAGGTGATATCGTTGGCCGCGCGGACGCAAGACATTTCACATCTGAGTTTGAAGGAAATGCTGCATTTTAAATCCAACAGAAATGTATATTATTAACACAACTTTTGTGTTAATTTACACAGTTTTATAAGAAGAAAAAAAGAGGGCAGGGGGCAGGGAGAAGGGGGGGGGGATTCACAAACAATTTTGTTTTTAATTTGAATGTTTGATATAAAAGATGTGATCAGAGCTTAAATGTATAAGTTGAATATGAAAATATCCATAGTTCAAAATATAACAACAAAAACATCTACTTCTAATTTGTTTCGGAACAACTGCATGTTAACCAACGAATCCCCAAATAGGTGACGGCAATTGTGTAACTACAGTATTGTTATTTCTTAAATATATCGAAGATGCCATTCCTATATATGTTGTATTTTTCTTTATTTTAGGGCGAGTTGTGACACCGAAAGCGCATAAAGACAAGATATGGTTGTTACTGGTACGTTCTTCAAACAAATACAGCAGTTGTTTACATCCTTTCTGTTGGTCTGTAGTGAGATACTAGTCTTTTTGTGAGGTCATAAAATGTTCAAATCATTTTGTTGTACTCGTACTCGAAAATCAACCAATCAAATTGCTGGATTTCATCTTGCGAGCATGATTTTTGTGCTCCGAGCACTAGGCAAAGTTTTATGCCTTCAAAGCCAGATCTCTGTATTGTTTTAGTAAATACAATTCATATGTAGTCTTTTCTGAAACTTTATATCAGCGAATTTATATGAGTCCCACACATATCATTTTATTCATCCACAACGTTTTGTCCTATAAAATATCGTTAAAAGTATCAGCAACTGATATGAACAAGTAAGTTTTGACTCATTTTGTTTTGTAATAAAACCGAGTTCCGTCAGTTTCAAGAAGAGCATATCAAAATAAAAAGTAGTGGTACAATTCGCCGATTCATAATCTAAAGCATCATGGGTAATTTCATTGTTCGCACTCAAAAATTAAAATAACGTCATGTCATTGGTTAAATTTCCATTGTTTATGACATTTTTAACCAATCAGGACGTTTTGGTGTACATTTTTGAAAATATTTCCCAGGATGCATAAGATTCGATTCTGAAACGGGGAATTGCCAATGAAACTCTCGATCTACTAGATAACAAATGACATAGAAGTTAACAGCTATAGGCCACCATACGTTAAGATATAACAAAAAACACTTTATAGTAATGAGTTTATTCATGCATAAAGGGAACATGTAGCATAGGAATAATTTACAACATGTGAATGAAGTTATTCCATTATATCCTTGGCTAGATGACTAAAGAAATAAAGTATATCAAAAAGTATTCAAACAAAAATTAATAAAATTGGTTTCTTTTCCAGCTGAAAAAGAAAGACAGAAAGCATTATCGGATCTTGGTTGCTATGGATTGTTGTTTGCGATTTGCTTTGTTATATTGACGATTTGTGGAATAATTCTGGCTAACTTTTTGTCTAAAGATCCAGATTGGGATATAAGTGCCTGGTACCAAATTTTCTATGGCACTTTTACAATAGCTCTGTGTGTAAGTATACTTTATATCTGCCATTAGTACTTCATGGTCCTAACATCATACGACAACCAGAAGGGTTCACATCAAAAACAAATAGAAAGAAAGTCGACAAAATACTCAGATAGTAATAGGTGTACCTTCATGACGAATAACAGTTAAAATTCTTGTCAAATGGCGATAACGTTAAGCGTTGGTGCATGGTAATAGAATGAACACGTTCGTTTAAATACGGTAAAAAAAAAATCAGCTGTTTTTGACGAACCACGCTATTCATTTTTTCAGAACTGACGGTAACGATGATTATTTGATAACTCTGACGAATCACGATAAGGATATTTTGACCAATCACAGTCAAATTGTTTCTGCTAATGTTTGCCGAAAATGACCATTTGACGCTTGACAGTAAAAGGCATTCCTACCCTCATAGCAGAAAAGGGATTTTTTGGCTGTATACTAGATATACAGGATTGATGATATTTTCGGCTTTAAATCAAAGAATCAAGAAATGATGATCTCTAATCCAGACTCTTGTCATTTTTTTTTCTGATAAGACTGGTTTTACCTTATTCCGGTGTAGTAATTTGTTATAGCGTAACACAATCTATTCTAGATAGTAATTATTCTGTACATAAATCATGCCGTAAGTTATAATAGTTTCAAGTCTTTTACATAAGTCATTTCAAAGCCTTTTATAGATGATTATATGGTATTGGTTTTACTCATTGGTGAAGTTCATACTGTGAAATATAGGTAACGTCTATGGCATGTAGTCTCTTGTGGAGATGTATCTCATTTGCAATCAAAGCACATATATGTTTGCTTTTGCACTAAACCTCTCGTAAGTCACTTTATTGTAGACAAAGTTAACAAGTTATGATCTAGACTGTGTTTCTGTGTAATTGTGTGTACTGTTTGGACATTTATATTGTAGATTATAGATAATTAAAAAAAAAACTGAATGCATTGAATCTGTGTTATTTTATTTTCAGTCATTGGCGCTTGCAATTATCACATTTTGTTGTATCGATGAACACGAGAAAAAAGGTCAACGTGATGAAGTTAAAAAATGGGTAGGTATTCATGAATAAATGTACGAACTATGGCGAGCGTGTAACTGTTGCATTGTAAGACAGATATTCTAGAAAATGATAGTCGAGAGAAAGTACAATTTGATGATCTGGTAGGCAAAGTTGTTCTTGTGATGTGGTATGATTACCAATGAGACAACTCTCCACCAGAGACCAAAATGACACAGTTATTAACAACTATAGGTCACCATACGGCCTTCAACAAAAATAAGCCGAAATAACAATGTAAAACAATTCAAACGAGAAAACTAACGGCCTTATTTATATAAAAAATAAATAAAAGATAAACAAATATGTAACACATAAACAAACGACAACCACTGAGGTACATAGTATATTTTTTTAAACGTTAAATGTCTAATTAAAAAATACAAAGGGTCTGGATCGGTGTTAGGGGTATACTCTATTTCTTTATTCTGTAATGCATTTGTTTCTGTTCTTTATATTTTAGCACACCATTTTTTTTTTATTCTAGTGTTTAATTTTCATTTTTTTTCCTTTTGGTAAAACCTCATCCCCACCCTGATAAATATAGACAGCTGAATTATACATCTGGATATAAATACAAGAAGATATCATAGTAATTACTATGATTGCCAATGAGACTACCCTTCAGACGGGACCAAAAGACACAAAAGCTAACTACAGGTCATCATCGTAAGGCTGAAATTTATCGCCTACTTTAAAACGTACATGGCATCATGACAATAGTAAATTTAAACGAATAGGTTAAACAAACCGTCTTTACGACACAAAATGTCCCGTCCGGGTAACAAAACACAAGAATGTACATACCTACTTTTGATTTACACTGTACAGAGGAGAAACTGCCTTGCGAGTAGATTAATTATTTATTTATTTGTGCCTAAATATAATTTAAATTTCAAAAGCAATTCATGTATATACAGTGTCAATTAATATGATACAGTATACACACTATTTGAGTAAGAATTTTTTTTTTAATTATATCGAGAAAAACACATTGAATGTTATGAATAAGTACAAATGTAAACATCTTCATATGTAGATCTTTTCCGTAAACAAGTAATTGATACTTTTTGAATGTTTGACTGGTTTCTTTCATTAACTCTCTTCTTCTTTCGATCGTAGTTCAAACCTGTCTAGGAGCACTCGGAAAAGACTGATTGTAAACTCGTTCTACTATATATGATTATTTTAATTTCAGGTGAATCATTTCGTGATTGGGTTGTGGATCTCGTTCGTGGCAATATTTCCGTCATGTGCGTTTCTCGGAGGATTTATAGCAGAATCGAACGTTTTTGGTTGTTCTAGAAATGTTACAATTCCGGAAGATGACGTTCGACTCAGTCTTTGTTCTAATGTTTATAAATCTTCAACCATCGCATGTACAGTTTGCTTTGTAATATTTTTTTATTCGATTGCACAAAGTTGTGCCCAAAGAAGTGCTGATAAGGGAAAACTTCTCAAAACGTCAATAAATCGTTCCAATAAATTCAAACCACATACAAGAACACTTGAGAATCCAAAAATCAAACTTGCACCAATACCAAAACCACCAAAACTGACAAGAAGATACAGTGCAGAAGCTTTGCGCATACGAAAACCGGATGAATGGTTGACGGATAATAAAAACAAAGGTAAAATGCGTATACAAAAACCGGATGAACAAATGGGTCATAAAAACACTGGTAGGATGGCAAAATTAAAAGCGATACCTACACAGCTAAAATTCATCAATCTCGCAAAGAGGAACAACCAAATCTTAGATCAACAGGAAACAGTTTCTACGATTCAAAGTTCTAAATCGTCTACCATTGACGGAAAACCCGTCCGAACGAGCACTTGGTCATTTTTAAGGCAAAATTACAAATTAGCACGTGACCTTAATCAGCCATATACTTTTGACGAAGCAGACGATAATTATGACTTAGAAAATTTGTATAGCACGTATGGCAATGTACATGATACAGGGCCACCGTTGGCTCTAATGTCAGCCGAACAATCACAAGCACCCGAACACCAGGCTGACGTTTCAGGGCAACCACCTTTATATCGATACAAATCTGTAGCCGAGATACCAGACGGAACTCCACCGTCTTATGAAGAGGCCTGCTATCCACGTTATTGATAAATGCATGGAGTCGTAACCTTGCAGATAAAGCAATTAGTTAAAGTTAAAGAACAGTCCTGCATACATTAATTTTATCAACTATTTACATGGCAACAACTAGACAGGAAGTCAATTACTACAATTACCACCATGAATATGCGCAGTTAACAACGCGGGGAATGAATAATGTCAAATAGCTTGAACGAAAGAACTAATAACTATTAGTATATCATTTTTTGTTGCAATTTCCAACAACAAAAATTATGTTTTTCAATACAAATGCCTCATGAAGAAGTGATATGTGTTTCAAAGTGTTAAATACAAGTTTTCATTTTCAATTTTAAGACATTTTAATTGATCTGGGACTTAATATTACAACATTATACATTCCCAGTTGTACATTGTAATGCATTGCTTTTTAATGCCCCATTTAAGGGAATTATGTTTTCTGGACTCTGCGTCCGTACGTCTGTTCGTTCTTCCGTCCTTCCGTTCGTCCGTCTGTCCCACTTCAGGTTATAGTTTTCAGATTAAAGTTTTCAGACTAAAGTTTTTGGTCGAGGTAGTTTTTGATGAAGTTGAAGTCCGAACAACTTGAAACTTAGCACACATGCTCCCTATGATATGATATTTCTAATTTTAATGCCAAAGTAGAGATTATCTCCCATTTTCACGGTCAACTCAACATAGAAAATGATAGTGTGGATGGTGCATCCGTGTACTGGGGACACATTCTTGTTTCTTTATTCGTATGGAAATAAGAATTTGTTGTATAGTTCCCAACGCAACGATTCTCCACAAGCGACATATGTTTATGTTCCCAAATTAGGCAACGACCATTTAACTTTAAAGAAAAGGGGATTATGGTTGTTTCCTTTTTTATTTTTTTTTTTATTTTGATCCATTATTTGATGAAACAAAATAATGTGGTCAAGCAGACGACAAAAAAATCTATTCTGAATCCATATTTCATAGCTTGCTGTTCGGTGTGAGCCAAAGCTCCGTGTTGAATGCCGTATAATGGTTTACTTTAATAGATTGTTACTTAGTTTAAACAATATTTTATTTCAAGAAGTGCACAAAAATATTATTATACAATATGAAATACAGGGATTCGGAAACAAGAAAAACTTATATAAATCCGTCTCCCTTTTAAAAAAAAATGACAAAATTAGGAACATAGTATTAGAAACTCGTATAACGTAATTTTCAATTCTTAGCTAACATGTTTATTCTGTGGTTTGCCCGTTGCTCAGAAGTCAGTTTGATCTAAAAATGTGATCAACTCGTATTTAAATAATTAAGGTGCATGTAACTGAGAAATATGTTAATGTTTCGAAAATAAGGTTACATCAAATAAAGTTTCAAAATCTTAAACGACATCGACATAAAAATAATTGTTACGGACCAAATCTCCCTGTTTCTAAAATAAATCTTTGTACAACTTTAAAAATATTTTCGTTTTCCTCATCACTGATTAGTTCACTACCTGATAATAATGTTTGTATATTATATATTGGTAGTGTAGAAATGGTTTGTGTTCTGATGAGTCGATAATTATGACATTCTAGCAAATAGTGTTTGCTGCTCTCAACTTGCCCACATATACAGAGACTTGAAAGAACAATATTTTTCTGGAAAAGGTGTTCATTTAAGCCACTGCAGTTCAACCGGAGTCTGGCGTGAAGTATTTGGCCTTTTCTACAACCAGCATTATAATATGTGGGGACTTTCTTAGTATCTCGATTTATATAATTTTTAAGTGTAAATTTTGAAGGATTACATCTAACATCTTGTGGAAGCCTGTTCCAATCACGAATTACAGATGGTAGGAAAGAATTTTGATAAAAAGCAGTTCTACAGTTCATATTTTGAACATTAAATGCACTTCTAGTATTATAGTTATAGACCTGATATAGTTGTTGAGGTACGAGACTACAAAGATAATTAGGAGCTTGATCGTGAAACATTTCGTGAAACTTAATAATTTTATGTCTGGATCTTCTTTCACTTAGAGACACCCAACCAGTATCATTATAAAGATTAGATTTAGAGCAAAGCTTAGTGGCACCTGTGACTATACGAGCCGCTTCTATTTGAATGCTCTCTAGCTTGTCCTTTAAGTAATTTGGTATGTTATCCCACACAGTGTCTGCATATTCGAGAATGGGCCTGATGAAGCTGATATATATAACTTGTAGATTATTACGCGATAGCTTAAACTTTAAACTCCTCATAAGATTTAAGCGAGGCGTAGCTTTATCAATAATATAGTTTACATGACTTTCCCAACAACCGTTTTCTTGAAAAATTAACCCTAAATGTTTATGTTCTTCAACCTCTTGTATCAGTGTATCATTCATATATATTGGTGGATTATGGGGTTTTGCTCTTTTTCTAGATATAGTCATGGTTTCAGTTTTTTTTTGGATTAAAATTAACGAGCCATTGTTGAGACCATAAGTGAATTTTTTCTATATCAGAGTTCATTAATTCAGCTGTAGCATACTCGTCCTCAACAACTATATATAATGATGTATCGTCAGCAAAAAGTCGGATGTTGCATGATATGTCACAGACAATATCGTTTATGAATAATAAAAATAATACAGGGCCTAAAATTGAGCCCTGGGGGACACCTGCTTTAATGCTATACACATCAGATGTCTGTCCTCCTATGACAACTCTTTGTCTTCTCTCGGATAAATAACTTTTAAACCATTTTAATAAGTCACCTCTTATTCCATATTTTTCTAGTTTGTGAAGGAGGCCTTCATGCCAGATCCGGTCAAATGCTTTACTGATATCACAAAACACAACTCTTATTTCTTTTCCAAAATCAAGGGCTTTAGCAATATCGTTGGCAATATAAATAAGTTGATTAACAGTACTATCTCCAGGCATAAAACCTGACTGCAAGTTTGTAATTATTTTATAACGAGAAAGAAAATTGAATAAATATTTAAAAACACATTTTTCCATCGTTTTACCAATAATAGACAACAGAGAGATTGGTCTATAGTTTGATAAAATTTCTTGAGAACCACTCTTGAAAACTGGTATTACATTTGCTATTTTCCATTCATAAGGATAAATGCATAACTGAAGTGATTTATTGAACAACAGAGCTAGGGGATAACTTAATTCTAAAGCCGCATATTTGAGAAATCTTGGACTAATGCTATCGGGGCCTGTTGCCTTAGACACATCTAACAAGAGAAGTTGGTCATAAACTTGCTCTTGCGTTATAATTATATTATCTAAAGTATGTATAATTTCGTCTAAATTTAGATCTGGGATATTTGCAGACGAGTCATCAACACTCGATTGATCACAAAAACAACGATTAAAGGCATTTGCTTTATCCTTATTATCGTCTAAGTAGGTATCATTTAATAAAATAGGGGGGTAGTCTGAGGATTTAGAAGGAAATTCAGCCAGGTTACGCAATTTCTTCCACCAATTCTTGATGGAATCTACTTGTAAATGTAATGATTCACATTGTTTTTCAAAATAATGGGTTTTTGCTAGTTTAATCATGTTTACACATTCATTCCTAATTTTCTTAAAGTTTGCCCAAGACTCAGGAGTATTGTATTTTTTGGCTTTTTTGTGCGAACGATTCCGTCTTCGAATTTGTCTCCTTATAAGTGACGTCATCCAGGGTGGATCTTTCGTGCGAACAACAATTAGTTTACTAGGTATATGCTTGTTAGCAGCATCTAGAATTTTTTGTGTAACAATGGAGACTGCATTATTTAAATTTGTATCAAGTAAACTATCACAGTCAACTTGTCTTAACTCCTCACAGTAGAGATTGTAGTCCCCTTTTTCAAAATCCCAAACTTTACGTTTAAATTGGGTATATTTCGGTTTGTGCAAATTTAGTATTCCACTTACTGGACAATGGAACCTAGTATTTGCTTCTAAAATATTTTCACTCACTTCGTGATATGCAAGAATATTGATATCATTAACTATAAGGGGGTCGAGGAGTGATGAGGAATTTTCACAATAAAATGTTGGCTCAGTAATTGCTTGGTGCATACCATTATCTAATAATATGTTTTTTAAATTATTACGGTTTGCCAGTAATAAATTTTCGTTAAAGTCGCCCATGACCACAATACTTTTTATACCGCTGTTTACTGCGTTTTCAATTGACTGGTTTATATGATTCCAAACATGAAATGGTGAATCCGGAGGTCTGTAAAATAGGCCAAACAGTACTTTACAATCCTTAACCACTACTTCGACCCATAAACATTCGAGAGTATTGATTTCTAGATCATTTCGTCGCTTACTTGGGATGTTTTGTTTTACATACATCATGACTCCCCCTTCAAGCTTATCACCTTCTCTGTCGTTACGATAAGGAGCCTTAAAGTTTGATAATACAACTGAATTGTCGGATATGTTCGGCTTTAACCAAGATTCTGTTAATATAATTATATCTCTATCCCCAAGCTCTGCTTCCAAAATATCAAGTTTTGTTTTGACACTTTGGATATTAATGCAAGTAAATGTAATCAAATCGCGAAGATCTAAATTCGAAACTGAATCATTTAGGCTCAGATCATTTGCAAATGATGGCCCAGGATTTGTTTCAATATCACCAGAAAGCAAGATAGTAAAAACTACAAGAAATATCAAGTAACAAATAAGCTCAGTTTTCACAAAAAAACATCTGAATACTTCTTTAAACACTTTGGAAGTTAATCGTGTACTTGAAAATGGTGTTCTTGGAAGTTGATCTAATTCAAAAATAACAGTATATAATACAGCAATTGTGATCCCTAAATAACCATATCGAAGCATAAGTGAAACAAGAACAACAGTATTCATGTCAATACATTTTTTATGATGCAGTCGAGTTGACCTAAAATGATTTAACCCCACCCTTATTCTGTAAGTAGTTATATCAGTAGACATATAAAGTTATATAAAAAAGGTATACAAAGTACAAGGGTGGGGCTTCAACAATATAATAAACAATTTCAAACAGACATAAAGCATGGCAAACCACAAAACAGGCATATAAAACAAAATAAAATAAAAAGGACAAGATAAACATATGTACACAAATTGTTTAGTTGTTGGTAAAGGCCTTCCAATGTGACTTTAATTATATAGATCAAAATTAGTAAAAGATCTTTCCTTATGTTTTCAGTTTGTGCTGGAAGAAAAAAAGTTTTCTTTTTGAATCAAATTGGACAAAGTATTAAATACAATTCAAATGTATCTATAATAAAATTGAAAAAACAAGCAAAACAGGCAAAACACAAAACCCAAGGAATTTAAAAAAAAAAAAAAAAAAAAAAAAAGACAAAATAGTTCATGTACTTGGTATGCTTCGATTTGAAATCAAAATAATAATGTTAAGGAATACAGAGAAATCTGTTAGCTTAATCTGTTTATATTTTCATTCATCTAAAAGTATCATGATATGTGCTTTATTATAATATCTTTTCAAACGTTTTAGCAGTGCATAATACTTTCAGAATACTGCCTATAGTATTATCTGAGAAGACAACTTTTAATAACATATTGAGATTAAAATAAATGTAGAAAATGAACTAGTTCTTGGCAATAAGTCAAGTAAAGACATTCGAACAGACCCTATATTACAGTTACAGATATTTCAAAAAAAATAAAAAATAATACATATATTTTTTTTTAATAAAAACAGTTTCAAATTCCTATTTCAGACTTTGTTACAAGTATTATCTTATATGTGTAGACAGCGGTTTGCAAAAAAACAAACACGTTCTAGATAGACTCAGTTCCCGTTTCCCATCACTACTTCATCAGATGCAGGTTGTTTTTCAGGAGTAGATTCATCATACGAGATGTCTGTGTCGATATGGCACACACACAGCATCTTGGCGAATTCAATTTCATTCCGGATAACATGTCTAGTTTCTGATAAGTCATATACATAAATTTTACCATCTACCACAAAAGTTGACTTGATTTTCTTTCTTCTAAGTAGCTGTCGTGCCTCGTAAGCTAGACCACTTCTGGCTACGGTGAGATCTTGATTTATTGAAATACCTTGTAGATCAGGTCTGTCTTTAAGTTGTTTAGATGCCTTGAGCAGTTTTCTTTTTAGATTATGGTTTGGTATTCGAGCAATAATTTGTCTAGGTTTAGCTCTCCCTGCACGATGACTAATCAGTATATCATTTGGCTGCATATCAACACCTAATTTATTGGCGATTTCTATAATTTTGTAATCGGTATTTTCACCTATAGTATATGATACTCCGCTTAGCCTAATACATTGCTTCCTGCTGTGCTGTTCTAGCTCGTCACATTTAATTTTAAGATAGTCTATCTGGTTTTTAAAGTTTTTGACATCTTCTCCATAGGATAATTCTAATTCAGATTGCTTTTGTTTAATTTCTGCTAGTTCAAAGAGAATAGGCCTCTGTTTTTCTTCAATAAGGGCTTTGAAATCATCAGACAAAATTTGCTTTACTGCTATAGCTATTTTAGCGATATCACTGTCACTTATGCTAACAGTGGGTTGTTGGTTGGTCGCTGCCATGCTATCAGTAGAGCTATCAATGTCAGTACTTCTGATCAGATTGGTCTTTTTGGCAATATGTGTGTTTTGGGGAGATGGTCTGGATGAGTTTCTACGTCTCCGCTTTTTTAAATTTAAAGTCTCAGGTGTATTGCATTCATCACCCTGCATTAAACTGTATTTGAATTCTTCAAAAGTGATTTACACAATTGTTTATATGTTTTATATTTCAAGTTTGGTTTTCAATGACAAATGAATGACAGGCACTCGAATAACATAGTCTATATCATGAACGGAATGTTTGTTTGTTTACCTTTTGTTTACTTTTAAAAGGTGCACTCGAATAATACTATAGAAAACATTATACCTGTTCACATATCGTAGTTTTCAGTTACATGTGATTCAAAATTCATATAATTGATGTCCGTACCGTACATACATTAAACTAAGGCACTAAAGCATGTTAAAGTCACATATGGAAGCTGTTTTCTTGAGAAATCACATTTTTTTTTTAACGGAGCTTCAAAACACGTCTGTTCCTTTTAGGCATGCGCACAAGATTGTTACTTGGATGGAGATTTGTCTCATTGGCACTCATACCACATCTTCCTATATCTATTTACCGATTTCTTATAGTGTTAAATTTTGCGAAGGAATACGTTTCTGCAAATTTAGTACCAATAGTTGTTCTAAATATAATAACCCAGTGTCTCCTTCCAAAATCCAGCTTTTACATCTATTCAGCTATTTGAAAATTATCGCAAACACGAGACCATCGCACTGGGAGTTTAAATAGCATAGCAATTTTAGAAGAGTGAATATATTATACTGTTTATTTAAAATTTCTTTGTTAGTTCTTGTGGATTTTCAATATTTTAAGAACTACAAAATATACCAAGACTCTTGTCATTGTGCCACTAAGGGGGACGCTATATGGAGTTAAAAAATACTTTACATATTAAATGTGTGGCGTACATTATCACTGAACTAGTATATATTTGTTTAGGAGCCAGCTGAAGGACGCCTCCGGGTGCGAGAATTTCTCGCTACATTGAAGACCTGTTGGTGACCTTCTGCTGTTGTTTTTTTCTATGGTCGGGTTGTTGTCTCTTTGGCACATTCCCCATTTTCATTCTCAATTTTATTTACATATTAAATGTTTGCCTGTTGTTATCTAATACCTTTATATTAGCAACACATTTTGCTCTGTTTGTTCATTATTGAGTGTACAAGATAGTTGTCTTTTTTTTCCCATTTTAGCACTCTTTTTTTCTATCAAACCACTGGACACTCCATCCAAACTTTTGTTAATTTTGATGTCAATAGAGCCTAAAATAGATCTTAACATCAAAACTGAATTATTTCAATTGATAAATTTATGATGTAAGATTGCCTTGTGGATAAAATAACTTTATCAACCCAAGGGACTTACGATAAATAATAAACAAAACGAAATATTGAAAGGTTCAAGATAATGAACAAGTGTTCATATCATGTAAAACGAACACTTTCAATGACTATTCTTAGTGAATTTGATGTATTGCATATAGCATATGCAATAGATTAAATATTATATAACATCATGTCGCAACATCATTAAAATTCTACCGCGCATCAGCATTTACTAAAGTTAGCACTTGTGTGTTGAGCTATAATGGAAACGATCATACCTATGAGTTAACTGTTTACAAAACTTTGAACTTGAAGAAATATAAAGGATTTTCTAATAGGGAATATGTTACCTTATCTGTATTTTCAAGAAAGATTTCTAAATTTTATTAAATTTTGAAACTGTGTATTGTATTGAAATTTAAAAAAAAATAAAGTTGAATAAATTAAAAGATATTCAAATGAGATTGAAATTTATTCTACTAAGTCTTTAGTTTCATTATTTTACTTGTCACTTTTTTTTTCAGAATGTACCAATAATTAAAACTCTTTGTTGATAAATTGAAATAATTATTCATTTTAGTACACATAGTTTCCTACTTATTTTAATAAAATACATTATCCTGCCAAATATATATAAAATATAGAAACTTTTTGCACATTTTCCTTGATTTAATAGCAGAATATAATATTTTTTTACAGGTAAAATAAAAAGTAAAAAATATGACTGTAATTCAGAAATAAACTATAATTGTTAAAACAAAAATTCCCTCTATGTTTACATATACATATAATTAACATGATTAAAGTGGGCAAAACAGGATGACACCAAAAAAAAACAACTTTCTAAAGTCTATATCTCGAAAAAGTTTATCATTGTCGCCTATGGGGAAATTAATTGTTTATTTCAATTTATAGTAATCTATTATATATAACAACGAGGATCATGATGGGAACTTTAATTCAATAATTAACCGCATCAATGTTTGCCTAATATTATCTAATTACTGAATATTAGCATCATGTCGCAAAATCATTAACATTATACTGTGCATCACCATTTACTATAGTCAGCACGTGTGTGTTGACATGACCTATTATTGAAACGGTCATAGCTATAAATTAGCTATTACAATTTTCAAAAGTTACAATCTGTAAGCAATATCAAGGATTCTCTAATAGGGAACATTTTACCTTATTTATCTGTATTTGCCAGAAAGATTTCTAAATTTTGAGTTAGCAATTTTCTTCAACTTTGTACTTTTTCTGGCCTTTTAACCCTTTATTAACAGTATTCCATTAACAATTATCACATTTATCACTTATTACTATTCTTTTTATCAAGGCTCCTGTTATTATCTTTTGAAGTAACTTTCTTTTTTTTATATCAAACGTATTTTTTTCATAAGTCAGATTAATATTGAAAAATATCACATTTGTCTCCGACATCAATATTTATACATGATATAAGCTGCTTAACATTTAAAAGCATTGAATCCGATTGTTTGATAATAGGGATTTCCTTGCAGTTAAAATAATATTTTTCAGGTTGAAAACAATCCTTGAACCTGCAGATTTGAATTTCCAGAATTCGCCTTTTCATAATCTAATGTATTATGGGTAATAATTTTAATTATGAATTATAGTGAGATTTATGGTATAAATTGCAATGAGATTACATCAGTAAAGTGTGTACAGAAAATATATATCTGCCCGTGACATATTTTAACTAAAAAAATCAATATGTATCCAATTACTACTAACATTGCAAATCGGCTTAATACAAAAATATATCAGACTTAAGACATTCCACAATATAATTTTTTTAAATACTAAGGCTTTTCTACCTCAGGCATAGATTACCTTAGCTGTATTTGGCAACACTTTTAGGAATTTTGGATCTGAATGCTCTTTAACTTCGTACTTTATTTGTTTTGGTTTTTTATTTTATTCGAGCGTCACTGATGAGTCTTTTGTAGACAAAACGCGCGTCCGGCGTATATATAAAATTTAGTCCTGGTATCTATGATGAGTTTATACACATGTAATTTCAAGATACTAATTGTGTTGGTGAATGTTTGAGCTTTATTTGTGTTTCTTAGATACCTATCTTTCAAAAGACAAAAATAAAATAAAATGATATGTCTGTATAGTGTTCATGATTTGTTTTTGTTCTTCTACGGAAGTGTATAAGAGTTTAATCTTACTTATATAATGGTTGTATAAGCTCATTATAACTTACAATATATATCTAGATATGACTGGTAAACATCTTAAACTTCTGTTATTAAATTGACACAGAGTTGAATTACATTGTAACAACAACGTCTATTAAAGTATTTATCCTAAATGTATTAACCATCTTTAAGACATCAATGGCAGCTGCGAGAGTTTATTTTCGATACATTACAATTGTCGTAGTAATGAGCAGTATATTTACATATATACTGAATTCTGTGATAATGATCAATTGACCGCCGTTGATATGAAATGTATTATTTCACAAGACGATATGAGCTTTCGTTGGATTTTGATATAACCAGTTCAATAGTTTGTTTTCAATAACCGACTTTTAACTCCGGAGTTTATGTGTTTTCTACAGTTAAGTGATTATGTGGTATGACATTCTGTTACTCGGTAAAGTACGAGAAACAAAAAAAAGTAAAATTATGTTTACAATCGTTGCAATTCAGAGAACACAATTAACTGTTTCCGATTCATTTATCATGCGAAGAAACCTTCAAAAACTTATCTGTTCCCCAAATGTTTAAGCATACTAGTAGTAAGTTTATATTTATTTCCCTTAGTTTTTCTTACTATAATAAGTACCAAAAGAAACATTAAGTACTAAGATAGTTATCAAAGGTACCAGGATTATAATTTAATACGCCAGACGCGCGTTTCGTCTACATTTAAGACTCATCAGTGACGCTCCTATCAAAACAGATTTTGTTCTGCGTTGAAGATCCATTGGTGGCCTTCGGCTGTTTTTGCTTTGGTCGGGTCCTTGTCTCTTAGAAATATATTCCGCTTCCATTCTCAATTCTATTTTATCATCATCATCACATGGATATAAAGAACAAGATCAAACAAAACCAGACATGACGTGCCTGGGCATATATCCATCACTCACCTCATACTACTACAAAGACAGTCACAAACTTTGAAATATGATATTCACAATAGTTTACGTACAACATGACCTTAGTTGCTAGATCTTACAGGGCTTTTCATTTGCTTAACAAGGACTATTTTTTAAATAACGAATGGTATCAAGATGAAAGGTTTTTTACAATGAATGGTACTTGTGACTTGTTTCAAAGTTAGTGATTGTAAACAGTCTTATATTGTCAGCATCTTTCAATTATTGTCAATTAGCTAAAAGCAACAGAAGTAAATTGATTTTCAGCACCTGTGAATTTAAATGTTATAAACTAGAGAAACAAAAGAACTGATATATTGAGATTGGAGGCGACGACGGTGTCATGACAAAATGATAAAGAAAGGAGAAAATACTTTATGAAAACAAATTTGCCGAAAAGTCTAACATTTTTTTAATTTTTATCTGATTTCAGAACCAACTATTAATTCTTTGTTCTTGACAAAATTATTTCACATTTTGATTAAATATATAACCATTTCGTTGGTCATAATTCATTCAAAAACGTGTCACAATCACGCAAAGTGTTAACTTGTTCAATTGTTAAGAAAAGGAGATCAATTATTTTTTTTTGGGTGGTGGAGGGAGATGGTGTTATAAAATCACTTACAAATAATTGATCTGTGGTTCACATCTAAATTAATTGGTCATGGTCACCTGTAAAAACGCCATCGCAATAAGCAGAGAGAATGACGAAATTAATAAAATAATGATTAAAGGCTGAAAGTATTATTGCTAATTAATGTTATGTTTCTAATCTGGTTGATCTGTGTAGTAGATACAACGAGTAAATCATTTTAATAGGATTGGATGGTGTCGTGATCTTGACTTTAACGATATATGGTTATTTAGCAATATTCGTAATGTCCACTTTGAAGAGATGTCTTTCGTATAATAAGTAAAATAACCAAACAAAAACGTGTTTCCTTTTTACCTTGATTCCCGTCTTCCTAATGTATGTTTCTGATTTTAGCAATGAAATACACTTGCCTCCAACTGATCTACTTGTGTTAACATTGACATAATTATATATACAATTGTTACTAATACAATTGATTGATACGCATTTGTCATTTATATTTGTAGTGTTATAATAAAAACAACAATACTCGTTATTTTATCGATACCTAAATTTTAACAGCTAATTTGAAAACAAATGTCTTCTATGTCATTCAAAAGAAACCTATGTCGCTCTCGCTAAAAGAAATGTTCTGAATAAACGCTTTAAAAACGAAACAAGACAATACTCTATGAAAGACAAAATTCGTGATTACTCTATGAAAGACATACGCAAACGAATTATCAAAAATGAATTACAAAAATCATTGTATTTCAAAAATATATGTCTTTGATTGAAGTATGAATTGAAAAAGCAATAAGATGTCATATTGACAGAAAAACCGGATTTTCCATATAAGCAAGACATTTGTTGTGCTTGTTTGACCTGTCACATTTAAAAATATATTAAGTACCATTAATCCTGAACGGCAAAAAAGAAATTATACACAAGTTATCATAAAGAACATATACGAAGAGTCATGTTCTAATCATTCAAGGATCATTACCCCAAAGTGATAAAAGTGAAAATTGTAAATACTGAAACTGGTTCTTTTTTGTTAGCGATTAGTTCTAAAATAACATTACAATTTGAAAGCATTTGTTGAGCGGTTTACACGTTATCGGACAGATAGGACATAACGTGTCATATTCCAATATCTCCAACACAACTATTGAACGATTAGAGTGAACATTTCGAATTTTACCTGAAAAATATTGATATTGCACATAGCCTGTTTTGCCGCTCATCGCCAATCGATGATAGTGAAACATTCGGAAAACCCTTTTTTTTCAAAAAAACAAGACAAAATAAATATACAAAAATGTATCCAAAACAGTTCAAATATTCACACATTTACACGAGGGGCTTGATTAAATGTTTAAGATAAACTAATACGCAGTCATTTTGGGACAGAATTAGGCAGTTTAATTCGATGCCTTGATGTAAGTAGACTGTATCGTTCTCTTTTCACGATTTACCGATCTTGAAAAAATTCCTTCAAGGACTCGCCCGTAATCTCGGTCTGGCTTTATAACATTACCTACCTCTTGCAACAATTTGTTATTGCTGCTAATCTGAACTTGCATGAGCTATATGCCAATGGGTATTAACAATCGAACAATATATGTTACCCCGATTTTGTTTTTTGTCCATGGATTTATGAGTTTTGAACAGCGGTATACTACTGTTGTCTTTATGTAAATGTATCAAAATATACAAAAAATAATTTGAAAACAAAAATGAACCACCAACCGGCCTTAATAAAGAACAAACAGCCAACCTTGTTGATTTTTTTGACTCAAGCAACGTGCTAGTGGTGCAACCTAACTGTTGTTTTATGGAGTAGTAAAATAACCAAAAAAATCAACCTATGTTCAATGATAGACAAGCATAAGAACAAACGCAAGCGAATATGAAATATAAATTTTAATAAATTCCAGTTCAACATGCAATCTTTGGTAAGAGTTTTTGTCTTATTCTTTTTAAAATAAATCAGTCAGTTTGAAAATCATGATGTTAAAGGTGATCCTTCAAACTCATCTTTGGTATATGTATTAAACTTCTTTTGTCGGACATATATTTTAGGAGTCTTGTGGATTTCACTCTGATGAATCTACAATTAGAAAATGATGTATATATCAAGGTTTTCGCTTTAAATTAATCAAGTAATTTTTATTAAACAAGCCAATGTGCATTTCTGGATGGAAACAGTCACAAGCATTTCCTTATAATCATTGTTCATTTTATTATGGGGGTCGACAAATTTTTGAGGAGTTAAACAGCGACGAACATTGTGACCAAGATTTAATGGAATAAAGGATTAATTTCAGATAAATGTGAATGATCGATGTATCTAAATACTTGTTTATAGGTCTGTATGTATGTTTATTATTTTAATCATGTTAATGAAACGCAAAGAACTTGGCTTGTGCTGAAAGTTTTTGTTACTTCCTTCTTTTTAAAGAGTAAATGCACCTTGGACACTCTATAAATAAAAGATACGCATTAAATGATAAACAAAGTTGATACAATGATTAAGCTGTCATGAACATTTGTACTAGTTGCATCCTCAAAATGATTCAAACATATTTATTGATAGTGGATTTGGAAACTAGTTATTGCAACTTATATTAATTCCTTTTCCACTTTGCGGGTGCGAGAACTGTCTTGAAGCGGCATTAACCAGCTCTTTTTCGAAATCTACAAGGGTGTCTTTTACGTGCAAGAGATGTGTCTCTCCCGTAACATGGGTCAGCCATTTATCGTCCCCTTCCAAAGGATAATCATCGTTTCTTAAGAACATACTCGCAAATGGTGTCAAGGGAGAGCCTAAAATTCAGTCTCTGAAATTTTCTCCTCGAACAGGGGATCGAACCAGGAACCTTTGTGTTAGAAGTCCGAAGCGCTAACCACTACACCACGGCTCTCCTTAAATCAAAATGATTTAAACACTACCTGTTTTAGGAGGACCAGAAACGTTTTACAACCATGTTTTAAACCGACATAACCAATCAATGTACAGTTTTATACCAATTGTATAACTATTATTTGCATTGTTGATGTTCTACATGTTAGTTTAAAGTCGTCAGTTTCAAATTATTGTATATGTTATATGATTACAATCGTGTTTTCTCCCTGTTAAAAAGTATTGAAAATAAATTCAGGCGTACATTGTAAAATCTAGAACTAAAAATATTCTATGTCTTTACCCCATATCATTTTACTGAAGGCTGTAAAATCTCTCATTTCAAGGAGCAGTTGTCTTATAAGACACGTAATTGTAAGAGCGAAATGAGTATGGACCGTCTTTATCGTGTCTGATATTACTCAACCAATGATATTCTTTACAAATGACACTGCATGGTTTGATTTGTTTGCACAATGAAGTTAAGGATGCAACATCCGAAGTAGAATTAGTCTATGATGGATACATACGATAGTTTTGAAAGAAAACATAGTTCGAGAATAATTCCACAATGCAAAAAAGCATTTAAAACTAAAGAACCAAATATAAAAAAGGACAACACTGTATGATGGCGTCATTGTAATTGTGTTGTAGTCTTTGATGGATGTTTACACAGTTTGGCTGCTAAATTCCTAATAGTTTCTCGTATATCTTTTAGATCTGTTAGGATTGCTCACACAATTTGTCTATTTTAATGGAACTATAGTATACACCACTGTCAACAAGTGGGAGGTTTAGCACGCTATGAAACCTTGTTTGATCCATCATTTACTTCGATTCTTGTAACAAGTCGGGAATTTGACATTTGCTGTTCAACAAGCCCTACATATTTTGTATATTATGTATTATACTAAAGATTAGGTTAACTCGGGAAATTATAGCAATTTCGTACAATAGTTTGTACCTGTCGAACACCGCAAAAAAAAAAAACTTTTGTACCCTTGCAAAACCATTTAGAACCAGACAATTTTCTACCATGAGCATATCTTTATTAAATTAATATCTTAATGTACATGATGTATGTTATTTCATTCCTTATGGAATATCTAGATGTATGCCATTTCGTACCTCATGGAATATCTAGATGTATGCCATTTCGTACCTCATGAACTATTTCTCTATATATTATTCTGTATCTCGTTGAATACGTATGTGTTTGCCATGCCATACCCTATGGACTATCTATATATTTGTAATTTCCTAAATCTCAATGGCAGAGGTTCGAAAAGACTATTTACCAAATTGCCTACCTGTTTCAATGTCTCCAAATGTGACAAATCTTGAAAGGACGGACGCTCAACTGGATCTGTTTTCCAACATGAACACATGACATCGTAACTAGAAAAATAAAGGCAACAGTAGTATATCGCTGTTCTAAATTCATAAATCGATTGAGAAAAAAACGAATCCGGGTTATTAAACTAAAAGAGGGTATAGTATAAATCTACGAGCCTCAATGATTGTCTTTGGGGCATGTCTGTCATCTTAATTTTCGTCATTTTTTTGGTAAAACTTTAGGCCGGTTGTTATTCAAATTTTGCATATGCTTTGTATGTGGACTTTTGGAGCCAACTTTACGGTAAAGGTTTTTCACATTGTCGAAGGACAAACGATTGTCTATAATTGATAAGATCCACTTCATTTGAGTTTTGTTGGAGATTTTTCCCATTGACAATCATTCATGTACCAAATCTCTAATTTGTTTAATTCTATTTATATAAGAATCATATTTTATAGCACGTAGTGTTTGAGATCGATTAGAAGGAAACACCTTCTTGCATTGACTTATACATAGCAAGTGTCGAATTAAAATGGGTCTGAACCGATTCGTGATTAATAGGCACATATTTATGTCGAACAAGACAAGTTTTTTTTCTATACATGTTTTAACATCAAGATATTTTAAACTTAAAATCCATAAGGGTTTATATATGGCTATACATCTAATTCTATCAACCTAGAAATTTATTTAGGATATGTTTACGTACATGGCTGGCTTACAGGCGGACGGTTGTTGTAATCGCTGACCTTTTAATATCAAGGTAACGACAGTTGTGTTGTTGTCTGTTCCATAAGGTGTCTGTGCATATGAAAATATTTCCCACATCAAGACACCGAAGGACCTGCAATATATATCAAATCTTCAAAATAATAATCAGTGCGAAAAACATGTCGTTCTTTCATTAAAAAAGCGCTAAGGTTTATATGACAAATATTTAGTACATGTATGTAAAAGGTGATATTCATTGTAATCTTCAAATCTAATTCCGATTGCGACGAAATAGAAAAAAGATAAGTATTTTTATGTATTTGGACTGCACCTTATCGATCATTAGAATGTCCAATGAGTTGACAAAGCCCACATAAATACAACTTGTAATTACTCCAAAGAAGAATAAATGGTATTTTGGTCTTAACCAAGATATTTTTAGGTTTTAAATGATAAAATGTTGTTTCGTATGTTCTTACCAAACATCAGATTTACTTGAAAACATTCCTTCTGAAAACGATTCTGGCGACATCCATCTAACTGGTAACATTGCAGAACCAGTCTTTCTGTAGTAGTTGGAACTGAAACAGATAGTAGTGCATTATATTTATATCTCCAAATATATTTTATATTTCGGTTTATCTCTCGTCTTGAACTTATATAAAACACTTTTTAAAGACGCCAATAGTTCAAAGGTAATAGCATGTTTATCATATACTAAATAGTGCATGCAGATAAAGTGAATGTGTAAGTAAAGCCAAGGAAATAATTATGTATCTATGAGGATTTTCATATCAGTCACGGTTTCAACGGCTTTATCAAAAACACTAATTGATATGGCGTCACGTCGTCGATATCAGTCACGATGACACGGCTTCGCCTATTCAGAATTTAATGCATTCAGTTTAATATGTTAAAAAACATTGTGATTGCTTAAAACCGTTCTAAACAATTGAAATTCAACCAATGACGTAACGTTATTTTCATTTTGGTGTACGAACAATGAGATTGCCCATAGTCCTCTACTTTCTTAAAAGGCGAATTGTGATCTGTTTTGATTATGTTAGTGTCTGGGGTTGATACAGGTATACACTATTCATATCATATTCCCTTTTTACATTGTAATAATATGATTACAGTGACCAGTAAAAAGTATTGCTTGCAGCAGTACACTAGATATCTATGTAAAAGAAGCAAACAAAAAATGAAGAATGTGAATCTTACGATGCTTTTTCTTTAAAATAACATACAGTGAAGATATTTCAAAGGATTCTTAATTTGATGTTTAATGTTATTTTATCAAAAGAGGGACGAAAGATACCAAAGGGACAGTCAAACTCATAAATCCAAAACAAACTGACAACGCCATGGCTAAAAATGAAAAAGACAAACAGAAAAACAATAGTACACACGACACAACATAGAAAACTAAAGAATAAACAACACGAACCCCACCAAAAACTAGGGGTGATCTCAGGTGCTCCGGAAGGGTAAGCAGATCCTGCTCCACATGTGGCACCCGTCGTGTTGCTTATGTGATTACAAATCCGGTAAATAGTCTAATTCGGTAGGGTCATATTCATGAAAGGGAAGGGGATTGTAGTTACGACGTAAGGAACATATCCGATATCATTTGTGAAACGGTTATTCCATAACGGTCAACCAACTCGTGATGGCGTCCGTAAAATTTACGAAGGGATGATTTCAACTTCACCATTTGGAACTCTTGGTTTAATAGCTTCCTTGTGAGCAGCAAACCTCTATCAAGTTATTTGTTATTAATTTTTGTGACAAGAATATATCTTTGTATCAACCAACATTTCAATGTTATATTAAAGAATAGATCATAGTGATTTGAGATTAAGGCGATGCATAAAAATTGGATTTCAATGCAAGATATGTTCGTTCGCCATTTGAGGATATATGTTGTGTGTGTTACTGTGAGTCATTTCTAAGTTATATTATCAATTACTGTACCATATATAAATAAAAAATATTATACCCAATAATATCTCTTGCTAAGCCGAAATCTGCTATTTTAACAAGCATATCTGTCTGTTTCGACGTTAATAAACAGTTACGTGCTGCTATGTCCCTGAAAAAAAGATTTGGTTGCCCTCTTATTGAAAGTTGTACACAAATTTTCATGTTTCAGAACGTTGCTACATTACATATTAATGAAATGTATGGATGTATTGGCTGATTACAAATCTATTTTTTGAACCATTCCACATTATGTATGTGGGTGGCCAAAGTAAGTTGCATGAAATTAAATGGTTTTCGTTTGTTGCAGTATATCATATTGTTTTTTGTTCATTATTTTGTGCATAAATCAGACTATTTATCACTGGACTAGTATATATTTGTTTAGGGGCCAGCTGAAGGACGCCTCCGGGTGCGAGAATTTCTCGCTACATTGAAGACCTGTTGGTGACCCTCTGCTGTTGTTTTTTATTTGGTCTGGTTGTTGTCTCTTTGACACATTCCCCATTTCCATTCTCAATTTTATTTGTTGCCATACAGTGACCTATAGTTGCTCCCTTAAATTGATTTGGTTTCTGGTTGACAATTGTTGGCGGTTATACTACAAAATATAAATGAAAGATCATTGTGTGTGCATTATGATTAAAGCATTTTGTTGTGTTGATTGTCGTTTTATAATTTCAGTTTACAGAGATCATTTTACTTTGCATTTTTTTTATTTCAAACGTGTAAAGATATATCTTTTCGTAAAATAAGTGTTCAACAGTAATTAAAGATATTAGAATGTAGCTGATGTATAATGGTTTAATGCATCAATTGAGAAAAAGAAACTATTAAATAAAACGTTGTTTGAATATATTTGAAACGAGTCCAAATGGTATATTACACAATTAACCGTCGTTTAATCGTATGTGATTTAATTATTTGAAATACTCGTATAAACATAAAGGTTCACACAATCAAACCTGTGTACAAACTGTATTTGTTCTAGATATGTACAGGCATTTGCAACATCAATACACATATTCAACATATCAACTGCTTTTAGGTCTGACTCGTTATTCTGAAATAATCATAAACGAGATATGACTCAAAACTAATTACCGATATCAGAGCTATAGTTTTGTATGCCAGACTCGTATTTCAACTTCGAAAGACTCAACAGTGACGTTCGAATCACAAACAGTGAAAAGGTCAAAAAAGATTTAAGGTTAAAGAACACACAGGATCCATTCTCCGATAGGTTTTAATAGTTATGTCATGTATTTTATTCTTCATACGATCAACACATTCCGAATGCTCGTTAAATTGGACTTTCACGTTTATAAGTAATTAGTGAAGTAGTTACATGCTGAATTTTTGCTTCGATATGATCATTTGATATTAATTGCTAATACCTATTTTCGTTAAACCAAAAAGGAAAAGGTAAGTTGTGCAAAATCTGGCTGAGAACATCAAAGATCAAAATACCTTATACAAGACAAACCTATTGTAAAAGATTTAAAAATTTTACAATAGTTCATTTACATTTCATGTCAGCCTTTCCGTTGACAACTAAACTAACAATAACAAATTAAAACACATTAACACATTCAATGGCCTAGATATACGAAGATGTGGTATGAGTGCCAATTCGACAACTATCCATCCAAATAACAATTTATAAAAGTAAACCATTATAGGTCAATGTACAGCCTTCAACACAGAGCCTTGGCTCACACCGAACAACAGGCTAAAAAGGCCCCCAAATTTACAAGTGTAAAGCCATTCAAATGGGAAAACAAACGGTATAATCTATATAAAAAAGACATACATACAAGCAACATATGTGTATTGAACAAACTTTTAATATTACTTCGAGAGATAAAATGTAAAAAAAAGATATATAAATTTAATGATATACTAACTAAAGGTCGATTATCAAAAGAAATTATGTCAATTTTAGGTAAATATTTAGTTTCAACAAGAGTTTGTTAACAGGTGCATAAGGTAGGACACAAAATTTACACGCAACATAGTTTTGTATAAGATAGTTTTAAAGAGCCGAAATGAGAACATGATACATTTTTTATTAAACATCATATAATGTAATAGTTTCGAAGACTACATTCATTGATTGCAAACCAATTAATACTTACCATATCTAATCTTAACTGTTTTAAGTATGTTTTTAAATCTCCTCCTGACATATATTCCAAAATTAACAAAATGGAATTTTTCTCTAGTGAAACTCCTAAAAACTCAACTATATTTTTGTGAGAAAATTTGCTGAAAGAAAAACAAAAGAATAACATATGATTATGAAAATGGTCAGACGAAACAAATAAAATGTTTTAGACTTTAATGATACAAAAGTATGTTACGTATGTATGCGTGTTAAATTGTGCACTATTAAATTAAAGAAATAAAAAATGGAGAAATATTGTTTTCAAAACTAAAACATTGTCTGTCAAAGTTTAAAAAAAAACGTAATTTGCTGATTTCCTTGCAATTTACTATTAAGTGAGTTTATCGATTACTACTTTTTTTCAACTTTTCGATACATTTTAGAATATTAAAAGTAAGGTTCGTCTACTTTAAACGTGAAAAAGATCATTAAACTCGAAAAATTTCCGTTCTCTTTTAATATAAGCATAAGGGTTAAAATTTAAAAAAAATGCACCTTGTACCTTAACGTTAAAGCTTCAAGGAAAAAGTCGGCTCTAGTTTTCTCAGAAGACCCATGTAATACTGACTGAAATATAAGAAAACACGAATTAGTTCTTTAACTTCCAACATTCAATGCAATTTATATAATAAAAATCACCTGTAATAGGTCATTAAGGAGCAGCTATCTAAATATCAAGTAATGATATATTATGTTTATTTCTGTATCATTGGAGACTTTAATTATAGTCATTTATTCCAAAGCTCACATCAACATGATCAAATTAAAATATCAATATATATGCATTAACATATTCATAAAAGCGGGAGGTTTGGCGAGTCATAAAACCAGGTTTCACCGACCATGTATTTTGAAATGTCTTGTACCAAGTCAGGAATATTGCAGTTGTTATCAAAAATTTGGTGTACATGTATGTATTTGCGTTTGTTTTGTGTCAGTGTCGTTGTTGTTTCGTTGCTTTCTTCTTATAGATGTTTGTGTTTCCCTCTTTTTGTAACACGATCATGTTTTCTCTTAATCAATTGATGACTTCTGAACTGCAGTGTACTACTATATTATGTCTTTTTGTTAATTATATGTACTAGTACTGTATTCCTGTCTCGTGTTATGTTGTTATTTAAACGGTATTTTTAAAATTGCCAAAATAGTGCGAGGTTTGGCTGCCATGAAACCAGTTTCATTCTACCCATTTTTTCTCTCAAAATGACATGTTCGAAGTCAGGACCATTGCAGTTGTTATAAAAAAATTGTATCAAGTAAGCTTTACTTTGACAGTATAATGATTCTGTTGTACCGTTGTTTTCCTGTAAAAGTTGATGTGTTAACTTCAGTTTTAATTTGTGACATGTATTTGATTTTGCGTACTCAATTTATGACGATAGAACAGCGGTATAATACTGTTGTCATTATTTCTTGCTAGGTTGTCCTTTTGTTGAAAGTAGTACACAAACTATCACGTTCAGAACGTTACTATATTACAAAGTGATAAAATCGTGTATGGATGTTTTGGCAGATTTCAAATCTACTTTTTTTAACCAATCCACATTATGTATGTGTGTGGCCAAAGTTAGATGCATGAAATTAAGTGGTTGTCGGTTGTTGCAGTATATCATATTATTTTTGTTCATTTTTTTGTGCATAAATCAGTTTATTTTTTGCAAAACAGTGACCTATAGTCACTACCTTAGATTTAATGTGGTCTCTGGTTGAGAATAATTGGCGCTTCTACTACATAAAAAAAGAAAAAACCTGTGTATACATGATAATTAAATCATATTGTTTTGTTGATCGTTGTTTTATAATCATCATGCGTGTTTTTGAATATGAAACTTGTGTATTGCTGTCTCGTCTTTTTGTAATCAAAATAATTTGTAAATACTTGTTTACATGTAAATGGAAGAATAGAGTTTGGCCTTCCAAAATTGACATTAGAAACTTATAAATCGCCTAAATTACTTATTATATAAAAAAGTGTTGATACTATCAAAAAGATTTCGTCAACTTCAAATTCACAAAAATAACTAAGCATATGCTAAACATGAATTTATACATTAAAAGTATCTTTATTTCTAATGCTACCTTAACAGCAACATGTCTGCAATTTTTCGTTGGAAAATCTTGTACAATAATACCACTATACACTTCTCCAAAGGCACCACTTCCTATTTTACTATCAAAACAAGAAATTATAAAACTGAAGGTAAACTATTTAGATCAATATATGTTAAAATAATAACTTTGAAAGCATACAAATGTTGGATGTAAATGTAGAATACTGGTAGTCGAAATCACATTATAAATTCCTGCTGCATATACCTGCATATAGACAATCGTTTTTTTTTTAATTATATTCACATAAATTCAAGATTTAAAGCAAGACCTTTTTATCATGCATAATACGAAAATATGTCATTTATGGTTTTTGCTTTCGGAAAAGGACTGTTGTCCTTTTTCAATGCTTAATGTGGTAAGATAAGGTTTGGTATTCTACCTCGTATTATTATGTAAACAACCATGTATTATTCAATAGATATATTTAAAATTAGATAAATGAGTAAGTAAGTCAACGACATGAAAAACACAGATTAATGAATGCAATGCGTAAAAAACGAACCAAAATATTTTTTAATAAATATTTATCATAAATACAAATTCAAAAAAAAAATATGCAAAGAACAGTCAAAGTTTAAAAACCATCTATTTCTGCCAATCTACATTTTAATACCTTCACTTTCTTTTTCACAATACAATACTAGTAGAGTCACTTTGACCGAATTTGACCTACCGAATTAGACTATATACCGGGATTGTACTTAGATACGCACCTTGAATGGTGCAACATATGTTGAAGGATCTGCTTACCATTCCGGTGCATTTGAGGTCATCCCAAGTTCTGATGGGATTCGTGTTGCTCAGTCTTTCTTTTTTACAGTTTGGGTACTTTTTTTGTCTGCTGGCCGTTCTCTTTTTTAAGCCATGGCGTCGTCCATTTATTTTCATCTTCTGAGTGGAAATGTCACTCGGGCGAATTTAGCATGTCTTTTAAATTGATAGAAATAGAATGATTGAAGCGGTAATGATCAAACTGTTCCTAATTAACAATCACGTTACAATAGAACGAAAAGTACTTGCATAACCTTCAGAATATTATATTGTGTAGATTATAATTGAAAAAGAATCATAGCTCAACTTACTTTGATATCGTCAGTTTTTCACGAGGGATTTCAATAAGTTTATTGTTGAGAATGCGGCCATTATACCACTCATAATTTGGATTCTTCTTTGTAAGAAACTCTTCAATATTGCAAAAGGTTGAGAGTGAAATCGAAGATAATGTTGTCTCTGAGTTTTCTAGAGCTGTCCATTTCACAGGGCTTTTATGTAAAGGCTGACTTTTTCTATTAAACGAATTCCTCCTATACCATTTTGTTACAACTGAAACATAAATGATGGTTTCAATAACAATGTATAAAACATGTGTGATATAATATGTCCTTCATCATAAGATTGGTTCAGTTACTCAAGTCCTATGCGATACAATTTATACACAAGAATTAATAGGAAACTATCGTGCATCAATTGTTAACGCAAAATTTTTGCATGCTTCCGACAAATCTTACAGTTTATGTTCTTTATCTTAAAATATAGTCTTCAATATGACAGAACCTGTTCTAAGTAAAACCAAATAAGTTTTTAGAAAGATTGAATTTTCAAAGTAAATTGTTAAGAGCTCATATGCACTATTCTATTTAGTTCAGTTTCGTATATTATTGTTTGCATCTTGACGCGTTGATGCAAATTTGGTAATTCAGTATTACAATGTAAGGATGTCTTGTTCAGACGGTATATACCAGCTCTTTAACATCATCCTTTTCTTATTTAACCAACGTAAAATTAAAGTTTTGAAATTTCATTTTCAAATACATGCCTGTTATTGTTATCAAAACCAATGTTGTAAATGCTACACCCACAATCACTGGGATAATAACTTCTAGGGACAATACATCATTGTTTTCTTTTACCTCTATCATATCGATGCTAGTTGAATCTGTAATACATGGTATACATTATAATAATTCATGCATTGTTTTCATTACTGTCAATTTAGAAATGCTTGCTTGAATTTATTTTTGCGATTGGTGAAAAATGAACGGCAAATACTAATTATTTCAAAGTTTGGAAATGAGGCATGCAAACTTTTACTAGATTCTTTTATAGATATAAGATTTGATTTACAATTCAGTTGTATCTGAAGAAAACGTATTTGAAACGGGATATTATGTCCTCATTTTTACGGCGATGTTGTTTACCGTGCCGGGAAATTTCGAAACGATCCTAGTAAACTTATCGATCCTTTAAATAAAATTCGTGCTGAAGATTGTACTTTGACCTCTAGTTGGGTTTTTTTTACAAAATGTGACTCGAATTGAGAGTATCATATCTGCTCATATTTATTTTTACACTTAATCCATTGGATGTTGGATGTTTGATTGATAATTTAGCCTCAGATGCATGATTTTCGTATCAGTTGATATTGGCTTTAAACTAGCTATCACGAATTGCATCTACTCTCGAACATGAAATAGTTTTTTCAAATGATTTCAATAGTTCGTTTTTATGTTGTACTGTTACAACATTGTCTTATGTAAAGAAAGGGTTGTGATCTCGCTAAAATGTTTAATTCCGCCAAATTCAATATGTATGTGCCTATCCCAAAGTCAGGTGTCTGTAGTTCAGTGGTTTTCGTTTGTTGTTGTGTTATATATTTGTTTTTGGTAAATTTTTTGTACATTTATTTGGACGTTAGTTTTCTCTTTAATTTTTTACTTTTGTGATTTCGCGGTATTTTATACATTTTGGCTTTGCTTATTGTTGAAGCCCGTATGGTGACTTATAACAGGTTAATTTCTGTGTCAATTGACATCTTGCGGAAAGTGGTCTCAGTGGCAATCATACCACATCTTTTCTTTTTTATATAAACAATGAAATAACCATTCAAATCGCAAGTTGTTATTTTCGTAAACATTTTCTTGTCTCTATTTTTGCAAAATTACAAAAACATCTAAACAATAGCTGCACTTACAATATAACAAACGTTTATATTTTACTTATGATGACAGAATTAAGTTATGGGTATGAATGGTCCCAAGTGCATGCGTGTATTGTTACACGTTCAATGACATTAAAATTACTGTTGTAGATATTTATAAAGTTCTAGTACACTTTTTCTTAGGTAATTTCCTTCGGTGAACACAAGATAAAATACAATTGAGTGAGGTTGGTGGTTCGTTTCGCAAATTTCAATGTTGATGTTTTTTTTTTTATACAGTGACTTTCTTTGATTCTGGTATTATCAACTTTTAAAGCCATAGCATGTATTGTTTCAAATAAAAATCATAGCTGGATTGAGAAACAGAAATGAAAAATAAGAAAAATAAATAATTAACTTATGTGACCTCCTTTGCGATGTGAACATAATTCATGTTCAAGCTTAATGCATTCAAATGATTGTTAACTTTTTTACCCCCAAAAAAGTACTGACCTACAAAAGTACATCCTTGCGAAAATGATACATCATCGATAGCAATATAGTCCTTAAATAGATCAGTTGACCTTACAGTCTCAAATTGTAGATAAAATCTGAAATATAAAGAGTTGTACTTCTTTTACAAAACACGCTAACGAAACAAAAATGACATTGGAGCCAAGTGTCTGAATATAAGAAATTGACATATATGTTGATATCATAATTCTGTCATCATAAGTAAAATATAATGGGGTTCGTGTTGTTTATTCTTTAGTTTTCTATGTTGTGTCATGTGTACTATTGTTTTTCTGTTTGTCTTTTTCATTTTTAGCCATGGCGTTGTCAGTTTGTTTTAGATTTATGAGTTTGACTGTCCCTTTGGTATCTTTCGTCCCTCTTTTGATATTAAATGCATATCTTGAGTTATATTTTTTAACGTTTCAAATTGTATGCTTTTCTTTTAAAATTCGAAAAATATCTATTTGAAATTGATTACATATTTCCAAACCATTTCCTAGGGATAAAAGACAGTTCATTAGAAAAAAATCATGTCTTAATCATCCGATTTATTTGTAGCGCATCCAATAAATCATTAATCGCTGTAATAACTTTAACAACAGATATTTATTAGTAATGTTGTTCTAATGTATCCAAGTAAAGTTCTCATTAAAGTGAAACTTAGCTTCTTAACTGTTGCAATAAATTGATCTTTAACAGAAATATTCTTACTTATTTAACATGTTTAATGTCATTTATTCGTCTCCGAATTCGGTAAACATCTAGAATAAATGTAAAAAAATGCATTTCCATTTCTTTCACGGCTTTGTTATCCACCATGATAATACTCCTGGTGGTCGATATCTTAATAACACATCAAAGACTCACAAAACCAAAGGACATTTAAATCAACAGTTATAAATAATAATTAAGAAACAACACGAACTCCACTAAAAACCGGGAGTAAAATCAGGTGCTCCGGAAGTGGAGAAGAAGGGAGAAGGAAAGATTGAAGAACATATATTCCCCTACATATCTTGTTGATGTTGTTAACCGGATTAAAGAAAAGACATGCACGGTCATTTTGTCTTGCCTCATTATCTCTATCAATTACTTTATAAAATGTTGACGCTAAAGTTTTGTATTTGGATACTTTTTAATTGATTCTATAAAACTTACACATCCAATATGTTTACCGGAATGGGAACTGATATGGTGGTCCAATCTTTAAATATCAAGCTTTGGTTCCATAAAATCAATATTTCTCCCGATATTGGCGATATCAGTACCAGCTTTAATAGTAATGTTCCAATGACAGCAAATTGTACCTAAAAGGTTAACAAAAGATGTAAAGGTCATGTTTTGGTTCTTATTTGATCAATGATAAAGAAAAGGTAAGTTTGTTATATAATCGTTACCTTTTCAAATGAATTGATTGTGTCAGAATGTTATAAAAATCTTAATGTCAAATGAATTACTTAGGAAGAAGGAACTTTTATGTTAAAAATAGTATTACTTCATTAGAATTTGGAGATGAGGTAATCATGGTAGAGTAATCAGTATGTAAAGTCATCTTGGATCCGATAATTTTGACTGTATAATGTTTAACTATGAAAATGAAAATATGTTTGATAAGAGCTGGTATCATTCTTTTAAACATGTCCAATATTTCTTCAAAAAGCTGATGAAGGGAATCTGTTATGACCAGACGTTTCTGTGTAGTTACAACCGTCAACCAGTTGTCTCAATACATTTGTCTCTGAATGAGTGTAGTCTAATTATGACAATTTTTCTATTCGTAAAATCATTTTTCAAATCTGATGGAAGAGAAATGATAAAAAATGTTTTATACATACGTTGCAAGTATTATTTCTGTCACCTGCTGCATAACTCATTAGAACTGACGTAAAGGAGGCACTTCGTCTAGAACAAATAGTCTTACCATGAACATAAAGAAAGTGGCCTAAAACAATACAATATGTTAGATACAGATTATTCCAATGTTAAACAATGTTTACTAAACGTGACTAAATGGTTATTGTACGTTTTATATGGTTCTACAATTTGTCTGCACGAAAACTCGTACAAACACAGTAAAACGTACAATAAAGATAACATAAAGAAAATTGCTAGAAAAACTATACAACCGTTATTTCAAGGTTTAAATACGTTTAAAGACGTCCTTGTGCGTTTTACTGCATCATCATGTAAGAATTTTTGTACATTGAGATAAAATGGCATGAAAAAGACACCAATTGATTTTAGAGACTATTACGAGGTTGACATACGTTTACAAAAAAATGACTTGATACTCAATCTACGTATCACAATGGTTTAACAATTATATGTGCATTGAACATAAATGAATTGATCCGAAAACCCCTCCGTCGTTATGTACATACAGTTCCTATACGTTTACAAAACGTGACTTACGAAATTGTGTGTAATCATCAAATTGTAAATCAATAATTCACTCATGAACTATGAAAAGAAAATTAAAACTGCGTTAAAGTTTATAAAAGAGCACCTAGGTGCTTCAAAATTTCATACCATATTAGAAGCGAAGTTGTACATTGTTGATATGTTGCAGCTTTTTGTATAATGATGTGTATGCTGTGATCATTGTTTTTCTTATTTTTGGTCATGGTGTTATCAATGAGTTTATATGACCGGTTCATATTTCATGTCTATTTCAATACTGTTATATGAAATTTGATACAAAATATAAGACATACCTACAAAAGAATTGATACTATTGTCAGTCAGTGCTCTTATCCTTGTGTCAGCCACATTAAGACCATTTACAACTTTGAATGTACAGCTTTCGTCACTGGTTGTTGTATTGATCCATGGACATACCCCATCTTCAAAGCTGCATTCCCTATATTTCAAACTTCTGTCTTTCTCTGTTATTTAAAAGATGTACGTTTGAAATAATATTTAAACCATATTTAATGGTATATAGAAAAAAAAAACAATTGACAAAATTAGTGATTTTTTCCCCTTTAACGATATTACAGGTGTTGACTCATTGAATAAATAGAAAGGCAGATGATATGAAATAAGCATAAATGTGTCCTTCTCCACAAAGAATAAGTTGCAGTGAAAAGATAATAAATAACTTTCCTTTAAGTCGGTTTATTATTCTTATAGATACTTGCAGTAAAGGATGTATCATTAATCGATATGTTGTGTTGTGTGGTTTATCCTGTTTTATTTTAAATGATAGGACATTAAGAAATTTTCAAAATCGTCAACGATGACATGGTTTATCCCCGCAAAGTTGGATAGAAATGGCAAAATATACTTTTTGAAGTGGCACATACCATTTATTCCTATTTTTTCACCAAATGAATTTTCTGAAACATGTTTGTATTTCCTATTCATACAAAAAGGTCAAACGTCAAATTAATGTATGCCTTCATTACATTGCATAATGAAGTGCTTCTTAAGTGTCACTTTTATTTACCTAATTTTCTGTTGTGATCCTGAGAACAATTTATCATCCTTATTTCCGTCAAGTTCAGTGCATTTGTTTTCATTTGACGACCACTTAATTTTAATCTGACTAAAATCCGGAATCGAGTTACCATATAACCAATTTCTTGTTGAATAACACTGTTCCTACAAGTACAAAAGGCTTATTCTCAGAATAGTACAGAGCTTAATATAATAAGGTTTCACAGCTGTTTTCTCTTTACAATTACCAATAGAATTGAACTTCTCATCATATAAACGGTTTTCTCAACAGTTATCGAAATTATTGTATTCAGTAGAAGGTCATAATGAATTGGGATAAGTGTTGTTGACAAAAATAGTGACATGATAATACAAATATAAATATATCCAATTATAAGAAAATTGAAAACTAATAAATAATAAATATAGATATAGGAAGATGTGGTATGAGTGCCATTAAAACAACTCTCCATCCAAATAACAATTTATAAAAGTAAACCTTATTGGTCAATGTACGACCTTCAACACGGAGCCTTGGCTCACACCGAACAACAAGCTATAAAGGGCCCCAACATTACTGGTGTAAAACCATTCAAACGGGAAAACCAATGGTCTAATTTATATAAAAAAAAACGAGAAACGAGAAACACGTATAAATTACATAAACAAACGACAACTATTGTACATCAGATTCCTGATTTAGGACAGGTGCAATCATTTGCAGCGGGATTAAACGTGTAAATGGTACCAAACCTTCTCCCTTTTTCTGAAACAATAGTACAAGATCACAACATAAATAAAACACACGATAAAATATCAATTGGAAGGCTTAACTCAAACAAAAAACGTAAATTAAAACACCATGAACGAACAAATCCGAACTGAGACACAAGAATGCAAACACACAATTGATTAAATTTATTTGGGAAAAAACTTCAAGGTCAAAAGGCAAACAAACAAGTCCAAACAAAGCAGTTGCAAGACACCACCTCGACATATTTAACAGCTCTTCGAAAATAATCACTTTAAAAAAAACGGTTTCATTATATACACAGGTAAATGAAAAAGAACTTTGTCGTTTTAGGTATACTACTTCTGTGAAGATAAAATCTACCAATAAGGAATACCAAGAAAGTTCTGTAATTTAAATACCTAATTTAACACTTGAAAAATATGGGGTAAATATCAACAATAAACCTTTACAATTAGAGGTAGATAAAACTTCCTGTACAGATTAAAGGGGAATAATTCTGATGCTCATAGTAGGAAGAAGTGAAAATTAGTAGATATTCCAAATAATCAAAGCTGGTATATAGACAAGATCCATATTAATATAAACTAGCAAAAAAAGCATTACAAATAGTAACAACAGGTCAAATTAACAAGAAAGTTCGATTTGAGAGTATTCGCAGTTACTGACAGCTAGTTAAAAGCCAAAACAATTAATGATTAAAAAACATGCATCAGAGACTCAAATCAACTAAAACACATCCCAGGGATTTAATATTTAAACGTCATGTACAGTCAGAGAAGACATGACTTGTGCAATGCCAAATTAAATGGTATCAACAGGTAGTAGGATAGTGAGGAATGACTTCTTTAGAGATAAAAAAAAAATAACGTGGGTGTGCCTCTTTACATCCCGCCTTTCAAGAAAATACAATTTAGTTATGTTTTAATTTGCTAATGACAAAATCGATATAAGTGCCAATGTAAACTATATTCAGAGATCTAATTACAATATTGGTACGATAACCCTTACTTATAAGTGTGTTTAAAGGTTTGATGAGTTTATACGGATCACATAGTGATTTCCGCGCTTTAAGTACAATATTACCGTAAATTTAGGATGTGAAATACCATTTCTAATAAGTTTTTGACAGGTACAGCCAAATTTACTAATCAAATCTTTGTATCTATGAAAGAATTTAGTAAAAGTTTTATGTAATTTATGGCATCGAAATCCCTGACACAATAATTTACCAGTGATGCATTGATAACGTTCGTTAAAATCTATGACATCAGAACACACACGGCATACCGAACGAGTTGGGATATATAATCACCGTACGACGGAGCCAAAGGCACATCGCCGTATAAAAAAGGAAAATTAACAATAGGAAATGAAAAATTGTCTCTTTTGTCAAAAATTTTAGTAAAATAATATGTTCAATTTTACATTTTTGTTAGAATGCACATGCACATTTATCATTACCTACATATTCTAAAGACCTGTTCAGTGTTTTGTATTACCTCATATCATATCCTTTTGAAAGTACTGTCGTCTCATTATTAAGAATCATCATTACTTCATAGTCAAAGTCACCGTACACTTGAAATATCAGCTTACACTGCGATGATGTTCGATAAAAGTATGGAGATGATACAGTCAGGATCAATTTATTACGCTTGCCTGCAATGAAGAATCATATAATTAAAAGAATCGATTGTGAAAAAAATATTGTAATTATTTTTTTTCGTTTTCTGGTTCTAATAATTACTTTTCATAATTAGTGCAATTATCGTTTCATTAAACTTTTCGTCGGGACATTTAATGAAGTATAAAAATCAAAGAAATGGTACAAATGAATATCTTATCATCTAACAATGGAATAGAGAATAAGAAGCTAATAACAATTTTATTTTATTTCTTTTATACCATGGTGTATCAAACAACCTTATTTACGTATGTTATTTTTAATCAAATAATAGCGTATGCACTTTAAAATCAGTGGATAATTGCTGTAAACTTCTCATTATATTCATTTAAATTCTTTTTATCTTTGATGTAATAGTGACATATGGTATTATGACATAAAATTATATCAATGACAATCGTTAAGGTTTTAATAGTGTCTTTAATTATTTCTGAAATGTTATTATTGATATTAAGAATTTCAAACACAAATAAGACCATATCAAATATACTTTATCAGTAATTGATGAATTGAATAAATATACATTTTAGTATACTCAGCATTTAAACATAAATAAAACGTCCGTCTGTTTAAAAATTTACATCAAACGTTTTTACAATTTGATGTTGTTTTAAATTTCAAGATATGTTACAAACCAAAAGGTAGTCCTAACATTGTGTTATGAAAACATACAAATCACCACTTTACGGCGAATAAAATAAGAATAAAATAGATTTTGAATACTACTGTGCAAAAAATGGAATCGAGTTGAAACTAACTCGTTGCTCCTTTTAATATTATCTTAGTTATTGCCTGTTTGCTATTTTAATTTTACTTTTTATTTTGAAATTTTCTACATACATTTGTCACTGCCAACAACGTTAACGCAGCTGTTCGACAAATGTTCTGAACAATTACAGCTACTTTTTGTTCTATAAAAAGAGATTTTTTTTCTCTAGCCACGCCGAGTATGATAATTGCTATACTAGTGTAATTATTCAAATATCGCGCATTATATGTGAAATCTAATAAGTTAGACCGTAATGGAATAACCGTTTCACAAATAATATCTGATATGTTCCTTGCGTCGTAACTACAATCCCCTTCCCTTTCATGAATGTGACCTAAAGAATTAGACTATTTACCGGATTTGTTATAACATGGTCAACACGACGGATGCCACATCACCTTACCCCTCTGCAGCACCTGCGATCACCCCTAGTTTTTTGGTGGGGTTCGTGTTGCTTATTCTTTAGTTTCTATGTTGTGTCATGTGTACTATTGTTTGTCTGTTTGTCTTTTTCATTTTTAGCCATGGCGTTTGTCAGTTTATTTTCGATTTATGAGTTTGACTGTCCATCTGATATCTTTCGTTCCTCTTTTAGAAAATTCTATTTTGTTTTTATTTTCCTTAAATAATTGAGTATCTGCACAATCTCTTCATATCGACCTGTAACTGTCTAACAAGTTAAAATTTATCAGTTCATCAAACTTTAAATCATTTTGCATGAAGACCATTATCAACAGATATAATAATATTGATATAACTAGTTATTTATGTGTTTTTGAATAAAAAATTGAAACACGCGTGTTTGAAAAAAAACAATATATCATACCACTATCCTGCGTGTGAATATAACAGATGATTTAACACATTGATTATTGACACTGTATGCATGAATGGCTAATTGTCGACAAATGGGAATGCTGTGAAATGGCAAGGACTGATTTTTTTTTCAAAATCAAGTAATTTTGGCTTGGTAAAATATGAAAATGGATTTGTTTTATTTAGTTTTTCAGATGTAATAAAGTAGAAAGTGAAGATGTTTTTTCAAGATAAAAACAATTAATGATTGGTAGTTACTAGTTTATTGTGTTATTTATAAATATTAGCAATCAGATTTCGTTTTTGATTGCATGAAAAGTAAATACTATTTTACCTACAAAAATTAGTCAACTGTTATTACAAAATTACACAATCGTTTAATAATGCGTGGCATATGCCAGCCATTCAAATGGTAAACTTTAATCATCATAAAGTATTATGAACATCTCTAGTGCATTGGTGTTCTTGTGTTTGAATTGCACAGATTATACTAGCAAAACATTGAAAAAGCAAGCAAATAGTATTTTCATAACTATTTCCATTTGCTGTAAAGGCAATGCTTATTAAAATGCAGAGTTGAGGATAAACATTGTACTTGATATGTCATATGATAATTGCTGTTTAAATTATAATAACGTTCCTTAGCAGGTGTCCCTATTCTTCTTAGGAAAATTAAATATAAAAGTAGCAACATACTTTCATTTTTCCACTAGCGTTATACAACAAAAAAGTACAATTTAACATATTGTTCTTCTGTAAATAGTGATTTTGGATGTATAACCATTTATACCACCATTTCCCATGTGAAATTACAATTTTTCTGAAAATACTTTGAAAGACAAAATTATTTTAAATTTCTTCCTATATGACGTTCATATTTTCCGACGTCATACACGCGAAACAATGCATGTGGTTTTTAAACTTGATAGATGCTTTTTGTGCTTTTTTGTTGAATATTTGTTTGTTTTGAGATTGTGATACAATGACGACTACTTTTAACCATATTGTGACTTTTTTTACCTATTACGTCTGTTTTGTTCACATATCATATATTGGAATGTTATGCGTTTGTCATACAAATGAGAGGTTTGGTATTATAAAACCAGGTTCAGTCCACCATTTCCCTCATTTGAAAATGCATGTACCAAGTCAGGAATATGACAATTATTGTCCATTCTTTTGATGTTTTTTATCATTTGAGTTTGCAATTTGATTTGGGACTTTCCGTTTTGAATTTTCCTCGGTGTTCAGTATTTTTGTGATTTTATTTTTTACCTCCTGCTGTGCTTGTGACAAGGCCAGGAAAGGGATCGCTTACTTTACTTAAGGCGTGTTTAAAAATAATTTTCTATCAAATTGTTTGGAACTCGTAATGCTAAATGAGTGGAGTTGACAATTTGTTCCATATGACAGAATCTTGAACACTCTGCTACCTCGCATAGCTGCAATATTCACTTCATTTTGACAACGGACCTTTCTATGATGATGGTTATTGGATTTGTTGATGTCTTATGCCTATGAAAGATATATTGACATTTCCATTAATGTATCAAGAGAATACATCTTATACGACTTATTTTCATCATTAAACAGGAATAATACATATGATGCAACTAGTTGAGCTGATAAAGTAACCTTTATGCAGAACACGAGTTTCCCTTCAATGTATGATGGTGATCCAGAACACGAGTTTCCCTCCATTGTATGATGGTGATCCAGAACACGAGTTTCCCTCCATTGTATGATGGTGATCCAGAACACGAGTTTCCCTCCATTGTATGATGGTGTTCGTGTTTCCTAATATTTAAGTTGGAAGTATTGTTTTCTGCCAATGTTATTTGTCCTTTAGTAGTTTTCTTTTTGTCGAGCCTGCAACTTTTGTTGCAGAAAGCTCGACATAGGGATAGTGATCCGGCGGCGGCTACGGCGGCGGCGGCGGTGTTAGCTAACTTCTTAAAAGCTTTATATTTTAGAAGGTGGAAGACCTGGATGCTTCATACTTTGTATATAGATGCCTCATGTTACGAAGTTTCCGTCAGTCACATGTCCAATGTCCTTGACCTCATTTTCATGGTTCAGTGACCACTTGAAAAAAAAGTTCAGATTTTTTGTAATGTTGAATTCTCTCTTATTATAAGTAATAGGATAACTATATTTGATATGTGCGTACCTTGAAAGGTCCTCATGTCTGTCAGACAGTTTTCACTTGACCTCGACTTCATTTCATGGATCAGTGAACAAGGTTAAGTTATGGTGGTCAAGTCCATATCTCAGATACTACAAGCAATAGGGCTAGTATATTCGGTGTATGGAAGGACTGTAAGGTGTACATGTCCAACTGGCAGGTATCATCTGACCTTGACCTCATTTTTATGGTTCAGTGGTTATAGTTAAATTTTTGTGTTTTGGTCTGTTTTTCTCATACTATATGCAATAGGTCTACTATATTTGTTGTATGGAATGATTGTAAGGTGTACCTATCTAGCGGGCAGATGTCATGTGACCTTGACCTCATTTTCATGGTTCAGTGGTCAAAGTTAAGTTTTTGAGTTTTGGTCTTTTTATCTAATACTTTATGCCATAGGTCATCTATATTTGGTGTATGGAAATATTTTATGATCTTTATGTCAGTCGCGCAAGTTTTATTTGACCGTGACCTCATTTTCACGGTTCATTGCACAGTGTTAAGTTTTTGTGTTTTGGTCTATTTTTCTTAAACTATAAGTAATAAGTCAACTATATATGTTGTATAGAAGCATTGTTAGCTGTACATGTCTGCCTGGCATGGTTCATCTGACCTTGACCTCATTTTCAAGGTTCCTTGGTCTTTGTTTAGTTATCTTGGTTAATGTTAAGTTTATGTGACAGTTGTATTATAGCTTAGCTTTATACTTAGGACTATCAACATAATATCAATGATTAGTATAGAAGGCGAGACATTTCAGTGTGTGCACTCTTGTTGACCATGGTGTTGACAGGAAATTTATTTTAAGCTTACCTTCAATTATCATGGCTGTTATTTGTCTTTGACGGGCTGTACTTTCTGATTTTTTAGAAAACAATCCATCGATGTTAGCATTTATATCAAATGGAAATGCACAACTTTTTAGATAATTACGAAAACATACGATAGACAATCCATTAAAATGTTCTCCACACACATTTATAACGTGTCCATGTTTTATTGCAGGCATAATTGATTCACATTGGCCTTTCGTATTATTGTCACATTCCTGAGTATTTTTATTCGAGTGTGAAATGTTTAGCTTGGTATGTTTCAACTTTTCAAAAGTCCCAAAATATGTGCATCCTATTTGAACAATTCCGTTATTAACATTTTCCTGCATTGTCAATCCATCGGTTTCAGTATGAACCTTAATCTCGCCCATGGAAACCTTATGCACGGTATCAGTTATATAATTAAGTGTCTGAAGCAATGTCGGTTTAAATGTATTCTTTGTCCTTCCATTTTCAAAATGCAGCAGTGATATAACAGAGGTGGTTGTAAAATCCGAAAGATACATTTTGGAATTGTCATTGAATAGTTCTGTGCGATTACCCACTTGACTGCTTGATGTAAAAACTAAACGATATAATACTGAAAGTATTGAAAATGATTTCATTTTAAACGTTCGTACTCGTATCACAAAAATCTAATAAAAAATAACTGTTTACTAGAAAAGAATATAGTTTGTATGTTGTCAATCTAAATCAACTCTAAAATTGATCCTAATATCAAATCATAATTTATCATGTAATATTAATCCATCAAAACGTCTAACTATTACAAATTAAATCTGACTAAATGATTGTCGGTTATCACTGAATTTCAATAAAAGAAATTGACTATTTATAGTGGTGGCGTTTCTTTAATAAGATATCAATCAGCAAACCTAAAAAGCAATTGACAGTTGATTATATTCCACGGGTTGTTGGGTATTGATTATAATTATTTGACCTTTGTAATTGGTGACCTCTAACTAGATTGGTACAAACACTGTGATTTGTGGCTTTTTATTATGCATAATTTTAATGGTTCAAAGTAAAAATGACGTACACAGTTCGACGTACAATATTGTTTAAATTGATGCAGCACAACATGCATGTTTACATGTAATTTGTTAAGGATGTAAAGACATCTGTTAACAACTAATTACGTTTCATAAAGGCTTATAGATTGACAGTATATTAATAAGGAACTTAAAAAGCAGGAAATAAATTAAAGATCCTTTCCTTGTTTGTAGGATATAATAAATTGACACCATTTCCCTTCCACAAATTTCGTAGCAAAAGAAGGTTTTTATGATATTTTCGAAATATAAATTTTTCAACTATCTGTTATTCTAAAATGATAACAGAAAGAAGGGGGTTTCGTGTGATTTTATTATCAAATGAATAAAACTAGAGGATTCCAAAAACCAAATGAAACGAACATTCTGAAGTATGTTGATAAATAGAAAATATATACTAGTACCTGACTGACAAAATTAAGATTGGAAATGGGGCTTCTGCAATTCCCGACTAAAGAGTAGAAACTAGCCAAAACCACAAATGAGTCTCCAAGACAGCGGCAATCAAAGGCGGACTTCAGCTGTCACGTAAACAAACATGTGTACTAGTTCAGAAAATGGGCGTCATATTAAACTCTGCAACATGTAAATGAACTAAGATTAAAAATCAAAAGCCCGAGGTTCCTGAATTAAGACAGTCGACGTAGAATAAAACAAACACACAGTTATAATACCGAACTCTAATGAAAAGTCAAAACAGAAAGTACCATATCAAATGGAAGAAGCAAAATCGCAAATAATAATACAAAACAATAATGGTATTCATTACATGGATCAGAATTTCCTGATGTAAAACATGTTGGATTAAACCTGGCTTTATAGCTTGTTAAATCTCTCATCTCTATCACAATGGCCTTGAATTCGATTATATTAATTAACATCAATCAAAAGAAAGTATTGGAATCGGTATACAGTTTAATGAAAAATTATAAAACAAACTTCCAAATAACCTTCGGTTTTAATGTTGTCAATAATAATATTTTAATCATGCAATGCATCAGGCATAATAGATTCCATTATTTACTATCCAGATATCATGCATATGCATTATCGTTAAATACTAACATAAACATATAAAACAATACTTCTAAAATTTCGTCTACAATTCTACATTGCAGGTTGTGTATTTAAAGTAAATATGCATATGTTGACTAGTTTTTGTAATCAAGTATACAACTATTGGTTCACTTATTTTCGTGGGTACCATATTGCGTGGATTAGTTAAAACTTACATGTCGAACTTCGTTGATTTTTGATTTCGTGGTTTTGTTAACATTTGCATACAAGCTACAGGATATTTCGTTGTACCTTTAATTTCGTGGTTCACCTATACCAATGATATCAACGACAATTAGTTTTCAACGGATAAATATAAATCCACAGTACATGACAGTGACATTTAATAACTCATACATAAGTTATACACTACATGCATTAGTCAGGTTGCTATCTACTAGATAATAATTAACTGATCTTTTCCTAAGATATCTTTGATTAATTTCCGCGATTTCGTTGTATATAAATAAACAATTTGCATGTTTGATTTGTGACTTAATATTAGATATGAAAGGGAAAAATTGTTTCTATAGTGTTTAATCAATTTTAAATTTCTTTTATCATGTTATCTAAATAAATCAACATTAAGGATGTTCGCTACTCTGTTTAAAAATAACAAGCTTTTTAAAAGACTGTTATAAATTGAAAGTATATAAATAAAGAAACTTAATAAGCAGAAAAAAGTGGAGGGTCCGTGTGCTTGTTTTCGAGAAAAAAGCTGTTGAAAATTTGGCGGGAAATAATTCTCTCTAGATTTTTCTTTTACTTAACATTGACACCTTTTTTGTTTAAAAAACTATGAATAAATAACAAGGATTTCATAAGATTTTCAAATATGGCTTTTTAAATAATATGTAATAAAAATATGAAAAGAAAACAATGGGTTAGTGGGCAATTTTTTTTAATGGTAATACATGGATAAAACCAGAGGATTCCGAAAATCGGGCAAAAATTCAAAAAGTAGAGGAGCAAACAACATTAAATAAACTGTTTTCAAGCTAACCGTATTTAGTAAGGTTGATGAACTTATTTTGTATGTTGGTTAAGCCATTGTACTCAAGCTGGGATCTTTAAATGATTGTCATGAGCGGTGACCATATACAAAACATGTTAAACAGATAAGACCACATATGTTCACTTCATTTACGCTGTTTTGAATTTAACGTTGTGTAGAGATGCATACCGTGTTTTCCTTTGAATTTTTCGTAAAATTAAGATTTTTTTTTTATCCCAGGCATGGATTACCGTAGCCGTATTTGGCACAACTCTTTCGAATTTATTTTGGACCCTCAATGCTCTTCAAATCTGTACTTGTTTGGCTTTATAAATATTTTGATATGAGCGTCACTGATGAGTCTTATGTAGACGAAACGCGCATCTGGCGTACTAAATTATAATCCTGGTACCTTTGATAACTATTTACCAGAACAATTCAGACATGTTAATTGTTTCAGGTGCAAGGCATTCGGTTTTATACGTCCAATTAAATCGATTAACCATTGTTTACAATTTCATTTGATTTTTTTCTAATGAAAAAGTCTAATCACATTTCTTGGAAATTTACTAGAATATTGAATCACATGACCGACAAAATATTGATTAAACTACGTTTTGTTGTATATTTAAGAATAACAACCAGAGTAGGCACAATTTATGACAACATTACAGGGGTCGTTGTCCAGCCAGCGTTCTTCTTACAGTACAAATGCAGTTATTCGATTTATCATGAACTGGTTTACATATATGTATAACGTCATTGCCTATCGTGCAACGTGGAACGGGGCTAAACAAAAACACCGAGAGCACCGATGAAAATCGAAGGTTAGACGATTATACATGTAAGCTAAAAATGTAAGTTTCAAATCATATTGGGTGTGTCGTGTGTTTTTCTCCACACACCCTCAAGCCGAGTTCAATTTTACATATTTTTAGTTTAGTTTAGTTTAAAACATATTTATTTATAGTGGATTGGGAAACAAGTTTTGTAACTTAAATTAATCCCTTTCCACTTTGCCCATGCGAGTGCTGCCTTGCAGCGTCATTCGCCTACTCTTTTTCGAAATTTACAAGGGTGTCTTTAATATGGGTCAGCCATTTATCGTCCCCTTCCGATGGACTATCATCGTTTCCTCAAGACCATACTCGCAAATAGTATCAAGGAAATTTTCATCCCGGAACGGGAATCCAACCAGGAATCTTTGTGTTAGTAGTCCGATGCACTAACCACTACACCACGGCTACTCTACATATGTTATGACTCTATAAAATGTTATTTCTACGGAAATTACATTGACGGCGTTTTGAATTTTATATTTATTGTAGGATGTTAATGCAGTTTATATTTCTTTTTACTTATTTTAATCAAATATATAATAAATGCATGATATCAACATCTAATAACTCATATGTAAGCGGTATACTAGTTAGGTTGAAATTAACGGATCTTTACCTGTCCTAATTAAAAATTAACTGTTTATCAAACTTTATTTTTTGAAAACTAAGGCTTTTCTTCCTGAGAAATAGATTACTTTGGCTGTATTTGACAAAACTTTTATGAATCGTTGTCCTAAATGCTCTTCAACTTCGTACTTTATTTGGCCTTTGATAAAGAAAACTTTATTCGATTATCACCGGTGGATATCTTCTAGACGAAACGCGCGTCTACTGCAAATACAACATTTCAGTCCTGGTATCTATGATTAGATTATTTCCTACGGTATCTTTGTTTAATTTCCGAAATGTATTTGTATTTTAACTGTTTTCGTGTATGATTTTTCATGTAATATTTGATATGAAAGAGAAAAAAGCAATTCTGTATTTTTAATCGATTTTCATTTCTTAAAACAAATTGCTTCAACATTACAACATTAAACAAACTGTTTCAAGCTAACCTTTGGGAATAAGGTTGATGAACGACTTTTATATGTTGGTTAAGCCATTGTATTCAAGCTGGCATCTTTAAATGATTGTCATGAGCGGTGACCATAGACAACATATTTAAACATATAAGAACACTTATGTGCACTTCATTTAATATATATATATAAGCTATTTTGAAGTTAACGTTGTGTAGAGATGCATACCGTGTCTTTCCATAGCAATATAGACTTGTGAACTGTTCAGATGCAAGGCATTCGGTGTTATACGTCCAATTATATCGATTAAACATTGTTTATAACTTCATTTGATTTTTTTCTTATCAAAAAGTCTTATCACATTTCTTGGAAATCTACTAGAATATTGAATCGCATGACCGACAAAATATTGAATAAATTACGTTTTGTTGTATATCAAAGAATAACAACCAGAGTAGGCACAAGTTATGACAACATTAAAGGGGTCGTTGTCAAGCAAGCTTTCTTCTTACAGTACAAATGCAGTTATTCGATTAATTCATGAACTGGTTTACATATAAATATATATAACTTCATTGTCTATCGTGCAACGTGGAACGGGGCTGAACGAAAAACACCAAGAGCACCGATGAAAATCGAAGGTTTGACGATTAAAAGCTAAAAATGTTAGTTTCAAACTTATTGGGTGTGTCATGTGTTTTCTCCGCACACCCTCAAGCCGAGTCCAATTTTACATATGTTATGATTCTTTTAAATGTTATTTCTAAGGAAAGTACATTGACGGCTTTTTGAATTTTATATTTATTGTAGGATGTTTATGCAGTTTATATTGATCGTATATATAAACTGGTTTTTTTTTGGAACACTGCATTTTTAGCTCTCCCACGTTTATCTGCTTTTATTATCTCTATGAAAATTATGATATTGAGGTCTAAGAAGAGTTCAGTAGCAGGCACCTATAAACTACTTCTACACGAGTTATGAATTTTGGTAAATTAATTTTCTCATTGGGGAAAAACATCGTCAACGATGTTCTGTCTTGGTATTTTTAAGGACATCTATATAATATTTTAACACACATCAAAATATGTTTGTTGCTAATGTAAGACATATTTGTGCATCAATCATCAGAGGAATCTTGATTTCTTTTGTGATCACCCAGTGTGTTTTTTTAATGCGATTTTTACTTTACAATTATAAATGAACGCATCAAAAGTATACCGCTGTTCAATAGCTATAACATGTATAATTTTATCCAGCAAAAGCAAATCCAAATAAAACTAAAACCAAAGGGAAACAGTCAACTATAAGAGGAAAACAACAGAAACACTTGATCTACAGCAAATGAAAATGCCAACATACAGATGGGTGCGGTCCTAACCTTGACAAAAGTTAACTTAGAGTTAACTTGTTGACTGCTTTCTAAGTTAACTTGAGAATTTTTAAGCAGTCAAGCAAGTTAACTTCGTCGTTGGTGGACCAGACCTACGGTCTGCTTTTTTAGGACTGCTGCAGACCTATCGACAAGTCTGCTCCAGACCAGACCTATGGACAAGTCTGCTTTTGACCAGTCCTGAGGACAGGTCTGCCCCAGACCAGACCTGTGGACAAGTCTGCTTTTGACCAGTCCTAAGGACAGGTCTGCCTCAGACCAGACCTGTGGACAGGTCTGCTCCTGACCAGACCTGAGGACAGGTCTGCTTTTGACCAGACCTGTGGACAAGTCTGCTATTGACCAGACCTGAGGACAGGTCTGCTTATGACAGATTATCGTTATAAGAGTTTTCATATCAGACTTGAGCTTTCATTAAAATATGTAAACAACATTCGCATTGTTTTTCCACAGATATCATTTATTATTTACTCGCTAGACTCTTACTAGATATTATACAAATGCTCTCTTTTATTTGATATACATGTATTTTTATATAAATAAAAAATGGCTATACGATCACACAGAGTTTTTTTTTTATTAGAAGGCGGATAGAAAGGTTATCCAACGCATTGGAACAATATTCTTATATCACGGGATATCGGCAACATTGTCTACGTTACTTCGTTCCCCGTTGTTTACCTGTCCCTTCCTAAATTTTACTTTATGCATAAATTTATACTTGCATGGATATTTCATTGATATTCAACTTGTTTGCATTGGATTTACTATTCTATTTCCCGCAGAATATTCTAACAGAAATTGTACAGTGTCCGTAAGCATACGATGTGGTAAAACTATCAACAATCTCGTCAAATTCGTCAGATTTATCGAGAGATTTGTCATTGCCGATATTTATATGGGACGTCCTAAAATTATACTCAATGCGCACTTTAATGAAATAGTTGCCACTTGACGTTTAACTATAAACAAAATCAATCAACCGACATAATAGATTCCAAGAAGAGAACATCGTATACTTTTTTTAATTGTAAATAGTACAAATGAATTCAGACATGTCAGTGTTGGTACTTTGATGATGTGGCATAATAGTTTTGTTTTACACGTACACCATCATGAACTCCTATATATGATGTGACTGTTATTATAAATAAAGAGATGAAATTCTGACATTCTCAATTTATTCAGAATATTTTTTGCATTAATGGTTTTCCAATATTATTGATTACGTGTACATTTACGGTCCTACTAAAATGTGAACAGGAGCGCCAGGAGAAGACATTAAGGCGCTCGGTACAATAATGGTATGCGGGTAATGTGGTCAAATAATTTTGTTGTACAAGTCAGCTGGAGGTATCAAAACTACTCAAATTTTGTTACGTATCAATATTTTGAATAAAATGAAGACATGCTGGTATCGCAAATTTATGCGAACCAAAATTTTTTGTTATTATATTGCAATTTTGCTGTCCATTGTCATGATTGTATTATACATTGAATCCTGACATATAAAATATGGCTGATTAACTATGCGGGTATATAGATTTACAAATTAAAGTGCACATATGGTCAGTTTTGGTGGATGCGGTCAAATAATTTTGTTGTACAAGTCAACTGGAGGTATCAAAACTACTGAAATTTTGTTACGTATCAGTATTTTAAGTAAAAAGAGGACATGCTGGTACCCTTAATTTAGGCGAACAAAAATTTGTTGTTATTATATTGCAATATTGCTGTCCATTGTCATGATTGTATTATACATTGAATCCTGACATTAAAAATAAGGCTGATTAATACTATGCTGGTATATAGATTTACAATTTAAAGTTCACATATGGTCAGTTTTGGTAATGTGGTCAAATAATTTTGTTGTACAAGTCAGCTGGAGGTATCAAAACTACTCAAATTTTGTTACGTATCAATATTTTGAATAAAATGAAGACATGCTGGTATCGCAAATTTATGCGAACCAAAATTTTTTGTTATTATATTGCAATTTTGCTGTCCATTGTCATGATTGTATTATACATTGAATCCTGACATAAAAAATATGGCTGATTTACTATGCGGGTATATAGATTTACAAATTAAAGTGCATATATGGTCAGTTTTGGTGGATGCGGTCAAATAATTTTGTTGTACAAGTCAACTGGAGGCATCAAAACTACTGAAATTTTGTTACGTATCAGTATTTTAAGTAAAAAGAGGACATGCTGGCACCCTTAATTTAGGCGAACAAAAATTTGTTGTTATTATATTGCAATATTGCTGTCCATTGTCATGATTGTATTATACATTGAATCCTGACATTAAAAATAAGGCTGATTTACTATGCTGGTATATAGATTTACAATTTAAAGTTCACATATGGTCAGTTTTGGTAATGTGGTCAAATAATTTTGTTGTACAAGTCAGCTGGAGGTATCAAAACTACTGAAATTTTGTTACGTATCAATATTTTGAATAAAATGAGGACATGCTGGTATCCTAAATTTATGCGAACCAAAATTTTTTGTTATTATATTGCAATTTTGCTGTCCATTATCATGATTGTATTATACATTGAATCCTGACATCAAAAATGTGGCTGATTTACTATGCGGGTATATAGATTTACAAATTAAAGTGCACATATGGTCAGTTTTGGTGGATGCGGTCAAATAATTTTGTTGTACAAGTCAACTGGAGGTATCAAAACTACTGAAATTTTGTTACGTATCAGTATTTTAAGTAAAAAGAGGACATGCTGGTACCCTTAATTTAGGCGAACAAAAATTTGTTGTTATTATATTGCAATATTGCTGTCCATTGTCATGATTGTATTATACATTGAATCCTGACATTAGAAATAAGGCTGATTAATACTATGCTGGTATATAGATTTACAATTTAAAGTTCACATATGGTCAGTTTTGGTAATGTGGTCAAATAATTTTGTTGTACAAGTCAGCTGGAGGTATCAAAACTACTGAAATTTTGTTACGTATCAATATTTTGAATAAAATGAGGACATGCTGGTATCGCAAATTTATGCGAACCAAAATTTTTTGTTATTATATTGCAATTTTGCTGTCCATTGTCATGATTGTATTATACATTGAATCCTGACATAAAAAATATGGCTGATTAACTATGCGGGTATATAGATTTACAAATTAAAGTGCACATATGGTCAGTTTTGGTGGATGTGGTCAAATAATTTTGTTGTACAAGTCAACTGGAGGTATCAAAACTACTGAAATTTTGTTACGTATCAATATTTTGAATAAAATGAGGACATGCTGGTATCCTAAATTTATGCGAACAAAAATTTGTTGTTATTATATTGCAATATTGCTGTCTATTGTCATGATTGTATTATACATTGAATCCTGACATAAAAAATATGGCTGATTTACTATGCGGGTATATAGATTTACAAATTAAAGTGCATATATGGTCAGTTTTGGTGGATGCGGTCAAATAATTTTGTTGTACAAGTCAGCTGGAGGTATCAAAACTACTGAAATTTTGTTACGTATCAATATTTTGAATAAAATGAAGACATGCTGGTATCGCAAATTTATGCGAACCAAAATTTTTTGTTATTATATTGCAATTTTGCTGTCCATTGTCATGATTGTATTATACATTGAATCCTGACATAAAAAATATGGCTGATTAACTATGCGGGTATATAGATTTACAAATTAAAGTGCACATATGGTCAGTTTTGGTGGATGTGGTCAAATAATTTTGTTGTACAAGTCAACTGGAGGTATCAAAACTACTGAAATTTTGTTACGTATCAATATTTTGAATAAAATGAGGACATGCTGGTATCCTAAATTTATGCGAACAAAAATTTGTTGTTATTATATTGCAATATTGCTGTCCATTGTCATGATTGTATTATACATTGAATCCTGACATAAAAAATATGGCTGATTTACTATGCGGGTATATAGATTTACAAATTAAAGTGCATATATGGTCAGTTTTGGTGGATGCGGTCAAATAATTTTGTTGTACAAGTCAACTGGAGGCATCAAAACTACTGAAATTTTGTTACATATCAGTATTTTAAGTAAAAAGAGGACATGCTGGCACCCTTAATTTAGGCGAACAAAAATTTGTTGTTATTATATTGCAATATTGCTGTCCATTGTCATGATTGTATTATACATTGAATCCTGACATTAAAAATAAGGCTGATTTACTATGCTGGTATATAGATTTACAATTTAAAGTTCACATATGGTCAGTTTTGGTAATGTGGTCAAATAATTTTGTTGTACAAGTCAGCTGGAGGTATCAAAACTACTGAAATTTTGTTACGTATCAATATTTTGAATAAAATGAGGACATGCTGGTATCCTAAATTTATGTGAACCAAAATTTTTTGTTATTATATTGCAATTTTGCTGTCCATTATCATGATTGTATTATACATTGAATCCTGACATCAAAAATGTGGCTGATTTACTATGCGGGTATATAGATTTACAAATTAAAGTGCACATATGGTCAGTTTTGGTGGATGCGGTCAAATAATTTTGTTGTACAAGTCAACTGGAGGTATCAAAACTACTGAAATTTTGTTACGTATCAGTATTTTAAGTAAAAAGAGGACATGCTGGTACCCTTAATTTAGGCGAACAAAAATTTGTTGTTATTATATTGCAATATTGCTGTCCATTGTCATGATTGTATTATACATTGAATCCTGACATTAGAAATAAGGCTGATTAATACTATGCTGGTATATAGATTTACAATTTAAAGTTCACATATGGTCAGTTTTGGTAATGTGGTCAAATAATTTTGTTGTACAAGTCAGCTGGAGGTATCAAAACTACTGAAATTTTGTTACGTATCAATATTTTGAATAAAATGAGGACATGCTGGTATCGCAAATTTATGCGAACCAAAATTTTTTGTTATTATATTGCAATTTTGCTGTCCATTGTCATGATTGTATTATACATTGAATCCTGACATAAAAAATATGGCTGATTAACTATGCGGGTATATAGATTTACAAATTAAAGTGCACATATGGTCAGTTTTGGTGGATGTGGTCAAATAATTTTGTTGTACAAGTCAACTGGAGGTATCAAAACTACTGAAATTTTGTTACGTATCAATATTTTGAATAAAATGAGGACATGCTGGTATCCTAAATTTATGCGAACAAAAATTTGTTGTTATTATATTGCAATATTGCTGTCCATTGTCATGATTGTATTATACATTGAATCCTGACATAAAAAATATGGCTGATTTACTATGCGGGTATATAGATTTACAAATTAAAGTGCATATATGGTCAGTTTTGGTGGATGCGGTCAAATAATTTTGTTGTACAAGTCAACTGGAGGCATCAAAACTACTGAAATTTTGTTACGTATCAGTATTTTAAGTAAAAAGAGGACATGCTGGTACCCTTAATTTAGGCGAACAAAAATTTGTTGTTATTATATTGCAATATTGCTGTCCATTGTCATGATTGTATTATACATTGAATCCTGACATTAAAAATAAGGCTGATTAATACTATGCTGGTATATAGATTTACAATTTAAAGTTCACATATGGTCAGTTTTGGTAATGTGGTCAAATAATTTTGTTGTACAAGTCAGCTGGAGGTATCAAAACTACTGAAATTTTGTTACGTATCAAAATTTTGAATAAAATGAGGACATGCTGGTATCCTAAATTTATGCGAACCAAAATTTTTTGTTATTATATTGCAATTTTGCTGTCCATTGTCAGGATTGTATTATACATTGAATCCTGACATAAAAAATATTGCTGATTTACTATGCGGGTATATAGATTTACAAATTAAAGTGCATATATGGTCAGTTTTGGTGGATGCGGTCAAATAATTTTGTTGTACAAGTCAACTGGAGGCATCAAAACTACTGAAATTTTGTTACGTATCAAAATTTTGAATAAAATGAGGACATGCTGGTATCCTAAATTTATGCGAACCAAAATTTTTTGTTATTATATTGCAATTTTGCTGTCCATTGTCAGGATTGTATTATACATTGAATCCTGACATAAAAAATATTGCTGATTTACTATGCGGGTATATAGATTTACAAATTAAAGTGCATATATGGTCAGTTTTGGTGGATGCGGTCAAATAATTTTGTTGTACAAGTCAACTGGAGGCATCAAAACTACTGAAATTTTGTTACGTATCAGTATTTTAAGTAAAAAGAAGACATGCTGGCACCCTTAATTTAGGCGAACAAAAATTTGTAGTCATTATTTAAATGAATTAAACTATTGCTGATTGTGGCTGCATAGTTCAAGGATGTATAACTAACAAGGACGTATACACCTAACATCAAATATACTTCTTTTCAAAAATATACATAATATGATTGAATTTGATCTCGGAATATATATATATATATATTCAGTGCCTGTTATCATTGTAACCGAGATCGTTTTTATAATAGATAGATTGTCAGATCACAGATAAATTTGTGTTACGTTCTGTGCGTACTTATTTTCAATTATTTGTGTTTAATCCTGTTCATAAAACGGAAGTATTAATTTTCAAATTACTTTATTTTCGATGTTTATACTACGAAACAAAGATATTAAAAATATTTTTTTTTAAATCAACGAAGAGCGGTCCTGGTTACAAGTTAACTTAGTGTTGACCAGACCAGTCAAAAGTTAACTTGGGAACAGGTCTGGTTTTGATCGGATTTGTTCAAGCAGAAGTTAACTTTGTGGCAGGACCGGTTTCCAAGTTAACTTATGTTAACTTTATGACAGGACTGGTTCCGAAGTTAACTTATGTTAACTTATGACAGGACTGGTTCGAAGTTAACTTATACCAATAGCGGACCTGTTTCCAAGTTAACTTTTTGGCAGACATAAAAACAGTCCTAGGTCCAAGTCCGCTTTTCAAGTTAACTAGATTTTGGGCCTAGGACTGGTCAGAGCAGTCCTATATTCGGTCACAGGTTAACTTTTACCAGTCCAATTGACTGGTTATCAAGTTAACTTGCTGTACAGGTTAGGAGTGCACCCATCTGTACATAAAAAGGGACTGTAGATATATTTGTTATGCACCATTTATGGGCACTATGTTTTCTGGTCCTTCCGTCAGACCGTTCGTCCGTTCGTCCGTTTGTCCAGCTTCAGGTTAAAGTTTTGGATAACGTTTTTGGTCGAGGCAGTTTTTGATGAAGTTAAAGTCCAATCAAACTTAGTACACACGTTCGAAAATTCCTTATGATATATATGATTTTTCATTTAATTAAAGATTTTCCCCCATATTTACGGTCCACTGAACATTGAAAATGATAGTGCGGATGGGGCATCCGTGTACTGGGGACACATTCTTGTTTATCCTAACATTTACCTACATTGCATTTATGTTTTATCCTTTTTTATTTATTGTGATCCAATAATTGTATGCTTCGGCAAGTTAAAAGGTCAGTTGTTCAATATAACACAAGCATCGATACAACTAAATGTATCTTACATGACGTTGTCAGTAATTTTATATCTGTTTTTCTGAATTTTTACGGGTAAAGTTATCCTTTTTAATAATGTTATCAATGACCGACTATTGTATTCAAATGTAAAATTGGGAATGAAAACGGGGAATATGGCCTGCCAAAGCAACCGTATCATATTGCCGAAACATATGCTAGTTGATATATATGTTTCTTTCCCTTGAAGTAAATTCAGGGGTAAACGATGTTTTCACCTGAATACTGCGTAATGTACTACACATACTGTGGATTCATTTATTTTCGTGGGTACCAATTTTCGTGGATTAATGAAAACTTGCATATTCGTGGATATGTAAATTCGTTGTTTTGGCAAATTATGCATACATTCTTTTAGAAAATCTGTATTTCGTTGATCATTTAAATTCGTGGTTCCTCTGTCCCCACGAAATCCACGAAAATTGGTATCCAACGAATATTAATGAATCCACACATAACGTGTTTTGAGATATTGTCATTTATTTTATAAATATGAGCCACAATTTACCAAAACAATCGTTGATTTTTATTAAAATGTCTAAATCAAAATGTAAATATGAGCAAAACATTGTTTCAAAAAGACATTGCCTAAAAACTAATTGTACCACTAACTTTGTAAGGGTATGTTAAAGTGGCCATTTTCAGTAAATACGTGGTGAAGTTAAAAATTTGTAGGACAACAAAGTGATATTACATCTGAACGTTCTGAACTAATGTTTTTAGAATAAGCCACCATTTTCAGTAATCAATAGAAGTTTCATACTTTTAAAAAATGGTTATTATCATACTTTCGCCTTTAAGAAAAAAACCTTAAGATAAAAATAGATACAATAAAAAGTTTGTATATCTGATACGCATTATGTCATTGCTAATCAATAGTAGAGTCTGTTTGTAAGGGTTTCAGTCAAACTAGTCGGGTTTTGCAGCAATAACCATCATGAAGGTACTTTGAACACAATAGTAACTTTTGATAGTTTCTTTCAAAATGTTATTTGTGGCTACAAAACATCGACCATTCGATATGATATTTAATCATTGTCAACAGGTTTTCGAGAGAGAAAAAAAAACTATCATACATAAAGAAAGAAATATTGTGAAAGTTGATTTTATATACATTTTACCCATGAGACAACTACGTATTGTTCTTCGAAATCCATAACGTATTGCTTTTTATAGGTTTGTATTCTGCTACTTATTAACGTTAAGCGGATATAAAACTCATCTATCATGTCTATTACATAAAAAAATCTTATTTCTTTTTAATTGCAATACTCCAAGGAGTAACCAGAATATTCTGAATACTGGCAAAATTTCTAAAACAAGAGGAGCGACATCATAAACTTATAGAATGTGTAGTACTGTTCCGGCAACACTCATCAGGTACAGCTTCCTAGTGTCGATGGGACGTGACTGCGCATTCAAACATCCTTCGCAGTGGATGTTTCAGTCGCTTGGGAGTTTTATAATTACATGAGTGCGTCACATTTACTGAAGAAAATTCATGGAATTACTAATTAATGAACAAATATTCAAAAATAAAAGGAGTTGAAGATACCAATACCAAGGTTACTGAGTGTCATTTAATTTTATTATTTCAACTATCAAACGCAACCAAAGGTACATATATCATTTAACTCTATCACTGCAATTGCTTTATGCAATTTCAGAAATATTAAATTGACTTGCAATTCAAAGAATTCCTCCCACTTCTTTATTAATTTACTAGTAAATAAACTTATTTCGGGTTCACAGAAACCAATAATTACTGTTGATGACAAAACATTGAGCATGATTAAAGAAGCTTTCATTGTTTAGTTCTTTCTTAAATTAATTTTAAATTTCAATTATTATTTTATCGCTTTTAATTGTTGATTTTGTAATTAAATAAAGAAAAAATGAAAGTTTTGTTTTTGGTTCTACTATTGATTAAAAATAGTTGCTTCATTCTATTATATATGTTATATTTCCCCATTTCCATTCTCAATTTTATTTTTTACAGAGTTTGTCTTTAGTGCCGTGTGGAGGCAGTAGAGTGCCTCCCCGTGCTTCAGGTTTATGCTCTTATAATATACTAGATTATGGAGTGTGTGTCCGAGCGAGAACTGCTCTAATTCATTACTTTAGGAATATTTATCAAAAAGTAGTATTTCAATATTCAGCCCCATTCTACTATTTAATACTGATAGCGTTTGACATTTTTAGCCGAACAATTTATCCATTTTATATACTTCAATTAGTGTATGCTGGTTCATATTCTGGACGCCAATCTTTGCTCCTTTATTATATAATTCACTAACAAAACAATTATGAAGCTTAGAAATGGAAAATTACTAAATACTAAACTTGTTCAAAGGGTATCCACACGTCTCAATCTTCAAAATCGGTTATCTAAAAATACTACCATCGCTAACATTTTTAACAATAAAAAACGTGGTTACCCTTCTATCGATAAGTGTCATGCCAAAAAATGACTTACATGTCCCCGTCTTTCAACCAACAATACGTTAAGGTCCACGTTTAATGGTCGCACATTTTCTTTAAATTTTGAAACTGATATAACTTGAAAAACAAACAGTATTATTTATTTACTCACATGAAACAAACCGGGGTGTGGTATTCAGTACGTAGGAGAAACTGGACGATATTTATCTAAACGCACTCAAGAACATCTGTATCGTTTTAAAAGACCCAATAAATTCAAAAGTATCATTTACCAACACCTTAAGAAGCACAACCATCCTTTTAAATATTTAGCAGTTCAACCTTTAGAAGTAGTAAATAAGCAGCCTGGTGAATCGCATTCAAAGTTTGTACGATCACGGAAAATAATTGAATTAAATTGGATTAAAAAATTACAGACAGTTTACCCTCTCGGTCTAAATGATAATATCATGGGAATTGGTAATATATCTAGAACCAATTCCGTTAACATTTTGGATATAGTTTCTAAAACTGTTCGTAAAAAACGTTCTCACGGTCGTAGAACAAATCGCAATCAAAGAAGATTTCGGGCCAATCATACCAATATTTCGGACCTAATTTCTATTTCAAAAAACAACGGCAGACATTATCTGTTAACAAAACTCTGTTCGTTACCGGTTAATAAGTTAAATAAAATTTTGGAGGATTGCAACACAATTTCATATAGCAGTCCTAAGTATGAAATTGTTCAAATTATTATGGCATAATGTTATTCTAAATTATTTCCCAAAATTGATCGCCCTGAAGATCATGAAAAACATTTTATTAAAATTAAGTATGTCAATAAAGGCTTTGATTTTGTAAATATTGCCGGTATATTTAACGACCATTCTGTTAAAGAACAAATTCCTGGATATTTTGACAATACTGAGCTACCTCTTATTTGTTATATTTACAAGAAATCTACCCGGAAATTTGTGTTTAATTATAGTCAATTGTGTAAAGATGTTAATATCAGTGAAAATACACCTACTTCATGTAATTGCAGTAATTCCGAATATATTTATGGCCCCATTTCCCATGTTATAACAGGAGATCTTAACATCGTTCAAGACCGAGAGTTAAAATCATTCCTAAGTAAAGGACCTAAATATTAATTGGAATGAGTGTCGTAATATCATCCACGACTCACTCCATACTTACTGTATGAAATGGATAAAACGGGAAAAAGCTGACAAAAAATCTTTGGACTCTTTTTTTAATTCAGTAATGAAGATAGTTGATATACGTATTCAACATTTTAAAGAACATTTTACTATAAACCCTTACAACAATAAACCTATTTCTCGTATCAAACATAAACTAAAAGAACTAGCCAAGGAATTTGTTTTTGTCCCGGCAGATAAAGCTGCTAATAATATTATTATTGTTTGACGTAAATTTTACATTGAGGTTCTGAAAAAGGAAATCACCAATTCACCAACATTCCAACTGACTCCATTTTCAGAAAACGAAATCTGTAACAAACATAAACTTTTAGGCACCGCTTTACAAGCAGAGCCAAATACAATGAAAGTCCCAACTATGTATTGGCTTCCGAAGCTACACAAAACCCCTTACAAATATAGATTTATTTCGTCTTCAAGCCATTGTTCAACTACTAAATTGTCTATTCTTCTTACCAGCACACTTGGTACAATTAAAAACCTGATAATAAATTGTTCAAATAAGGCCTTCGAAAATAGTGGAATAAATTACTTTTGGAGTGTCAAGAACTCGTTGGAAGTACTTGATAAATTGCATGCTTATATTGGTGATTTTGAATCTGTTCAAAGTTTTGATTTTTCTACCCTGTATACCACATTGCCTCACATTCTCATTAAGAAAAAATTCACACACCTAATTAAATGGGCATTCAAAAAATCAGAATGTGAATATATATGTTCAAACTCTTTTAGGTCATTTTTTAGTAGCAATAAACAAAAAAACTATGTTAATTGGACATGCTTTGATACTATATATGCCCTTGAATTTTTACTAGATAACATTTTTGTTCGCTTTTGGGATTCCGTATATCGTCAGATTATCGGAATTCCAATGGGGACTAACTGTGCACCAATTATTGCGGACCTGTTTTTGTATTGTTATGAGTTACAATTTATGACAAAAATAAGCAAAGACCCATCGAAAAAACATCTGATAAACAAATTTAATAATACTTTTAGATATTTGGATGATATTTTGGCTCTCAATAATGACGACTTCAGTATGTATATTAATGAAATTTATCCTGTTGAACTTACTTTAAATAAAGCTAATACTAACAATGACCACTGCCCTTTTCTCGATCTTGATATCTATATCACTAATGGAAAGCTGAATACTAAAATTTATGATAAAAGGGATGATTTTTCATTTCCTATCGTTAATTATCCGTTTTTAGATGGTGACGTTCCCTTGTCACCATCTTACGGTGTTTATATATCTCAACCTGTACGATTCGCTCGTGTATGTAACAATGTTTTAGATTTTAACGAGAGAAATTTATGTATTACTGAAAAATTATTACACCAGGGTTTTCGATATCACAAACTAGTCAAAACATTTACTAAATTGTATCATCGGTATAAAGACATTATTCGTAAATATAGCTCAACATGCAGACTTTTAATACGTTCAGGTATTTCACATCCAATTTTTTATGGTAATATTCTTTATAAAGCACAAAGGTGTCAGTATTCACCTCAGAAACTTACAAAACCTTTGAATAGACTTATTAAGAAGGGATATAATTACGATACTGTTGTCAAGTCATTAATGATTGCATATTTTGGCGTTAATATTGAGTCATTGATAAGGTCTTTGCATCGGAACTAAACACATTTATTCTAAAAACAGTTGTTGGCATGACACGGGTTATGTTCTTCTCATATATGTTATGATGGTATGATACTAAACCCCTAACGGGAAGGATTGTGCCTGATGTTCATATGATGAAATCATAATCTTTCTGTCAGTTTAGTTGAAGTCTGGAGCTGGCATGTCAGTTAACTGCTAGTAGTCTGTTGTTATTTATGTATTATTGTCATTTTGTTTATTTTCTTTGGTTACATCTTCTGACATCAGACTCGGATTTCTCTTGAACTGAATTTTAATGTGCGTATTGTTATGCGTTTACTTTACTACATTGGTTAGAGGTATAGGGGAGGGTTGAGATCTCACAAACATGTTTAACCCCGCCGCATTTTTGCGCCTGTCCCAAGTCAGGAGCCTCTGGCCTTTGTTAGTCTTGTATTATTTTAATTTTAGTTTCTTGTGTACAATTTGGAAAGCTGAAGGACGCCTCCGGGTGCGGGAATTTCTCGCTACATTGAAGACCTGTTGGTGACCCTCTGCTGTTGTTTTTTATTTGGGCGGGTTGTTGTCTCTTTGACACATTCCCCATTTCCATTCTCAATTTTATAGAAATAATATGATTACTAGTATTCTGATTATTTTCTGTAAAGTGTTTTGGTACAGTTTCATAACAAAAATAAATTAATATTTATGTTACTTTACAAATTTTGAGAATAGATCATACAATGCAGTATTTTCTATCTTCTCACTAAAAAACTTGTGATAATCATTTAATATTTAAAGTAGTAAACCATCACAAACGTCAAAAACATTAATTGTGAAGAATACAATTGAAAACTAAAATTTAATAAATATGTACATTAAAAGTAGGCCACTAGGTAATCAATTGGTCAGCACAACAAATGTAGCATTAGCAAATACTTAAATCTAAAATAAGTCGCAAAGACCTAAATGAAATTAGAATTAGCCAAAAACAATCGTCACTTTTGTATATGCTCTTTCATTTAAAAAAGGAAAAGTAGAAAGTCGAAAATTATGCATTTGTGATAACCATCCTGGTATTGCATGCATATTAGCTTGATAACATTATATGACTGTCAATTTTGCCCTACATCGACTCCCGAAAAAAAGAATCTGGAATCCAGTCCGAGATCGAGTAAATTCTATATGTTAGGTTACTGGACATGGATACAATACCTTATCAATAAACGACTCCTCTAAGAAAAAGCAACATTATATAAACATATAACCTATAATTTAAACCCTTCGACAGAATCACACAGAAATAAACTTTGTTCCTAACGTCACATGACTTAAATTGCGCCGATTAACCAAATTGCATATATTTGGCAGAAATAGCAGCGAAAATCTTACAAGTTTTCATAGGGACTTAACAATTTATATTTTTTATCACTTGACATTATGCACGTCTTGCAAATAGATCAATTTATCTAATTGATTACAAAAAGTTCACAGTTTATATCAACAGATGAAGTGTTTACTGCAAACAGTAAAATATACAAAAACTTCGCACTGCAATATTATGACTATTTTATTTATTGTGCATGTTTAGTTAACGCATCAATGTAAATATAACGGAATTTGATGAGACTGTAATCAAAGTGAGAGGGTTAGCGCTATAAAACCAGGTTTAATCCACCATTTTCTACATTTGAAAATGCCTGTACCAAGTCAGGAATATGACAGTTCATCTCGTTTTTGGTGCGTTTTGTTATTTGATTTTGCCATGTGATTATGGACTTTCCGAATTGATTTTGCTCCAAGTTCAGTATTTTTTAAAAAGGATACATCTACAAAATAAACGCAAAATGGAAACTTCTGTATATAAACAAAAAAATGTAGGTGAAAAAATGTCAAAATAGGTGCAATATGGGTTCCCAAACGTTAAATAAAAACAAAGTCATTTTGTAGACCGTGGCTGTTTACTGTATTTGTTTTATTGGTAGTTTTATTGTTCGCCTTGATAGCAACGGTGGTGTTGTTTTTGTCATGTGATTAGTTAGTTATATGACAATATGGATTTAAATTTGAATATGAGTTTTTAAAACTGCAGTCTCCAATTTCAAGTTCAGGAAGATATATCCAGAAAAGTTTGAATTGTAATAACATCACCAATAAACCTGTTTTTTTAAATTAAACAAAACAATATTGGTTTGAGAATGTCATTTTCTTACAGGCAAGAATCTACAAATTTACTAGCAATCGGTACCTGTTAAAAAGAAAAACACAAAAACTTCGACCATGGAAAAAAATAATAATATACAAAGTCAGCAAATTGTCCATGTTTTGTTAATATTGTTTAAATATCGACCGACTAATAATTACCACTAGAAGCGTAAGATAATGATCTAAATGATTTACTCTCTTAGTTTCTGATTGATGCAATTAATTAAAACTTTTATCATGATACCTGATACGTTTGATAAGTATGTAGGGACATATAAATTATATCTTTAATTATAGGAATCTTTGAAATATTAAAGTTAAAACAACGGTAATATTGATGTACTATAGTTAAATGAAAGCTGTTTTTTTTAACAATCATTCTAGATTGATAAAAGAGGTTAAAACATTTTTGTTTTCTTTGATATTTTTTACGTTTGTTCCCATTATTATTAAACATATAAAAATAACAACATAGCAAGCAAAACTGTAATCAAAGGACGGTCAGCCTAATAAAAAAGACAAACGCAATATCCTTCATTTCAAATAAAACTTTAAAAAAAAGAGATGACCAGTTGCGTAATTTGTGTTAAAAAGTGTTGGTGATTTATGATACTGAATTATATGGATTGATTGAGTAAGTAATCGTTTACGTGCAGCTTGATGCAGTGAATGAAAACAGACAGTATGTATTCTCTTTATATCTTCGTATAACTTCTATATTTGATATCCTGGCCAACTAATAGTTTTTTTTTCTTGTGAATTGCTTGATCTAACCTTGATAATGAGGTCCAATAACAGCTTTTCTTGACATAGCTTGTTAAAACAATATTCTCTCATCTCTAAACAACATCTGGACTCTCTCACTCTGTAGAACAAGTGCTTAATATGTGATTTTTCACATGATCTATTATTTGTTAAAAGACGTTGTTTCGTGTTTTTATTAAGAAATGATAAATCAAATCATCAGTCAATTACACATGTCGTCCTGTAAAAGAATAAACTAGTGATCGTTACAATAGAACATGTGACAGTAAACCGTTATCAAGGGTATTTATCAAAATTGCAATTATCTATCATGTGGGCGGACTTCAAATTGGTGATATGATACCATTTGAAGAATACATAAATTGATGATATTTGTGTTTGTCAAACCAAAGCAATTTTAATATTCCAGAAAAGAAGTAACATGGTTCAGCTTCCGATTATTGACCTGTATATCTAAACACATAGAGATACGAACATTGTTCTCCTGTTTTATTTTTCTAACAGGGTAAATGTTTGGAAATGATTTATCAAATACATATTACGTTTATATAGTTTTCCTCAATTTAACTGTACCGATGGTATCTTTGTAGTTTTGGTATTCAGGGTGTTTTAAAAAACTTATCAAAGTTATATTAAGTTTATAAAACGACTGAAATGCATTGCATTTTATGCAATTATATCGTTTGTTTGTCGGGTAAAGAAACTTTTCAATAAAATATATTTTAAAAAAACACAAGGAATTTTGTATTCATTCACCCATCAAATATTAATTAATTTGTTTCTATTTTGTTATGAGAAATATTTGAATTGTAGAAGATTATATATGACAGTCTAAAATCTAACGTAATGAGTACGTTCCGTGCTTGTGTTTTTTAAGACATAAACCAAAAATGTTTACTGAAATTGCACTACTGGTGGAGCAGAATCTGATAATTCTCACAGTAATTTTATCACTGATGATATACCAAAAACACCACCAAAAGCAAACAAAAACAATGTTCAAGTGAATAACATGGTCTTCATACAATCTTCGAGTATTTAAGAGAATATAAAACTTTAACAGATATATATATATAAAACAAATTAACCTAGTCTAAGAGAAAAATAATAACGACAGTAACCGAATTAATTTCTAAACTACCTTAATTGGATCTAATCATTGTGCATAGAGCATGTCATTCTGTTAATTCTACCTTGGAGCTTAACCCTATTCAATGAGTTAGTTGTTTACTCAAATACCCTTGTAAGATCGTTCATTATACGTTACAACTCAACATTTTAAAGATGATTGAGTTGCACCGAGTGAGTGATTAAATAACTTCAAAAACCTTTGTTACGTATTACTACGCTCCTGATCTAATGAATAATTTGTTATTTTAACCCGAACTTTACAAGGTTGAGATGAGACGTGAAAGTGATTAAGTGGTTTAAAAAGATCTTTCTGTTAAAAAACCTGATTGTTTTGCATGATTGAATAGATATGTTGTTTGAATATTTGTTATAACATTACCAGTATAATGAGTGGGAATATACTTTGCACGACATTGTATCATATATCCAATTAGTCATAACCGACAACTAGTTACGAAATTTTTTTCTAGATTAATGTTTTGCCTAATAGTACATACTTGTAAAAGATTAAACAAACCTTACTCTCACTAATACAAACTAATAGTAGAGTGACAGATCAAGAAAAAAGGTGCTTATTTAACGACTTTAATGGACCGACATACCTGCAGGCTAAAACTGATTTTTTGCAAAGCCAATACCTTAAGTTAAATTTTTTGGCCCGATCGTAGACATTTCATGCGGTGCATTTTTTTTTATAAAATGGAAAGAAAAAAAACAATGGATTTTTTTTCAAATTTCAAGATGGAAAAAAAATGAATTTTGTGACTTTTTTTTTGTCTTTTGACATATGATTTTGCATTTTATAAAGAGTGTTAATGTTTATTCATAATGTAAAACTAGAATTCCTTATTTTTTCTTAATTTTGTCAATTTTCACTCAGTTTAGCGAAAGCACACTCTGTATTATTTTAACGAAGTGGTTACAACATATGTAAATTTGCTCTCGATTTTTTTTTTGAGAGACCTATATCAGTAGATTTCCTTCAAGATCTTGTTTGTACGTATACGGGCAAGGGAAAACAGCTTACAATAACAGATGTGTATGGAACCAACAGAAATCTGCGTACACCAATATTTGTTCATGTGAAGGGTCTGATGGTTGCAGGAATTAAATAACTCAACGAGCAATATTGGAAGAAGACGACGATGAAAACGATGCCTGATGTCAGGTTTTAGAAAGTTGTCATGCCCTTTGTTTGTTAAAATACCCCATACCACTTTTACTGTATGCGTTTGTAAGGCAAAGGCACTTAAAACCGAAAAAGTTCATAGAGCTAGAATATACGCTGAAACTTTAGTCTATCATTACTTATTTGATTTGATTGCCTTCTGAAGTATTTGTGACATATTTGTGACTGGCAATAAATATACATCAAAGCAAAAACCAAATTCACTTCGATTCTTTTCATAAAAGCCGTAAAACTAAGAAATATATCTTTAGAAGTACATTTGATGTAAAAAAAAAAAAACAATAATTAAGATTAGGTTGTTCTTTTATTTTATTGCTAGACTGAATCCCTTTAAACTGTGTATTTGGTGGTTTCATTATTTTCAATTTAAGTTGAAAATGAATTGTCACAATTTATTTCATTATGAATTTCTTGTTTAATAACCATTCAGATATTATTTGGAGACCTTTTATAACCTCTTTTGAAATAAATTGACAATAGTGAAAAACTCGATTACTAACTTTTGACCTTATTTAAAAAAAACAATTGCACCACATTTCAATTCTACGACCAGGCAAAAATCACAGAATAAACATTTAGCCTGCAGGTTGGGTGGTCCATTAAAGTTGAAAAATGGTTGGCTTGGTCACTCCACTATAATATATGTTTTAACTTTTTAAATGTCAATCACTACCGTGATTAGTTTATCGAATACAAATGTGTCTTGTAAATTAGTGGGTTTTTTTTTCATAACAACCTTTACACGTTTGAAAAAAAAACCACATGATATAGCATAGCATTAAGGCCAAAAGAAATTAAACCTGCTTAACAATTCAAGTTAACCTTAAGGAATTGAAACCTTAGCTAAGCAAAGTTACATAGTCGGATGAACCAGAAATGTAATCAAAACGTTCCATGATATTCATACAACACATTACAATTGAGGTTACTCAAATTTTAATCACAATTTGTTTCTGTAATGGATTTATTTTTTCACGAATACATCAATCGTTAATACGAAAAGAAAGAAAGTACGTGCATTTTTTCTTAAAAATGCAAGACCTATTAAAAGATCAAAAGACACCAAAGTTTCACATTCGAACTAAGTTTAGTTAATTTTAACTTTTCAGTTTTTTTATGATTTTCACTTTAAGCTAATATGCTGTGTTACTTTATTTGCGTACATACCTTACCTTCCATGAGGACGAATCCAATACGCTCTGTATATTTTGAAGTAAATTATAGTCTTTCTGGTTCTTTTCCTATTGATTTATATAATCAAAATGGATTAAAGATTACTTGTTTCAAGCATAAGTAAACTCTTATTATAAGTACTTGTATCAAATCTGAAACTTGTATATCAGGTGTTTTTGTTTGTTTATGTCTGTCATATTTTTTTTCGTAAACTGTTTTTTGTTATAAGTTAGGCGTTAGGTTTTCTCCATTGAATTAGTTATCTTTTATCTGTCGATGGCTTTTATAGCCAACTATGCGGTATGAGCTTTTTGAAGACCGGTTGCTTAACATAACTTACATCCATTTCATTTCAATTTTGATGAATATTCACATTGGCAATAATATCGCATTTCATATTTTTATCCTGTAAGGTCGTATTTACCGGTGTGGAATTAGAAATATTTTTTTTTAATAAACGTCAAAATTTATATGTTATCTTTACAAACACAATGTATCTTAATCTAAAAAAGTTCTATACTTAGACGACTGAATTCTATTGACATGTTTGTACTGGAGAAAATACTTGTACTTTTACTTGAGCTGAATAGTTTGCACAATCTAAGAGCACATACAGATTTTTCACAGCCAGTTGTGTTAGTTTGTGTGTAACATTAATGTTCAAGATCAAAATAATATAACCGAAAAACTAGGGTTTCATTCGGAGTACACAATTGGTGTAGAAATGATTGATGAAGCCAATTTATTTTGGTTAAACTTTTTACAATACACATAGAATGAACAAATCTAACTGGTTAATTTCAACAAAATGTGTCAGTATTTCCTTTCTTATATACAAACAATGGATATGATGATATAGTTTGAAAGCAAATGAGACATGTCATGTCAAAGTATAAACATCTAAAATCATTCAATGTTATTTCAGATAATATCCAGATCATTTTTAATTAATCTGAAGAAAACACATCAAATAAAATAAAAGGTTAGTCCCTAGGTGTCAACCCACCCCTTGCCATTTTCGACAGCTCTAGCATATTGAAAATGATTTAGATCGCCACCCATAAACCATATATACTCTTGTTTCTTATGATAAAGCACATCATATGAAATAAAGGGTTCTCAGAAATTTTACCACCTTCCACCTTTGATACTTCAAACAAAGATTAATGTACAGCGGAGGTAATGTAGGCAGCTTATTAAAACACACGTAGTTATGCCAAAAAAAACGTACTAATTTGGTTCGACTTTGCCTCTTTAATCTCTCTATAAAAGTTTCGTAACTGCTCAAAATTTTCATTGTTGTTCTACTTGTGCTATTATTAACTTTTCAGCTTTACCTTGTCAGTTAAACTTGTTGAATATTGCAGCAATAAAGGCAACTCTGACACAATTGAAACTATTTTTGTTTTGCTCCATAGTATAACATGTAAAATTGAGAATGGAAATGGGGAATGTGTCAAAGAGACAACAACCCGACCAAATAAAAAACAACAGCATAGGGTCACCAACAGGTCTTCAATGTAGCGAGAAATTCCCGCACCCGGAGGCGTCCTTCAGCTGGCCCCTAAACAAATATATACTAGTCCAGTGATAATGAACGCCATACTAATTTCCAAATTGTACACAAGAAACTAAAATTAAAATAATACAAGACTAACAAAGGCCAGAGGCTCCTGACTTGGGACAGGCGCAAAAATGCGGCGGGGTTAAACATGTTTGTGAGATCTCAACCCTCCCCCTATACCTCTAACCAATGTAGAAAAGTAAACGCATAACAATACGCACATTAAAATTCAGTTCAAGAGAAGTCCGAGTCTGATGTCAGAAGATGTAACCAAAGAAAATAAACAAAATGACAATAATACAAAAATAACAACAGACTACTAGCAGTTAACTGACATGCCAGCTCCAGACTTCAATTAAACTGTAGCTACAAAGCATTATCCGTGAAAGTCAATTTAATCCATATATTTTAATATAATAGTACCGTTGTGATATAAAAAAAATAGCTAATATCAAAGTTATTCAATACTATGACTTTTTATTACCTACAATTATAATACATAACGGAAGTAAACTTTTAAAAATTAATACTAATGGAGTCTCACTTAACCAAGAGACAATGTGTTATTGTTAAGCTAAATCGATAAAAAGCATTGTTATTTTGTCACAGTTTTTTTTTATTTTGCTACTAAAAAACTTGAGTCGGATATCAAAACTCTCCTCTATTATATAAAGAATGATAATTTCTTTCTAATTGCAATATTCCGAGGACGTTTTTTTTTTTCTTTCAATTCATCGTTAAATACGGATTTATTCATGCGTATAACGGATTATTGTTATGTGGTTCTAATTAATATGTTTATATTTTTTGAGGTACTTTAATGAAAACACAAAAAGGTGAACTATTGCACATTTTGATTCCGTTGAAATATAGTTGGAAAAATTAGTAAGACATTGAGTTTTAAGAAATTAATCTGTATTTTAAAAGATTTTATTTTTAAGTCTTGAAAATAAATATTTTTCCCAAAAATGATTCATGTCCTCCTACACCACACAAGATAAAAAGCCAACACTTTTACAATGAAACATGGACAGGTGATTTTAACTTTACCACATTACTGCAAAAGATTGTTAACTTAACGAAGCTTGACGTTATTTTATTTTATTCGTTCAAGTAAAACGCGCTTTGAGTGGATAACATATTTAAAGTGTTCTTGTTTTCCAAGTCCAATTCATTTGATATGCTTTTTATCACAGATTTATTTTCAAGTTAAACGATTTTAAGATATTCGAAATCCTGAAGTTGTATCTATGTAGCACCAATAAAAAATGTCTGCACAACCCTATGCTATCATTGAGGTTACCGTTTTATATATATATACTGTCTTTTCATTCAAACTTTGTTCATGAACTGATGTCTGTTTGTTGTACGAGGGGTTCTGCTAGCAATGGAAACAAATCATTTATATTAGTTTTCATGGAAACATGATGCAGTTCATCTTTTGAGACAACAGTGTACTAAAGTGACAAATATTTTTGTTGCTTAAGACCGTTGGTTTTCCCGTTTGAATGCTTTTACACTAGTAAATTTGGGGCCTTGTATAGCTTGTTGTACGGTGTGAGCCAATACTCTGTGTTGAAGACCGTACATTGACCTATAATGGTTAACTTTTATAAATTGTATTTCGGATGGAGAGTTGTCTCATTGGCACTCATACAACATCTTCCTTTATCAATATAAGAAATGTGTTTTGATCATGAAATATGTAGCTTTATCATGTGTAAAATTAAATATGACTATGCAACTGAATAATCGTTATGTAAAGATTTCATTCAGTCTGAAAGGTTACAATGAATTATTAAGGATTATGTAATAATCAATTTATTTTTTTGCTGTGTCATCACTTTTCCTCTGTGTCGATCGAAAAGAGTTATTAATTTTTGATGAATTTATTTTTTTGTTTGTTTTTGACGTTTAAATATGTTATCGTTTCTACGAATAATATCCCTTGGAGAATATCTATTCAAGGTGACAAGGATATTACAAGTCGATGTTCATAAATACCGAGAAACTATTCTGACCCAATCGACATCTTTACCTAGAATTTTTTGCAAACAATAATGTATTCTCATTTCAATTTCTCAATAGAATATCGCTGACGTTAGCAGGTAATTTGAAGACAAAGTCTTACTAAATGAAGCGAGAAAATAGGAAACAAAAGAATCAACTAGAGAGTTATAATTCATTCCTGTAATCAGAAATATTTTATTAGAGGAATCAATAAGCAAGTGCATAGCATTTAAATGACATATTATTCATAATATCAATTATTTAAATATTTAAAGTTATATTTCACAATTAAATAGATAGCACTTTAAGAGATACAATGCAACAAACACATTGCTCGGCAAATCATATAAACGTTATTTTAAAATTTGATCTTATATTCTGCTGAACCTGTTTCATCATATTTCTAAATATTGTCCTCTTACTAGAGATTAGGATTCAGTTAGTGGAAAGGATTGACTGTTATTGCTTAATGTTTTGGTTAATCACTGTAATGCCTTTATAAATTTGCTGTATCAATGTATTATCAACATTGATAGTGTATTTATTATTTCTAGTCGTTTCTGTAGCGCAGTGAATATGCTGAGCAATTTCAATCATCTCCATCTTAGCGTAGACGCAGTCATTTTCATCGTCCTTTTACATCAACTTCAATCCATGATGTCTAAATAGTTGACAAAATGAAATCGAGTTATGCCAGACCTTTAGTACTATGTCTGCTTCATATTTATTGGATTTAAATGTAAAGAATTACTTAAGTGAAAATATAAAATGATCGAGTAAATATTCGTAGACTAACGACTACATAAGAAAGCAAAAACATAATAAATGGTCAATTTTTGCATTATATCCGATTGAAAAGTAAAATTTAAGGTCAAACGAGCCATCAAGTTAATTAAACTGTCGAAATAAAATGATAAGCAGCCAAGCTTATATCCCTCTTCCAAATTAAATGGTTAAGAACGTTTATTAAACTGTCTTATTTCTCAAATAATTTAAGCGTCCCCACAGCAGTTTCTGTGACATTGAACAGCATTGAAAGTATACAACGTGTATATGAATATTTTAAACAAGTAAAATTTAAAACTATTATCTGTTTACAAAACAACTATGTCAGTGAAAAACTGTAACGTTGCAATATGAGTGACACTATTACAATTTAAAATGCGCATTATTTAATATAAAATATTTCATTCATCTTTTTTTCGCAATGACAAAAACACGTGATGTCATAATGTGTCGCAGATGTTTACATTGTTAATTGTTTAACTTAACCATGACATAAACAAATCAAAACACACATCTTGTTGAATAATTAAAGGCAACAGTAGTATACCGCTGTTCGAAATTCAAATATCGATTTAGAGAAAACAAAATCTAGCTTACAAACTAAATCTGAGGAAACAGATCAAATATAAGAGGAGAACAACGACACAACCGAAACACTTTGATGTAATACAGACAACAATAGCCATTTTCATGACTTGGTACAAGACAATTGAAGATAAAAAAAATCCTCCGGCTTCAATGGAACTGTTAAGTATAACACTTAAATGACAACATTACATGGCAGGACTACAATACAAATAAATGGAAGAACATACAGGACAGAGAAACCCTTGAAATATTACAGAAGTTAGCGTATCTAGAGGCATAAGATGTTTATAGAAGGAAAAGGAAAAAGAATACAGAAATAAAACCGGGACGATAGAAAATGTCGGCGCGGAATCAACAATTTCATATAAAGAAACGAAAAATAAACTAAGACACTACAATGCAAAATTGTACATACACAACTTTTTATTGTCTGTTTCTAAGTATTTGAACACATCAAAGATCTTTAACTTAAATATTGAAGCGTTTTGTTCATACATTTTGTACAGATTTGTAAAATATCCAAGGATAACACTGCATGAAATGAGGCATTTATTAGAAAATTGTATCCATATAAAAGCTAATATATATTTAAAATTTCAAAATTTATCATTAGTATAATCCATTTGAAAATATCTTATTTACACCGTTTTTACTTTAAGTTTAATTTAACCAATAAACTTTTAAGAATAAACATACACAACTTTTTATCGTCTGTTCTAAGTATTTGAAAACATCAAAGATAATTAACTTAAGCGTTTTGTTCATACACTTTGTACAGATTTGTAATATATTCAATGATAAGTATCTCTGGAAACCCAACTGATGCATGTGTATGTTTCCTTTTTGTACCTTGCTTATAGCCTCGAGGATGAAATAAAATATCCGGTGGTCCGTCAGACCGATTATGTGACAGTGGACTGTCATATACGTTGCAATATTACCTTAGTTGTGCGTTATAGTCAGTTGAAATTAATATTTTAAACGGGCTTATGTGACTCTGACTATTTGTGGAAAATCGTTAGAAATGTCACCTTGTGCATACAACTTTTCTGAGTCCGTTTTACAGACACCACTTCTACTTAATGGGATTCCTCGTCATCAAGTGTTGTTGACTTTGTAGTATTGTATACCATAATGTGTTGTTGATCAAAGCTTATCGTCATTTTTGTTTGACTATTTTAATAAGAAGAGTTGACTTTATTATACTTTCACAATCGTACCACAATACATAATTTAATCACTCATTCATACATCGTCAAGCGTCATTTTGCTATGATATGGTAGTCGTGTTCAATATTAAAGAATTCTGAATTTACACCAAATCTCATAAAAACAAAAACAAAAAGACGCTGTTTGTTGATCGGCTTGTTGAAAATCTGTTAAAGGATGCTACAATTAGCAAACGTAAAAAAACACAATTGTGACTATCAATTAATACTACTTATCTGAAAAACATTTTTTCTCATCCAAGAATTTCAACTGGTTGCACAACATTTAGTAAAAAAGTATTTGCATCAATTTCAACGATTTTGATATATCATTTTCCGTTTAACGATTGTTTCAGTGCAATTTGCAGACAACATCATTTAAATCGTGTTATAAACTATATGAACCAATTTTAAAGTTAATTTGTGTATCTATTTCATTTTTTAAATTAGAAAATACTTTAATGCGTTCAGCAACTACATTATGAAATGCCATGCAATCTGTTGCATGTCTATATATCATGTTAAATGCTATAAGTTTATATAGGTGCATCTTATATGTTTTTAACATTCAAGTATTTAATTAAAACGAATATTTCTCACAACAGCAAACACGAATAAATATTAGTGTTGTTTTATGACATGGACTAATTCGTAACTTTATTTTAAATGACAATTAATTTTGTTATTCCTTCCAGTTGCATGATTAATAAATCTTCATTTTTTCACTTTTTGACATTTCTTAGTCTAACGGGCATCATTCAAGATATCAGTTTCGGAAACACTTCGGACAAATCTACTTAAAACATTTTGTAAATGACTTGTTTTGTTGTTTATATATTCTCATTTGGAAACATCGAGCTTTAAAGTTGATATGTTGTATTTAACTTTTTAATGATCAATTACATTACGTGTATCCCTTTTACAAATTATAGAACACATTGTTACTTTCATTTGATTGGCTTTTATATTATATTTCTATGAGTTTTGGATAACATGTGTGTTTTTTTTTGGGGGTTTTTTTTTATCCTCGGCTTAAAAAGAAGTGTAATTACCTTTTCAATGTTCAGAAAGTATCTTATAAAATAAATATGACTTTAAATCGTTATGAATAGATCGATCTTTTGAGTTTCAAAACGTAAGCACTGCCTTCGTTATGTATTTTGCTAACATTTTTAACACAGAACTTTTATTTAGTTATTCCGTTATTTATCTCTGAAAAACTGATAGTGAATAAATAAATAATAAACATTTGGAAAAAGAAACTACAACCCGACCAATGTATGGACAACAGCCGAACGCGGCCTTCGGCTTGTCCCTGAAAAAACGTGTACTAGTTCAGTGAATATTGATACACATATTTCCGAATCCAATGATATATGCTATAGCCGTATATCATATTTGACGATTAAAATTTCATAATTCCGACTTTGTTCACCGGCCTAAAAGGTCAAATGGGTAATATCGAATAGGAGTCAGCCGAGAGGAATCGTGGGTAAATAAAAATGTACTGGAAAAGGGACATGGATGCATACAGTTGGTCTTTTTAAGTCCAAAGATTTGTTTCAAAGGCTACTGTGCTATTGTAAACTTTGTCTTTTATTTTTGCTAATGTGCTTTGTCTTTATGCCTGTGTATGCTTCTGTGTAAACCTTGTTTTTTTCAAGATGAAATTATTATTTAAAACAAAATATTCAATTACAAAAATGTTAATAGAATATACGTTAGGGTTGTAAAGCTATCCTAGTTTAAATGCTAAAACTCTTTGCCGAAAATTAAATGCCAACCGTTTAGTCGTTCTATTATATATACATAACTATAATGGAAAGTCTTTTTAATGTTCAGTTGGGGTTTGAATTACGTAGTAATTAATTCTTTCTTTAAATTTATTGATCAATTGCATTTCAAAGACAATATCTTGTAAATAGTAATATAACCTATATGTATCAACCCGCAGCCTTCATTATAACAAAATGAATGCACTGATTTGCTGTTCCGGTGATTACATGTCTAAACATCTTATGATAGGCTATATGTTCATTTTGGCGCCTTTATTCTATTTGTAGCAATATTGTGTTTGATATAAGCTGATGTTATATATCAAACACGCGCTTATATAATATAAGTTTTATAAGATGAACTATTAGATGAATTGATTTTAAATGAATTAGTGTTGTTATTTATGTAGTTCGAGTTATGATAAATCTTCATTTTGTCTTTTTTTTTTAATTTTAAGGCATCAGTTATTGAAAAAAAGGAATTATATATAATTAGAGATATGACGATTTCTGTTTTTGTATCGTTTCATCAAACTTTATTGAACAATTAGGTTGGTATATCGTATCTAGTTTTCTTGTTATACAATGAATACACAACAACTAAGCTGCTCTTCGACATGTTTGACAGGCTAATTGGTTGCTTAATTTTGATATGTATCTATATTCATTCCGCATATCTTTCTAGTGTGTGTTTGTATGTGTACTTATAATGAGGATTTTTCAATACTTCAATATCTGACGTTTTATCATTGTCTCAAGAACACTTGTCGGTATTAAAACTAGACAGCTTCAAATGGATTGGACATCAACTTCAACAAATCTAATCTGAAGCAGGATATTGAAATATTGTTCTATAATATTAAAATTTACACTTGATTCATTGAAAAGGTTATTGCAAAAATTCTTTTAACAAACCGCGTCCGTAGCTAGCTTCCGTCAAGATGCACCAGATACTAATTCTCTGTTTCAAAGGGACATGACTGTGCATTTAAACATCCTACGCAGTTCAGAACTCTACGTCGGTATTAAAACTAGAACGTTTCAAGTGAATTGGACATCAACTTCATTAAAACTAACATGACCAACAATTTTAACCTGAAGCGGGACAGACAGACGGAAGGAAGGACAAACGGACATACTGACCACTAACTTAAGGCCCCTAGGTTGGACATACAAATTTTAGTTATTTTATTTAATCCACAAGATATTTCTGTTTGTATCGTTGTTTGATTATCATCAGAACGTAATTTTTCAAAGCAGTCGTAGTTTTCCTCTTATATTTGATGCGTTTCCCTCAGTTTTAGTTTTAAACCCGGATTTAGTTTTTTTCTCATTCGATTTATGAATTTCAAGCAGTGGTATACTACTGTTGCCTTTAATAAACATTTAACATTTAACAATCTAATTTGTATATTTAATACAATGGTTGTAAATGCATATTTTTTTTTTCATTTTAACCGGGTCTTTTTTACACCATATAAATTGGAGTGGACTAGCAGTAATAAAAGAGAAAAGTACCAGTGTTCATTAAGATATTGTTCTATATTTGTGAAATTTACACTATATTCATTGAATAGGTTATTAAAAATATGCTTTTGACAAACCGAGTTCGTAGCGCGGTTCCGACAAGAAGCATCAGATACTAATTATCTATTTCAATGGGACATGACTGCGCATCTAAGCATCCTGCGCAGTGAATGTTTCTGTCGCTTGAGAGTTAAATAACTCCGTGAGTGCGTCATATCTACATGTAGAGTTAACGAAAGTTCCAGGAATTACTGAATAATGAACAGATATTCAAAAGTAAAAAAGAGTTGTAAATTCCAAGGTTACTGAGTGTCATTTAATTTTATTAATTCAAGTATCAAACGCCACCAAAGGAACAGGTGTCATTTAACTCTATCACCGCAATTGCTTTATGCAATTTCATAAATATCAAATTGATTTGCAAAATCAAAGAATTCCTACCACTTCTTGGAAATACACTTTTTCTAGGTCCAAGAAACATATAATTACTGTTGATGACAAAACGTTGAGCATGATTAAAGATGCTTTAAATGATTTGTATTTTTAATCCGTTTAGAATTTTACTAATTACATGCTCGTTAACAAGTTTTCGTCTTTAATTTTTTCATCTTGTAATTAGATAAAGAAAACATGAATGTTTTGTAATAGTACAACAATTGATTGAAAAAGTAATTGCTTGATTCTATAACTCGTGTCATAAAAATAATATGATCATTCTTATTATTTTCTGGAAAGTGTTTTGATACAATTTTATAACAGGAAATTATATTTACATTTGTGTAAATAAACAGATAAAAAGCAATTGTTTTTATTAAACTTCAGTGTTCGTTAAAGGCAACATGGACAAGGTCCTCATTCCAATTTGCAGGATAGTAAAAACTTTAGACTTGACGAGAATGTAAACCCGACCACACTCTATTCAGAAAATTTTGAAGCTCAAACAAAACCAAATAAAAAACATCGGCTCTCAGTCCGTATAGCTAGATTTAATACAGACACCATTGTCTGACATTGTTTAATTCGCCTTTCCGGGTCATATATCATAAATAAGCCGAAACAGTTGTCATATTTTCTAATATATCATTTGACAAAGAAGAAATAACATATGCATCTTCATGTTTAAGCTAAAAATCATTCAGCAAAATATTATTATTTAGTGCAAATAGCGACGCATAGGGGATACTTTTCATTTTAAAACTATATAAATTTGTGGCCCTCAATCTTGAATGTTCATGCATAGATACGCATAGAAACAAATTATTGCAATGTTTTTTAGAAATATTCAATTGAAAAGTTAGACCAAGGGTTATTGATAATACTCTACTGGTAGAATCCTTTTGTTCTGCTCATTTCTGTTTACATATTCTAGACTTTCTAGTGACATAGATTATTTTAATTGTATATCATAAAAAGGTTTAGTAATTATATATTAAGCCAACACGAATAGACACAAATGACGATGTTTGAATTAAATGTCTCCATTCCCTCGTGCTACCCCGACGTTATGAATAAATGTATGATATTATATATAACACTTTTGTAGATACCTAATATCTCAAATTGAACAATACCAAGGTTTAAGGTGTGATACCACCAAATCATGGTACGTCACATCCAGTTGTATACGAAAGTAGGCCTACAAAAATATTCCCTTGAATTTGACAGTTGTAGAAAATTAACCCTGCATTTCAATGCACTTAATTTTTTCTGAGTCATAAACATGTATGTTGGGTTTCTGAAAGCATCATTCTTTTTTATTTGATGGTCTTATAAAATATTTTGGAACGTTAAGGTTACATAGTTACCAAAGTAGGTAACCAGTAAATAACAGTGTAAAAATTGGGTTGTTTACTTCCGGTGATGGTTACTTTCTTATATGCAATGAAATGTAGTGTGAAATTTTCACTGTAGCACTGGACAGGATTAAACTTCATACATGCAAAGTATTTCTTTGGTTGAAATAAAGGTAAATACTGTACATTTTTTTTTAAAGTACCAATTTAACAAAGACTAAAAGGGGAAAATCAAAGACTGCTGGTACAAAATAAAAATTTAATATTTTGTTATACAACAATTTTCAAAAAAAGGCAGTAAACTTCAGTTTCAAATGATATCGCAGTTGTCACATAAGGTTAATGACTAAGCCGTGAGATTGATAACATTATGACAAGTGTGTAAAGTTACAAAAAACAAAAAAATACCGAACTCTAAGAAAAATCATCATCGTTAGACATAGTCTACTCATCTTGTGTAAGATTTGTGCATCTTCATGTCTTTTCTTTCCTTTATTTTCTGGGGGAAGGGGATTGGCATTTCTGTCGTTGTAGAGAATTGTTCGATTCAATATTTATTAGAAAACAAATATGTGTTTAATGAAAATGGAAAGACAAAATAGAGTTTGATTTCGTTGAAACATTGTGGGAAAAATTAGTACGACATTGAGTTTTAAAAAAATATTCTTTATTTAATCGATTTTATTTTTAAGTCTTGAAAATAAATATTTGTTTTCCCAAATATAAATTATGTCCTCCTGCACCACACAAGATAAATAGCCAATACTATTTCAATGAACCATGGACAGGTGATTGTAACTTTACCACATTACTGCAAAAGGGTAAAAGGTTGTTAATTAAGCGAAGCTAAACACTATTTTATTTCATTCGTTCAAGCAGATACAAAAACGCGCTTTGAGTTGATAAAAGCGTTCTTTTCTTCCAAGTCCAATTCATTTGATACGCTTTTGTATCATTGATTTTTTTTTCAAGTTAAAGGATTTTAAGATATTCGGAATCCTGAAGTTGTATTTATGTAGTACCAATAAAAAAATGTCTACTCAACCCGGTGCTATGGTTGTAGATACCTTTTCTGTACAAATATTTTCTTTTCATTCTTGCTTTTTTCGTGTATTGATGTCTGTTTGTAGTACAAGGGATTCTGTTAGTAATGGAAACAAATCATTTATATTAATTTTCGTGGAAACATAATTTGGAGACAGCAGTATACTAAAGTGACAAATATTTCTTTTGCTTATAAACAATATAAGAAATGTGTTTTGATCATAAAATATGTAATTTGATCTTTTGTAAAATTAAATATGACTATGCAACTGATCGTGATGTATAGATTTCTTTCAGTTTGAAAGGTGATGAATTATTTAGGATTATGTAATAAGCAATTTATTGTGTTGCTGTGTCATCACTTTTCCTCTGTGTCAATCGAAAAAAATATTAGTTTGATGAATTTATTATTTCGTTTGTTTTTGAAGTTTAAATATGTTTTCGTTCCTACGAATGATATCCCACCGAGAATATCCATTTAAGATTACGAGGATTTTACCAGTCGAGTAAACATAAATGCCGGAAAACCAAATCGACACATTTTCCGAGAATTTTCTGCAAAAAATAATGTATTCTCGTATCAATTTCTTATAGGATATCCCTGACGTTAGCATGTAATTTGAAGACCAAGTCTTGCTTAATGAAGCGAGAAAATAGGGAATAAAAGAATCAACTGGAGAATTATAATTCATTCCTGTAATCAGAAAGCTTTTATAAGGGAACTAAATAAGCACATGCATAGCATTTAAATGACATATCATTCATAATTATCATTTTTTTAAATATCTAAAGTTACATTTCACAATTAAATAGATAGCACTTTAAGAGATGCAATGAAATATACACATTTCTCAGCATATCATATAAACGTTATTTTAAAATTTGATCTTATATTCTGTTGAAGCTGTTTCGTCATATTTCTAAATGGTGTCCTCTTACTTGAGGTTGTGATTCAGTTAGTGAAAAGGATTGACTGTTATGGCTTAGTGTTTGGGTTAATCATTGTTATGCATTTATATCAACATTGATAGTGTAGTTATTATTATTTCTAGTCGTTCCTGTAGTACGCTCATTTCGCTGAACAATTTCAACATCTCTACAGCTTCACGTAGACGAAGTCACTGTCATAGTCAGTTTAAATCATCTTCACTCCATGATGTCTTAAAAGTTGACAAAAAGAACGCGGGTTATGTCAGACCTTCAGTTGTATGTCTGTCTCGTGTTTATAGGATTTAAATGTAAAGAATTACTTATTAAGTGAAAAAGTAATCGAGTCAATATTCGTAGACTTCAGACTACATAAGAAAGCCAAAACATTATAAATGGCCAATTATTGCATTATATCCGATTTAAAGGTAAATTTTAAGGTCAAATGAGACATTAAGTTAATTAAACTGTCGAAATAAAATGATACGCTGTCATGCTTATATCCCTTTTAAATTCCATCTTTTCAAATGAAGTGGTTAAGAACATATATTAAACTGGCTTATTTCTCAAATATCTTTACGCGTCCCCACAGCAACATCTTTTACATGGATCGGCATTGAAAGTATACAACGAGCATATGAATATTCAAACAAGTAATACTTCAATAAATATCTGTTGACAAGAACAACTGTTACAGTGAAAAACTGTAACATTGCAATATGAGTGACACTATTACAAATTAATAATGCACATCAAGTAAATATAGAATATGTAATTTATAATGTTTACGTAATGACAAAAACTCTTGATGTCATAATGTGTTGCAGATGTTCACATTGATAATTCTTAAACTCAACTGTGACATAAACATAACATTGCAGTTAAAAATGTTATTTTTTTCTATTAATATTTTTTTTATGTCATGTACAAATATTGACATATATATGTCCTGTATGTCCTTCAATTTATTTGTATTCTAGTCTTGTCATGTAATGTTGTAATTTTAGTGTTATATCTAACATTGACGTAAAAGCGGGAAGTTCGGCTAGCCACAAAATCAAGTCCAACCTACCCATGTCTTTAATGTCCTGTACCAAGTTAGGAGCATGGTCATTGTTTTCTTATAGTGCATTTCTCTGTGTGTTGCATTGTCGTTTATTTTTTATTTTTTTGTTAAATTTCGCGAATAGTCTTTTTGGAATGTTTGTACATTTTTTAGGTGTAAACAAATTGTATAACACTGCTACTTATGTATCAGTTTGTAATATTTGTTCTCGAGATATATACTACTACGAATTAATCTAACTGTTGTGTTGACAAACAGCAAAGTAAGAACAACTCAAAGTAATCCTTTATTGCAGCCTCAAAGTCAATCTTCGTTAGACCTTAGATTTTTAAAATAGGTTCACAGCATCTCGCCAAATGCAAAGATTCACTATGTGATTGAAAATGAATAGTTGTGCATCTGTAATTTAGTCTTGAAACGTTTTGATACGCGTCACGTTTTGTCTGATTATAGCAGACTTGACTATTACTTAATATCTCAAAAGAGACATGGTTTTCATAATTCAATATTGCAGAAGTCAGTGTATCTGGAGGCAAAAGAAGTTGAAAGATAAAAGAAAACGAATACAGACATATACCACTACAATGCAAAACTAAGACAATAAACGGACAAAACTTTGAAAGAAATGAACGTACTCTACGTTTTATTGTCAAAAGTCATTACCTTAAATACTTTAGTGTGTTTCTTTTTAATACATTTTTACAGATTTGTAAAATATTCAATGTTTTGTATCTCTGGAAACATTACTGTTACATATGTATTTATTCTTGTTGTACCTCGTGCAGCCCTGATGATAAAATGATAATAATTTAACAGTCTAAACGGTATAATGGGACTCTAACCATCCGTGAATAAATTGTAAGAATTACACATTGTGAACACAACTTATCTGAGTCCTTTTGACAGAAACCTCTTATACTCAATAGAACTGCTTGTCGTACTGTATACCATCCGGTAATGATATTTCAGTTCGATCATACTATGAAGGATGCTATCTAACTGTGACCGTTTGGAACTTTGCAGCAATAACATTATTTGGCCACTTTTCTGTACCGTTTAAAAGAAAGCTATATGTCTTAATAAAATTATTTGCCATCAAATGTAGGAATCATAAAACTGATTTTGATATTGTTACAAAGTCACCTAATGCACGCAATTCCTCTTACATGATTTGATAGAAGAGTTGACTTGACTATACTTTGATAATCGTACCACAAGGACACCTTTTGAAACATAATGTAATCCTTCGTTCAAACATCGTCGAGCAACATTTCGCTATGATGTTGTTATCGTTATCTATATGTGAATGCAGTAAAAAGACATCTGAGTTTATACCAAATTTCATCAAAACCATCAAATAACAAACCAGTTGCGAATAATTTGCCTTAAGGGGGCTCCCGGGTCTTAATCATTTTTTGTTTTTTTTTAATATAGGATTTCGCTATATTTTTCTATAAATGAACTTTATTTTATACTTAATAGAAAAAATGAAATAAAAAATGGGGTCACTGGTCATTTACGCACACAATCTGCTTCGAAAGAAGCATACATTTTTGTAAATGTTTTTTTTTCTGTTGAACTAATAGGAGAAATAGAGGTAATATCGAAATAAAAAAAGAACTTACAGAAATCACTCAAATTTCACAATAGTTTAGTCTGAGTACAGCTTATTTGAAAATAATAATAAGAAATATAGGTCACCGATGAGTTAAAAAAGATATATCAATTTTAATGCCAAAAATGACATTTTTTTGCGCCAAAGGGAGATAGTTTGGAGCTTTTTCAATGACATTTCATTTTAAAAATCATCTTGGGCTAAAACGAATTGAGTTTTTTGAATGATTGTTGTACCATATGATAAAATAACAACTAATAAAATAAGAAAAAAAATTGTAATGGAAATAAACATGTTTAATTTTTTTCTGAAATTGTTATACCCTCGAGCCTCCTTAAACTTGTATAAGTTACAGAACGCGGTACGTGTATTGATTTATGTCTTTTTATTTTTTTTCTGTAAGATGTGTTGATTGCAAATCCGTTCAAGGGTGCTACAATAAGCATAGTCAATATCAATTAATAGTTCTTCCCTCAAAATTATTTTTCATTTCCAAGAATAAACATAAGTAGTTTCAACGATTTCATTAAAAAAATATTCAATTTGTGCAGCATATTTAATGTAAAAAATTTTGCATTTGTTTTAACAATATTAATATAATTGATGACGTTATATTTTGAAATGTATTATCTCCTTTTCCTTTTAATGTATTGTTTAAGTCCATTTTACAGACACTATCATTTAAAGCGTGTTATAAATTATATGTACCAATTTTAAAGTTAATGTCTTATTTTTATATTTTTCTAAATAAGAAATTGATTCAATGCGTTAAGCAAACAACATTAGGAAATGCCACGCAATTCGTTGAATGTCTATGCATCATGTTAAATGATGCAAGTTTATATATGTGCACCTTATATGTTTTTAACATTCAAGTATTTAATTAAAACGACTATTTCTCACAACAGCAAACACGAACAAATATAAGTGTTGTTTTATAAGATGGACAAATGGGTAACTTGGTTTTAAATGAAATTTAATATTGTTATTCATTCGAGTTGCATGCATAATAAATCTTTATTTTTTCACTTTTTGGACATTTCTTATTATAACGAGCATCATTCATGGCATCAGTTACGGAAACAACTCGGACAAATCTACTTATTAAATTTTGTAAATGACGGTTCTTGTTTTTTATATTTTTCCATTTAGAAAAATCGAGTTGTATCGTTGATATTTTGTATTTAACTTTGTTTTGATCAATTAAACTACGTGTATCCCTTTTACAAATTAGTGAACAAATTGTGAATTCGTGTGATTGGTTTTTTTATGAGTTTTGGATAAAATTGAGAAAGGAAATGGGGAATGTGTCAAAGCGACAACAACCCGACCATAGAGCAGACAACAGCCGAAGGCCACCAATGGGTCTTCAATGTAGCGAGAATTCCCGCACCAGTAGGTGTCCTTCAGCTGGCCCCTAAAAATATGTATACTAGTACAGTGATAATGGATGTCATACTAAACTCCGAATTATACACAAGAAACTAAAATTAAAAATTATACAAGACTAACAAATGCCAGAGGCTCCTGACTTGCGACAGGCGCAAAATTGCGGTGGGGTTAAATATGTTTATGAGATCTCAACCCTCCCCCTATACCTCTAGCCAATGTAAAAAAATAAACGCACAACAATACGCACATTAAAATTCAGTTCAAGAAAAGTCCGAGTCCGATGTCAAAAGATGTAACAAAAGAAAATAAATAAAATGACAATAATACATAAATAACAACAGACTACTAGCAGTTAACTGACATGCCAGCTCCAGACCTCAATTAAACTGATTGAAAGATTATGTCTTCATCATATGAATATCAGGCACAATCCCTCCCGTTAGGGGTTCAGTATCATACTATCATAAAATATATGAAAAGAACATAACCTGTGGATAACATATTTGTTCTTTTTTTTTATCTTCGGCTTAACAGGAAGTATAATCACCTTTTCCATGTTCAGATAGTTCCTTATACAAATAAATCTGACTTTAAATCATTTTGACTAGATCTTTTGAGTTTCAAAACGTCAGCACTGCCTTCGTTAAGTATTTTACTAAACTTTTTAACACAAAACCGTTATTTTGTTTTTGCCGTTACTTATCTCCGAAAAGCTGATAGTGAATAAATAAATAATAAAGTTACATAAGTTAATGTATAAAAGAGATTATAACTCGACCAAAGGATAGCAAACAGCCGAGGGCGGTCTTTGGCTGGTCTCTGAATAAAACGTGGACTAGTTCAGTTTAGATTGATACAAATAAGTAGGTTTTAATAAGGGTCAGCCGAGAGGAATTGTTGGTAAAACTGTACTGGGAAAAGGATTAGGGTGCATACAATGCGTCTTATTACGCCCAATGATAGACATCTCACAGATTTGTTTCAAAGGCTAATGTGCTTTTGTAAACTTTTGTTTTCTTGTCTTTCATTTTTGCTAATGTGGTTTGTCTTTATGCCTGTTTATGCTTCTTTGTAAACCTCTTTTTTTCAAGATGAAATTATTAATTAAAACAAAATATTTAATTACAGAAGTGTTAATAAACTTAAGGGTTGTAAAGCTATCATAGTTTTAACCCTAAAACTATTTGCCGGAAATTAAATGCCAACATTTTTGTCTTTCTATAATATTTACATATTAATCATTATAGAAAGAATAATAAATGTTCACTTAGGCTTTGCACTGCATAATACATTCTTGCCTTAGAATTTATTGTTCAATTGCATTTTACAGAGAAGAACATTTAAATCGTTTTATAAACTATATGTATCAATCTATAGCCGACTTTATGACAAAATAAATGCACTGCTTTGCTATGTTGTTGATTTAATATCTATACATCTTGTGATAGTTCATATTGGCGCCTTTATTCTATTTGAAGCTATATTGGGTTTGATAAAATCTGATGTTCTATATCAAACACACGTTTATATTAGAACTGTTTTATAAGATGAACTAATAGATGAATGGATCTTAAGCTAATTAGTGATATTATTTATGTATTTCCAGTTATAATAGATCTTCATTTGTGTCTGACTTTTCCGTTTTAAGGATCCAATTACCTACAAAAGTTCATAATACTAAAGGAATTATATAATTAAAAATATGACGTTTTCTGTTTTTGTATCGTGCCATCAAACTTTATTGAAAAATTAGGTTTGTATATTGTATCTAGAATGTTTTATATGCTATGAATACAGAAAAACTAAGCTGATATTCGATGGGCTACTTGATTGCTAAATTTTGATATGCATTTGTAAACATACAGTTATATATTTTAAGTGTGTGTGTGTGTGTACATGTGTGCTTATAATAGGGACTCGTTTTATTGTTGTGGTTTTTTATACTTGATTTCATGTTTAATGTTATTGTTCTCAAATAGCAAGATATCATTGGACATCATTGTCTTCAGAATTCTCAAGATTCGAGAGCGTAACCTTGCATTATTGTGGACGAGAGTAACCTGAAACGATATTTTAATTCACCCACAGGATATTTTATTTTTTATCGTAGTTTGATTATCGCCAGCCTAGCACATTCAGAACGAGAATAGATTTGAGATACCAGATATTAAAAGTATTTGTTTGATAAATTAGCATACAATGCAGTTTAATGCAATTTGAAATAGGGGATTATTTGATGAGGGACAGAAATCCCTGCAAAAGACTGAATACGGACAATTGAGATTTCTGCAAGGATTTATCGTTCGTCATGTCGATGAGATTAATTTTTTGCTTAATCTGGCACGTCGAAAATATCGAGTTGAGATGACCAATGATAGCATGTGTATCTATATTTCGCCTATGATGTTGATGTATAAATTGACAACGGTATGTGGGCCCTTAGTTTTTAGCGATAATTTTTCATAACACTCTAATGTGCTGAAAAAGAAAATTATCAGTCAGTAAGATTAAATGAACATTCCGTAAAAAAGTGATAATATGTATTATTTAAAAGGTTTTGCGTTCCCCAATGAATGATTATGTTCATAATGTTATCAGGGATCTCTGCAAACGTTTAACAAGCTGCTTGGTTTATTTTCATCCAACGGTTGCAAATGTATTTCTTAACTTTTGTTGTTTTTTTACTGCAGATAATTTGGAATGGGCAAACAGTACTATAGCTTATCATTTTTTTCTATTATACTGAAACTTACATGAGATGCATTGAAATAGTTATCTGTTTCAAAATAACAGGCTTTTTAAAAGATTGTAATAAATAGATAGTACGAAGATAAAGTAATTGTAAATGCAGAAAAAAAAAGAAGTGTCCGTGGGTTTGTTTTCGAGACATAAGCCATTGAAAATTTGGCGAAAAATAATTCTCTCTTGACTTTTCATACATTTAACATTGGCACCCCTTTTCTTTAGAAAATAATAAAAACATAACAAGAAATTTAAAGCACCTTCAAAAATTGTTTTTCTAAACTATAGGCGATCATGGTAACATAATTATGAAATGAAAAGTTGGGGTTAGTAGTACAGAGATGTAACCAGATTATTTCGAATACTGGCATAATTTTAAAAACAAGAGGAGTTTACTCATTAACATATAGAATGTGTGGCACTGTTGCGGCAATAATCATCAGGTACAACTTTCGATGGGACATGACTGCTCATTCATACATCCTACGCAGCGCGGATGTTCCTGCCGCTTGAGAATTTTAAAATTCCTTGTGTGCGTAATATTTACTGAAGATAATTCCAGGAATTTCTAGTTAATGAAACAAATATTCAATAATAAAGAGTTGAAGATACCAAGGTTACTGAGTGAAATTTAATTTTATCATTGCAATAGTGACTCGCAACCAAAGGAACAGATGTCAGTTAACTCTATTGTTTTATGAAATTTCAGAAATATTAAATTAATTTGCAAAATCAAAGAATTTCACCCACTTCTTTATCAATTTACTAGGAAAAAACTTTTTTGGGGTCAAAAAACCCATAATTACTGTTGATATCAAAAGATTGAGCATGATTAAAGATACTTTAACTGTTTTGATCTTTTTTAAATTAAAGTTGTTATCTGATCGATTTTTTGTTGGTTATGTAATTAGATAAAGAAAAATAAAAGTTTTGTTTTGGTTCTGCTATTGCATTGTATTGATTAAAAGGATAGTTGCTTCATTCTATTATACACGTTTTAGAAATAATATGATTACTAGTATTTTGGTTATTTTCTGTAAAGTGTTTTGGTACAATTTCATAACAATAATAAATTACGTTTATGTTAATAAACAAATTTTGAGGACATATCATACAACGCAGTATTTTCTAAGTTTTCACCAAAAGAAACTTGTGATAATCGTTTGATATTTAAAGTCGTCAACCAATACAAACGTCAAGAACAGTAATTGTAAAGAACACAATTAAAAACAAAAACTATAATAAATATGTACATAAAAAGTACCTACAACATCAACAGTGAGTTTACTAAAAATGTCAATTATAGTTATCAAGGTACCAGGATTATAATTTAGTACGCCAAACGCGCGTTTCGTCTACATAAGACTCATCAGTGACGCTCATATCAAAATATTTATAAAGCCAAATAAGTACGATGTTGAAGAGCATTGAGGGTCCAAAATTCCAAAAAGTTGTGCCAAATACGGCTAAGGTAATCTATTCCTGGGATACAATGGCTTTATATTTCACGAACTTACCACTCGTCTATTAGGACAGGATAAACAGTATTTGCTATTTTCTAAAGTAATACAAGCCATATTAAAGGAATAACCCTCGCATAAAGTTCAAATTTGAATTCCGTTTGTATTTTTTAATTTTCAGATTTTACTGATTTTTACTGTTAGCTATTATGCTTTATAACTCTAATTGATTTTATACATTACCCTTCGTTTAGACGTACCCAACACGATCTGCTTATTTTGAAGTTTATTGGATTTTCTTGGTTGCTTTTCTATTTAAGAATTGAATGCTTCTTTTTGTAAATTTATTGGGGTGTAAAAGCGTTGACCGAAGTACATTTTATATGAAGCGCGGAAGCGTTTCATTCTAAAAATGTACGCACGGTCAACGTTTTTACAACTCTATAAAGTTACAAAAAGAAGCATTCAATACTTATAATTACATTTTTTAGCTATGATCATGAAAACACGAATTTTATATATTTTATTGATAATATTTAATTCACCTGTGCACTTTATTGTTGGAGCACGTGTTATCATGAATGGAAAATTGTATTGAGCAATGCAACTGATTACGTTAGCCAATCAGAATAAAATATTATAATGAAACATACATCTAATGTAATTATTTATTGATATAATCAAAATGGAATAAACAGAGTACTTGTTTCGAACACATTTTTTTTAGTAATGCATTTATGATTGAATTGTTGTTTAAGTAAAGACCAGTGGCAACTATTTCTTTGTACGTCTACTCCGTTCGGGAAGACTTTTTCAAATGAATTATGTGTTCGGCAATGATGATGCTTTGAGTCTTAATAAGGGGTTAATAAATCTACGTACAGTTTTCTGTATATGTTATTGTTACAAACACAATTTATCTTTATCTAGTTAAGCTGGTCGTCTAGACCTGGACGACAAAATTTAATTGACTTGTTTACACTGGAGAAAATGCTTGTACTTTTATTTTAACTGAACTTTTCGCGTAATCCGTGAGCAAGTAAAGATTGTTTTTCACAGCCAATTGTGTTCATCTGTTTATGACATTAAGGATTTAATTTCAAAATAATAATACCGAAAAACTAGGGTTTCTTTCGGAATACACAATGCATAACCGTTGGTGTAGAAATGATTGATGAAGCCAATCTATTTTTTACAATACACATCGAATAAACAAATCTAACTGGTAAAGTTCAACAAAATATGTTAGTACTTCCCTTATTTATATAAAAAAAGATATGATGATATGGTTTGAATGTCAATTAGACATGTCATGTCAAAATATAAACATCTAAAATCAGTCAATGTGATTTCAGATTATAGCCAGACCAGGTTTTAGTAATCTAAAGTTAATCCAAAAAATATCGATCTTGCTTAAATTGTATAAAAAGAAATGTAAACCCACAGCTCAATGTGTACTTGAATAGAGGGAAACAAACTAGTCCGTTTACATTAAAAGTTAAATAACAAAAATACCGAACTCCCAGGAAAATTTTAACGGTAAAGTCTCTGGGCAATTGCAATATCAATGGCTCAAACATATCAAACGAATGGATAACAACTATCATATCCCTCACTTTGTACAGGCATTTTCTAAATATGTAAAAAGAAATAGCGGGTTAAACGTGGATTAATAGCTAGTTAAACCTCTAACTTGTATGAGAGTCGTAATAAATTTCGAATAGGAAATGTACGTATGTACTAGTTTTATAAAAAATTGCATTTTCTTAAATTCTTAGGCATATCTACCTCAGGAATAGATTGCCTTGGTTATATTTGGCAAAACTTTAAGGAATTTTTGGTTATCAATGCTTTTTAACTTTGTACTTATTTTTCCTTTTTAACCTTTATTTCGAGCGTAGCTGATGCGTCTTTTGTAGACAAAACGGGCGTCTGACACAAATAAAAATTTCGATCTTGGTATCTATGTTGAGTTTATTTAGACGATAACGATAAACGATATGAAGAGCAGATCTGTGGTGAAGTCCCCATAGAATAAACCGATATCACGTAACCAATCATTTACTTGTTCGAAATTTTTAGAATGGGTCGAATTTCTTTGTAAATTAATACATTGTCATGATTGATGATCACTTTATATGCATTACATTTATTGCTAAACAAGACAATGTAAATTAAGAGTTTCCGCCTAAATGATGAATTGTGTTTATTAAGAAGTATAAAAATGTTCGAATCTGATGCCATATCAATAATTTCTAAGAATCACTCGTTTTGTGGGACAATCACGGTTGCATGAATTAGTCACGGTCAACACATTGAGGAATAGCATCAATAATACGATTGTTTACAGGTTCCTTTGTTTTAAACTAACAATGTCTAGTAAATTGACATAATATAACTTATAGCAGAGGTTTCGACTTCGTATATGATTTATTACAATTTTCTTTTATTCGAGCGTTTGATATTTCCAATTATAACCAAACAGTTGCATTTTTATTTTTTTATTTCTTAATTTGTCATGGGTTTTGGTCCAACTGCAAAATGTGATACATAATATAAAGAGGCGATCAATTTACAACGTATTGTAAAATTGGTATGCAAAGATATAACGTTCAAACGAACAGCAAACAGTTGCAAAAAAACTTCGAGTTGCCTCAAAGAAAATACTGGTACCCCAGTATACATATAAGACCTAAACAAAAACTATAATTAGCATATTTATAAAACAAAACATTTTTAACGTGGATACCAAAGCTTGGAAGTATTCATCCATACCAATGTGAAATAGTTAATTATAATTATTACAAACTTAAAACTATCTAACATATAAGAAACAGTGACAAAGGCAAAAGAATATAATGTTAAATAAGCACAACCGTATTGATTATATTCAGATAATAATGAAAGTTAGCTTCATGCTGTATCAAATTTTCTCTTCCGTAACTTGTTCATTTCAATGGTTGATTGCATATGTCATTAATATTTTATTTATATTGTATTGATAATCATGATAATAGAAACGAATTAGTTGTTTCATATTTTTCACTGCAGAATGATGATTCTTAACATGCTAAAGGAAAAAAGTGGTGTTTTGATCTGATAAAACTGAATCATTAAAATGAAAGGAGTATCGTCATTTTTTATTTTACTATATTTGACGTCAATACGCTCTTGGTAAATGCATGACGTGTGTGACGCCGATGATATCGAATGTCAAAATCCGCAAATTGTCACCCAGGGGAGATAATTTATGGACAATGTTATCGCCAGACTGTCGTACGTAGATTACCAAAAGTGAGTTTTCTCACTTGTCTTAAAGAATGTATGAAAACGTCCACTTGTTCGAGTGTTAGTTACAGACGTGACTAGAAAATGTGTGATTTAAATGGAAATCAAAACTCGGAAGCGAAACTGGTACAGGAACATGGATGCTTTTCGACGAATATATCTTCATGGTCAAGGGTAAATGCATAAACAGCTTATTTGATATCTAAGACAACTTATCTTCAAAATCCACAAAAAAATGAAACATATTATTATATTATTGTTATATATTTATCATGATTAGTTGGCGAATATAGGAAACATCAAGCTGAACGTTAAATTACCTGTTTAAATATCTGAAAGAAGAATTTGGTATAAAATACGGATGACCCACTCCCACTTTGATTTTCAATGCTCAATGGACCGTGAAATTGAGTCAAATTTCTAATTTGGCATTAAACGGAGACATATATCATATCATAAAGAACTTGTGTACTAATAGTTTCAAGTTGATTTGACTTCAACTTCATTAGAAGCTACATCATGCACATTGACCAAGAACTTAAATCTGAAGCGGGACAGACGGACGAACGAGCACACAGACCGAAATATATAATGCTCCTAGGTGGGCATAAATTAAACATAGCATTTAACGAAGGTATATTGAGAAACATATTTCAGAGACAAGTGCATGTGCTATGGTACCTAAAAATACTTCTTTGGGAAATGAAAGATGACATTTATAATCTGTTCTGAAAAAATGTAGTGGGAACGCGATATTAATGGTTCACTCATTAAGTACAGCTCTTTATAAGAACCAGGCAGAGTGCCATATACATGTGATATATGGGGGGTTCCAGATTTTATCTATAATTGGACTAATAGAAGCAATAAATGAGTAAAGCTCAAAAAATAATTTTGAGTGAGTAATTATGAGTGGTTGCCATGGTAACGGACACACTATTTTTGGGTTGTTAAACATTGTAAAATCATTAAAAAATCAGCTAAATCACCACATTTCAGAGCCTGATTATGAATAAAATCATGCATTTTTCATTAATGTTCATATGTAACATTTATACAACTTGGTTTAGGCTTCATTTTAGTGAAGATTGCATGTCAACCAAGTTTGTATATTTTTTGAAAAATTTTGCGAAAAAATGCATATTTTCAACATTTCTGAAATTGGGATTTTTTCGAAATTATCAAATTTTCTCAGGTGTTTTTAAAAAAAGTGCAAATGTGTACAGAATAGTTAGCACTGTAGTAATGAAGTTTGGATACTACTTTACCAAATTAAATAGAAAAATGCGTGGGATTTTTTTTAGTTTTATCACCATAGCAACCGATTTTTTTCTTGGAAACAGAGTTTTTATTTGCAGAATATTGCAGTTTTAGAGCTTAAATGTCCTGAATTGTTTTATAACCAATAAGAAAATACATAAAAGCCAACTCAAACTTTAAATTACTATTGTCAAGTGTTATTGACTTTAATTGTTACCACGGAAACACATATTATCCATAGCAACATCCACTTAAAAACTGCAAAAATAGAAATTTATGTAAAAAAATACATAAATAGAGGGTGTTTATTTTCAAATTGGAATATGGCTTCATTCTTTGCTTCACTCACAGTCTTGTCTGGTTTTTTTTCCTTCAGATTGTTCAATAAATGTAATATATAATGTAACATTGGGGTTGGAGGAGGGGGGGGAGGGGGTAGGGGGGTATGTTGATTTTTTAAAATGTTGCATACAAGTAGATACTTAAAAAGATAATTGCATTTGGTCGGACTTTGTTCCGAGTTCATCATCTGATTATCTATTTTTGGAAGTTAGCAGATGATGAACTTCATGGGTTTACAATAAGTGGGCCAACCTGGCTTATGGCAAGGCAAGATAGATATGGCCCTAACAATTGTAAGAAAATTCTTAATTTCTTATGGCACACACCCGTCTAAGATGTTCTTCCAGCATAAATCACAAAATTGACCTGTAACATAATATTAACAAACCAATAATAGAATCATTTGGTCAAAGCATTTCTAAACTGAAACTTAAGTGTGATGGACGGACGGATAGACGGACAGGCAAATTGAACACATTTTAAGTTGGTGGTGACTTAAAAAAAATAATAATAGTCAACTGTTGATCGCTAATATCAGAAGTCCAGTATAGTGGAATCCTCTTTAAATATACATGTAGCTATTAACATATCATTAATAACTCCTTTGTTGTACTACTATCCCCAAATTAAAAAATTCAGGACCTCCGAGATAGACAAATAGAATACATCTGCTAAGTTGGAATTGTGCTAATCCCGGTAAAATAATTATGCTATTACTGGCAAGATTATCATATCAAAATTATCAAGCAAAATAATTGTATCAATTATGAATTATTCCTTACTATGCGTCGTTCTACATATATCTCATAAGTTCAAGATTCCGATAACATTATATCTTGTTTTGTGTGTGTCAAAAGGAAGGTTGGGATTGATTTTTGGAGTGTTGGTCACAACAGTTTAGGAATTAGGGGCCAAAAAGGGCCCAAATAAGCATTTTCTTGGTTTTCACACTATAACTTTAGTTTAAGTAAATAGAAATCTATGAAATTTTTACACAAGGTTTGAGACCACAAAAGAAAGGTTGGGATTGATCTAGGGAGTTTTGGTTCCAACAGTTTAGGAATAAGGGGCCAAAAAAGGGCCCAAATAAGCATTATTCTTGGTTTTCGCATAATAATATTAGTATAAGTGAATAGAAATCAATAAAACTTAAACACAAGGTTTATGATCACAAAAGGAAGGTTGGGATTGATTTTGGGAGTTGAGGTCCCAATAGTTTAGGAATAAGAGGCCAAAGAGGGGCCCAAATAAGCATTTTTCTTGGTTTTCGTACCCTAACTTCAGTATAAGTAAATAGAAATCTATGAAATTCAAACACAAGGTTTATGACCATAAAAGGAAGGTTGGGATTGATTTTGGGAGTTTTGGTCCAAACGGTTTAGGAAAAAGGGTCCAAAATTAAACTTTGTGTAGATTCAAAATTTTTGGTCCCGTTTTCAAATTGATCTACATTAAGGTCCAAAGGGTCCAAAATTAAACTAAATTTGATTTTAACAAAAATTGAATCCTTGGGGTTCTTTGATAATTATGCTGAATCTAAACATGTACTTAGATTTTTAGCTAAAAAGGTATGTGAGCTTTTGCCATCCCTTGGCGTCCGTTGTCGTCCGTCCGTCGTAAACTATTTCAAAGATCTTCTCCTCTGAAATTACTGAACCAATTCAAACCAAACTTCATCTGATTGATTCCTAGGGTATCTAGAATGAAGTTTGAGTTTTAATTCCCATTTCATCAAAAAACATGGCCGCCATGGCTAAAAATAGAACATATGGGTAAAATTCAGTTTTTAGCTTATAACTCAAAAACCAAAGCATTTAGAGCAAATCTGACAGGAAAACAATTGTTTATCAGGTCAAGATCTATCTGCCCTGAAATTTTCAGATGAATCGGACAACCCGTTGTTAGGTTGCTGCCCCTGAATTGGTAATTTTAAGGAAATTTTGCTGTTTTTGGTTATTATCATGAATATTATTATAGATAAAGATAAACTATAAACAGCAAAAATGTTCAGCAAAGTAAGATTTACAAATAAGTCAACATGACCAAAATGGTCAGTTGACCCCTTTAGGAGTTATGGCCCTTTATAGTCAATTTTTACCCATTTTCCGTAAATCTTAGTTATCTTTTACAAAAATCTTCTCCTCTGAAACTACTGGGCCTAATTTAACCAAACATGGCCAAAATCATTATTAGGGTATCTAGTTTAAAAATTGTGTCTGGTGACCCGGCTAACCAACCAAGATGAAAAAAGAACATAGGGGTAAAATGCAGTTTTTAGCTTATAACTCAAAAACCAAAGCATTTAGAGCAAATCTGACATGGGGTAAAATTGTTTATCAGGTCAAGATCTATCTGCCCTGAAATTTTCAGATGAATCGGACAACCCGTTGTTGGGTTGCCGCCCCTGAATTGATAATTTTAAGGAAATTTTGCTGTTTTTGGTTATTATCTTGAATATTATTATAGATGTAGATAAACTGTAAACAGCAATAATGTAATGCTTGGGGTATACAATGTTTTTTTATACTTTCATCATAAATTATATTATGAACACGAGACAAACGAGACATTTCAGTGTGTCCACTCTGGATTGTTTTTGCTTTTGAAGAAGATATGACAGAATTGAAGAACCATTTATATAAATTGAAACCCAAAATAATCATTGATAGAAGATTTAAGTAAAACATTTAAGGTGAGCGATTCAGGCTCTTGAGAGCCTCTTGTTCATTATGGGCCCAGTTTTCAAGTTTGTCCAAATTGTGGTCCAAAATTTAACTTTGTTTGATATCAACAAAAATTGAATCCTTGTGGTTCTTTGATATGCTGAATCTAAACATGTACTTAGATTTTTGATTATAGGCCCAGTTTTTGAGTTGGTCCAAATTGGGGTTCAAAATTAAACTTTGTTTGATTTCAACAAAATTGTATATTTGGGGTTCTTTGATATATGCCTAATCTAATCATGTATTTAGATTTTTGATGTTTGGGACCGGTTATCAAATTGGTCCACATTGAGGTCTAAAGGGTCCAAAATTGAACTTTATTTGATTTCATAAAAAATTGAATTCTTGGGGTTCTTTGATATGCTGAATCTAACCATGTATTTTGATTTTGGATATTGGACCATAATAGGTAATGTCCAATTTAAAATTTAAAGCTTTTAAGTTTAAGTTCTGAGACCACATTCATTATGTGTCAGAAACCTTTGTTGTGTCAACTATTTTATCACAATCCAAATTCAGAGCTGTATCAAGCTTGAATGTTGTGTCCATACTTGCCCAATGTTCAGGGTTCGAACTCTGCGGTCGTATAAAGCTGCTACCTGCGGAGCATCTTCTTTTAGGTTCAAATTTCAAAAAAAATATTTTGCTATTCTCAACGTTTTTTTAACCTTTACATGAATTACGCCCCTATTTTCTGTATCTGTCTCTGTAACCTTTATAAAAGACTGCATTAATCCCGAGATTTGGAATGAAACAACTAAGCTGAGAATATTTGCATAAATACAAGATTAATAACAGTAATAATTTGAAGACAAATTCCACACATGGTCTTATTTAATTAAATGCAACACTAGAAACAGCGCAGTACATACCAATGTTATTTTTCTTTGTAATTATCAATGTTTTCTAGTCCCACCAAGTTGTAATCATTCATGAATCCAAGACTTTAGTGTCCCATGTGTAAAAAAAGAATAAATTTCCGATGTCCCACGCGTTGTGCACACATTTGATCGATTCAAGGTACAATGGCAAAAACTAAAATAAACACTTGTATGGCCGCACCGCAATTTGGGAGGGGGAGGGGGCGTTGTAGTAGGTTTAATCCATGTCCGTCAGTACATTAGTCGTCACAAAGTTGGTTTCTATTTTGCAATTATAGTTTGCCTCAATCAAATCTTATGAAACATGTATACACAATGCTTATTACCACAAAACAGAGATCAAGTTTGAATGTTGTTGGTCAACTATAAAGAAATTTCTTAAAGTGACCATTTGATCTTAAGATGTGGTATAATTGTTAATAAGACAACTTTCTACAAGATACCAATGATCATAAGATAGTATCCAGAAGTAAATTTTGTAAAAATAAAATTCTATTTTTTTCCGTATTTTACTTATAAATGGACTTATTTTTTTCTGCGGGGAAACATTACATTTACTCTGTGGTTAAAGTTTTTAGAATTTTAATTACTTTCTCAAACTATCCTGGGCATGCTGGGCTTGTAACAAACTTTGACAGAAGCTTATTTATGATCATAAGATAGTATCAAGAAGTAAATTTTGTAAAAAGATAAGTCCATTTTTTCCGTATTTTACTTTAAATGGACTTAGATTTTCTTCCAGTTCACATGACATACAGTCTGCAGTAAAAGTTTTTAAACCATTTATTAGATTCATAAACTATCCTGGATTTTTACCAAACTTGGACAGAAGCTTCTTACAATCAAAAGATAGTATCAAAAGGAATATTTTTACCGATTTTTTCCCTCATTTCTGTTGAGCCTGCGATTTACAGCAAAAGTAGCCAAGACACTGGGTTTCGCAGAACCCTTACAAATTTATTCTTTAGGCATTCAAATGAATAAAACTTGAGGTTTCCCAAAATCTGACAAAATTCCCAAAACATGACAACTACAATGTACCTTAACTTAGCTCTGAAGCTAAAACCAAGTTATATCGATGTTATATAAGAAATTTCTGAGAGAAAAAAATGATTCTATTTATAATCAGGGTTGCCGACCAAACGTTATCTTTTCAAAAATCTTCATGTATGATATCTTTAAAAAAATTAACCTACCCCCCCCCCCCCCCCTTTTTTACCTTCTAACCCCAATATTACATTATATATTACATTTATTGAAAAATCTGAAGGAAAAAACCAAACAAGACTGTGAGTGAAGCAAAGCATGCAGTCATGTTCCAATTTGAAAATAAACACCCTCTATTTATGTATTTTTTTCATAAATTTCTATTTATGCAGTTTCAGAGTGGATGTTGCTATGGTTAATAAGTGTTTCTGTGGTAACAATTGAAGTCAACAACACTTGATGATAGTAATTTAAAGTTTTTATGTATTTTCTTATCGGTTATGAAAAAATCCAAGACATTTAAGCTCTTAAACTGCAATATTCTGCAAATAAAACTCCGTTTCCAAGGAAAAAATCGGTTGCTATGGTGATAAAACTGAAGAAAATCCCATGCATTTTTCTATTCAATTTGGTAAAGTAGTATCCAAACTTCATAACTACAGTGCTAACTATTCTGTACACATTTGCACTTTTTTGAAAAACACCTGAGAAAATTTGTTAATTTCGGAAAAATCCCAATTTCAGAAATGTTGAAAATATGCATTTTTTGGCAAAAATTTTCAAAAAAATTACAAATTTGGTTGACATGCAATCTTCACTAATATGAAGCTTAAACCAAGTTCTATCAATGTTAGATTTGAACATTTATGAAAAATGCATGATTCTATTCATAAGCAGGCTCTGAATTGTGGTGATTTAGCTGTTTTTTGAAAGATTTTACCAAGCTTAACGACCAAAAAATAGAGTGTCCGTTACCATGACAACCACTCATATTTTCCCACTTAAATTTTTTTTTTGAGCAATATTCATTTACTGCTTCTACTAGGCCAATTGTAGATAAAATCTGAAACCATCATGTATCGCACTCTGCCTGGTTCTTACAAAGAGCTGTACTTAATACAAAAAGAAATGGATTTTGTATTTTAAATCCACATTGTAGGTCAGGTATCTGAAATGATGAGACATCGTAATATATTCTTAGATTGTATCGGAAAACCAAGAGTTGTAGAAAATGCTGTGCTGGATGAACCATTTGGACTTTCTAGAAACCTAGGACACGACATGATGTACAAGTGTGCTGACGGAATACAAATGTCTGGGAAACCTTTTGCTGTCTGTCGAAATTCAAGAATATGGATATCTCTGTTTGTTTGTTGTAAGGGATTTTGTAGTTTTATCAAACGGTTTTCCATTTACCCCATACATACGGCAGTAAAAGAGCTTTGTTTTTCAAGTTTTGTTTCTAGATATTCTCCTTCTTTTTTCATCCGACTTTTTCATAATTTCCTGTTTTAATTTGTATATTTATTTTTCTTTCATAACTTAAAGTAAAAATAATAAATACTCGTACTTGTATAACTGAATGAAAATATAGTTATTCCTCTAAACATTTTATTGAGTATGTGAAATGACAATCCCCTGTCTCGTACAATTTTGCACCCAAAGCAATGACTAGATATAACTATAATTGAAATTAAAGTATAATTTAGGTGCTAGACTACCTCATAGGCACTTTCTTTTTAATGTAGATACCAGACTACCGCGCTGGCACTTGTATTTTTAATGTAGATGCCAGACTACCGCATTGGCACTTGTCTTTTAATGTAGATACCAGACTACCGCACTGACACCTTCCTTTTTTAATGTGGATACCAGCCTACCTCACAGGCACTTGTACCAAATACTAAATGCCTCTACCTCTTGAGACGTAAAATCTGACACCCTGAGCGACACATTATATTTTGATGTACACTGAGTTTTAAAACAACTGAATAGTCACTAAGAACCTGGCATTTGGTTTAATTTCATGATAGGAATTCATTTCTATATCAACCATACGGGACAAAATCGTCAAAAGTAGTTTTAATCCTTAAACTTGCATATAAAGCCTCAAAATCTGCAAAACTGAGAAATAAGAAGAGAAATTGAGAAAACATAGCCAACACCCCGCATGTGGCGTTCTACACGGTTGATATGCTACTGTTGCCTTTATTTTAGTTCATATCATTTATAAATTAAACAAAACCCTTTTTTTCGCGAATTTATTTCGCAAAACCAACTTGATATTGACTTTGTATTTTGGCTTAATAATTTTCCTTACAATATACATAATTTTCACTTAATTTTCCAGAATTTTTAAAAATATAAGTGATGCAATTTTGCCCATATCAACACCTCTATCGTCATAACTATCATAATATTATATATATGTATGTGCCTGTCTCAAGTCAGGAGCATGTACAAGAGGGGCGAAAGATAACTGAGGGACAGTCAAACTCATAGATCGAAAGTTAACTGTAATTCAGTGGTTGTCGTTTGTTGCAGTATATCAAAATAATTTTTTTTCGTTCATTATTTCAAACATAAATCTAGTCGTTAGTTTGTCTTGTTTCATTTGTTCAATATTCGTCATTTAGTGACTTTTATAGTAGACTACCGGTATGGATTTTACTCATTGTTACGGTTACCTATAGATGTTATTTTTGTGTCATATGGTCTCTTATGGAGAGTTGTGTCTATGGCAATCATACTTTTTCATTTAACTTTGTATTAAATCACAGCAGAAGGAATAGGACAACGTATCACCAATGTTGTCGTCTTTTAACCGGAAAGCTGATTATCAGTATTTTTTGTAAATATGTCGGAAATACCAAATACTCGAAAATACATGTAAGTACTCGCGAATAAAGTACATGTACAAAATAAAAAAAGGCAACAGTAGTATACCGCTGTTCGAAACTCATAAACATAATGATATGTATTTAATATTCATATAGGAGAAAGTTCTGTTGTGTCTCAAATCAAGACAACTGGACAGAGTACTACCTACGTCCATCACATCAGATCTAGGCGTTGACGGGATTAAATCACGTTATAATATGTTCCATACTCAAGATGAACTCGAACCTTACTGGTGGGTCAATCTCGGCCATGTATACAAGATACAGAAGGTGATCAGTACAAATAAGATAGGTTGTGAGGCCTGGGGTTGATCTCAGGTGCTCCGGAACGGTAAGCAGGTCCTGCTCCAGGGTTTCCGCTGGTGGTCGTCATTTTCGCAATATGCGAAAACATAATAAATGTGGCGATTAAATTCGCCATTGGTGAAAGAATATGGCGAAAGAAATATATATAACGGTTTATTTCCATCCATCTTGTTTATTTACTTTTTTCGGGTTTCTTGGACTTTACCTGGTCAGACAATACTACAACGGATTTATCAACAACTTTGAAGCAAACTTTTGATGTCTCCTCTCCTTCTTTTAATGATAGTCAAGAAAAGAAAACTGTTTTTATGACGATAAATGTTCAAAAACAAGAAAAATCTCCGATTTAAAACTTTACCATTTAACTTTGATATTGATAATTGATTTCACAGGGTACTTAAAGTCGAAAGAAGAGGGGCGAAATATATCAGAGGGACTGTCAAACTCGTACTTAAAACAAAAAACCTTACAACGCCAAGACTTAAAAAGAAAAAGACAAACAGAAAAATAATAGTACACATGACAAAACATAGGACAATGCAGACTAAGCAAAAACCCCACCAAAAACGGGGTTTGCATGTTGGCATTAGTCTTGTACCCAGTAGAACATATTTATTTCCACTAACGATTGTATCGGTATCAACTCAAAACGAGACTGTCCTTGACCTGGCAGGTCTTAGTAATTGCAAATATCTGCAAGTTTATTTTGAGTTCTTTATTGATAAAAGGTTTACTGCCCACTTCCTCACTGTTTCTGAATTTGGCTGTTCTTCAGATTTAGTTGCGACACACTGCCGTTGTTGCACTGAAATGATAAAACAGGTTTGCTCATTTTTCTTCAACATGTTTATTGAATATATAATCACTAAAAGCGTGAACGTTTAGAATCGATGAAAACAGAAGCCTAGTAATTTAATAGTTTACAGAGCGTGATAACTTGATCTGATTTGCACTCAGATTTGAATCATTAATGCACAATTTTATTTCCAACACTAGTTAATATAAAAGTTAATAGATTGGCATGATTTGTCCTACAACAAGACAAAACAAATAACCCAATAGTATTGCAGGACACTGTATAACATGCTCCTTTTATGTGCAATGTGCTGAAAGATGATGGCTAGCTTGGTAAACAAATATAATGTTTGGCTTTACCAATGAGCATCCATATTGAATAATAAACATGCATCCAAGAAATTAAGTGTAATGACGTCATCAGAGTTCTTAAAATTACACGATGTTGCTAAAATAGTATCGACAGAAAAAGCGAGCAAAAGTTTTGAATACTTTCCAGTAATACACATAAAATCATGTTTTAATCCATTAATTGGTAAATATTTGAAAGTATTGATGAAATCAATTGACAATAGTCCTTCCAAATTGATAATCTTCTAATGAAATATATATGCATAGGATCAACACGTTAACATGAATAGCATCTGAAAAATATCAGTTAAAGAAATTGAAATTGAAAAATATCAGTTATAAAAATATATCAGTTATGAAAAAAATATCAGTTATAAAAATTTACAAGCAGAACCATATACAATGAAAGTTCCAACTAAGTACCGACTGTTCTCAATGTATTATTGTTATTTGTCAGGTTGTTGCCTCTTTGACACATTCCCCATTTCCATTCTCAATTTCAAAACGTACTGAGATGTTGTCAAAGAGACCATATAAAGCTTTAATTATCTCTTATTAGTTTTAATTTTAGTAAATTAAAGCAAATGGAATATTGATATTATGTTTATTATGTCTAAGAAAGCACAAAGTCAATAGTAATTATTATCAGAGGTATTATGAGGTGACACGTCCAGGAATTCAAGCGATGTCCTGTCGGGCCTCAAAATTATCATTATACAATTACGTAATCCAGGTTCATGCATCACTTCATTGTTGACCTCATAGATTAGTACATTCGGGAATCCTCGGTAGAATCCGCTACTCTTTTTCTATCCCTCGGCTGCAATACGGTATGTGATATGTGTCTACGCCTTACATTTCTTCGCCGGAAGATGGACGGCTTACTGCTACTGTTATAATATTTTTAATACTTTATTCCCCTCCTTTACAGGAGATCAGTAATGGAATCCTACATATCACGGCCGAGGTTAGATGAGGGTACGGAATCGGCCGAGTTGAGACGAATGAGATCAGTGTACACGGCCGGTAATTCGAAACTGTCATGTGTAATATATATCATATGTACATTTGCTTTGTCTTCAGTCCGACAGTGATACACTAGATATTAATAAACTAATAGGTGTAGTCAATTTTACTACCACTAAATTTTGAATGACATTTTTGGTGAAATGAATGATATTTATGAATATCTGAATAATTCGAACTAAAGATTTGATGAAGAAACAAAATTTTTAGATATTTCAAATGGTAAAATAAGGAAAATACAAGTATGCACTTGGTATCAATAATTATGACCATTTTGAAACATAGAACATTTATTTGAAAAAAATGTCCGCACATGTCGATCATAAGTTTGTACATATGAAAAGTTAATGAACTTATATTTAACCACAATCTAAAATATGTATATTGCTATAAGAGAGAAACTTTCAAATCAAATCTGAATAAAGTCAGATCTACATTCTAAGATACTTTGCTTCTTCTAAGTTATGAAAATGAGCACAGCAAAATCACAGATATGTTTCAATTAGAAATCACAAATGTCAGTTATATTGTGTAATTATGGGAACCTTGGGAAATATCACGTGAAATTGAAACTAAGCGTGACAACCTTGTAAAAGGTAGGGTTCTATCAATAACTATTGTCAATTTCAAGTTTATGTTTATTTTCCGAAATGCATGTAATATATTGGACTTTAAAGTACGATTTCATCATTATAATCTACGTCAAATATTGCAGGTTTCCTACATTCCAAGTGCTCTATATAATCTCATTTAAATAAAAGGTTTTATAGATATACATAAACTCAACCGTTGTATATCGAAAGTCATCAATCAATTGAGAAAAAAAACAAATCCGGGTTGTAAACTAAAACTAACAGGAAAAAACGAAACAACGGAAACACTAAAGTGCAACAAGAAACCATACGAAAATGCAACACACACAGAAACGAACTATAAGATTATAATTGCCCATTTGATGCAAAGTGAATTCGTAAGATGAAAGTCCACGTGGCTGACCCAGTTTAATTATGCTTTGAATTATATACAAACTGAGCAACTGGTAACTGTCAAATTCCTGACTTCAGTGGTTCACTAGGAAGGAGATCTCATCGGGATCCCGGATCCCGCTTACTGTTTTGTCAGATTCCCGTATCCCGCTTACACTATTTACGTAAGCAATTCTATTTTTTTTTTTGTAATTTCCCGTGTCCCGCTAGACTTCATTTCTCGTTTACACGGCATAATAATTTGACTTTCACTTAGTCACACTTACAAAAAATCGGCAATCCCGCGTCACGCTTAGACCCCAATGAGACCCACTTGTGAAATAGCAGAAAAGAAAACAATCGGTATCTGAGTAAATCTTCGTCTCGATTTCTCTTCATAAATTGAGATAAATGAGATAAATACGCAACAGAGACTAAATCCGCCCAATTATGTTTAACGTGCACTATGACAACTTAAGCACGTTATTCCGCTGTAGTGCACGTCGATCTAATTTGGTATAACAAGTAGGTACATGGAAACCATACCACCAGACTTTAAGAGTACACAACAGCCCTACTTTTGTGCATTACACACTCGGAAATACACGTCTTACGATTTTATATGATATATTAGCATATGCTATATTTAAACTTTAATCCTGAGCAAAAGTGCTGGATTGTGAATGTGTTTTTATATATTAAATTGAACATATTTAAACGATAAGTAAATAATCAAGGTTGTTTTTATTATCATTTTAAATGAGTTTTTATCGAGTTTACAAATGACCATATATAAACAGGAGTACATGTATGTACACCTACCGACTCTTTCGTGAAAATAAACGTACAAAGACGGCCAAACAAGAAAATTAAGTTTACATTTTTCAACAAAGAGCATGTTTTTAATTTTAAAATGACGAACTTTTAGTCCGTTGTGGATTAGACGATAACAGTAACTAGTGACCCAATGTAATATTAAAAATCGTATTAAATTTAAGCACCTTGGTGATATTTTTTTTAAATAAAAACCTACAGTATGGATAACATTTCATTATATTGTATACTAGTATGCGTTTTAAAAGTCATACTTGAAGTATATTGGTTATTATGAATGGCGGAGACACTGTACAATTACAAACACATGTCGATCTGTTGTTAATTGGTCGATTGATTGTTTTATTCTACTATTGACAATTTTGTGACGTCCATCTTTTTATTGTAGTCGATAGGAAAACTAACTATCATAGACATTTAGTTAGGAGTCGATTACATCTGCCACGTGCAGGGGTCGATCTCTCCACTTAAGCTTATTGGCAAGCTAGTGATACAGTATATGAATCACTAAGACAAATAGGTCACCAAGGCCCTCATCCCCTTCCACATTTGACAAGCTATTGATACAGTATATGATATCACTAAGACATCTAGGTCGGCGAGGCCATCACCCCCTATCATTTGCATCTTTCTCAGCGTTATTTTCTTGATATTGAATCTGTCCAGTTTAGCAATTAGATATTATTATGCAATGAAAATATCGTTTGTCGTTATCTCTTGATGTATAACTTATATAGACGCTAAACATGTTTCGAGTAAAAACGTCATATATAAAGGCAACAATAGTATACCGCTGTTCGAAATTCATCAATCGATGGAGGAAAAAAAACAAATCCAGGTTACAAACTAGAACTGAGGGAAACGCACACACAGAAACGAACTATAATATAGCAATGACAATTTTTTGTCATTTTTTTACAATTTCTAACGTCTATGACGTCACTTGTCGTGGAGGTTTAAACTTATTCGGATGTGTTGCATTTTTTGGGTTATGTATTTCGGTTGTTTCCTGTAATTAGCTATTACTTGAGTTTTATCATGTACATCTTTTGTATAGTCATTTTCAAAATTTACTGTTTGCAAAAGTATAAATTATTCTAAATAATAGGGATGTTCTGGTAGCTAAAAGAAAACCCTGGCCAAGTCAGGAATATGGCCATTGTTATATTAAAGTTCGTTTCTGTATGTGTTACATTTTAACGTTGTGTTTCTATTGTGTCGTTTGTTTTCTCTTATTTGTGAGTGTGAATTCACATTTTTATAGGACGTGTCACGGTACTTATCTATCCCATATTTATGTATTTGGTTTTGATGTTATTTTTGTTATTCTCATAGAATTTTGTCTAATGCTTAGTCCGTGTGTGTGTGTGTGTGTGTGTGTGTTACATTTTAATGTTGTGTCGTTGTTCTCTTACATTTAATGCGTTTCTTTCAGTTATAGTTTGTTACCCCGATTTTGTTTTTGTCCATGGATTTATGAGTTTTGAACAGCGGTATACTACTGATGCCTTTATTTTTCCTGACTATATATAAGAGGAAAACAACGAAACAACAGAACACTGAAGTGACACAAAGAACAAACGACAATGCAACATACATAGAAACGACCTTTTAGATAATAAATGTCATATTATTGACTTGGTATAGGACATTTTTTAGAAAAAAAAAATGATAGGTTGAACCTGGTGTTGTGGCATGACAAACCTCTCTAATTACCTTTTTTCACATATGTAATGCGATGTCACTCTGCATGGTCTGTCATTCCATCTGTACTGATTTGGTCTACTAAGTAGTATACAGTCTTGGTTACCCCCTTGGTTGTTTGGCTGAACTGGTAATGCCCAATCTGGAACTGTTATTGGCTGGTCGGTTGATGCCCACTTGAAATCGAATCTTCCTTGTCCAAACCGCTGTCCACCAATCCAAAATCCTGAAGAAAAAAATGATACGTAAAAGAAGAATGTATTACAATTTACTGACTTTTAAAATCATTTAAAAAGTAAGACAATAAGGAAAGGCAATCGAATATCCGAACAAGAAAGTCATTTGTCGTGCAAATATTATTCAGAAAGATTATCCTACGCAGACACCAGTATCAGAAATTAAAACAAATGACAACGAATATGTTCGAATTGTCGTTACCAAAATCTGGTCCACCTTTTCACGATTGTGACACCAAGGAATGAAACGTTTCTGTTCACTTGATTTGTACATGAGCAAAACGGATTATGTACCATGTCTAGCATCTAAGTTCACTCTCCTGGTTTTTGATGGCTCGTGTTGCACAATTGTGTGCAATGTGTCGTAGAAGTTGTCGTCTTTGAGTTTTTATTTATTTATTTCAGGGTCTGTCCCCTTGGTACCCCGTCTTCCCTGTTCAAAAAAGGGTGACAGATCGGTAAATACTTTAAAATTTGTTCATTGCCGACAAGTCATATTTTTTTTTCTGGAACATCAAACATATGCAATTTATTAATACAAAGTGTTGGAGAAACAAGGGGACATCTAAAACAAATCAGTGAAAGAAAAAGAGATAACTTCATAACAAAAAGACAAAAAACCATGAAATGACGATAAAGTCCAGAATTCGCTTAACAGAAAATAGAGATTAGGCAACAAGAAGCAAACATCATAATAGAGATAAAGACGAACTCAAAATAACATAACGTCATTAAATTTGATTACATCAATTCGGGCATGACTGAGGGGGTATTTACTCAACCATTTTCTAAAAAGGGAATGCCTGTATCAAGTCAGGAATATGTCAGCTAATTATGGAACGTCACAGCTGTATTATATGCCAACTCATGGACAAGTAAATTTGAGTTCCAAATGGTCTCAATATGTTTTCTTGCACAATTCGAGTATCTGTATGTTTAAAACTACTTTGTTTATTTCGGACTGAAGCAACACCCTTCACAGCATTTATTTCTTCAATGGTTTCCAATTCTGCCAGACGCCCACCCATCGCTTGACAAGACGACTGAAAAATATAAATCAAATTAGTATACGATATTTTATTGCACTTCTTAAAATGTCCTGTAAAAAGTCAGGAAAAATAGCAATTGTTAAATGATAGGTCGTTTCTGTGTGTGTTGCATTGACGTTTGGTTTTTTGTTGCACTTTAGTGTTTCTGTTGTTTTCCTTTTATATTTAATGTGTTTCCCTCAATTTTAGTTTGTAACCCGGATTTGTTTTTTTTTCTCAATTGATTTATGACTATCAAATAGCGGTATACTACTGTTGCCTTTATTTAGTATTGTTTTGTATTTATTTGTGTTAAATGATCTCCTAGTCCATTATTTAAAACAATATGTACTGAACTTTGTTTTTAATGATCCACTGATAAAGATAAGAACCAAATGAACATATGACTGCTTATCTTTGTTGATGGATCGTTCTATTTTTATGTACTACGACTATCCGTGCAGAAATATTCATTATCGGAACGCGCATCTGTATCGTTTATGTTTTAATGTAAATACGTATTTATTTATTGATAAAGATATCGGTAAGACATATTCATTTAAATAGTACAATATTTAGATTCGGTATATCACTTTATCAATTTCAAAACAGTTTTTCCTCAAGATAGATAAAAGGTACTATACAATATTTTAAGCACAATATATACCTTTGCTTAACAGAATTTGTGATATAATATATTAATTCTATAATCAAAATATCAATAGGCATTTGACAAAACCAAAATCAGATTCATAGACCTTTGTGTATTAATGTTCTTCACATCTCAAAATGAATGAATCAAAATAAACAGACCTGAGCCGCATTCCAACCGAGTTGAGTCCCACTAAAAAAATAACAGCTTGTGCCTCGTAAAGTCCATCCGAATTCACAAGTTGGTACTGAAATAATCAAATACAGATTGCATTGATTAACAATAATTGATAACACATATCGGTGTAGGCCAAAAATACCATATTGTTGATTTCATTTCTGTTTTACTCATTTAGCATTTTTTAACCCCAACTACCGACGAATCTTGTACAATATGTTTTACTTCAACACTGTATGATGATTTAACACAGTTGAAATTAACTGTAGGTTACTATATACTGTCATTAGTAAAATCAAGAACAATGGAGAGTTATGTCATTTGAGAGACTATTGGACTGATCAGAACGGAAAGTTCGTATACAAACTAAAAACCTCAAAAATACAGAACTCGATGGAAAGTTCTAAACGGAAAGTCCCTAATCAAATGATACTGGAGACCGACATGTTACTGGAATAGGAAAAACTGTAAACATAATATTAAGTGATACTGCAGTTATTCATATGTGACTGGGTTAGGACATACTGTAGACACAACAGGTGACTCTGCAGTTCATGATACATACCTGATACTTGGGACGGATATGTGGCTGTGCTAGGACAAATTGTAGACATAATAGGTGATACTGCAGTTGATGATACATACCTGATACTGGGGACGGACAAACGACTGGACTGGGACATACTGTAGGCATCACAGGTGTTACTGCAGTTCCTGTCATCATGCTTCTCATTGCATTCATAACATTCATCCCCGTCATTTGTCCAATAGACATCATACTACCTTCAGATGATCTGATTGGAACAGATAATCCAAGTAATACACCAACTGCCAAACATACTGAAAAAGATAACGAAAATGTGTCCATAGTACACTGATGCCCCACTCGCACTATCATTTGTTATGTTCAGTAGACCGTGAAATTGGCGTCGAAATTCTTATTCGGATTTAAAATTAGATTGGTCATAACAGGGATAATGTGAACTAAGTTTCAAATTGATTGGACTTCAACTTCATCAAAAACATTTACCTGAACGGACGGACGGACTGAAGAAAGGACGTACAAACCTGAAACATAATGCCCATAGGTGGTGCTTTTAAGTGTAAGGAACTTATATTTCATGACATTTGCCGATACAAAATTGAAAGATTTTGAATTCATTAGCATATTGATTTTTTTATTGATTTTTTTTCGACCGTAACAATATCTTCATTGCATATTTGCTGTAACAATTTACTAAGTGTACAGCTTTAACTTAGTATCCCTCATGTTAGCTTACCTGATAGTTAAGTGAAGCACTATTTGACAAGATATTATTTTTTCATAATATTAGTTTTCATAACATAAGTGATTTCACAAAATATATTTGATAAATTATTGTAATTTCACATACATAATATTTTGTTTCTTTTTCTCTTTTTCATAGTACTTATTTTTCCGCAATCAACTCTGTTATCGGTATGATCCGTGTTTTCATTAATATTGGGCACAGTGTTGTTTTTCACATGTGCGTTATCGGGTATAGTTTTGATGTGTGTCGTCGAAATATAATTATTGTACACTGGATTTAACGATTATGTATGGTGAGAATTCAAGTTTTCTTTAGTTATCTACTGATTCTTTTTTTTTGTCGAAATGTATATGTAATGCACAAGTAATTAAAGTTTAACATGTTTAGGTTGGAACACTCCCCCGATCATAAATAATACCATATTTGGCTTGTGTACAAGAAACAATTTTATACACAATGTTTTCTGCTTCGTACAAAGATTAGTCCTGATTCAATTGAATCTTTGCAATAAATCTATTTGTTTTTAAAATTATCTGATTATTTTTTTTGTTATTAAAATTGTTTATTTCAATAATTTCTTTCTGGAAAATTTTTAAAATGTTTATTTTTTTGTCTTCTTTTCTGAGACAAAATGCGATTTGTATATTGAGGAGGATATACTAGTTAATATGTAATTAATATCAAAGTATGCTAAATCATCAGTTTTGTACTTAGTTACTAAATTTTCAAGGCTTATAATGTCTTTTTCAATACCTAGGGATTTCATCAATTTCATTACTGTTTTCATCTTCGCTAGCCAAGGGTTTCGATCCACTCCCGCTCTCTTCACCCTTAGCAGATTGAGCTAACATTTGTGATATCAATGTTGCACCATCAACCGGAAGATTAAAGTCACGCTAATTCCGAATACATTATTCTTGACCAATGGTAGCACTTGAACTCTTCAATTTGGAGGTAAAAACACTGTAGCGTCTAGATTCTACACACTTGGTAAAGCCGGAAACGAAAATATACGTCAACATTCATGCATTTGTGCATGAAACATACACAGTAACTTCTATTAGTTGATTAAAACATTCCAGTTGTCACTAAATATAGTCGTATGTTAAGTGATGTAAAGACTTGTTGCGCAATAAACACGTGGCAAATGTTTACAAACACTTTCTACATCTACACGTGATCATTTTATAGGCGATTTTTAATTGGATGCAGCGAGTTTCTACTGCAACCTATAAAAATCCTTACCTTATGTCTCCAAAATTTTATCTCAATCCGCCAAGGATGAAGAGAGCGGGAGTGGATCGTAACCCTTGGCTAGCGAAGATGTACCGTTTTAAGAAAGTCATTATTATCTGAGCAATTGACAAAACAATGTTCATAGTCTTTCTCTTTTTTACAATGCTTACATAAGTTGTCTTCAGTAATTTTCCACTTTTTTAAGAGTTCATTACTTGGCAGTATGTAGTGAATAAGTTTCCATCAAAATATTTTCAATCTTTTATCAGTGAGATATTAACAAAATAAAAACAAAGGTATTTTTCAATTTAGAATTTAAATGTTTTTCAAATATTTTTTCCCACATAAGAAAACCATTTGGTTTATCACAACTATCTTTCAGTGTGAATATTTTATAGAGTTCTTTGTGCTCATTAAGGGAGTAATTGTCCTGTGCATAATTCTTAAGTCATTTATAACATGTATAACTTTAATTTTAGTTTTAAATGAATCTTCAGTGCAAATAATTGTTTCCAATCAATTGGTATCGCTTTTTTTAACATATATATTTGCCTTATCCAATTTTATATTTAGGTTTAGTTAAAATGGCAGTTTCAGAGATATTGCCCTGTTCATCAATTACATCATTTATATTAATAATGTCAGTTTTTATCCAATCATCAAAGTTTATACATTTTCCATTAAACCCGGATATTATCATTTCCCCACAAAACTTGTTTTCTAATTTCAAGAAAATTTTTGGAATATTTTGTATTACCTCCCTTTACACTTATCCAATCTTGAATTAGTTGTTTATAGAAGTCAGGTAAATATTGTAACTTACTTTTATCAATGTCGTTTATTTTCTTTAAATTCATTTTAAATACAAGAAGATTTTTTCCTAATTTGTTGAAGTTAAATTTGGGAATAATTGTCCAGTTGTCATTTTCATTTTCACTTTATTTAATAATCCAGTTGATATACAATGATTTTATATAAGCATCAATGTCTGTCATCTTAAGTCTACATTCCAGAAAATCATTTGAAAGTCTTGATCTTTTTATTATTCTACCTCTTTCGCCTTTCCAAATAAAATTGTAAATTAAAGTTTAAAGTCTTGCAACATTTCCTTAGGAATAATAGCGTTTGATGCAACATATGTTAGGTTTGCCAGAACTAAAGATTTGATGACAACTTTTTTTTCCTATTATAGTAAGATTTCTTTTACTCCAATCAGATTTTATTTTTTTCCTTTCGGACCCCGCGAGATGCCCTAAAACGGGAGGAAACCCATCCATTATTAATAATGCATCCTTTAATATCAGAGTACATTGCCTGAACCCACCTTATGAAATTATCTTTAAATAATAAGGATTTTCTAATAAAAAAATTTCTACTGTTGAAGCTTTGAATGTTTCTATCTGTTTTACAGATAACAAATGCTGTCTTCATTTAAAAATAATCAGCAGAATAGACATTCAAACTCGAAGAATAACTGACAAATACCAATGCATAAAACTATACCATTTAAGAGAAGCTAAATTTCTAAATCTTTTGTTAACCCTGTTCAAAACCATCTACGCCTGAGAGTAATTACACCTCTGTGTTCATATATTATAAGCAGTATATTCATCATGTTTATGACAGATTACGTTAAAATAATTAGTTATGGAAACACAAACGGGCTGATAACAAGAAGTACTCGCAAGGACAAACCATGAACGAGCAGATGCGTCGAAACCTGTATCGCTCCGTTGGGCTATTCTTTTTTTCCTTGTTGTTTTGTATATTGAAATAGTTTACGAGTTTTTGAAAATTTGTAGAGTATTGTTGCCTCAATTTTTGTCTTACATTAAAACAATCAGCCTTAAATAAAGAAGTTTAGACTTACCTCCATTTCCTGGAGTAGCTTCTTGACTACCTTCATTTAATAACAAAAGTGTTCTATCAATATTACCATCGTCGATATCGAAAGGTTCATTATTTAGGTCAAACGGACCATTGACAGGAACCTGGCCATTTACAATCTGAATACACGCATATACACACCAACATACAGTAACGGCTAAACCTGCAATAATGAAACAAATAAGTATCTGTCACAATTAATGTAACATTGAAAACTGCAGCAAGGTCTTAAAAAAATCCCAAAGGTCTGACATAAAGTTTGAACTATAAAATATTTAACTTATGTTATCAGCATCAATTGAGAAGTGTCTTGTATATAACATAACATATAAATATATGTTGTTCTTTTTTTTTTAATAGTGAAGGTTATACCTGGTTTCCAACTAGAGAAAACAAATTGAAATACAATATAATGTAGCGTATTGATTTCGGTTTGTTTTAACTGTGATTTATCCGATGCAAATCCGTAGGATATATAGTTCTGCAATGCATCTTTAAGTAGGGTTACCACGGCTACAAACATGCGCGTAGCTACGTTTACGTCAAAACGCCCTGGCGTACACTTGAATTTGGTAAAACAAAATATTTTCATCTAGATTTATTAAAAGAATTGGTTAACAGGACATCAACCTTCTAAGTATTTCTTCAATTGCTTGTAATTTCGAATAAAAGTGACAAAATTGGTGTCATATTTATAAATTTGTTCATTTTCTGTCAAAGTCTAAATCTACCTTGATTTCTATACTCGCTTTCCTTTTTTTAAGCAATTCCTTATACACTTAGATTCGAAATGTGGTTTGCATTTTTTAAAAATATAACTGTGTAGATGTAGGTTCAGTATGTGGTTAAAGTTTTTATATATTTTAAATAACTTTGTCAAACCGTCGTATGATTTTACGATATCTGGACAAAAACTGTTTATGGTCAAAAAAGTATCCAGCGCATCTGACATGACGAAATCATATATGATGAATTTTCCAGTAATTTATGGATTTTTAAAAGGAATTTCTTGAAGAAGTTATATTCTGAGGTTAAAATTTGGTGCATATAAATTATTTGTAAAACCGTGGTCAAAGTTAATGAAACTTTTTTGGAGGAAAACGCGTATAGCGCAAGAATAAATTTCCATCCTGGTATCTATGATGTCGAGTTGATTTACATGATAGATTTATAAACCTCCATATTTTGTTATGAAACTTGTGCAGAAATTAAATGAAAATATTTGATTTGTTTAAATCCTGTAATGGACTGATAAATGAATAAACTTTTACGGGGAGAAATTTCAGGCGAAAACCAGTGTTCTATTTACACATTTTAATATTGCATCTGAACAACTCAGAAAATTAATCAATTCATGTTCATTTACGATTCTAAATAAACAATGAATAGATTAAACATAAAAAATAAGCATTTTGAATCTAAAGAATGTTGTTATTGATATGAGTTTTCAATGACAGGAATGGTATGTCATTCTCGATAACTTAAAAACTTCCGGAGGCTTAGCACCCGCTCACCTACTACCAGCTGGTTCATTGGCCTGGATCAAATAGGACCGAGGTTCGGGCGTACACTTAAAAATGACCTAGCTACGCCACTGACAAATGTATACAATAACTCGACCATACCCACATCTTCTTTATTCACAAGAAAAGTATTTTCCAATTTTACGACCTTTCCATCTTACATTTGATTAAATTTATTATCACCATTTCATCTTGAAAACATTAAAGATGTCAATCCTGTCCTTAGTCTTATAGTCGAGAATGTCATTCGTTGGAGGAAAATTCAAAGTAACCCAAATACAGTTTGAATTTAAATCAATTGGGATCAACGTTAATCATAATCATTTAGAGTACAATTTAAGTACAATTATAAAATGTTTTTCATTTATTAACTAGTATGTTGAAAAAGGAAATGATTCTGAGTTACCATCTTCTACTCTTATAGTCTATTCAGTTATCGCTTGGAAGCTAAAGGGGAATAATTTTATTTAAGAATCTTGTATTGCCAGTGACGGTCAAAATCGTGATTTTCTTGCTTTTTCATCACCAGTTGGTTTATCAATGTTTTTGAGCACGGATTTTCAGTTGTTACAAGGACTAATTATAAAATGGAAAATATAATATATAAAGTAGATAAAAATGTATAAACACAAATAATCGTAACAAGCTTTGACTATAAAAGGCTTCTTCTAAGTTGGGATACATTTATCATGGATATTAGAAAAAAATCTTTAAAATTTTACCCATACAGTTATTTGCATAAACATAGTTTAAACGTTTAAGAAAAATATGCTTCCATGGGAATTTTCTTAAACATCTTAGTTTGTGGTTTTCTGTGCAAAAGCTGTTTTTTTAACGATGTTTTCCCTAGGTCTTAAATGAGATAAATTTCAAAATCTTTGATACTACGGATATGATTATTTCATCTGAAATTATTTCACTGATTTCCCATTTAGAACATTGTGTATGTTAATCCAATTAATTTCCTAAGAAATATTTCATCTTATGACAGTAAAACAATCGAAAATCAAGTAGATTCTAATCAATAACGGAAATACTAAAATATGTTTGCCAATATATAAACTTTAATATTTGTTTGTGAGCTGATTAGGCCTATTGCCAATCAGTTAGTATGTAGTGTTCTGTTTATAGCTTGGGTTACATATTTACCTTGAGGATAAACATGTTTTCTAAAACGTCATCCGTTTCTTTTCATATTTTTATATTTCGGATTCACAGGGCTTCAACATAATCATTGCTTGTTTAAAGAACAGAACAGTATTCTCAACTTTATTAACAAAATTCTTTTCCGCAAATATGAAATCTTTCATTTTCAATTTTCATTTCATCAAAATAGGATTTTTCAAAAAGAAAAATCAGTTGAAAGAAGTGGAATGCAGACGGTGTTTGACTATTGTTGATTAATTAAAATAAGTTGCATGAAAAAATCATGATGGCTTCAACGTTTGAAGTTATAATATTTCAATTTGTTAATTTTCGCATTTCAGTGGCATTGAACCCCATGAAAATGACGCGTATCATTTCGACAAAAACTTCCTAGTTATTTCATGTTGTGACTTACATTTGTTGTCAATATCTCTAACATTTTTTAAGCAAAAGGAATCTAGGTTTATACGGCTATGGGTTTATGAATTACAAATCGATAACGACAAATTTAAATGGTAAAGATAGATAACTCTTAGAAGATGTCAATGGATTGCTCAAAATCAGTTAAAAAATTGATCAGGATGTAACGGACAATAAGAATAATAATATTGTCGTTACCTTTTTGCATTATGGCGATCGAGACACACGAAAACGAAAAACAGTATTTGGAGAGATATATCTTACAATATAATGTATTTGACTAAATATATAGTCAGTTTTAAAAGTACAACAACTGTTCGATGATATATGCGAAATATAAGCAACAAGTTCCAAAATAATATTGAAAATAAAAAAAAACACGTTCAGAGAGAAATTGAAGGTCTTTCTATCATTGATAAGAAGCTACTTCCAGTTTACTCAAAGTTACTATTGACGTCGAATGATTAATTTCTTCATAATGATTCAAGAAATATATATATATATATGTTTTCTATATACATTGTCTGAAATGAGAAAGATAATTTGCTACTTCCTGTTTAGAAAATATCACTTCGGGTCTAAAATAATAACTTTATTCATATAAATTCGTAAAATATATGTTTTTTTTTATACTTTTGCCTAAAAGAGGGACGAAAGATACCAGAGGGACAGTCAAACTTATAAATTAAAAAAAAAACTGACAACGACATGGCTACAATTGGCAAAAGACAAACAGAAAAACAATAGTGCACATGACACAACATAGAAAACTAAACAATAAGCATCACGAACCCCACCAAAAACTAGGGGTAATCTCAGGTGCTCCGGATGTGACTGAAGATCCTGCTCCATATGTGACACACGTCGTGTTGCTCATGTTGGAACAAATCCGGTAAACAGTTCATTCTAAAAAGGAGACAATTTGCAATCCCGGTTTAGAAAATGTCATTTCATGTCTGATATGATAGCTTTTTCTACACTGATTCTAAATATACATGGTTTCTATAAACATTTGCCTAAAATAGGGGAGACAATTTGCTTCTTTCTAGTTTATTGGAGGAAACTTTCGATCACAAATGAAAGGTTGATGTAGGAAAACATATGGTTTTCTGCATATATTTCCATGAAAAAGGTACAAAAATGGCTACTTCCTGTTTACTCAATGTGTCACCCAACATGTTGAAAGCAACCGTATTGCTTTATTATGAACTAATTTGAAGTTATAGTCATATAACCTTAAATAAAACATGGCAAGGGTAATAACTGATATAAGCGTCATTGGATCGTTTCAGACGAGGGTATCATGGTTTCATTAAAATACAGCAAGCATTTTGCATTAGTTTTTTTTTTATAAAGATCTTTAAAAATGTCATAGAAAATGCAAAAAAGAGACAAAGTCCAACCTAAGAACATGATGTTGACCTTTTACCTTGAACTCATTTTCTATGTAAGGACCCTAAGACCTAAAATAAAAAAGAATATAGGTTTATATAACTAACGGTTTTTGAGTTACAAAAAACCTTATTTATAAAAAAGTACGTAGTTACAATATCGGGTTGAGATATTTGCAGGATAATAACATTTCCATGTGAGGCATTATACTTTCAAAGTGTAATTTGCACCATATTAAGTAACAAGTACTTTGTTACAATAATAGGTCAAGTTATTTGCAGGGTAATAAAATATCATTTGGCAAGTGGGGGCATCATATTTTCCAATCTTAAATGCATCTAGCTGATACAGAAGTACATTGTTAAAATAACAGGTCAAGTTATCTACCGGACGGTTAATATCATTTCAGTTTCCATCAAGGAGAGATATATTTGAAAGAAATATAACCAAAAATAATCTCCTTTTTTCATTTAGAGGACCGATAATAACAAGAAAATTTTTTGGTATAATAACTCTATTTTTAATCAGTATGCTTTGAATTGTATATACATACATTACGTGGTAATATATTTTACATCATACATGAAACACAAATCATAAAACAACCGCTTAGAAATCATATGTTACAGATTTGGCCAGTTTGAACTCCTGGGTAAATTAAGATGCTTCTCCACAAATAGCATCCAACTACTTCACTTTAATTACATTTATTCTTATTTGTAGGGAATACATTTTTGAGTTGAGTCTGCTTACGGACATCTCCAAGCTTTAAATCCCACAATCTTATCACCTAGCAGCTAAAGAGATCGGCAATATATTGATGAATAATTTTAATTTGGCGCATAATTACTTCATTTTACTGACCAAAATACGTAGACTTCAAAATATAAACAAATGGTAGTATTACCAATAAGACAACTATCCAAAAGAGACCAAATGGTGAAAGCAACTAGAGGCATTCAAAAATGGTGCAACACCCGTACTTTAAGTTTAGCTTTAAAATGCCCGAAAATGACTGAATGACAAAATGTAAAGGAACTTAACAAAATTAACCACCTGCTTGATTATTGAAATTACAATAAAGGGAAAAGAAATATTCAAGACAAACCAACGACAACCACAACACAACAAGATGTGTTTTTAGTGAAAAATGAATTACCTATTTTACATCTTAAATTCAACATTAACCTTACTTGTATAATATCGTCCTGTTTAAAAAATGAATAGCCCTTTTCAATAATAAGAATTAAGATGAGTTGTATTATAGTATAAGGAAAAACATCAAAGTACTTCTGAACTAACATTATGTTATAATTAAATATAAAAAAGTGAACTTAGTAATATGATGTATCATAATGGCGTAATAGTATTAAAGATTTATGAGGTTTGCATTGTGGTTGTGGTTTGCACATATATGTTTTTTTATCTTTTCCTTTTTAACATTTTAAGTAGATATTTCGGGTTAACATAATTATTTGGAATATTGCACGAGATTTTTTTCGAAATACAGATGTGTTGCAAAATATTCATTTAAGGGTGTACTGAGGTGATCTAAGGTTAAATTATTCAAATCAAAACTTCAAAATTGATACTTCAAGCTGAAAGAATATAAATATAAGTTACGGATCAAAATATGCTAAAAATACTGATAGGTCATGTAGCTCCTTTTTCAAAATAGTTGACTTATAAAATATGGCAAGAAATGGCTGACTCAGACTTTTACCTTAAATATACATTGTTTTTATTTTAGTCTCAAATCAAAACAAAGAAAATCAAGAATTCACGTAAACTTTGTCAAATGACCTTTTTTCAGCTATTAGGTCTGATGTTAAAAGATAAATAGCTGTTATGGGGCAAAATATTTCACCTTGTATTGCATGGAAAAACACCAAGGAGTCCCAACATTTGACATTTATTCACCTCACCTAAGTACATCATTAAGTTTCTTTTGATTACGAATTACCCCTGGCAAACTGATGGAGCTATGACTCTGCATTTCATCTTTGCTATAGTAACAACCAGTACTATAGGTATTTATAACTAACATTTATGATCATTTGTTTATAACAATTATAAAATTACCCGAACATAGAACAAACAACAGCAGAAGGTCACCAACAGGTCTTCAATGCAGAGAGAAATTCCTGCACCCAGAGGCGTCCTTCAGCTGGCCCCACACACAAATATATACTAGTTCAGTGATAATGAACGCCATACTTAACTCCAAGTTGTACACAAGAAACTAAAATTAAAAATAATACAAAACTAACAAAGGCCAGAGGTTCCTTACTTGTGACAGGCGTAAAGATGCGGCGAGGTCAAACATGTTTATGAGATCTCAACCATCCCCCTATACGGGTTTTATTAATTTAGATATGTTGAATAATGAATTATTATTACCTTTCATCCTCCTTGAATAACACGATTGAAACCAGTTAAGTCTGTTTGTCTTATTATATATGTTAAAAGCTTACCCTTAGGTGAACATCTTACTTTCGTGAATATAACTCCGCTTCCGACCATATGTTCATGTCGGAAAACATGTCTTTTGACGTCAATTTTGAGCTTGGTAATTTTAGAAATGACACAGTATTTCTAACCTTTATTTCAATTTCTCTCTTTTGCAATGTGCCGTGTTTTAACGGAAAATGCAATGCGTAATGCAAACAAATATTTTTCGAACAAAATCCAAATCCAAATTGTATCTCTTAAAACATTAATAATTAATAATTTGATATATTTGACGCTAAAAAAATTGATTGATTGACTGATCAATTGGTGTAACCGCCATTTTAAGCACTATTAGCTAACTTATGACTGTCAATTTTCATTGCTGGAGGAAGCCAGACTACCTTGAGAGAACTAGCAACCTTCGGTAGGAACTCTCATAATCCTAGTCAATTAAGATTGGAGTCTAATGTACCAGGCACGTGCGGTGTTTGAACTCATGACCTCGGTGTTGACAGTTTGTGATACAGTTCATTTAGTCAATTAGATCACTCGACAATCGAGGCCCTCAAACAAAACATTTCATGTAACATGTTTCGTCCACTAGGGTATCACAAGCCCAGTAATCAACACTTCGGTGTTGACATGACATCAATATCAATAATGTGATCATTTTTATAAATTTCCTGTTTACGAAACTTTGATTTTTTCGAAAACCTAAGGACTGTCTTATCCCATGCATAGATTACCTTAGTCGTATTTCGCACAACTTTTTGGAATTCATTATTTAAATGATACATATTTATATTCAAATAGCATGAGTTATGCATGAACTCAAAGCGCGGCAATATTAACCATATATATATATCCTAATATTATCACTTTTCGAGTTGGTCACTGGTCAATATAACATTCATGAGGGCGGAAGACGAGAGTCGCTGCTGCAGGTACTTTTAACTATATATTTTTTTAGTCATATCTAAAATGTTTCAATTAAAGTAAAGTTACTTTAGTATTTCAAATATATAGAGTTCAGTATGGATTAAAAGCCGCTTTTTGGTATGTAAGTTAAGGTCAGAATAAAGCTACCATTGCATGCAAATATTTCATGCAGTCAAACATATTGTTCATATTTATTGGAACATAATTGTAAACTTGGTTTACAATTTGTATACTTGCAGATTATATCATTAAGTATATAAAAATTGGACGGCTCAATTAATGCAGAAATGGCCCACACGTATTACCACGACTAGTTTATAGGTTTATGGTTACTTATTCTTCATCCCAAGTCGACGTTATATTGGTGTCCCATTTTTACTGCGAAATTTTGGAAGTTCCACCGAGATGGTCCAACTTTATATGGTTTTGACAACGTAGATTTCTACATTTTATAACTAGAATGGTCTTGTGAAGTCCAGGTCCGTCATAACCAGTATTTGGCGTTTGCCGTTTACTAGTATATTATTATACAGTCAAGTTAAAAAAAATAGTTCCGGAACAACGCTACCGCTACGTCATGGTGAGAGAACAACCATTTGTCAACTTGAATGACAGCAACTGCTCTATATGTAGAGATTTTACGACTGTGAAACCCTGATGTTTGAAAGGTATATTTGAAATTCATATTTCTTATAATGCGCATATCTACCGGGAAACTCATACTACATCATGTAAATATGTTTGATGTTATTTATTAATAGTGAATGTCAATTTACAAATTACAACTGAAACACGCACGGTCAGCATGAAGGTGAATGTGCATTGCTTTATCACGTTTCAACCTAGACAACTGAAAGAATTTAATCGATCAATGTTACGCACGGATGGAGATTTTTACAACTGTTGACAGTGAACTGTAGTAGTATTTATTTGACATTCATTTATGAAAACAAACTGTTATATTTATTGATTTAAAAATTGTGTTTTATTGTTTGAATATATTTTATCGTCTTTACTGTATTTTACAGATTTAATTATTGTTTGTGCATTAATAGAAGCACATATAACGGTTTATTTCTTCCTCTGTGATATTTTGTCCTGAGGATAATTTGTCACTGATTTTTTTCCAGGCATGGTATTTCACAGATAGAATTTTTTCAGAGGAGTGAAAATTTATCTGTGCTATGCGGATAATATGTACCGGTATATATTTGCCGTATCATATTTCACAGAACCTTGTGAAATATAGTCCCATTAACTAGTATGTAAGTTACTCGCAATCAATATATACCTGACTTTGATTATAAAATATTTCACAAAGGTAGAACAAATTTGCATAATTTATCAAAGGGAGGTAATTATGAGCAATTTATATTTTAAAGATATTAATATAATATATTCCTGAATCTATTTCATAGTGAAATTTTTCCTTGAATCTTATTTTTTATATATTCATTTATATAACAAGATGACTTACAACATGAATTTTTAATAAGACAGATAACATTTCACAGGTAAATACTATCCGGCTGTTAAAATTTATTTTGTTCCAATATATTGTTATGCTATAATTTATCTGATTTCCATATAATTAACAACAACATCTTTATCCCTAGACTATTTATATAGTTAAAAATATTATCATAATCAAATTCTTCCATTACTGTTAACAGTAGTAATGCAACTATATTTCTACCTTTACGTTTTAATTTATATTTGTACTGAGAATCAGATCTGAAAACAACTCACTTTTACATGTATTTCTCTTACCTTATTTAATCATGATATAATTTCAAAATTACGATCTTTGAAATTATTTCTGGTTTTCTTTCTTATGTTTAATGATAATTGTCTTTTTAAAAGAATGATATTTACTTGAATTTTTTCAGGAAATTTTTTCAATGATAATTTGTGAAATAATTCCCGTTAAAATACATTTTTTTTTACAAAATAGGTTTAATTCAAATACACTATTATTATTTCATAGTATTTGTAAAGGATATTTTTTTCTAATAACTATTCAATAAGTTAACTACCCAGATAGAATTTCACGGCAAAGGGAAATATTTTTCTCAAGATAAAAAATAACAACAACTACTGTGACATTTTTTTCTCCGGATCAAATTTCACCTGGATATAATTTTGCTTTACACACGCACATGATTTAACAAGTTACGCACTAATAGTTACAGCAGCGACTGTTTTTGTTGTTGGTTAAAGTACGAATGATGGCTGGAGCGGAGTCAAAACAACGTTTAAAAACTGAACCTGAGGTTTCAGAAGAACAGGTTCAGAAAATGATTGAGTTTTTAAATCATAATACAACCTTTAGAGTTGTAACATCAGATGAGTTTGATAAATTAAGTAGTGAGAAGCATGTATCTTTTGGACATAGTACTCCTAAAAGGGAACTACTGCTCATACTAAGCCTCCTTTGGCACCTGTTAGGTCTTCGTCTATAGCAAGAGTGGCAACTTATGCTGCAGGTTTTGGTATTAATACAACCGTTTCTTGTTCAAACTCTTCATATGCAATACCCAAGATACCTGTATTTTCTGGGGAAGAAAAGAGTGAAGTGTCTTTTGACGTATGGAAGTTCGAAGTTAAATTAAGAGATAACTGTATTGTATTTGAAGCTTTAAGGACGTCCATCGGTAGTTTTACTGTCGCAAATTTAGTTTACCTGGCGACGCGGAGCGGAGACGGGTAAACGGGTATTTGCGACAGTAAAACTACCGATGGACGTGCGCAAAGCTTCAAATACTATACAGTTATCTCTATTCTAATGCAAAACAATTTCATTATTAAATTTCAATCATGATTTCAGTGTAAAATCTTCATTAAAGAAAATTCCGCGAAAAGATGTTATCTTCTTTGGTCCTTACACTAGGTGACGTCATAGGTATGCTTCCGGCGTCAAACATAAACACCGGGCGCTTTCTGGTTTCTGTACCGCTTCAGAATGTAATAAAATTTGATAAAAAGAAGATTTCTAGGTGCAACGTGTGAGTTTTTTGGCTTATTATTGTAGAAATTACATGTCAATATATTCAGCAATTCAAAATGTCGGCTTCCTTAGTTACAGACAAGGAGATAGAGAATTTTACGCTTACTGTCATCCAATCAGAACCATTGTAACAAAATAATTGCATTAGAATGTATAATACTGGAAGGTAATTATACAGATACTATATTATTGCAGTGTATAAGAGGGTCCCTAAAGGGTAAAGCAAGGGGTTGTCACTCCCAGATGGGGTTACACCCACACAGATTTTTGAAAAATTAGATGGGATACATGGAAATGTGTTCAGTAGTGAAGCATTGCTTCAAAAGTTTTACATAGAAACTCAGAAACAAGTTCAGTCTGTTGCTGATGATGGTATGAGACTTGAAGATATTGCCCAGAAAGCTGTTGAAAAAGGTCAAATTAACTCGCAAGCTAAAAATGGCATGCTTAGATCAAAATTGTGGTCAGGTCTCGGAGATCCCCTTTTGAAAAACACTAGTCGTTATAAATACGATACTGTTGAAAAGTTTGATCAGTTATTTAAAGAGATCCAATCTATTAAATTGGACTTACCAAATTATGCCTCAGGTTCTGAGAATAAGATTCAACATCAACCTGTGGTTGTTGAACAGTCAGGTATACAAGAGATGATTAAATCCACGAGGCTCTTGAGTACTAGAATGGAATCATTTGAGGGGAGTTAAAGAAATTAAAAGAAAGTAAACCTGATGATCATACAAGTTCTTCAAATAGTCAGTTTCGTGGCCAAGGTCGCGGGAACTATCGAGGGTCTAATAGAAGGGGTAGATTCAATAATAACCGTGGCTGGCGTGGCCGTGGCTTTACAGGAAACCAACAAAACCAGAATTATAATTCTCAGACGAAGGGTTTAAACGGGTAAAGGTCTCGGTGGAGAGATAAACCAGAGACTTATATAGGCCTGAGAATATGCATATTCCCAAACTTGTTGATACTTGTACGCAGAGCATTCTGGCTCAGCGTATGATTGGTTTAGCAAATGAATCTTTTATTTACATTAATAATACAAAGTGTAAGGCTTTGATTGATACAGGGTCCATGATATCAACAATATCTGAAGGTATGTTGAATGAATTAACACCTCCACCTGAATTGAAAAGTTAAGATGACTTTAGCTTATCAATTAGTGTGGCAGGAGGTACCACTTTACCGTATCTAGGTTACATAGAAGCTAGTATAAAGGTTGATGTTGTAGAGCAAGATTTTATGATACCTTTGTTGGTTGTCTCTCTTACTGATTATAACAAACATGTACCTGTTATTATTGGTACAAATGTAATCAGATTGTTAGAGTCATGTTCTATGGTTGGTAGACAGCAAACTAACGAGAGTGGCATATTGCTTTTAATTCTAGATGATCAAAGATGAAGCAATAGGTCAAGTTTACTTTTTACAAATAAAAATCCCATCAAGATAAAACCTTTATCTGTTTTAAATGTATCTGGTTTAGCAAGGTCTAAGACACCAGAATCATGTACAGTAGTGATTGAGAATCTGTCAGATGACTTGTCATATGTGTTAGTATGCCCACGGGTAGTAAACGTCAAGGGGTCAACTTGTCTTGTCCCAGTTAGGATATTGAACATGACTGCAAAAGCTATAGTAATAAAACCTAAAACACACTTTGCTCTCAGAATGAGTTTAAGGTTGTCCGTCATGTTGATTTTCAAAGTGCTGAAAGCGCTGCTGAGAAATGAGAAAAGTATTTCGTCTGATCAGGAGTTGTCATCTCTTGGAATTAACTTAGAGAATTTCGATGTTCCTGATGACACTAAACTTAGATTGAAAGGTTTAGTTAGTAAGTATAGGTCTATTTTCTCCAAAGGCCCAACTGACATTGGGCTCACAGATCTGATGAAACACGAAATTCAGTTATCAGATGATAAACCCTTTAGACAACCTTACAGGCGTATTTCACCAGCATTGTTCGATGAGGTAAGAGAACATGTGCGTGAAATGTTGGATGCGGGCTGTATAAGGGAGTCAAACAGTCCTTACGCTAGTAACGCTGTTCTCGTTCGGAAGAAGGACAGTTCTCTGAGATTTTGTTTAGATTTTAGATTTTCAAATAAGGACACAATTCGTGATAGTTATTCTTTACCTCGCATTGACGAGACTATTGATTGTCTAGCTGGGGCTAAATACTTTACACGACTGGACTTTCGGTCGGCATATTGGCAAATGGACATTAAAGAGTCAGACAGGCATAAGACCGCCTTTTCGTTAGGTCCGTTGGGGTTCTATGAGTTTAATCGGCTCCCATTTGGTCTGACAAACGTTTCAGAGGTTGATGGAAAGATGCATGGGAGGAGCGCATTTACGTGAATGCTTAGTATTTTTAGATGATATTGTGGTGTTTTCACGAAACATAGATGACCATTTTGCTAGGCTTCAGTCTGTTTTAGTCGTCTTAAAAACCACGGCTTGAAACTTAAAGGTAGCAAAAGTGAAGTTTTTAAGAAGGAGATTAAATATCCTGGTGTTATAGTGTCCACCGATGGTATCAAAACCGACCCAGAGAGAGTTATAGCAGTCCAAAATTGGCCAGCTATAAAGAACATTAAGGACCTTCGTAGGTTTATATGTGTCACTTCCTATTACAGGAAATTCATTACAGACTACGCTAAAATTGCAAAGCCTCTAAATGACCCATTTCTTAGACACCCTACGAACAAGAAAAACCTTGGGTCTGGACGGAAGAAGTCTAGTAAGCCTAGTCCTTGGAAATGGGTTCTCGAGGAACAGAATGTTGTAGATCTCATTATTGAAAACTTGACAAACACACCAGTTCTTGCATATGCAGATTTTTCATTACCTTTCATTGTAAACGTTGATGCAAGTGGTACCGGTTTAGGTACCGTCTTGTATCAAGAACAGGAGAATAAAGAACGGGTAATAGCTTACGCAAGTCGTAGCCTACGTGGCCCAGAGAAATTATATCCAGCCCATAAAAAAAAAATTTTGGCGCTTAAATGGGATGTAACTGATAAGTTTCATGATATCTCTTTGGTAGCAAATTTACTGTTAGAACGGATAATAATCCACTCGGTAAAGCTAAACTAGATGCTACCGGCCATAGATGGGTTGCTGCATTGTCAAACTATGATTTCAGCATTGTGTACAGAACAGGCAAGTCAAATATTGACGCAGACGCTCTTTCTAGACTTCCGTCCGATTGTAAAGAAGTTTTTAGTGACGTAGTTCAGGCTATTTGTAAATCTATAGCATTAACTCTAGATACAAACCCTGCTATTGAAACTATATGCTTGTCACATGATATTCAGTTTATAGACGACGATAGCGAGATTTTGGCCGATACATCCAAATTCGCTGATATAGATTGGACGTATGAGCAGAGACAAGATTCATGCATAAGTAGAGTTATTGATTTAGTTTTTTAACCGGTCATAGACTCACTAAGCGTCAGATGTCTCATGAGACGGATCTTCTCCGAAGATTATTGAGAGAATGGGATAAACTTTGTCTAAAAGATAAGGTTTTATATAGGAAAAGCTGCATTAATCATGAAGCTGTGTTTCAACTAGTATTACCTTCTATTTACCATGAACTAGTACTGACTGCTCTGCACGACGATGTAGGTCACAAGGGGCGCGATCGTACTTTATCACTTGTGAAATCAAGATATTTTTGGCCAGGTATTGATAGAGACGTAGAGAGGAAAGTTTTGAACTGTCAGAACTGCATACTCAGAAAGTCGAAGTGCAGGAATTCTGCATCGTTGGTGAATATATCATGTATATGTTCTTCCTACCCTTTGGAGCTCATTTGTATTGATTTTCTAACTCTTAAGCAATCAAAGGAAGGATATGAGAATATTTTGGTCATTACGGATCATTTTACGAGGTACGCTCAAGCTATACCTACGAACAACCAGTCCGCAAAAACTACAGCTAGAGCATTATGGGAAAATTTTATTCAGCACTATTCTTTTCCATCTCGATTTCAAAGTGATCAGGGACGAATATTTGAGGGTAAGGTTATCCAGGAACTGTGTAGATTAGCAGGCATAAAAAAATTATCGCACTACTCCGTATCACCCACAAGGGAATGGTCAGTGGGAGCGTTTTAATCAGACTTTATTAAACATGTTGGGTACTCTTGATGATGAAAAGAAATCCAATTGGAAAGTGTATGTTGCGCCGTTAGTACATCCTTATAATGCATCAAAACACGATATAACTGGATACAGCCCACAATATCTGATGTTTGGTTTGCACCCGCGGCTTGCCATTGACGCTTTTATAGGTAACACAAACTAATATGTTGCAAAAGATCACTCTGCATACGTGAGTAATTTAAAAAAACCGACTGCAGTCTGCCTATAAAACAGCTGAAAAATCAGCCGAAAGGACTGGGAGACGTCATAAAACGCGATATGATTTGAAAGTCAGACAGTCAGTACTGGAGCCGGGTGATAGAGTTCTACTTAAAAATGTAGCGTTTAGAGGGAAGCATAAATTAGAAAATAACAACCTTATATTATAGTTTCAAAACCTGACTCTGATTTTCCGGTTTATATCATCAGACAGGAACACGGCGGTCGAGGCCGTAAAACAGTACATAGGAATATGTTACTTCCCATTACTTCCATTCCCATTTTAAACCCTCAGTGTATTGATAACTCTCAAGGTAAAAGAAATGTAGTTTCAAAGAAGAAAGATGGTCCGTCTGGATAAGTAGACAAAGACTATGATAAAACAGTGGATGAAATCACTACTGACGACCAAGTTGTTTCAAATACTTCATCTCAGAATTTTGATTCTGATTCAGAAGACAAGTTTTTAGTTCACGAATGCGGCGCCCGAGGCGTCGAGAAGATACAGTACCGCCTCTTAACCTTTTAGCGGATGAATTTCATCCGGGCATTTTGAATCTGGATGAAGTAAGTGGGCGATCTAGTAGTCCTGACAGTAGTATTGATCAATCTGATGGTCAGAGGTCAAGTATTGTAGGTGTATCTGAGTTTAGCAACCCAGTCCCCGTCAGTAGTGAATCAGAAACCAGTTCTGATAATCAAGCGTCAAGCGTCTCTGATAGTCATGCGCCGAGCGCTTTAAATTATGTCCAACCAGAGTCTGAAATTCAAGTGCGGCGGTCTAGTTGACAAGCGAAACCGCCAGTCCGCTTTCAAGACTATGTTTGATACTAGTATTTTAATGTTTTAACTTTTGAATTTTTTTAATTGATATTTGGAATTTAGTTTTTTAATCTATTTTTATTTACTTTCATTTTTGTTTGTTTCGCAGAAATGAATCAGCATACATACATTTACACGTCTAGTAGAGGAAAGGTTTAAGAAGGCAAATTTCGTTGTAAAACGTTACATGTAGTGCCTGAGGAAAATTGGAACATTTGTGCAAATATGCATATGATGATCTTAAAGATATAGACGGTCTGAAAATCGTGTATTTCATAACTAGAATAACGGATATTTGTTCTTTAGAAAGAAATCGTAGATCAAATTATGAAGAATCATTTCTCAAAAAAACTGACAATGGTTGGTTTGATCATGCATTGAGACTAAAGAATACTATAGTATATACAGAAACTAAATTAAAAAGTATAAATAGTAAGGTAGTTTTTGTTACTATTACAACTATGAGTTTCTGTCTTTGGAATTTACATAGATTGTCTATTGGAAAAACAAGTCATTTACAGTATGAGAATGCATACGATGGGATGTAGCTAGAACTTAACTCTATTATACAGGATGTGAATAATTTTATTACAGAATTTAATCATACAAATCGTGTTATCACTCCATTTTTTCATTCTCCTGTACATAAATGTAAGAGTGGGAAATTTAGATATTTATATAACAGATTAGTGGATGGGGTATATCCTACATTTGATTTGGCAAGAATTTGGATTGATCGTTTGTCAACGGGAATTCAAAGCAATGAGGGAAGATTTTGTTAATTTTGTTTCAATTTTTGATATTTTTTTGGTTTGGTATTTGTATGTGAATCCTATTGAAGTGTCTTGAATTTTGGTCATTGCTATATGGCATAGAGGCGTTTGCCGCATTCTTATCTAGGTTGCAAAATTTCAAAAGTGTCATATTATTGTTTGAGGTTTGATATATTGGTTTTGATATAGTTTCGAGACGAAACTTTTTGTAGGAGGGGTGTAAGTCACTGGATGTATTTCTCCGTTTTGTTTCATTATTAAGCATTTCATATTATTTGTGTTTTCAGTGTTATATGTTTTCCATTCATATCATATTCATTTTTCATATTCATGTTTCTTGACGTTTGACGACAACAGTTTTGCGCTGCGTATTTTGAAATAAACTTAACTTTGTACGCTATGTTTTGCTTTACGTACTGAATATTTAAATTGGTACAATAGAAAGTTAAAGTGATTCTTTATCATTATTTAAATGATTAATATTTATATTCAAATAGCATGAGTGGTGAATGAACTCAAAGCTCGGCAATATTAACCATACATATATATATGTTTCATTATTAAGCATTTCATATTATTTGTGTTTTCAGTGTTATATTATTGATAACTTTAAGTCGGACATTATTAGAAATACTAAAAATAACAATAAACCTTTTGACAATCTTACCAATGAAGAACGGACTGCACTAAAAAACTTACGATCTAACAACAATATCGTCATTAAACCTGCAGACAAAGGCAGTGCAGTGGTTGTCATGGATAAATCTGCCTATATTCAAGAGGCTGAACGACAACTTGGCGATGCTAGGTTCTACCAAAAACTAGACTCTGATCCTACAACATCTTTTAGCAGAGAAATTACTGATAGTTTGGTAGAAATGCATGACGATGGTTTCATCGATGACAAAACTCTTGAATATTTGAAACCAGAAAATCCAAAACCGGGCAGATTTTATCTTTTACCTAAAATTCATAAGGCCAATAACCCAGGAAGACCTATAGTTTCAGCGAACGGTCATCCGACGGAAAAAATAATTTTATCTAATTTGTTGACTTCCATCTTCGTCAACATGTTGAAGACTTACCATCTCACATCAAAGATACAACCGATTATCTAAGAAAAATGCAGGCCTTAAATCCACTCCCCTCCGACACGACTCTTGTTTCCATGGATGTCACCTCCCTCTACACTAATATTCCACATGCAGATGGCATCGATGCATGTAAAGAAGTTTGGAATTCCAGACCAGTGAAATATCCACCTACCGAATGCCTGGTCAAAATGCTCACGCTGGTACTTAAGAAAAACAACTTGACTTTTGATGGAGATCATTATTTGCAAGTAAATGGAACTGCCATGGGCACAAAAATGGCTCCGTCATATGCCAACATATTTATGGGCAAATTAGAGAAACAACTCCTTGAAACTTCCATCGAAAAACCGCTTTCCTGGTTTAGATTTATAGATGATGTAGATATGAAATGGAATAAAAGCGACGAGGATTTAGATACTTTTATCACTCATGCCAACAACATACATCCTAGTATCAAATTTACTCATGAGAAGTCTAAATCCAAAATCGCCTTCCTCGATACTTCAAGTTCGCTCACAGAGGGCATCATATCTACAGATTTATATTCTAAACCTACTGACACTCATCAATATTTGTCCCCTAAAAGTTGCCATCCTGCTCATCTTACCAAGAGCATCCCATACAGTCAGGCACTTAGAGTCAAGCGAATATGTTCCAACACAGAAACAACTAAAAGACAACTACGTCAACTTGAAACTCGCTTGAAGAAAAGGGGCTACAAACACAGAAATATCAAAAAAAAGCTTTCAGAAAGCGGAGTCAATTCCGAGGAGTGAACTATTGGAATACAAAGTTAAAAATAAAAATAAAAGGACTCCATGTGTTCTTACTTACCACCCATCTCTCAAAAACAGCTTTGGTGTCATTCGTGAGCATTGGAAATCAGTTGAAAAGAATTCCAAACTATCCAAGATTTTTCCCGAGCCTCCAATGATAGCTTTTAGGCAACCTAGTAGTCTGCGGAACCTGCTGGTGCGGGCTGAAGTGTCTGATAATAGAAGTACTTCTGGAAAATGTCGTTCGTGTGAAGAAAAACGCTGCAAATGCTGCCTACAGATGCAGCATTCATCAACATTTCACAGTAAGGCAACCGAAAACAACTATAAGATATTTTGCAATGTTACCTGCAAAAGTATGAATGTTATTTACATACTAGAATGTTCGGTTTGTGGCCTCCAATATGTTGGTGAGTCAAAGCAGCCTTTCCACAAACGCCTCAATGGCCATAGGAGTGATATCTCTAAGAAGCCACTTCTCCCAGTTTCTCAGCACTTCAGACAGTCGGGTCACAAACCTGATGACTTTAACCGCATGAAAATTCTAGTGATTGAACAGAACATTCACTGGAGTGATGCCCAGCGACAGGTTCGGGAAAGCTTTTGGATAAAGGAACTTAATGTACATCATCCAACCGGCATCAATAAGAAATACGAACGGTTTTGTTTTTCACTCATTTTTATCGTTAATATACACAGTCACGTATATTGAATTATAGTGTTTTGTTTATATTGTTATATTCAGGATTTTGGATTAAAATCAATCGACCAAAAACTTACCTGTATTATTACTGATCTATTTTTTCACCTTATACATTATGTATCAGTATTGTTAAAACTTGTGACACTTGAAGAAGGCCATTTGTTGAGCCGAAATATTTGTCAACACGATTTAATAACAACATTTTCGTATTATAACATCTTATATCAGTACCGTTGTGCAAATCTTTAGACTGATATATATATATATATACATACATGTATACTAATATAAGCACTTTTCGAGTTAGTCACTGGTCAATATAACATTCATGAGGGCGGAAGACGAGAGTCGCCGCTGCAGGTACTTGTAACTATATTTATTCCTTTAGCCATATCTAAAATGTTTCAATTAAAGTAAAGTTACTTTAGTATTTCAAATATATATAATTCAGTATGGCTTAAAAGCTTGTAAGTTAAGGTCAGAATAAAGCTCCCGTTGCATGCAAATATTTCAGGCAAACATATTGTTCATATTTATTGGGACATAATTGTAAACTTGGTTTACAATTTGTATACTTGCAGATTATATGATAAAGTATATAAAAATTGGACGACTCAATTAATGCAGAAATGGCCCACACGTATTACCACTACTAGTTTATGGGTTTATGGTGACTTATTCTTCATCCCAAGTAGACGTTATATTGGTGTCCCATTTTTACTGCGACATAAATATAACGGAATTGGAGGAGACTGTCATCAAAGTGAGAGGTTTAGCGCTTTAAAACCAGGTTTAATTTACGAGGGCCCTCATGGGGTTTTTGATTATGTGATGACTTGGCTGTTTTTTTAATGATTATTTGATTATTAAGCCAAATATTTCATGATTATTTGATTACCTAGGACTGTATTTTTAGTTTATGATTATTTGATTACTAAAGATAAGCAAATATTTAATGATTATGTGATTATATTGGCAAAAAAATGGTGATTATGTGATTAATAGGACCCCCCATGAGGGGCCTCATTTACCACTTTCTTCATTTGTAAATGCCTGTACCAAGTCAGGAATCGTTTTTGATGTGTTTTGTCATTTGATTTTGCCATGTGAGTATGGACTTTTCGATTGGATTCTCCTCTGAGTTCAGTATTTTTGTGATTTTACTTTACACTGTTAGGTCTACAACACTTCACTGCATGTTTAAGACGGCCCTTAGAGTAGTGTAGTATGCGTCGTATGACCCCCAAAACCACGGACACGGGACGCCAGCTGCGCGCATGCGCGAACACTATATTTGGGCCTTAGCGTGGACGCCGTAGTTGACTCTGAAATCTAAGGGTATGACTCAAGGCCGACACCATATTTGGGCCTTCGCGCGGACGCGAGCGGTATAGTTGGACCTGAGCGCGGACGCGAACACTATATTTGGGCCTTCACGCGGACATCGGGACACCAACTCCATATTTGGACCTGAAATCGGGACGCGAGACGTTATAGTTAGACCTGCGCGCGTACACTCACGCTATATTTGGGCCTCAGCACGGACATCAGAGTTGGACTCGACATGGGGATGCATACCTAAGGATATGACTCACACGAACGTCGTATGTGGGTGCAGAGGCTATAGTTGGGCTTAGGCGCGGGCGCTATACCTAAATATTGGACCAGGCTACCCTCCAAGGTGGACGTTACGTCACACTCTAGAAAGTGGACGGTATACCCTCCAAAACGGACGCGCAATTTTTCTTTGCTAAACGCTTACCCAACACCTAGATAACAAGTCTGTGATAATTCTCTAAAGAATATTCTACCTCTTAAAATAGTTACTGCTTATACATGCTTATAGCAACTGTAAGAATTCTCCAAGATATCCTATTTATATTAATCAGATAAAATATCACTCAATCCAGTAGGCGGTACTATAAGTAGATTCACGTGTAAAGATAATTGGATTCAAATGTTTGATATCAATACATAAAATATTTATTTTCTTATTTCTAGTTTTTGGATGACTTATCTTATTAACATGACAATCGTGAAACATTCAGAAGTATTACTTTTCTATTTCTTTCAACCACTTAATTAATATCATATGGCCCTGATTAAAATGACACCTCAAATTATTAGATGAAGAGATAAAGCACATCTGGTGATTAAAAATCAGTAACTATCTTTATACACTTTCTTTCAATAACATGTTTACAGGTGTACAGTGTTTTTTCTGGTTTTAATTAACGGACAACAACTATAAAAATATCGTCTGTGACATCAAATAATTATTTTTAGTTTTTAGATTACTTATCTATATAAACCGTAAATATTCGGTAGTATTGCTTTCCAAATCATTTGAACCACTTATAATTAATATCATATGATTAAAATTTCACCCCAAATGATTAACTAAAATCTACATATGGTCATTCAAAATTGTTTCTCATTTATATCTTATCTATATATTTGAAAAGTCAACGGCCGTCATTGATTTTTATCTTCAAAAATACACGGATAATGTATATTTATATACTAGGTTTTAATGGAGTTTATAATAATGGGCAAATGAATAAATAAAGAATATAAATAAAAAAAAGAGAATAATGGACAAACAAATAAATAAAGAAAGAATAAAGAAAGATTAAAAAAATATAAAAATATAAAAATAAATGTTGTCTGCTAATCTGTATGGAATAGAGAAAAAATTCGGCTGCTAAACTATAAGGAATAAAGAACTATGGGCTGTAAAACCCCATGTTTGTGCCTTGGTGTAACTTTAAAAAAATAACTTAAATTATTTACTAATTTTAAAAACGATCACTATTCATTGAAACACTTTTTATTCTGAAACATTCGCAATGAAGTTACATGTATGTCTTAAGCTTTACTACGGAGTTTATAATGCTCACTTTAAAATTTGTTTTACAATTTTATATGAACAAATTACAATTTGAATTAAGAAATATTTTCAAAATTAATAATTGATAGTCATGTGTATTATGAAAATGAAAAATATATATAGTCAATTGTAATTTAATTTAAATTTTTACCTGAATATACCTGTAAAATGAATGCGCGCAAATGTAATCAAAAGCTGCGCGCAAACGTAAAATATTTTAATCCCCAAATGCGCGCAAACGTAATGCGCCCGAGAAACCAGAACCGGTTTGAACCGGTTAAAATAAGCAGATACTGGCTCTGTAGTTGGGCGGCTATTAGTATACGGTCCAATCACACAATTTTGATCTCTATATATTCCTCTACATAAAACTGTGTTGAAGATAACAAAATGCTTAAGGAAGAGAGATAGGTCAGGACGAGTACAGAAACGATAAAAGTTGTATTTATAAATTTCCACCGTATAGAAGCTAAATTCGTCTTCTGTACTAATATATTTATCCACAACACGATTTAGCCTGTTAACCAAACGTTTGTCTCTATCCAATGTATTAACAATATTGTTAAACCAGGCATGCGCAGGAACGTTATCATCAACCAGTTGATGTTTTTCTGTATATAAAGAAGAAGATCCTCATTTTCCGGTAGTCCAAATTTCCCTCGCTTTATCACAAGACCTATACCTATTGTATTTATTGTTAAATTGCATGAAATATTTGCCACTGGACGTTCAGCAACCAACTACTTTTTACGTTTATTTCTTAACTACGGGGTTGGGTTGAATAAAGCTATAAGAGAGAGACTAAAGGTTAAACTGAAATGAATATTATGGACCAGTTTTGTTTATTTATTAATAGCGAAGACTCGCTTTCAACGTTTGCAAACAATGTAGGTGGCAATTTCAAAGTGCGGCTGCCCAAACGCTATACGTTAGATGGATCGTGGGAATGTGCATTATTGGAAGTGTCGTTCATACCGGAATTAGAAGCCTCAACGAGACGTATGTATTTCTGTTCCGATTTCGTGCACCAGTCGTACGTGAGGGAAACGGCTCTCCCTATTCTCCAGTCGATACGGTTATTGAATGAAGATATCACGGACGTGACGTTTGAGAAACCAATCTATTTTCCGGTCACCAGGAATGAATTGTATCACATCGAATTTGTGTTGAGAGACGATCATTTGCAAATATGTCGTCTAAAAGATGACCACGTATTTCTCTTGCTACAGTTTCGCAGGAAGAATCTATAAGAGGAAACTACACATTCATATTTAGGACATTACGAATATGTTTAATTGCAATATTTGCCGTAAAGTATATGTGTGGCCGCACGATCTTCAAAGACATATGAGAAGTAAGCATTCTTCCGATGAGTCACTATACCAGCCAGATGTTACCCAACAGCAGCAGCAGCAGCAACAGCAGCAAAAGCAGCAGCAGCAGCAGCAGCAGCAAAAGCAGCAGCAGCAGCAGCAGGAGGCTTTCATGTTTAGACACCCTTTTACCATGATCGTGTCCGGTCCCACCTCATGCGGAAAAACTCATTTTATGAAAGATGTGCTTCAACACATAAAAAGACTGTGTAGTCCCAGTCCAGAAAGAATTGTTTGGTTGTATAAAAGGTGGCAACCTCTTTACGAGGAAATACAACGAACAGTGCTTCCACGCGTTGAATTCATTCGTGGAATTCCTTTTGATCTCGAAAGGGACGATTTTTTCGATCCCAACATTCGAAACATGATCCTATTAGATGATCTCATGTCGACCTCGGCCAAAGACTCCAGAATAAATGATTTGTTTACGGAAGGGAGTCATTATAGAAATTTATCGGTCGTCGTTTTAAATCAGAATTTATACTTTGGCAAAGACCCAACCCAGAGACGAAACTGTCATTATCTCGTTCTCTTTAATAACCCCATTGATCGTCAACCCGTCATGACGCTGGGCCGACAGATGTATCCTTCTCGAGGAGACTTCTTTCTCCGGAAATTCGAAGAGGCAACGAGCACACCTTTCGGATACCTTCTGGTTGACCTAAAAGCTAGAACCCCGGAAGCCTCCAGATTGCGCACAGAGGTCTTGCAGATCGGTCAAGGAGAGACACCTGACAGAAAAATGGAGGACACTCGTCTCTCCGAAGACGAAAGTTCGATCTCGTCAGACGAAGATATGGCCGACGAGACAACAGACCTATCGTCAGACGATGCTTAGAGACGAGAAGATCTCATCGCCTGTCGGGATTGTGGAGTAGTGTTTGCTCACCTTCGTGGATTGGAAGCTCATAGTCAGCAAGGGTGTGGGAAGAAAAACGGCATTGCTCTCCCGATGACCGGAAAAGATGTAGAGGATGCTTTGAGCGGATTACCCGTGACCGTGTGCTGTGCAGAAGACTTGCCTAGCTATGTGAGCGACAGACCTAGAACGTTTGTGGTCAATACAGACAACTGTGACCAAAAGGGGAGTCATTGGGTGGCTTTTCATTTTCCCGCATCGGGTCCACCCGAATTTTTCGACTCCTTAGGACGATACCCGGAAACGTACCACGGCTATTTTAGAAATGTACTCATCGTGAATGGACCGGAATACTGTGTGATTGGCAATCAAATTCAACCCGATGATTCAAATACCTGTGGCTTGTATTGTATTTATTACGTCAAATTGAGATGTCGAGGACTGGAGATGAAGGACATTATCAGCACCTTTTCATCCACTGACTTGATTAAGAATGACAGCAAACTCGTAGCCGTATTTGGTTAAATACAAAAAAAAAAAAAAAAAAAAAAATGATACAAAAAAAAGAAGAAGAAAAATAAAGAAATAAATAATAAAACAAGAAAAGAATAGAAAAGAAAAGAAAAGAATCTTAAACCACCTACATGTAAATGTAGCAGGTCTCAAGTCCTGAACCAGATCTGGTATCTGGAAGTGTGAGAGAGATTTATCCGAACACCACTTTTTAGAGTGTGACGTTACGTCCACCTTGGAGGGTAGCTTGGTCCAATATTTAGGTATAGCGCCCGCGCCTAAGCCCAACTATAGCCTCTGCACCCACACACGACGTTCGTGTGAGTCATATCCTTAGGTATGCATCCCCATGTCGAGTCCAACTCTGATGTCCGCGTGAAGGCCCAAATATAGCGTGAGTGTACGCGCGCAGGTCTAACTATAACGTCTCGCGTCCCGATTTCAGGTCCAAATATGGAGTTGGTGTCCCGATGTCCGCGTGAAGGCCCAAATATAATGTTCGCGTCCGCGCTCAGGTCCAACTATAGCGCTCGCGTCCGCGCGAAGGCCCAAATATGGTGTCGGCCTGTGAGTCATACCCTTAGATTTCAGAGTCAACTACGGCGTCCACGCTAAGGCCCAAATATAGTGTTCGCGCATGCGCGCAGCTGGCGTCCCGTGTCCGTGGTTTTGGGGGTCATACGACGCATACTATACTACTCCTTAACACATGTTGTAGCACTGGCTTGAGGAAAATTTCTTGCTAAAATAATTTCTATAGATCTTTTAAATCTATAGCTTATTTGTTTTCTATTTCAATGCCCTGATAGTGAAGGAAAGTGATTGGTGTAATTAAACAGGAACTATGCACCACTTCCCGTTTCACAAGGTGTATTTTTAAGGTGGGTCTGTTATTATAATGTAAGTGAAGCATGTATATGTATAGAGAGAGACAGACAGGTATATGGCAATGTTTGTACAACCCACGGCCACAAAGTGTGAATGAAGACATCTATAGGCTACATGTCACATAAAATATGTTACAGCCTTTACAAAATGTTAATGACTTTTTACCGATGAGAAGCAATATAGACTATTTTTACGTATTTTTTTATACTGGAGTTTATATTTTTTCGACGACAAAAAAAAAATCCTATGTGACGTTTACATTTTCTGACGTCAGACACTCAACCCAATGAATGTGTTTTTTTTTTTAATTTGATAGATGCTTTTGGGCTTTTTTGTAAATGATTGTGAAAAAAATAAATCACCTTTGATGGTATTTTATGAAAACACTATTTAATCAAAATATACGAAAATAGTATCATTTTAACGGGATAACAATCTGGAGTAGAATAACACTATGAAATTGTATATGTAATCGTAAATTTCTAAGTTTTATGAAAAAGAAAATGGTGGGCCACACCGGTTCTACATCCATAAAGAGGGGAAGCTGAATGGACCGAATTTAGTCGTATAAATTGGTCTGCATTTGATTATTATCATCATCTCAGCACATTATAGTATAAACAAATTGGTAGAACTAGTTAGGTGTATCTTTTGAATATACCTACATGCTTTAGCTGTGAAAACAATCGACATAAACGAGAAAACAAATCTGTAAGTGTATCGTCTCTCTAAACAACAATGGCGGAATTTTCTCACCTTCATCCCAGGTCACATCATAATCCCAATCACGTCCGGTCTCACGTGATTTCATTTATCTTTACTTGGATTCTACTAGAGTTGCGAATCTCTTGTATTATATGTCTCTGATGGTCCTGCCTCTTTGACACCACCAAGTTATGTTGCTTTGTTGTGAGTGAACAAACTGGCTTTGAAGTTTGGTACCTTTGCTGTCTGCTAAAATAACGGGTCTGTGTTCTCCGACCCTGAGATGGTTCTAGGCTCTTGTTGCAAAATTTGATAATTTTACTCAACGACATGAACAACAAATTTATGAAAAAATATGCGGAAAATTTAAGTAATTAATTTATATGGAAATTAGTTTATTATATATACATATATGTAGTCCTGTATTATTATGTTGTCATTTTAATGTTACATTTAATAATGCCATCAAAGTGCGAGGTTTGGCATGCCTAAAACTAGGTTCAACCCACCATTTTTTTTCTTTAAAAATGTCCTGTACCAAGTCAGGAAAATGGCCATTGTTATATCATAGTTCGTTTCTGTGTGTGTAACATTTTTACGTTGTGTTTCCGTTGTGTCGTTTGTTTTCTCCTATTTTTGAGTGTGAATTCACATTACTATAAGACGTGTCACGGTACTTTTCTATCCCAAATTCATGTATTTGGTTTTGATGTTATATTGGTTATTCTCATCGGATGTTGTCTAATGATTAGTCCGTTGCTGTGTGTGTTACAGTTTAATGTTGTGTCGTTGTTCTCCTGTAATATTTAATGCGTTTCCCTCAGTTTTAGTTTGTTACCCCGATTTTGTTTTTTGTCCATAGATTTATGAGTTTTGAACAGCGTTATACTACTGTTGCCTTTATTTATATACACATTAGTTTAATACAATAAGACACAATTGAATTGTCAAATGTCCCAAACAAAACAAATCAAAGAGCTGAAAGCTCTGAAGAAAAATGACGCCACTGTCTCTAATATTGGGATAGTTTTTATGCAAGTCTTGATTTTCACATACCGTAATTAGTTTAACAATGCAACATGTCTCGTAAGCATTAATTGATATGCGTATATATGTGTGTGTGTGAAGTGAAGGTGACAACTGGCTGTTTTTTTAAGATAAATGAATAGGTCAAGACTACCTGAATTGTACAAATAAATACCGTAGAAAGGCTTATATATTTCTCACTGGTACATAGTCTGAATCCGGGTCCGTTCGCGCCCACTCATGTTCGCCCCCTTTCACTTTCACACCCTAAATGTTCGCACCCAATCTTAATTGGTTTTGTGTTTAATAACTCTGTAAGCAAGTGTTTTCTTATAAGTATAATTGTTGTCATTGTCTCAAAATAAAGTGAGACAGCATTTTTATTTGTGTGGAATAAATCTTAATCATGTTTTGGATAGCGTATTGTTAAAAATAATAATAATCCTTTCTAATTAAAGTGGTATTTTGTCAACGTTTTATTTTGTGTTTAATAACTCTTAATAATGTTTTGGTTAGTGTATTGCTATAACTTTGTTTCATTGACTTCTTTCAAAATGAAGTGAGATTCTGACTATGTTTTTTTCTGTGTGTTGAATAGATTTTATCATGTTTTGGTTATAATAGTGGATTGCTATATTTTGGTTCCTATATTTTATTGTTTCGTTGTTTCAGATCAAAGGGACCAAGCTGTTAAAAACAATTATCTTTTGTGTTTTTCCTTTAAAATCTTCAATGTTTTACTCATACCAAGCTATAAATACATTCAGTATTTACACCAAAGCAATTTAAAACAACAATCATGATTTTCCAATTATTCAATTTGAATTTGAATTAAAATTGAGTGCGAATGAGTAGAGTGCGAACGGACCTTGGGTGCGAACGTGCGAGGTGCGAACCTGCAAGGTGCGAAAGTGTATTGGGCGCAAACAGACCTGATACCACAAAATATTAAGTAAATAATCTTTTTGTTACTGTTATCAAAGGTCTAATGAAACTCAGGTAATTTCAAACATTTGTCAAAGAATTCTAGTCAAACCGGCACCTGGTTAAATTGGCACCTGGACAAATCAGCACCTGGTTAAATCAACACCTGATATAGTCAATTCGTCACCCATGTTAAATATATATTTTAACAGTATTTTAAGCAAAAAGAGTAAAAATAAGTAAGGGGTTGCCAGAATTTTTTTCAGTATTTAAGCAAAAAGAGTTAAATACTAACTTTCACATTTTTGGGTGTTCATTGTACATTTTGTATATATTTATTTTTCTCAATTAAATGACATTTTTGGTGTATTTTTAATGATATATATATGAGTAGTCAAAATAATTATTACATCTGGCAAGGCTTTTTTAATTTTATTCTGGGACACCTTCCTAAGAAAGCCTTCCTACGAACTTCGTAGGAAGACGTCACAGAAAAAAAAAAGCCTTGCCAGACGTCATAATTATTTGGACTAATACATGAGATATTGGATATTTTTATGCATTATTTAAACCAGTTGAGCATTTTACAGGATTGTTTGTTTAATGCTTTTTAAACTTTACTGAAAAAAAAAACACCTTAAATTTGCTTATTATTTGGCATGAAAGTTTGATTTATTGAAAGGGACTCATAGTTTTCCATTTTTTTTTTGATAATTGTCTAATTGTTAAAACAACAGCTTGGGTAAGGGATTCGTTGTTTACCTTTATACACAACAACATAATTTCACTTTGGTTTCGTTGTTTACCTAAATACACAACAATATATTCACTATGTACTTGGTAACAGATATTAATTAATTGAATAGAAAATATTATAACAAATATTATTGGATGCCGAATTGACGTCAAATAGGTGCCGATTTGACTAGATGCCAATTTAACCAGGTGCCGACTTGACTTGTGATCACTTGTACGTTTCAATTCCTCTGCGATCGTTTGCGGTATTTTCTTGAGAAAAACCTATTTTCCATCATCAAAGAGAAGAAGAAACTGCTTGAAAATGATTCTGGAACGCTTCATGATTGTTAAAATAAGTTAAATTCACTCAAAAAACAATTTTAAAACTTGCGATGTTTAAACAGGAAGTTTCAAAAACACGTGTAAAAAAAGAAATTAACCGGTGAGAGTGGAAATCCGTACATAACAGATATCACTATAGTACGACTTTGAAAGCAAAACAGTTCCATCCTTTTGTAAAACAGTCTTTAATATACCTATCACATTAATGTTTGAAGGGTCTTAAGCTTATTCAAACCATAAAAGTCGGTATGAAACACCAAAACGGAATGAACAATAACCGATTACGTTTTGTAGTTTACAAATTCTAAACTGGTTCCCGTCAAACTACAACACTTTGTCCGAGTGTAGTGGAATACAAGCAGAAACCAGTTAGTTTGTAAACTGGTTCCTGGCTGATTACTACACAATGACCTCTCATGCATAATTAATGATAACACAAGCAGATTCCAGTTTGTATAGAAAATAGTAAATACGAAACCAAGCGCGGTAGGCAGAGAAATGTAATGAAGTTCAGGTCGCCAGTAATGGAACAATGACTGCGTCATTTTCCAAAAACCACACACACACAAAATCGCAATGGCGGCCAATGGCGGGAGCACGGCTACTGGGAAGTGTCAGAACAATTCAAATAAAATGGGATAATGTACAAATGGGATTAAATTAACTGTGAAAAAGGAAGGACTATTACTGTTGAATGAATTAAGTGAGGGGTGCTATACACTAAGATAGATAAAATATCTGTCTGTGAAAAATCTATGAATTTCTTGAGAGCCTCTCAAGGTACGTCTTTGTCCAACAACACGTCTTTCCCTATGCCTGATGACGTCACATAGAAAGAACACATCTTTTTGCAGATCAGTTGCAAAGAAGGAAAAAGTTTGCCTACGTAATGTTTGAAAATCATTAGAGAAACAGATCACATTACCAAATCTCGTGTAATACGATATTTAATATCCACTCTCGACAGTTAAATTTTAAATATTTAAAACGCTCGGCAAGCCTCGCGTTTTAAATTTGAAAATTTAACTGTCTCGAGTGGATAAATATCGTACCACAGTCGATGCAGTTGTAGAATATATATGTATCGATTAGACTTTTCGTAAAATTGTAGGTTGTATACGGGTTATTTGGGTCGAGAGATGTACAGGTACGAAATAATATAGAAACCGGATACGGAAATAAAGAGTCGAGCATGCGTGCAACGTGGAACATGGAAATGTCAACTTTTCTATGAATTTTGTCTGCTTTAAAGATATCATCATACATTAATGCTAAATAGAATGTAACCACAAAGAGTGACACCAAGAACAGTTAAAACCGTAATTTCCCTATTCTATACACTAAGGTTTTACACAGTGAGGACAAGAAATAAAAAAAAATAATGTCTTCAGAATAATTTTCAAGTGACTTTTCTTTAGACTGAGTTCAGTGCTAGTGGCACTTCAGTTAAATTGATAACAGTCTGCACGGTTAGCCACTAGTCCAAACTGGTAAAATTTCATTCAGACTAGTAAGTTTTCGCAAAACTCTGTTTGCCCCAATAAGAAAAATGTCAGATATATTGGTCTTTGCCTTTGGACATGTTGGACTAGTTGCTGAAAAAGTTTTTGGTGCAGACTGTGATAACCATTCAAACATCTTTCAACAAACAAAACTCGAAGTGGCAAACATGTTTGGGTAGGGGCAATGCAAATATCTGATTACATTATGATTATACATTTCAGGTCTTGCCCCACAGGCATTTGTCTCAGAAAAATTTATCCTATAGACCTTAATAATAATATAACACAAGGTACTTAACTTGCATTTTCGAAAAATGTCAGGCGGTGACGAAATTCCCTTATATGGCGCTTTCTAGGCTGTCAACCCCTCTATAGTGTTTCCTGCAGCTTTTAAAAAGGGCAGGGTAATTGTAAGCTCAGAGGGCACATTAAGCGCGATGGACAACCTTTTTAGGGCACTTACTTATTAATATAAACAGGCAATTTCTAAAAAATGGATTCATTTAAAACATACTAGTTTAATGCTATAAAAAGGACATATACATCTGTAATCAATCATTAAAACAAATTGTTAAACAAGAAAAAGTGTTTAAAACATATATATATATATGAAATATTTAAAACAATAAACAATTAAAAACAAAATCAGTTCTTTAAGAATGTTTAAAAACAAGAAAGAACTATGTCATATATATAAAAATATTATTGCATTGGTTAAATAAATTGTCATTGGCAAATCCTCCTGACAGTAAAAAGTTAATGTTAGGAAAAGTATCACCCAACATAGGTGATTTTTTTGACAATGTTGAAAGCATATATCTTGCAGAGCATTTTTCTCTTTCTTCTTTGAAAATTTGTTTAATTTCATTCCATTCTAATAATGCTTCCTCTTCATTCAATTTGAAATGTTCAGCTAAAAAACTTATGTCAGAATCCCCATAATAAGAAATTGACTCTTCAGAAGTAGCCTTTGTAACCACCAAATTATTTACAGTTTCAAGTTCATTCATCTCCCTAAGAAGTGTTTGAAGTGCATCAAGACTGCCTGATTTTACTGTACTGTAATGATAGTACTTAAACAACCCTTTTAAAAGTTCATCTGTTTTTTCTATTTTTCTAAAGGTGGTAAATGTTTTTGATACTGCTAATTGCAGTCTATGATTCATACAATGAACTGTAACAACGCTTTCATTTTCCCTTTTTAATTGTGTGGCAACACCATTTTTTTTACCCAACATAACTGTTGGTCCATCACTAGCAAATGATGTCAACTTGTGTAATTTCAAACCAGCCTTGTCATTCAAGTATGATTTAATTGAAGAGTAGATTGTATCTGCAGTTCCATTTGGAATTTGAATGTCTTGTAAAAATGAAAGTCTTGAACTACCAAGATGTATGTATTTGCCAACTAATGCAAGATGTTTACGACCACTAATGTCGGTATACTCATCAATCATGACACCATAGGACTGACTAGTGTTAATTTCATTTTTAACTTTATTCTCAACAACTTCAGCCTGGCAGGATAAAAATTCATTTACTATGGAATGTCCTGTGTAGGATGCATTTTGACCTTTATTCAAGTACGGTAAGTTTTTGGCTCCAAGTTCAACACACAATTCAACTAAAGGTTTAAAAAGAGTGGTATGTGGTAGGCTGTGGCTAATAAGAAAATATAAAACTTTTTGAGCATCTTCTAATGCTGCAAACTCTTTGTCATTTTGATGAGATAAGGTGTCTGTAACAGTTGTTTGATCCTTAATTTCCATAGATATTGCTTGCTTGTGCATACATGATGTTTCATGACTTTTAATTTTATCTAGTCTGAAGCTTTGGCAGCCTTCTTTGTTCCAAATTGTTGATCCATTTAAACTTTTAGTGTTCCATTTTATACAAATTATACAATACATGGATTCAAATGATATTCCATCATGAGTTATTTCTTCATCACACTTCAGCCATGGCCTCCCCTCTTTCCATTTTTTATTAAAATTTGAACTGTGCCCAGAATTATGTCTTTCCCTAGTTGGAGTTGCAATAACAGGCAATGTTTCTCTGAAAATGAAATTATTGTAATTAAAACATGAGTTTATAAAACTTTTAAACGATACTGAACATCTGGGGAGAAACAATATGTTAGCTAGCTTTCTTTTCCTTTTAAGTTAAATAAGTTCTTAAATTTTTTTTAATGATAATAATTATTTGATATTGATTATTTAAATTATAGGCTATCTATAGATGTATCAGCTTACCTTTGAGTTTGCATTTCTGTTTCAACTAATTCATGGACTGATTCATCATGTTCATGAGTAGTGCCACAAACATTTGCCTCTTTGGTGCTGAAAATAAATAAATTACACATAAAACAAGAATATCTTGAATAATCTGGATTTTTTTTCAAAAATTGTTCCTTTCTTAAATTAATTCTAATTAAAAACTGAATAAGTAAATTTAAAAAAAATAATTTGATGAAAATTTAATTAATTGGAAAGTAATTAACATGCAAGTGATTCCATGAGATCCTTGGCCTAACTCAACTTTAACCTTAAATTATCCCTTTGACAAAAGTTTATTTTTACCCCCGAACTAACACCGTTGCAACTGCAAGTGCGTAACTATTTTGTAATAAAAATCTACAAACCTTTGAAAAAATGATAAAAGCTTTCTGCATTTTGCGGCCTGTTTCTCATTTTCTTCCTCACGTTTTCGCTTCATCCGATTTGTTGATGGCATGATTAGTATCTGTATAATTGCAGTTTGCTGATCAGCTGATTACGAAATCGATTACAAAATGGCGTCCTAGTGAACTTTTGTTTACGTTGGAAGGGAAATAACTCGAGCGGTATTCATAAAATATGTCTTTCAGTACCGGTTGTAAATTACGAGATAAAGGCATGGCGTCAGGAATTTCGACAAAATTAGGGCAGGGCGCCAAATTTTTTTCCAAAAAGGGGCAGGGCGTCGAGAAATCGCGGCAGGGTGCCATTACACGCCAAAACCACCTGTAGGAAACACTACTCTAAAACTTGTAATATAGTAAATCTAAATGGATTTATCTTTACAATGGTGTATAACACGCCTACAATTGTTATTGAAATCTTCCGTATCAATCCTTCCCAAGTATGTCAATCGTAATAATTTTTCCAACCGCTGAAACTTTGGCAATAAACGGCTTGCAGTAAATTATTAATTATACAAACTGTTTCAGAAAAACTGTTATTCTTTGTCTGAATAGAACTTATCACCAAGTTAGTAAAATTGTATAAGATACCCTGAAAAAAAACCTAACAAGTCTTATTTGCGGTATGTCTAATAAGTTACGAGTTTCCTTTTTAGATTCAAATTTTCCCATGACGTCAATGTCATTCAGACTCTCTCTTGACTTTATGTATGACAACGAAACAAGATCAGATAACTCCGAGAATCATTTAGACTTTCCCATAAAATTGACCAATCGGCAACCAAGATATATAAGTAGACGTGACACGGTTATTGCCAAATCATCAGAGGTTGGCAAAATTATTACGATTGACATACATGTACGTGGGTAGGATTGCTACGGATGATTCCGAAAACAAATGTAGGCATGTTATACACCATTGTAAAGACAAATCAATTTAGATTTACGCTATAACAAGTTTTAGTTGGGTTGACAGCCTAGAAAGCAGCATACAACGGAACTTTGTCACCACCTGATATTTTTAGAAAATGAAAGTTAAGTACCTTGTGTTATATTAAGGTATATCTGGGAATTTTTTTTCTGAGACAAGTGCCTGTGTCTTGCCCTACCCTAACCTAGATCGAATAGCCTTTGAATGACAGCGTGAAATTCCTACACCCGTAGGCGTCCTTCAGCTGGCCTCCTAAAAATATGTACAATGGATACTAGTACAGTGATAATGGACGTCATAGACTAACAACAGGGATGATTCCACTATATAGTTTAGGGCCGCTAAGCGGCCGCAAAAAAATGTACATGAAAATGAATTCCAACATTTGTCCAAATTCAGGAAAATAAACTAAAAATCAATATTTCCGGAAAAGTGTCTGTCACCGATTAAGGCAACTCTAATTTTTCAAAGTTTGTTGTCAAAAAGTTTTAAAATCCGGATAAGAATGCTAGCTGTTTACGATCGCATTTTATTAACAACGATTTCATTATGCCAGTCAAAATGTGGCACACACAATTTTATCAGCCGAATTCAATTGATTAATATGTTATAGGAGTATTCGATCTTGTAAAAGCAGATCGCCCAGCAGGTTGATAAAAAATGGGTGTCAAAGCAGACCTCGGCAGAGAGAAAATTCAAATTTTGATATAACATTGATGGATAAAGTTTAATGGGTGCCGATCTCGTATAAGCAGATCGCCCAGCAGAGCCGGTTATATAATATGATGAAAACTTGTTTTGTAAAAGAAATTATTTCCTCAAAAGACAAAAGTTTGAGCGTTTTTTGAAAATAATGTTGATGATAGACCATTCATGAAATACGATGTCATCAGTATGGAACTATTTCAAAAGTTTTGAAGATGATTTAGAATAATTTTAAAGAACACTGGTTCAATGCTTTAAATATCAATTAAGTATATGAACTTTTGTAATTGCTTTTCTGAATTCGACAATCTGAATTCGACAATTAACCAGTCCAATTTGAAATCCATTTGAATCAAGGTAAATTTATAGAGATGACCTGCTGTTGAAAAAATACCCGATGAATGATTTTTTCAGTGTTTATGTTAGCTAAAATATATGTTTTTGTAATAGGCCTAGGTGACTATAGCTAAGATGATAGACTAGTGCATCATGTTCAATGATATTCATGTAATAACAGTAGCCCATCCAGAATTATTTAAAATGTTACAACTTACATGAACATCAGTGTGTACAGGTTAAACTTAATAATATACATTTTCCATTTTTACAGGAAAATAATGTTATTTTTTCTTAGATTTTATGTTTAAAAAATTCCCAATTAGAATAAAAATTCCCAATTTGATGTTCAAGGGACCCATTTGAAAACACCTGGAATCATCCCTGAACAAAGGCCAGAGGCTCCTGACTTGGGACATGCCCAAAATTGCGGCGATGTTAAACATGTTTATGAGATCTCAACCCTCCCCTTATGCCTCTAGCCAATGTAGAAAAGTAAACGCATAACAATACGTACATTAAAATTCAGTTCAAGAGAAATCCGAGTCTGATGTCAATATGGTGGGCTTTAACCAGTTTTACCTTTCTGTAATGAGGTATGGTTGTGTATTTCTTAAATTTGGTATTGGCGATAGAAAACAAGCCTAATTTTTGTTTTATTTACAGATAATGGGAGCCAATAGTAGTAGTATCAGTGAACTGACTAACAATGAATATTTGATGAAACTAGCTGGTACTGAATCTCTGTCTACTATTGATCCGTTCTGGAATCAGCTGTTATCATATTCATTCCTGATCCCAATAAACAGGTATTATACAATTAAATTAATTACAGTGGGTCCAGCTTTCATCACGACCATTAGCGTTACCTATTTCCCCCTTTTCAGGTGAACACGTCATTTCTGTTATTTTACATTGTTTTAGACAGGAGAACATGGTATGACTGGGAAAAAATAAGTTTTTGTTTGTTTTATTAAATTTAAATGGACATCTATGACTTGGTGGTTCCCATTGTAGGCAGCAAAATCCACCGTAATGAAGTATAGCTCAAAATTTTATAAAAATACTGGAAAATGTCTTTTTGTTGAATAAAAAATATTGAGGATCTGATATGTGCAGATACATGTAGTTAACAAAGGTACCAGGCTTATAATTTGATACGCTAGACGTGCATTTTGTCTACATAAGACTCATCAGTGATGCTCAGAACAAAATAGTTAGAAAACCAAACAAGTATAAAGTTGAAGAGCATTGAGGATTCAAAATTCCAAAAAGTTGTGCCAAATATGGCTAGGTATTGCCTGTTAATTCAAATCTCAAAATGAGTTTTTATATGACCGTAAAAATTGAAAAAAGTTTGGTCGTATATTGGTATGATTACTACCAAAATGCAACCAATCTTTACCATTCAGTGATAACAAGCACTTTATTTTACATTTTAATATTTTATGATGTATTTAAGAGTAGTTATTGCTGCAAACTCCATTAGAAATTTGAATTGATATCAGTTTTGGAAAAAGGGAAAGGGGGATGTGAAAAAAAATAAGGGGGGGGGTTAAATTTTTCTCATTTCAGATTTCATAAATAAAAAGAAAATTTCTTCAAACATTTTTTTGAGAGGATAAATATTCAACAGCATAGTGAATTGCTCAAAGGCAAAAAAAAAAATTTTTAAGTTCATTAGACCACATTCATTCTGTGTCAGAAACCTATGCTGTGTCAACTATTTAATTTTAGATTTAAATAAGTTTGAAGAAGAAATCTTTAATTGATTTGTAAAATCTTGACATTTGTTTTGTGTAAAAAACCCATATAATGTCAAAAATTTGATCACAATCCAAATTCAGAGCTGTATCACGCTTGAATGTTTTGTCCATACTTGCCCCAACTGTTCAGGGTTCGACCTCTGCAGTCGTATAAAGCTGCGCCCTGCGGAGCACCTGGTTTTAAAAAGCAGTCGGACAATGGTGAAATTTAATGTGTGATTTGCCAGCCACCTTCTCGTTGATTTTCTGATAACTGTACTTTGAATTATGAGTGAGGGTATGCTTAGCAGGACTCCATTCTTGTTTACTCCTCAGTATGTTTCTTGGTTTAATTTATATTAGAAGATGTGGTATGAGTGCCTATGAGACAACTCTTGGCTCACACCGAACAGTAAGCTATGAAGGGCACAAAAAATTACCAGTCTAATACTGAAAAGAGTACAATAGACATAAATTTGTGAAATTGTATTTTGTGAAGTAAAGTTAGTACTTACAATATTTATTTATATTTCAGCTCTGATGCCAAGCTTTTAGAAGAATCAACTGTTTCAGTCTGTAAGAACCTAGCCATCAACAATGCAAAATCGGGAAACTTTGGATCACTTGTACGGAACTTTCTGGTCAGAGCTACTGAACTGAAAGCTTCAGCACAATGTGAAGAGTAAGCAATTATGTTCAGGCATGTAAGGGGCCTTAGTGGTCATGTGATCTAAGTAGTTATGCTGCTGTTATCACTAGCCAGTCAACACTGAGGTTGTTACTTCAAACCCCGCTCATGTGGGTGCACTTGACTCCAATCTTAATTGACCATGTTGACCTCAACCCATAAAAAGTGACTGCCATGAAATAGCCCAAAAGTGACGTAAAAACATATACAATCAATAAATCATGCTAGTAAATAATGTGGGTTAAACATTAATGAAATTACAAAGCACAACACAGAAATCCCTAAATACTATACATCAAATCTGTTTTTTTCTAATACTTAAGTCCACATTTATACCTTTCCAGCAGAAGTTGTAATAAGTTATATTCTTGATTTTCTTACTTTTATGATGTAGTTATTCAAAATAGATTTATCACTGCTTGTGAAATTCATGGAAATAATCTGTCGCACAAAATAGTTGGTTTCCAGTATGCAACACATAAACAAGTCGATTTTTGTTTTTGACTTAAAGAAGTCAAAACATGTATTTATTATAAAAATGTGTTTTCAATTTTAGACTTCTCTAAGTCAGAAAATGACAGACTTGTTTAGGTCTATTTATGTTGATGAAAAAACTTAATTTACTTGGTGGCCAAAGTACACCGCCTATAACAGCAAAAACCTGTCTGAGAGTTCACAAGGATTTAAGCTATCTATATTTAATTATCTTATTGAACATCCTTACTAAACACAGATGTTTTACCTCATTAATTGTGGTTCCAGGTGGTTGCATTATAAGGTTAATTAACATTATCTCCGATTTTTTAGACTCTCATTCATATTTTTCTTTAGAAGACAAAGCATTGTCTTTCAATGTTGTCATTATTTGATTTAGATGCATCACCTTTTTATAAATATGCGTGGGTCTTGAAGTTAACCAATTTTGGTAACTTATCTACTTGTAGGAGTCGATATTTGCAACTTTATGATTCCGGTCAATTATTTCTTGCTTAACAATATTTGACTTATTAAAGTCGTATTTTTGTCTTGCATTAAAGGGAGACAAATCCTAAAACTTACAAATTTAGACCTCTAAGAGTCAAAAGCAGATTCACTGCATTCAAACTTATTTATGTCTGAGCTCTGACTGACATGCAACCAACAACAGTCATAAACATTTTTTTAAACTGGGACCTGTTTTAAATTTCCTCCTCTTTAAATAATGTGGAGGTGGTTGTAAACATTAAAATCTTGATAGCTACAATAACATGTTTATATAAATAAAAGATTTCCATTCAATTCAAAGACACATGAAAATGTATATAAATCTTTTCATCCTTTCAGTAACATATTTACCTGGCAGACTTATAATGCACTGTTTATTATCAGAAGTCTTTGTAAATATTTTGTGGAACATTTGAGTGAAGAACTCATCATTCAACAGTTTGAAGCCAGACCACCCAACATGGATGGTAAGATTTGTTTTTGAAGGATGTTGTTTATTCAAATGACATGCTATTTTCCTTGTCCATGAAATTGTAGTTTTATATTGTATAGACAGACAATAAAAAAACACCATTAAAGCAAAGAAATCAGATTTAGATGAATTGAAGATAAGAAGAAAATATTGTCATAAAAAATATTACCATAAAACGATATCTGGATATTGCCATAAAAAAAATCTAAATAACTAAGGGAGGTAACTGGGCCTTCTTAATTATTTACGGGTCAACAAATCAGATTTTGAAATGCATCAATTATCTTTTTTACTTGAGTACCAGAATGTTGCAATGTTCAGCTTTAAATTGTAATTTTATTTTGTAATTTATTAATATGCTCTGATTTGCACTCACAAGTAAGTCATAATTGTGTTTGTCTCTGATGTCTGTGTAACATTTATTTCACATTATGAAAAATTTGCTATTAATATCAGCAGCAAAATCAAAATATGTCATCAATCCATATTGCCAAAATATCCCTAGATATAATTAGGCCAAATAAAAATATATGTGTGGTTCCAGTAACCCTACCGTCCCTACTTTTTCGGCTTAAAAATAACCTACCCTAAAGATTTTATTGTCATTTTTCATTAAGCACTGTTAAAGTCAGAATGTTGCTCCCATAGACTCAATGTAAAAAAAAAATGAAATAAAGAAAAAAAATCCCTACCTACCTACCTACCCTAACTTTTTTTCAGATGTAACTGGAACCACACATACTTTTTTATTTGGCCTTAGTTTGATTTGCAGTATTATATTTAATTGTTTTATACAATTATTTTTAAAGGATATGTGGAAGCAGATGAAGTTGGACCACTGACAGAAGAACTGATGAATTCATTAGTGGAATTATTGGTAGATGTTCCTGTAGTGTAAGTCTTCATTTTTGGGCATGTCTTCATCATTAACAAAATAGTAGGGAAAACATTGAAAGTTTGTGTTGAACTCTGCTTCAGCACCCAGTTAAGAGACCTCATGGGGTGTCCCAGAAATTGCAAAATCACAATTATTTTACCAATACAGAGGCGGATTTAGAGGGGGGCCCCCCTTTTTGGGAAAAAAATTGGTTGCTTATATAGGGAATCACTGAAGCGTGACTGGAGCGGGCCCCCTCTTAGCGCAGTCAGTGGGCCCCCACTTATGAAAATTTCTAGATCCGCCAGTGCAATATAATCACAATCATTGATTATTTTTTAAAACCAGATGAGAGGGGTGTCCAAACTCGAATCCTTAGTGATAGCTAGCTATAAATGAACTACTAGAATTTAGGCCAATCAGCCATGGATGACGCCTTCATGCATACATACAGATATGAAATTTATAAATGTTTATTGTTGAAATGTTCCAAACTTTTACTCTACTGGTTTCCTTTAACAGCGTAGGACACAACCTGTCGCCTGGTCGCATTTGGCTGGGCGATTGGAAATTGTCAAAAGATGGATAGTTACTGACCCAAAAATAAATCATTGCACGAGTGCATTATTATTCTCAAAATCGTAATTACTCCTATAAATTAAAACACCCCAACCTCGGAACACTCATTTTTCGGAAATCCTCTGGTCACATCGTTAAAACGTACAAGTGCATTAAAATATTAACATGGCGGATGACAAACACATCATGATATTACTTGTTTAGTGGGTCAAATAAGGTTTAACTGGCAATGGTGGTCGCTAAACAAAGTGTGTTTTATATAAGATAGCGACAGTCATTGACAGTAAAATCTTGTCTGACCCACTAAACCAAACAAGGGCAAGGGAATTCTGAAAAGATCTCCAAGCATGGTTACAACTGAGAAGCTGTCAAAATATTTTGCATATGAGTGTGGATAGTAAACCTGCATGGACAGAAACAAGTGATCAGAAAATATTACATTCATAAAATGTCTTTTGATTTTGTTTTGCACGGACACTTTGGACTGAAATACAAACTTTTGAAATGACCAACCGAATAGAATATCACCGAAATTCCCTGTACTAATTTTAGATCAATTTTGCAGAAAAGTATTTTGGCCCTGCAACGTATTAATTCAGATTCAGAGATTTTAAACGCAACAGCAAAACTTTTTCAGTGATGGGTACGAAATCACTATGCAACCGAAACGGTAATGGAACTTCACTTTTCGCTACTCTCATGGAATAAGAGGTCACTTCTCCAAAATCCTATATTAGGCACTGGACAGTGATGATTCATGAATTCAGTGACAATGAAGACTGGGCATTGTTTTTTTAGGGTTATGTGTCCACAAGGTTTGATTGTCAAGAATAAAGAACATCAATTTATATTGCTTTTTTTTTGTCATTTTGTATTGCTCAACATGGAAAAAAATTTGAGTGAAATAATTTGGTTACCAATTTGCATTTTGGGCCTGTGAAGTAATTTTTTCACTGGCCCAAAAAAAAATTTCGTCATACACTGTTTAAGGTGTAAAAAAATGTCAAAGTTCAAAATGTTTTCACAGCAGAAACAGATATCACTTTTCACTAGAATAATTAAGTAGCATAATACAGCTTTATATGGTGGCGCCCTCATGCAATGAAATACCTAGACTTCTTTCAGAGGCAAGACAGTTATTTAGATTTGACTACTACAATAATCAATGGTTTCTTTTACAGGAATTTTACATATGCCCTACACTTAGAAGCTCTGAACACACTACTGGTATTATTGTCCATACAGATGTTCCAACCACAATCTGCCAGTAAATTTATAACATACAAGTATATAATGGAGGGAAGATGGTAGGTTTATATTCTGTAAAAGCAGAAATTTTCATGGCGGATTTAATTTCGTTTATTTCGTGGAAAGAATACTAAAACCCCAATGAAAATTTAACCTACATATAATAACACTTGCATTTATTTGAAACCTCACAATTAAATCCCCACGAAACAAAATTATATAGAGATAAAAGCACAAAATTAACCCCACGAAAATTAATGTTTATGTGGACTCATTATTATTGGATGGATACCAATTTTCCTGGATTTCGTGTATAAAAGAGGACCATTAATTAATGTCAACCAATTACAAATTGCCTATACCAACATGATGAATGAATGACAATTTAGGCTAAACCATGAAAACAAATATCTACAAAAGGGCACGTTTTCCTCAATCTATAAAAGATTGATACTAATGAAATAAATGCATTCACAGTAGTTTTGAGGGGAAGATAAGATAAGATAATGATTATTTTATTAATGTAATGTGCAGATTTGAAATACAAGTTTTGTCATTTTAAATACAGTCATGATAGATCCACATAATTTGTGACCTAAAGTATGGTCTTATATTGAATATTTTAATTCTCATTTGAATTGTAAAATTTAATTTCTATTGTGTGAGATTACTTATAGTATTTCAAAAATTAATGAATTAAACCTATTGATCAAAATGACAGTGAAGTGATCTTGAATTAAATACCTAACAAGGTCAAACTATTTTAGATTTATAAAAAATAGTAACTAAATTTATAGTAAATGTCAGTGACCTAATAGAAACTAGGGGATATACAAAAAATACTTGCAATAATAGAATATGTCAAATTTCAAAGTATTGAATGGTGAGTTTGATTCTTTTTTTTTTTTTAACTTTGAAATTTAATTTCTCAAACTTCTATTAGGTATTACATTTTTGGAATTTAATTATTCTGAGGACTCCATCAATACTTGGTAATGTTAAAATAGTTGATTTTATGAAAATAAGTTGTTAAAACTTAGGTTACATAAGAAACTTTTGTATCTTTCTAGTTCTATCCATGCCTGTTTATTGGTAAAAGCATTGTTAAGGAATTATACAGCACAGCAGAAATGTCCTCCAGAATTATATAAACATACATCTGATGCTAACAGTATGGTTGCTTCTGTGGCAGGTAAGAGTTATCTCCCCTCCTATGTAAAACAAAGCAAGTTAAATTCATAAAGTGTTATATTAAACCCAAATAATTTAGTATGATAAAGAAAATAAATTGTGTTCAATGTTTTTGCTAATACCATGTGATATCTTCAAAATATGAGTGTAATGAATGGAGTGTATCAATTTAATTTATTATGATTAAGGTTTAATAACACATTTTTAGCATTACCTAATAATCTGAAATTCATTCATATGGAGAAGGTTCAATTATGCAAATTTATTATTACCAAAAAATCGAAAATTAATTTACCATAAATATTTAATACTGTAAATTTAGAAATTATTGCATGCATTTATGATTGTGATTTATTAAGAATGGACAAAACTGTGAGTTAAATTACTACGATTTCAAAAATATCGGCATACATGTCTTTGTTTCAGTTATAAAAATGCAAGTTCTTGGATAATTCACCAAGTATCATTATACCCATAAATAAAAACCTCTGAATAATTTCTGAAACAACAGTAACACAAATTAAGCATTACCTACTCATTCGAAATTCCTAATGGAGGTTTGATAACACAAATTTAGCAAACTAATATATACCTATAGCAAATTTGAAATTCACGTCCCAATAATATTTCACATTAAATTGCAACATCTATGACTCCAGGTTGCATTTCTGTAAATATTGACAATGCAATTTACCATAGGAACTCCTTTTACGGCTAAAACTGTACCACTTTTACTATGAAGTTTTGAAAAAAAATCTTATCCTAGAATTGAAAGTTCATATGCACCACATTATTTTTCAAAGGTCAAAATATAGGGCTGTGCGGCATATTTATATGCCCCGAACTTCTCAGAATTTAAACTAACACTAATTTTCTTAACTACCCCTACCTCGAATGAAAGGTTACCACAGATTTCAATGTAAACAATATGCACATGTTTATTTACTGGTAACATTCCCAAGTTATGTCTCTGTGAGATGGAACACAAAGAGCATAACTGGGAACCAGTATGTAAACAAAATTAATTTTCTAGAGAAAAAGAGAAACAGCTGTATTTACAAAGTGCAACCTCCACATGCTTTCTAGAACTTTATTAAAACAAGGCAATAGAATATTAAAGAAGAAATGAAACATTTGAAAAGATTTTCTTGATTCATGCATTGTATGTAGGCTCTTAATATGAAATGTGTCCCATTCAGTGCAGTGCTTTTACAGTCCAATAAAACTACAAGTATTTATTGTATTAAATTATCAAGTCAATTTTCTTTTGACAGATAATGGGAATAACCTCAATGTTGATATTCTTAAGATTTTAAATCAAGTTGAGGTCTCACCATACATAAATATTTTAGTGAAAATGTTGCCAGTACATTACAATTCTATTTTCAGCCAGCTTGTGGTCCGTGATGACATTAGGAATGGCAAACAAAACTGAGAAAACAGAGGCAGAATATCATGAGACATTATTGGCCAATCAGAGCCTGTTATTTCTGTTAGTGCTATCTAACCATTGTACAACAGAGTTCAGTTTGAACAACCCATACAGAGAGGCTTTGTGTTCATTTACGAACTCTCAAGGTAGGAGACACACTCAATTGTTGCTTCTTACGGGGGCTAGCGGATATAAATAATTTTTATGCCCCACCTACAATAGTAGAGGGGCATTATGTTTTCTGGTCTGTGGCTCCGTTCGTCCGTCCGTCCGTCCGTCCAGGTTAAAGTTTTTGGTCAAGGTAGTTTTTGATGAAGCTGAAGTCCAATCAACTTGAAACTTAGTACACTTGTTGCTTATGATATGATCTTTCTAATTTTAATGCCAAATTAGATAATTACCCAATTTCACGGTCCATGGAACATGGAAAAGGATAGTGCGAGTGGGGCATCCGTGTACTTTGGACACATTCTTGTTGCTTATGATAAGATCTTTCTAATTTTAATGCCAAATTAGATAATTACCCAATTTCACGGTCCATGGAACATGGAAAAGGATAGTGCAAGTGGGGCATCCATGTACTTTGGACACATTCTTGTTTTTTTCAAATATAGGATATCGCTATATTTTTCTATAATTGAAATTTATCGCATATTTAATAGAAAAATAAAAATATAAAAATGGGGTCACCATTCATTTAAGCTCACAATCTGTCTTTGAAAGAAGCATACATTTTTGAACAGGTATTTTTTTCTGTTGAACTAATAGGAGAAATAGAGGTAATATCAAAATAAAAAAAAGTACTGAATTACTGAAATCACTTAAATTTTACAAAAGTTAAGTTTGAGTACAGCTTATTTGAAAAAAAGTAATAAAAAATATAGGTCACCAATGAGTTAAAAAAGATATTTAAATTTTAATGCCAAAAAATGGCCTTTTTAGCACCAAAGGAAAATATTTTGGAGCTTTGTAATGACATATACATTTTAAAAGTCATTTGGGGCCAAAACAAATTGATTTTTTTGGTTGATTTTTGTAGCATATATATGATAGAGTAAAAACTAATCAAGTTATAAATAAAACTTGTAATGAAAAAAATACATGTTTAAATTTTTGCTGATATTTTTGTACCCTCGAGTGTCTTTAAAATGCTATAGATTGATTTGTTGATTGAAAGATTCAGCACATTTGGCTATAATAGTGTGGTCAGTTTTGATTGGTGAAAGAAGCCGGAGAGAACCACAGACATGCAGTAGGAAAAATGGCAATCCTTGTTCAAAACATTAGTGATTCCAATTTTACTGCATTTCAACCATAAATTTCTATTCAGTGATGCTCAATCTGAAGTTTTTTATACGCCCGTCAAAATTTTGACGGGACGTATTATGGTATACAAATCGTAAACATGTCGCACCGTAACTTAAGAACTACTTATCTAAATTTCATGAAACTGTATATAGTTGTTTCTTATGATGGTCAAATGATCTGTATACTTTTTGGGAAAAATAAGATTTAAACTTTTTGAGTTATGGCACTTTGTAACTAAAACAGTGGTGTGATTTTTTTATACGACTGCAAAATTTGAAAAATTTTTCGTCGTATATTGCTATCACGTTGGCGTCGTCGGCGTCGTCGTCGTCGTCGTCGTCGTCCGAATACTTTTAGTTTTCGCACTCTAACTTTAGTAAAAGTGAATAGAAATCAATGAAATTTTAACACAAGGTTAACGTTTATGACCACAAAAGGAAGGTTGGGATTGATTTTGGGAGTTTTGGTCCCAACATTTTAGGAATTAGGGGCCAAAAAGGGCCCAAATATGCATTTTCTTGGTTTTCGCACTATAACTTTAGTATAAGTAAATAGAAATCAATGAAATTTTAACACAAGGTTTATGACCACAAAAGGAAGGTTGGGATTGATTTTTGGAGTTGAGGTAACAACAGTTTATGAATTAGGGGCCAAAAAGGGGCCCAAATAAGCATTATTTTTGGTTTTTGCACCATAACTTTAGTATAAGTAAATAGAAATCTATGAAATTTAAATACAAGGTTTATGACCATAAAAGGAAGGTTGGGTTTGATTTTGGGAGTTTTGGTCCTAACAGTTTAGGAATAAGGGGCCCAAAGGGTCCAAAATTGAACTTTGTGTGATTTCATCAAAAATTGAATAATTGGGGTTCTTTGATATGCCGAATCTAACCATGTATGTAGATTCTTAATTTTTGGTCCCGTTTTCAAATTGGTCTACATTAAGGTCCAAAGGGTCCAAAATTAAACTTAGTTTGATTTTAACAAAAATTGAATCCTTGGGGTTCTTTGATATGCTGAATTTAAAAATGTACTTAGATTTTTAATTATTGGCCTAGTTTTCAAGTTGGTCCAAATGGGGGTCCAAAATTAAACTTTGTTTGATTTCATCAAAAATTGAATAAATGGGTTCTTTGATATGCCAAATCTAACTGTGTATGTAGATTCTTAATTTTTGGTCCATTTTTCAAATTGGTCTACATTAAGGTCCAAAGGGTCCAAAATTAAACTAAGTTTGATTTTAATAAAAATTAAATTCTTGGGCTTATTTGATATGCTTTATCTAAATATGTACTTTGATTTTTGATTATGGGCCCAGTTTTCAAGTTGGTCCAAATCAGGATTCCATATCAAGTATTGTGCAATAGCAAGAAATTTTCAATTGCACAGTATTGCACAATAGCAAGAAATATCTAATTGCACAATATTGTGCAATAGCAATTAATTTTCAATTGGAGTTATCTTTCTTTGTATAGAATAGTAGTTGATAATATATGTTGGAAATTTGCCAGACATGACTATGATGTCATTTTCTATTTTTATTTGCCAATAACTTTATGTAAATAACTTCATTGGAAATTTGCCAATATAAAATGTTGCTGATGAAGCTTTTTTTCCTTATCTTATCTAAAATGTTTTTAGATAATGTATGTTGGACATTTGCCAGACATGACTATGATGTCATTTTCTATTTTTATTTGCCAATAACTTTATGTAAATAACTTCATTGGAAATTTGCCAATATAAAATGTTGCTGATGAAGTGTTTTTTATTGTTTTATACAATAAACAATGTATATTCACTTTTACTACCAACCAATCTTTACCATTCAGTGATAACAAGCACTTTATTTTACATTTTAATATTTTATGATGTATTTAAAAGAGTAGTTATTGTTGCAAACTCCATTAGAAATTTGAATTGATATCAGTTTTGGAGAAAGGGAAACGGGGATGTGAAAAAAAGGGGGGGGTTTAAATTTTTCTCATTTCAGATTTCATAAATAAAAAGAAAATTTCTTCAAACATTTTTTTGAGAGGATTAATATTCAACAGCATAGTGAATTGCTCAAAGGCAAAAAAAAACTTTTAAGTTCATTAGACCACATTCATTCTGTGTCAGAAACCTATGCTGTGTCAACTATTTAATTTTAGATTTAAAAAGTTTGAAGAAGAAATCTTTAATTGATTTGTAAAATCTTGACATTTGTTTTGTGTAAAAAAACCCCATGTAATGTCAAAAATTTGATCACAATCCAAATTCAGAGCTGTATCACGCTTGAATGTTTTGTCCATACTTGCCCTAACTGTTCAGGGTTCGACCTCTGCGGTCGTATAAAGCTGCGCCCTGCGGAGCACCTGGTTTCACATGTCGCACCGTATCTCAAAAACAATTCTTGATTATTGCTTAAAACTTTACACACTTCTTTGTTATATTAATCTAAAGATCTGTATACTTTTTGGTGATGACTAAAAATTTTATTTATTGAGTATTTTGTAAAAAAGTGGAGGGTTTTTTTTTTTTTACATGTCGTGGTATCTCAAAAAAAAACTTTCTCAGAAACTATTTATGATTATTGCATAAAACTTCCACACAAGACGTTGGTCGTATCATGCGCTCATGGTGCAGCTGTTTATTGAAAATTATAATCTGAATCCTGCAATGATTGTGGTTATTTATGATGACATGCTAGTTAAAAACTTATTGAACAAATTTCATAGATAATAAGGAAATGTCCTTGAATGAAGAGAAAATGCTAATAGAAAATGGGTAGGGTATATGTCACTAAGACTGTAACTCAAGTAACTCAACAACACAAAGACATTGAAATATAAAGATACAGTTTATTTTTAACAATATTAATACAAAAACAGAAGTCTCTTAATAATATATCAAGCTCTTAATTTTCTTGATGGGGAGAAATGGGGAATAAATTGAACAGATAAAAACAAAATTCCTACAAGAATTTATCAATGCAATTGTTGAATAATAGTTTGACAATGTTTGACAAATATTATTGTAATTCAGAATATGCAGATAATTATACCCCCGCTTAAAAAAATGAGGGGTATACTGTTTTACCACTGTCTGTCCATCCATCCTTCCGTCAGTCCGTCCATCCCATGAATATATTTCGTCACATTTTTCTCAGGAACTACAATACAAGGATTTCTTAAATTTGGTTTCAGGGTTTATATAAGTTAGCTATACCGTGTGATGCGTTTTCAGATTCATCACTTGACAACTTCCTGTTTACCGAACACTTGTATGATTTTATACATGATAGCCAAGTTGAAAATTTTCATCACATTTTTCTCAGGAACTACAATACAAAGATTTCTGAAATTTGGTTTCAGAGTTAACATTAGTTAGCTATTCCGTGTGATGCATTTTCAGATCCATCACTCAACAACTTCCTGTTTACCGAACACTTGCATATTTTTACACTATTAATATTATCCACTTGCGGCGAGGTATTATCAGTGAGCAGTAGCTCGCAGTTTCACTTGTTCTATCAACTTCTCAACTGAAAATTTTTCTATTTTTGCCAAACAACACCAATCATGTCAAACAATTCTTAACAACAACAAAATTGAATAAAAATCCATACTTTTCAGAGTAATAATATACATCCACCAACAAGTAAAACTTTACATTATAATATATGATATCTTTTACAGATCAGTCTACCCCTAGTCCAACCCAAGTAGCAGCCACATTTAAGTTTGACTTTACAGATCTGTATAATAGTTTGTGTTCATCGTTACGAGATGACCAGTCCACATTGCTGTTGTATTTATTGATACATCAGAATGCTTCCATGAAGGCTTTCATATTGTCTAGAACAAATATTGATCAATTAGTAAGTGGGAGTAATTTTATATAAAAAAAAAACAAGAAGATGTGGTATGATTGCCAATGATATGAATGAGAAGCTATCCACCATAGTTTAAATGAAGTGGATGTTAATACTTATAGGCAATCCTACAGACTTCAACACTGAGAAAATCACAAGCACAAATAGGCCACTATGAAAAACCCTGACAAGGTGAAACAATTCAATTGGCTTATTCTATAACAACACAATTCACAAAAACAAATATAAAAGACATGAACCAACAACAAAGTTGAGTCAAATAGTTTTAACAAATTGCTCAAGCTAAAAATTGTCAGTAAAAAGTGAGTGGTTTGAAATTAAAAGTAATACTGACCATCAAACTCCAGTAAGTTGATGTTTTTGTCATGAATTTCAAGCAAAATAATGATTTACTATAATATGAGTCACTGATTAAGAAGGTCCACCTTTTACATGAAAACTTTATCATATGTAGATTTTATGAATTAAAAGTGATGTAATTTTTTCATCATTTGTCTTTACTTTTTGCAGGTGATGCCAATCCTTAAGATATTATACCATGCCCAGGACAGGAACTCTCATCACATCTACATGGCGTTGATAATATTACTGGTTCTTAGTGAGGATGAAGTCTTCAATAAAGCTGTTCATGAAATTGTAAGCAAATGGTAGTAGTTTTAGCAATTATATTTTTTGTAGAAAGTTTCACACTCAAAATTGTAAATCTTATTCCAAAACTTTAGGACTGTAAATTCAGAAATTATTGCGATGTTTTTATAATTTAATAGGGAAAAATGATGCAGGGTTATAATCTTATGCCTTGTTCACACGGACATTTAATTCGAATTGAATTCGAATCGAATGCGAATCGAATTTGCAAATTGCGTTCACACACTCTTCTTTTTTAATTCGAATTGATTCGAATTATCCAATTCGCATTAGAAATACGCTTTTGTCAATACGAATTAAAATTTTACGTCGTTTGGACAGTAAAGCGAATTTGACGCGCATTGCAATTCAAATTATAATCGACGTTAGGACGTAATTCGTTTCGAATGCGAATTAAACTAATTCGAAGTAGCTAATGCGAATCGAATTCGAATTACGTGTGAACTCAGCATTATTATTTAAACTTACATTTTGAGATTTTTCTCAATATCGCAAAAATTGAAATCACATTTTAGTCTAACATGATGAAATCACAATAATTAATGCATGCAATAACTTCTGAATTTACAGTATTTTTCAGTCAATTTAATAGCCAATGGTGTGAATGAATGAATAACAACTATATTGTTTAAACCTTTTTATTTAAATTTTCAATTTATACATTTTATACAATATCATATAAAACACTATAAGAATATTTTTTATTGCATAAATAAAACAATTTCCTTAATGACATGCATGAAAACTCTATGCAAATGAGATAGTAATGGAATTTCACTTCTACAAGAAATTGAAGACTTCTCCTTCTCCAAAATCTTGCAAGACTTCAAAATGAAAAAAAATAATTTAAGAACTTGCTTGTGGTATGTTTATGTGTTTTAATTGTTTACGATCTGTGATTTTTGTTTTCATTTAAGATATTACGAGATATCCCTTGGTTTAAGGACAGACATCTGACAGAGATATCTCTTGGTGGATTGTTGATTGTTGTGGTTATTAGAACAATACAGTATAATCTAACAAGGATGAGGGTGAGTTAATGATAAATTCAACAATTCCTGGTATTGGAGTTTTATTTATAATACCTGGAATTGTTGAATTCTGTTTGCCTGTCCATCCGTCCCCATGATTTTTATACGACCGCAAAATTTGAAAAATTTTTCGTCGTATATTGCTATCACGTTGGCGTCGGCGTCGTCGTCGTCGTCGTCCGGCGTCCGAATACTTTTAGTTTTCGCACTCTAACTTTAGTAAAAGTGAATGGAAATCTATGAAATTTTAACACAAGGTTTATGACCACAAAAGGAAGGTTGGTATTGATTTTGGGAGTTTTGGTCCCAACATTTTAGGAATTAGGGGCCAAAAAGGGCCCAAATAAGCATTTTCTTGGTTTTCGCACTATAACTTTAGTTTAAGTTAATAGAAATCTATGAAATTTTGACACAAGGTTTATGACCACAAAAGAACGGTTGGGATTGATTTTGGGAGTTTAGGTTTCAACAGTTTAGGAATTAGGGGCCAAAAAAGGGCCCAAATAAGCATTATTCTTGGTTTTCGCACAATAACTTTAGTTTAAGTAAATAGAAATCAATGAAATTTAAACACAATGTTAATGACTACAAAAGGAAGGTTGGTATTGATTTTGGGAGTTTAGGTCCCAACAGTTTAGGAATTAGGGGCCAAAAAGGGACCCAAATAAGCATTTTTCTTGGTTTTCGCACCATAACGTTAGTATAAGTAAATAGAAATCTATGAAATTTAAACACAAGGTTTATGACCATAAAAGGAAGGTTGGTATTGATTTTGGGAGTTTTGGTCCCAACAGAATAAGGGGCCCAAAGGGTCCAAAATTAAACTTTGTTTGATTTCATCAAAATTGAATAATTGGGGTTCTTTGATATGCCGAATCTAACTGTGTATGTAGATTCTTAACTTTTGGTCCCGTTTTCAAATTGGTCTACATTAAGGTCCAAAGGGTCCAAAATTAAACTTAGTTTGATTTTGACAAAAAATGAATCAGTTAGGTTCTTTGATATGCTGAATCTAAAAATGTACTTAGATTCTTGATTATTGGCCCAGTTTTCAAGTTGGTCCAAATCGGGGTCCAAAATTAAACTTTGTTTGATTTCATCAAAAATTGAATAAATGGGGTTCTTTGATATACCAAATCTAACTGTGTATGTAGATTCTTCATTTTTGGTCCTGTTTTCAAATTGGTCTACACTAAAGTCCAAAGGGTCCAAAATTAAACTTAGTCTGATTTTAACAAAAATTGAAATCTTGGGGTTCTTTGATATGCTGAATCCAAAAATGTACTTAGATTTTTTATTATGGGCCCAGTTTTCAAGTTGGTCCAAATCAGGATCTAAAATTATTATATTAAGTATTGTGCAATAGCAAGTCTTTTCAATTGCACAGTATTGCGCAATGGCAAGAAATATCTAATTGCACAATATTGTGAAATAGCAATTTTTTTTTTTAATTAGAGTTATCTTTCTTTGTCCAGAATAGTAAGCAAGAAATATCTAATTGCAAAATATTGTGCAATAGCAAGATTTTTTTTTAATTGGAGTTATCTTTCTTTGTCCAGAATCAACTTAAATCTTTGTTATATACAATATACAATGTATATTCACTTTTTACTACCAACTGATAAATTAAAATAATCTTTACCATTCAGTGATAACAAGCAGTTTTTTTACATCTTAATATTTTATGTTGTATTTAAATGAGTAGTTATTGTTGCAAACTAGTACTCCATTAGAAATTTTAATTGAGATTAGTTTTGGAATAAGGGAAAGGGGGATGTGATTAAAAAAATTGGGTTCAATTTTTCTCATTTGAAATTTCATAAATAAAAAAGAAAATTTCTTCAAACATTTTTTTGAGAGGATTAATATTCAACAGCATAGTGAATTGCTCTAAGAGAAAACAAAAATTTTAAGTTCATTAGAACACATTCATTCTGTGTCAGAAACCTATGCTGTGTCAACTATTTAATCACAATCCAAATTTAGAGCTGAATCCAGCTTGAATGTTGTGTCCATACTTGCCCCAACCGTTCAGGGTTCAACCTCTGCGGTCGTATAAAGCTACGCCCTGCGGAGCATCTGGTTTTTTGTTGCATCTTTCTCTGGAACTACATCAAGTATAACTACATAAGAAATATGCTGGTTACATAGCAGTTTGACAAACACTTATTTTGGTCATTGAAAAGCTTAATATGCCCTTAATAACTTTACATAATTAAAACGTTTAGCTGATTTTACAGAGTTATCTCCCTGTAGTGTTAAGAACCACCTTAATTTTACAACTGAAGTATTTTTGATGTTGCTGAATCAATAAAAGTAGATACTTTCAAAAATTGACTCTTTTTCAACACAAACAAAATTTGTTATTTCTGTTCTTGTGTAATACTTATACTTGTTAAAGTAATCTTTTGGAAATGTGTAAGGGGAGGTAATTCAAATCTTAAAAGAAAGATTAAATCTGACAAATTAATTTTAATATAGAAATATATCAGAATGTCAACTATATAAAAAATACTTGTGTTAGTATACCCTGTTGATATAATTGTTGCAATTACTTTATAAATGTTTTTTACTAGATATCCTGTCATATTTTTTTTAACAATTGTCTTAATTTTTTTTTTTTAGACCGAACATATTTCAATATATGAATACATTTTCTCATGAATGCATAGATACATATATTTGTGAATTTATCAGACATGTTAATGTATTTATTGATATTTTGTAGGATAAGTACCTACATACTAATTGTCTGGCAGCATTGGCCAATATGTCCGCACAGTTCACAGATCTCCATCCATATGTTTCACAGAGACTTATTAAGTAAGTTGAAATAAAATTGAGAAAGGAAACTGGGAATGTGTCAAAGAGACAACATTCAGACCAAAGAGCAGAAAACAGCCAAAGGCCACCAATGGGTTTTCAGCAAAGTGAGACAATCTAGCACCCAGAGGTGTGAATCAGCAGAAAACATTTCTGCTTCAGATCTTAATTAGAACTATGGTAGAAGATTTTTGACAGTGTGGACAATGTCAATTTAGGGCATAATATTGGCTGGCAAAATGAGGATTTAAGTCTCTTATAAATTCGTCAGACATACTTTGCTATGATGTTATGTCACCACAAAAATAGGAATAAGGGAGACAATTTGTGATTATATATACAAACACAAAACACAAAACAAAAATCTAGTATGAATATACAGTATAAGATGATAAAAATCCTGATATTTTTGAGTGTTTTAGACTTGACCACCAAAAATATAATATCTTTAAAATTTATAAATAAATGAATGACTACTCTTGTACACACAATATGTTTTATCCTTTCTCATAACATTTCTGTTACAGTTTATTTGCCTTGCTGGGCAAAAAACACAATAAAGTGATTGACATGATCCGAGAAGCAGCGCTGGATGATACAGAATTGCAAGGCAAGGATTCAGATGTGGAATCGGAACCAGATCATGTAAGCAATGTTTCAGGATAAAACAAAACTTTATGTGACCATGATTTGTAGAATATATTGATGATCAGTTCTTGTTAAGCTAAAGACACTACCGATTATGTTAAATACATCAGATAGGTCTTTATTCTGCAAATGTCTAATTTGTGTTTTAAAAATAAGCGCAAAAAAATGGACTCACATCTTGTAATTGCTGTCTGATGTTAAACCACAATCAACACAAGAGAAATTGTAATTGATTTTAATACAACCGCAAACATTTTTTGGTTTCGTTTAATGCCATGATGTTGTCATCGGCATCATTGTCTGCCTCATCTTCTTTCGAAGACACATTTAGTTTCTTGTCAATAACTTTAGTTAAATTGAATGGATTTCTATGAAACTCTTCAAGAAGGTTCAATACCACAAAAGGAAGTTGGCATTGATTTTTAGGGTTATGGCACCAACAGTTTAGAAATGAATCAGGGGCCAAAAACAAGCATTTTTTTAGTTTCTGGACAATAACTTGTGTCGAAGTGTATGGATCTCTCTGAAATTATAGCACAAGCTTCCATATCACAAAGGGAAGGCTGGGAATGAGTATTGGGACAATTGCCTCAAACATGCATGAATCTAGGGCAAAAAGAGGCCAAAAACAAACATTTTTGTAGGTTCTGGGTAATAACCTGTGTTTAAGTGTATGGATGTCTCTAAAAAAAATACTACAATGTTTCATACCAAAAAGGGAGTGCTGAGATTTAGTTTTGGGTCAATTACAACATATATATTTTCTTTAAAAGTTTCAAGAAGAAATATTTAATTGCAAAGTATTTTGCAATAGATTTTGTTTGTGTCAGAAACCTATATTATGACAAAAATTTGATCACAGTCCAAATTCAGACAGTATCAAGCTTGAATATTGTGTCCAAACTGTTCAGGGTTAGACCTCTGCAGTCATATCAGGCTACACTCAGCAAAGCATTTTATTTCATTTGAAACAAATTTGTCAAATAGACTAATAAAAACATATGGAAAAAGTTGATATAAAAATAAGAAGATGTGGTATGGTTGCCAATGATACAACATTCCACAATGTACCTAATGACACAGAAATTAAAAGCTATAAATCAATGTACGGCCTTCAACAAAGAGAAAAAAACCCACACAGCATAGTGCGCTCTACAAAAAGGCTCTGAAATCTCAAGTTGTAAACAATATCTAGAAACTAATGAACGAAAAACAAATATGATATACAAACAACATCCACTAAATTATAGCTTCATGACTTGGCCATGGGACACGCATGTGTTTTTTTTTGTTCGCCTGGAAACCATGTGTTTATATTTTTTAATGTTTCCTTTTTAGATGCAAGATCTTGCTGTGTTAGAGGAAGTGATTCGAATGGTTTTGGAGATTGTTAACAGTTGTTTAACGAACAATATACATCATAATCCTAACCTTGTATATACATTATTATATCAAAAAGACATTTTTTCTCAATTCAGAACTCATCCAACATTTCAGGATTTAATTCAAAATCTTGATACAGTAAGTATAAGTCATTTACAAGGGAGATAAAAAAAATTCCCATCATTTACAAGGGAGATAATAAAATTTCCCATCATTTACAAGGGAGATAATAAAATTTCCCATCATTTACAAGGGAGATAATAGACTATTTCTTTCATTTAGAAGGGAGATAATAGACTTTTTTCATACTACAGACTTTTGACTATGACGTTTATAATATATTGACAAGTTGCCTTATAACATAAAATAAAATAAGAAAAATTAGTTTTGATTTTGCATAAGTCAAATATACAACAAGTAGCTTTTGACAGAGTAAATAAAAAAAAAATCATATACAGAACATAAAAACTACATGTAATATGAAATTGAATCTCACTCAAAGCATGCAATAAAAATTTAGCAGTATAATTAGAATGAAGTCAAGCATGTTTTACACACATATTTTAAAGTTGAAAATAGGGTAAATATTTAAGTAAATAAATTACTATATAAAAATCAAATGAAACAGTTTCGAATTATATTATATATATGCTTTGAGATCTAGAAATTTCAAAGAACAACATTTTTTCAAGATGCATAGATTAATATCTCCTCTGTTTTAGGAATTCTGGAACTAGGTCAAGTTGTTTGGAGGAAAAAAAGTTTTTGGCTTCTTTACATATCAAAATCATCAGAAAACACAATTCTTTTCCTCCAAGTCGAATCTATTGTAAACTTGATGCAAAATCAAAAAGTCCTATTGCAATGTAGGTAACCTGTACAAAAAATTATATACTTCATAGTCAAAATTTTTCAGATGAAAATAGTCTATTGTATGGTTTTATTTAAGTATACTGTGAATTCATAAATTATTGCGCGTATTTATTATTGCGATTTTGTCATTTTAGACAAAATGCGATTTGAGTTTTTGCGATATTCAGAAAATCCTTTTTGATTCATATAAAAAATTTCAAAAAATATGAGTTTTAATTATTCTATAATAACCCTGTCTCATTTTTCGCAATAATAAAAAAATCGCAATAATTTCTGAATTTATAGTTTTATTTTGAGTATACTTAAATGAAGTTTACACTCCATTGTAGGAAGTAAAATTTCCATAATTGTTTAGCATCACAACTGAAAAAGTTTGAAATCGTATATGAAAGTGTTTTATTTGCAAATGTCACTACATAAGCCAGCATACAATTTGTCTAAGAACTGTATAATTGTCTTTACATTTGCATATTGATATATTATGTGTGTATTTTTAGGTGCTGTGTTATTATTCAACCAAACTAGAACAACATGGATCAAATATGTCACCAAAAGAAGTGTTAGAAGTTATCATTGAGTCTTCAAAAACATTTAGAAGGGATCGATTAAAAGTAAGAATATTCTATAATTTAATTTTGGATTTAACACATTTTCTAATTGGATGAAATTTGTTTGCTTATCAACTCATAGATATAATTTTGTAATGTGTCCTTGAGGTCACTAATATATTTTCATGATTAACTCTTTAAAAATTTAGAGTTTCATTGTAAGGAATAGTGTTGTTCCGATGATCGGAATAAGTCGGAAATCAGTTTGTTGGGCCTGGCGATGTCGATAATCGATTGGGTTTTTGTTTAATCGATAGTCGTTATAGTTTCTGGACTTTTAGCTGATCAACTTCTGGTCCGTTTGCAGTTTGCATTTTACATGCGCCGTCAAACAAATAATAACAAAAAATATCAGTTAATGACAATAACAATGTCAAATATTCTATAATTAAAGACATAACCAATTTCCTTCTTTATTAACGTGACAGAAGCGTTGACTATTAATATATTCAGATTGATGGAATGTTATTTAAAATAAATAACTTTGTATGAAATAATTTCTTTCAATACCCGTACTTGTTACTTGAGAGCGTACATAAAATCATTCCGATTTTAGACAAAATAATTTCTTTGCTTTATTATAACGTGTTGCAAATTGCCTTTTATTAATGTTTTATCCATTTGTAGCATCGAAAACGTCATATTCCTTTCCAAATTGCTTGTCAAACATCCTTTATTTTTGTAAATTTTCCAAAATTTGTCCCCCATTTTAAAATATAAGAATCACGAATCGGATACGGTTCAACAATGTAATAATTCCGCATTCTTGCAATTATAAGTTCAGACGCACGAATGACACAATTGACAGAAAAATAATGATCACAAAAGTGAAAAAAAGCGTTCTACACGGATTAACAGACATTGGCTTAATCCCCTTTGTTTACTGTATATAATTCAATGCAAACGCATTGTTTTATTTTTTTCTGTTAATTTTGAATTTCTTAAAGTTGAAAAGTTTATATATCTTTTCTTAACTACAATCATTCAAATGTTTAAACAGCTATGTTATTGAAATTTTAATGTGAGTTACACCATTGAAATTTAGAAATGTTAGTGTGACTGTTGGTAATTAATGTTGTAATTATGAGATAAAATATGTTCAATCTGAATCTTGATTCTAATTAATTCATTGTTTTAATTGCTAAATAAATAGTTATCAAAAGTACCAGGATTATAATTAAGTACACCAGAATATATGAAAAAGAAACAAAAGATCAAATATGAATATATAAACTCTACAATGATATGGAATATACACATTAGACATGTACAAATTACAATGAGACTAAATGCATGATTTCATTTAAAAAAAGGGCAAGGTATTATGATGCTATTATAACCGATAGTCAGTTGGTTGCTGTCAACCGATTGTAATAGATAATCGGTTGGTAATTTCAACCGATTATCCAACACTAGTAAGGAATGACAAACATTTTTTCTGTCCATTTGAAATTAACCTCAAAACTGTGGTTTACACTTTGAAATAGTATGCACCACAACTTTGATGTTATTTCTTCACAGACAGTAGAAATATTACAGTCACTCCTTAAATAGATGTAATTGGTCATAATTCTATTTCGATATGCATTCAACTGAAAACTTGTTAAATTATTTGATAAACAAAATTTCACATAGGGTAGGGTTAGATATTAAGACAGTGAAACAGGTTTGTGTTTATGAACAAAATATTTTTGGGAAGCTTTACAAATTATGATTTTTCAGAAAAATAGACTACATGCAGATTTAGGCACACAACCAATCACAAAACACATTAGATCTATTTGAATACATGAACATAGTTTTTGATGAAGTTGAAGTACAATCAGTTGAAGTACAATCAACTTGAAACTTAGAACACATGTTCCCTATGAAATCTTTTTAATTTTAATGCCACATTAGAGTTTTTACCCCAATTTCATGGTCCACTAAACATATGCAATTATAGTGCAGGTGGGGCATCTTTGTTCTATGGACACATTCTTGAAGTTTTTTGCAATGTATAAATCTGATTTATTCAATTGTAAACCATAATGATGATTGTTGGTTGCTAAATGTCCAGTGTCAACTATTTCACTTATGTTTAGACATGTATCTTTTTAATTAGCTAATTGAAAAGTGCACAAAATACAATTATACAATAGAAATACTAGGATTCCGAAACAAGAAGAACTTACATAAATCCATCTCTCTTACTCTTGTCTTGTCTTTTATTTGTCAATGGTCAGTAAGCTGCCATCCATCATTATTTGAAGATTTATAATATTAAATTCAGTTGTTGAATGCTTAGTATATCTGTTTACAATTCTAATGAATATATTTCTATTTTCAGAAATTCCCTGACCTGAAGTTTAAGTATGTAGAAGAAGACTCTCCTGAAGAATTCTTTATTCCCTATATCTGGTCACTAGTGTACCATTCATCAAACATGTACTTTAATGCTGCTAGAATTGTACTATTCTCGTTGTCCAGTTCCTGACAAACAATCAGAAATGTTCGTGAGGTTTTAAGTCTAACTGTTCTCGGCTGCAAGCTAGAGATGAAGCAATATGGGGAAAATTTACACATATCCCTGGATTTGCCATTTTATAAATATAGATTTGATATCTATTAGCTGATTGGTCAAATGACATTGAAGATGGGAACTACTTTTTTTTTTCATTGCTGTACATGTAATTCTCCTTTATAAACTAAAAAATTGACCTCGGATGGTTCCTTTATTTTGATAGAGACAAGTTTTAAATTATTTAGGTAGTCACAGTTTAAACTGTTTGTTTGCTACAAGTGGGTCATAAATTATTTTAGTTAGGTTCAACTGTACACTGATTTTTATAGGGGTTTTCAAGTTAATAGAAATCTATGCTTGCACATTCACTTCTTAATTAACTAAATGTTCATTGACATCATAAACACGCATATCTTCATAACCATTGTATATTAAAGTCATATTTTGGTTGTTATAACCAGCAAAATGCATTTAGTTGGAATCATTTTGGTAATTTTTTTTCATATTTTTTTTATGTTGCTGCAAATGACAAAACATTGTTAAAATTGTAGTGTTGCTTTTCTTGAAAAGGAGCATTTCAGTGATGTTGTTTATAATGCTTGTAAATTAAGATAGTATCAATGTAAAGGTATTTTCTTCTGAATAAACTCAATTTAATTTCATGATAGTAAGATCTTTGAATATTATTTCAATTTTCTTTATGGGTTCGTATATTGATTTATTTATTACTGAATTTGTACTGATATCAAGTTATAATTAACAGTCATGGTTTTAAACTCTGTTGATACTTATATTTTGGCGTTGCATAGGGTTCTGCGGTTTTCTGACTGCTTAAGTTGTTTTTAGGCAGTTAAGCTGCCTTATGCGAGCGCCCTGGATTTGTGTGCTACCCAATAAATGCTGAAATACGTGCCATTGTTATCATCTAGCTGGCTACTATATTATTTATAACTTATTGGACAGTTTTTTCATACTTTTCTTTCTGGATTACAAAAAATATGACCAGAAAAACCTTAAATGATCGTCGATTTTCCCAAAAGTTTTGAAGTTGCACATAGGAAGTAGAGCACATTAGGAATCCTTATGTAGTTTATTATCCCCTGAGCTTTTGGCTAAGATGTCAAAGAACAAATGTATGAAATATTTAATCGCCGAAAATCTCTAAAGACAAGTAGTTAAGATTTCCCAAATTACAAAAGTCGTAGGAATATTGTTTGTCGTCAATACGTAGTCAACTACGTATATATACGTCAGTAGTCTATTAATATAAGTTCAACTGATCACCCTGTTGGCGGCAATTTTGAAATAGAAGACGAAATTTTCGTATCTTTTCAATTTCAATTTGAACGCAAGGGTTCAAATAAGCGGTGGTCCAAGGTCTGCGACCTTCCACTTTTGCAGTCGGACTTTCTACTTGGTTACTAGCTACGCCCGACGGACCTTGAAAGAAAATAAAAAAAATAACTTTGCAAACATTTTTACCGAAGTTTCCTAATAAACGATCTCAAACTTATTTCCATCATTACCATTCATGACAGCGATGTTCAATTTGTTCAACCGCTAGCTTTATACAGAAAATCGCCGATAAATAATGTGTAAATCCGAGTAAAATCGTATCTCACTATCTGTCAAAAACAACATTGAAAACAAAATGGCTGCCGCGAGATTACAATATCGGATCCGATTCCGGAAGCGGATAAGGGTAATCCCGGGTTTTGGCTATCAACTACAAAAATCCAGACGGGACAAAATACATATATGCCTGGTAAATAAATATAAACACTAGAATTTAAAACCAAAAGATATATGATAACTTATAAGTGATTACTTTAAATTAAAAAAAAGTCCCTGACTTATATATGTAAAAGAAAGAAAAAGCAGAAAATATTTTGTACACCAATTTTAATGTCAAAATCCAATACAATGTGACAGCTGGGAACATTTTATCTAACAATATATATGTTCCTGGTAACAGTATAATTTTTTTTTATCAGTTATAAATGTTGGTAATGAATGTTAAATGCTTTTCAAGTTAAACATATTACTGCAATTTCAAGGGGTTCTTCTCAATTTTGATAGGTCAATTAAAATAGCTGGAAGTTTCTTATATAAAAAAAAAAGATGTGGTATGATTGCCAATGAGACAACTATCCACAAGAGACCAACATGACCAAAACTTGGTAATGATCAAGATCCTCACCCCTAAACCATATATATTCATGTATGGGACAATATAACAAATCATATGAAATATAGGTGGAGTTCGTTGGGCCACTCTGACTACCCCTTTCTGTTTGAGAATTTATAACGGTCGATATCCACAATCTTAAACAATATATATTTATGTATGGGACAATATTACAAATCAAATGAATTATAAGGGGGTCCCTATGGTCACTGTACACCCTCCTGTTTGAGAACTTGGAAAAATTCGAGATCATCACCCCTTAACCATATAAATGATATATACTCATGTATAAGACTATATAACAAATCAAATGAAATATAGGGGAAGTCCCTGTGGTCACCCTACCCCTCATGTTTAAGAACTTTGAAACAGTTGGGATCCCCAACTCTAAATTAAATGAAATATAGGGGGAGTCCCTGCAGTCACCTGATTGAGAAATTGGAAACAGTCGAGATCCCCACCTTTAAATTAAACCATATATATTCATGTATGAGAACTAATCAAATGAAATATAGGGAGAGTCCTTAGGGTCACCCTACCCACTCCTGTTTGATAACTTAGAAACAGATGAGATCCCCACCCCTCAACCATACATATTCATGTATTGGACAATATAACAAATCAAATGAAATATAGGGGAAGTCACTGGGGTCCCCCACCCCCTCCTGTTTGAAAACTTGATAACGGTCGAGATCCCCACCCATAAACCATATATATTCATGTATGGGACAATATAAAAAATCAAATGAAAAATAGGGGTAGTCCCTAGGGTCACCCCACACCCTCTTGTGTGTGTTTTGAGAACTTGTAAAAGATTGAGATACCTAAACCATATTCATTCCTGTTTTGTCATTTCAAAAAAGATTGAATGACATACAAGGTCAATCTCATAGGCGACACATATGCATATCACTTTCCTAGACCCTAACACTTGTCATTTTATTCCAAACTGAGACATCATGGACTTGGGGTGAAGGTGGGAGTCATTTACATTTACTATGGACAGGTCAGTCAGACCTCACCATTGATCCCTGTAGTAGTAAACATTTGTCTGATTTGTGTCTGATTTGTACTTTTGTACTGTACAACACAAACTCAGTTTTCTTTCCAGGGAAGCAAGTCCATTCATACTTTTACAAGCTCGTACTAAAGTCAACTTGAACGACTAACAATCAACTAATACGAACAATTACGATCAACTAGAAGAACTGCAATCATTGCAAATTTGTACCACTGCTGACTCGTGAAAGACTCATAACCATTCGTGGTCATGTGCGTTGCTATTGAAAACCTTGATAAAATATGAATTATTTGCCTTAATGATTAATTCATTAAATGAACATAAATGTACAATTATATATGAATGTTTAATGTTTGATCTTTTAAATCTTTAAAAAAAAATTGAATCAACATTGCCACAGTTTTCATAATTAACCGGATTTTTGTGACAAAAATGTCGGTTATTGATTTGGGGATGTACGGCGGGCGTTCGGGCGGCAACAAATGTTGTCCGTGCATTTTCTCATGAACTGTTTAACCAAAGCTTTTAAAATTTTAATATGTTGTTACTGATGACAAAATGGAGGTCAAGTTCAAGAATGACGATTTTGACTTTTACCGTTAAGGAGTTATGGTTCTTGAAAGATTGAAAAATGGCGTTTCCAGTCGGGTCCGTGCATTTACGCATGAACTGTTTAACCAAAGCTTCCCAAATTTTAATATGTTGTTACTGATAAAAAAATGGAGGTCAAGTTCAAGAATGACGATTTTGACTTTTACCGTTCAGGAGTTATGGTTCTTGAAAGATTGAAAAATGGCGTTTCCAGTCGTGTCCGTGCATTTACGCATGAACTGTTCAATCAAAGCTTCTCAAATTTTAATATGTTGTTACTGATGACAAAATGGAGGTCAAGTTCAAGAATGACGATTTTGACTTTTACCGTTCAGGAGTTATGGTTCTTGAAAGATTGAAAAATGGCGTTTCCAGTCGTGTTCCTGCATTTACTCATGATTCGAACTGTTCAACCAAAGCTTTTCAAATTTTAATATGTTGATACTGATGATAAAATGCAGGTCAAATTTGATATTGATGATTTTCACTTTCACCGTTCATCAGTTATGGTTCTTGTGATATTGCCAGGAGACAAATAAATGTTAATAAATCCGGTTTGCTGTCGTTGTGACAGCCTCTTGTTATGTTTGCCTTGGTTTTTGGTTAACTGCCTACAGTGCTTACAGCGCTTTGATTATACAAAATCCATTGGAGATGTGTTGATTGATATTTCAGTCTTTAAAAGCATGTTGAAATTGGGTTTTGTTTTAAATGTTAACTTAATGGTTTCAATATGTTTGAGACCTTAAATCTATATCTGTAAATTAAGCAATTTTTACGTACATTAATTGTATGCAAAAGTTTTAACAATGGTCCAAAAAGCGAGAATAATTATGTATTTGAGAAATTCAGCTGCATGCAAATAAAGATCTCAATCATTATCCAATTATACAAAATGTATCCTTTCACTATTTTCGCAATAGTAACAATGTTACAAAAATTTAGAATTTATTGTATTTTCTATGTAAGTACTCCTGTTCTTACATTGTGATCAAATTTAGAGTATTATATTATGTTATGATCCCACCAGTAATCATATAACACAAGTAAAATTGTAAATTGTCTCCCTTGCAACAGATGTTGAAACTAGACGACATTTGTGAAAGTCTAAGTGATAAGGTCACATAAGCAAGAAATAGTTAACAATATATGGGAAGGAAGTTGTTTTTAAAGATAAAAAATGTACACCTTTGTATTTTGTTTATGTTGAAATCTTGTTCAATTTAGGTATTTTGTAATCCACTCTTGATAGTTTTGAGTAGATGAAAACGGTTATGAATGGGTAATTGTGGTATATTCTATATTTCCAAAGGAAACAGAATTAATTTTTTAAGAAGATTATAGATTTTACTAGGTTCTGATATGACATGATTTAAATTTCAATTATTTCCCTTGGTTGCCATTATGGGGAGGTAAATGTTTTTTTTTTTTTTCTTTTTTAATTAACCCAAACCAAATCTGATAAAAAAAAATCCTTACTAGATCTTCGTTATGAATCTAGCAAGGCTAATTGGTATTAAAATTATTCAGAAAATATTATTTCTAATCAGCTATCAGCTAGTGTAATAATATGAAAAGGAGTATATGCACTTAACCTAGACCTCCAATGGGATGAAGAAAGAGAGGTAGCTCTTGCACTGATCATGCCAACCAGAACCTATCAAATGTGGGTATTGAACGTTATTGGGTTTCTTTTAGTATAAATGTATGAGTATGAGGAGCATTGAAACATGTCATGTAACAGATTTGTAGACTTTTATTTGTTTTTTAAGTTTCTCTTGTGGAACTGATAATGTTGTTGATCTGCAAGATGAATTTTCTCTGAAATAATGTAAATAAACTGTAGTGAGTTCAGACCCTTGCAGTTCCTTAAGGTACTTCTCCTTAATTATAGGATTAAACACAGTTTTCCTAGAAGTTATTTATGTGGAAATTATAATTATTGTATGTTACTCATGGACTTCAATATAAGATAAGTAAGTTTTATTTAAAGTCAGCAAATATGTACACAATATCAAATAAAATATTAGCTCTGTTGAGCTCTTTAACTGAATTACAGCTTTAGTTGGGTATAGAAAATAATTTGTTATATAATGATTAAGTGCTGAGTGAAATTGTAAAATTGCATTTATAAGTGGCAATCCATTTTTGTAAGTGCTGTCTTTAGGTATCATACACATTTTTATGGAACACTTTCTTAGTATGAGTGGGTAAGATGATTGTATGAATTAATTGTAAATGTGCCATTTATAATTTCTATAGTAAATTGTTTACAAGATTTTTATGTGATACACTGCTTAGTTTGTGATATAAATAACCATTGATATTGTCATTAAGAAATGATAAATTAAAGGAGTAATGGTTATTATTATAATATATGTAATAAGTTAAGATGAAAATGTCAATCAAAGCAACTAGATATAATAGCTGGAAATACGATATTTCTTGTGCAGTGATGATTTTAATACTTTTTTCAAAATAATTGAAAATTAAAATTCTTATTGCAAACAAAATAAATTTTATTTATTATAAACATATCCAGGAGATGTGCAGTATTCTAATTTTAATGGTTTGTGAAAAAAAAGCATTTGTTGGAAAAAAGGAAAAATTTGATTGGAAAAATAAGGTTTTCATTAAACGCGAAATTCATATATAGGAATGATGTGAGTAACCTCTTAGGCTGTCAGTGGGCTCATTTATGAAAATTTCTGGATCAGCCGCTAAATGGGCCTTCAGATATAAATGTGAAGATTAGGAGTAAAATATTCCTCATGGCTATGCAATTGCACGCTATGAGTTATACAAATATTATTATGTTCAATATGTATTGGTTAGTTACAGTCTTTTATAAGTTTTTGAGACATCATGTTATGAAGTCACTTAACTTGATTAAGATTTTCAGCATAAGGAAAAGATATCTTTTAGCGTATTTGTTATTGTATATAGTTGTAAATATGAGGTTAAATATGTATATCTGTGGTTAAATATTTATTTGTTATAGTCGGTATATAGATAAAAACAATGATAACAAATTGCAAAAAGGTGTTGATTTTTCTTCTCGTTTTACATTAATTTCAAATATTTTTTCAAAAAATTTGTTCATAACATTTAGTTTAAAGTTTTTGGTAATTATATGTATGTGTAACTTCTCTTGTTTTGGTTTTGTACTAATATCTTAAAGGCCATGAACAAAATAGTTTCCTTGAAATAATGTTCAATCCTTTAAAGAAAAAGTATAGATAATGTATAAAACACATAATTGTAATTCACTGTTTTAGATATTACCTTTACTTTTTCTTTGACTTGATACATCAAATTGATTTCAACTAACAAAAGATAGATTGAAGCTATTGCGTGAAGAGACCATTATGTCAGTATTTTCTATCTATTATTTTACTACTCAGTCCTAGGTTTAATTAAATGGTTCATGGTTTGATATTTTCCTCTTCAAAATGAAAAACCAAACCAAACTAAGATATGCTTCAAATCATCAGTTTGACACCAAAGCAACCAAGGCCAAATGAAATCTTCCAACCTATACAGTCAGTATTTAATCTGAACCTTTATTATATATATGTGACAAAATTTTCAAAGATCAAACATAGACTGATAGTGTAGAAAGTACTGCAAATTCTGAAATTTTAGTGATGTTTTATTACAGCAAAAATTGTGATGTCAGATGGTATAGGTTTTAATTATAAATTTTGATTCAGTATTTTAATACATCATACCTGATATTGTAATTATAAATCTCACATTTTTGTCATCGCTTAGCTTAACATTATTCCAAGATCATTCATGGAAAAGTTTTTTGAATTAAAAACCCTATCTGTTATTTTACAGATCATAACTATCAAATGATATCACTTTTTAATCATGGTTATACTGATGTAGGTCCACATTTTTTTTTGTCATTTCAAAACTTTTCTGTATTGGGTTGTTATTTCATTTTCTTATAAGGTCTTTCTTGTTATGATTATGTTATGCTTTGTTGTCAAATATTTTGTGTTTATTAAGATATTACTGTATAAAAATGTGAAATAAAAAGTATAATTTATTTAAAGATGATCTTGTGTTTAATTTGATACAAAATGTATGTCTACAAGTTCTTCCTAATATTGTACTTTAAGATATGCTATTTGACTTCTCACAGAAAGCTGGACATTGGGATAGTGATGCAGCTGTGGGGGTGGCCAGGGAGTGTTAGCTGACTTCTTACAAGCTTTAAATTTCAGAAGGTAGAATACCTAGATCCTTCATACTTTGTAGATAAATGCCTTATGATATGAAGTTTCCGTCTGCCATTTGTGGATTGTACTTGACCATGTTTACATGGTTCAGTAACTACTTGAAAAAAAGTTAAGATTTTTAGTATTTTAAATTTCTCTCTTATTATGAGTAATAGGATAACTGTATTTGGTATGTACCTACCTAGCAAGGTCCTTATACCCCTGTCAGACAGTTTTCACTTGACCTCGACCTCATATAATTGACCAGTGAACAAGGTTAAGTTTTGATGGTCAAGTCCATATTTGAGATACTATAAGCAATAGGTCTACTATAGTTTGTATATGGAATGATTGTAGGGTGTAAATGTCCAACTAGCAGATGTCGTCTGACCTTGACCTCATTTGCATGGTTCAGTGGTTAAAGTAAAGTTTTCTGTTTTTGTATACTGTTTGAAATAGATCAACTATAGTTGGTGTATGAAAATATATTATGATGTGCATGTCAGTGGAGCATGTTTTATTTGACCTTGACCTCATTTTTAGGAGTCATTGCTCAGTGTTCATTTTTGGGATTTTTTTTAATACTATAAGCAATAAGTCAACTATATTTGGTGTATGGAATGATTGTAAGGTATACATGTCTGAATAGCAGGATTCATCTGACCTTGACCTCATTTTCATGGTTCATTGATCAATGTAATATTTTCCTTTTAAAGTTTGTTTCTGAGATATGCAAAAGTGCAAATACATGTAAATATAATGCAATGATTGTAATGTGTACATGAATTTTTTTTCTCAATAAAACGCACACAGAAATAAATTCTTAAAGAACACTCGCATTTAGTATATGATATCCTACCATCTTTCACTATACTATCATCAGTTTTCTTCATGATAGATTTCGTAAAATGAAAACGTAATGAAAAGCATATAAACGCGTTTTTGAGCTATATCCGACATAAATCGGAAAAACTTAGATTTTTCTTTCTTCCAATATGACAAATATAACTGCTCTAAATATTTTTGCATGCATTTAAATCATCAGATAAGTACAGAGTTGGGTAACATATATAACATTAACTATTATAGGAGTTAACAGCAGAGACATGATGCATGTACGATCAACGTATTCAACTTCCAATGTTAGTAATACAATTTATATAAACTGATTGAGCAAAAACAGGATTAGAACGAAATAATTGTTTTAAGCATTATTATTAGTGATGTCAACGAGTACTCAAGTATCGCTTGGTAGTATCGAGTATCCATTACCAAAATGATACTCGACTAATCAGTTTCCTGTTAGAATGTTGTTGTTCATAAGTTTAAACTAAAAACAAGAGGCAGTCACAACGACAGCAAACCGGATTTATTAATATTTATTTGTGTCCTGGCAATATCACAAGAACCATTACTGATGAATGGTGAAAGTGAAAATCGTCAATATCAAATTTGACCTCCATTTTGTCATCAGTATCAACATATTAAAATTTGAAAAGCTTAGATTGAATGGTTCATGAGTAAATGCAACAACTTGAATGGAAACGCCATTTTACAATCTTTCAAGAACCATAACTCCTGAACGGTAAAAGTCAAAATCGTCATTATTGAACTTGACCTCTATTTTGCCATCAGTAACAACATATAAAAATTTCAAAAGCTTTGGTTGAATGGTTCATGAGAAAATGCACGGACACGACTGGAAACACCATTTTTCAATCTTTCAAGAACCATAACTCCTGAACGGTAAAAGTCAAAATCGTCTTTATTGAAGTTGACCTCTATTTTGTCATCAGTAACAACATATTAAAATTTGGGAAGCTTTGGTAGAACAGTTCATGCGTAAATGCACGGGCACGACTGGAAACTCCATTTTTCAATCTTTCAAGAACCATAACTCCTGAACGGTAAAAGTCAAAATCGTCATTATTAAACTTGACCTCCATTTTGTCATCAGTAACAACATATTAAAATTTGGGAAGCTTTGGTAGAACAGTTCATGCGTAAATGCACGGACACGACTGGAAACTTCATTTTTCAAGAACCATAACTCCTGAACGGTAAAAGTCAAAATCGCCATTATTGAACTTGACCTTCATTTAGTTGTCAGTAACAACATATTAAAATTTTAAAAGCTTTGGTTGAACGGTTCATGAGTTAATGCACGGACAACATTTGATTGCCGCCCGCCCGCCGTACATCCCCAAATCAATAACCGACATTTTTGTCACAAAAATCCGGTTAATAAACAGATGATCATGTAGTATATACGAAAAAGAGCATTTTCTAAGACTTACACTTTTAGAGAATCTTAAGTCAATTCCCAAACTCTGTACCGTCAGAGCATGTATATTATCATCAGTTTCCTAACAAATCTGAGAAATCGCTATGCCCCAGATAAGGTTGACAACATAATATTTTTAGATAAGAGCAAATTTGTTGCACCCTGTGTTGATCCTCAGAAAATGATTAATTTCATCAGAAAGTATTAATTAGCACTCATTTTGTTGATTATCAGGGTGTGTTTTTTTTTACGGTTCACAAATACTGCTATTTGAGAAATCATTTTTCTATAGATATTTATTAATTACTTTGTTATCACCATTTTACATGATTAGTGCATATAGTAAATAAGCTATTGATTATGGTTTGAAATTTGTTTGACTATTGTCAAGTCCTATAGGGTTTTACGATAAGAAAACAACCCACAAAATATAAATGGTATAATTTTGTGTTCCGTTTTTATACGACCGCAAAAATTGAAAGTTTTTTTGTCGTATATTGGTATGACGTTGGCCTTGTCGTCCGTAGTCTTCAGCGTCCGAAGACTTTTGGTTTTCGCACTATAACTTTAGTATAAATGAATAGAAATCTATAAAATTTAAATACAAGGTTCATGACCATAATGGAAGGTTTGGATTGATATTGGAAGTTTTGGTTCCAACAGTTTGGGAATTAAGGGCCAAAAAGGGCCTAAATAAGCATTTTCTTGGTTTTCGCACTATAACTTTAGTTTTAGTAAATAGAAATCTATGAAATTTTGACACAAGGTTTATGACTACTAAAGGAAGGTTGGGGGTGATTTTGGGAGTTTTGGTCTCAACAGTTTAGGAATATGGGGCCAAATAAAGGGCCCAAATAAACATTATTCTTGGTTTTCGCCCAATAACTTTAGTTTAAGTTAATAGAAATCAATCAAATTTAAACACAAGGTTTATGAACACAGAAGGAAGGTTGGGATTGATTTTGGGAGTTGAGGTCCCAACAGTTTAGAAATTAGGGGCCAAAAAGGGGCCCAAATAAGCATTTTTCTTGGTTTTCGCACCATAACTTAAGTATAAATAAATAGAAATCTATGAAACTCTGCGGTCGTATAAAGCTGCGCCCTGCGGAGCATCTGCTTTGTAAATGTTTTACTGATCGAGTACTCAAGTATCGCTCGGTAAATCCAACGATTAATCGATTAGTAAATCTTCACCGATTTGACATCCCTAATTATTATACATTCATAAATAAAGGCAACAGTAGTATATCACTGTTTGAAAGTCATAAATCGAGTGAGAGAAAACAAATCCGGGTTTCAATCTAAAACTGTAGGAAACACATTCACTATAAATATGAAACAGAAATCCATATACATTTTGAAATGTATACCTAAAAAGTTTCTTATGCTATTTTGAACTTATCGTGTTTACCTACAAAGCAAATCCGGTATGAAATCACGATTTTATTATTACAATTTTCCTGGCCTTGACAAGGTTGACTGTATGTGGTTTGTTTCCTGATGAAAAGCTGGTGACATTTAGAATAAGTTTAATTATCATCAATTACAAATTAAGGTAATTACACTGTATACCACCATCTTGAATTGTACTTCACCAGAACACCATCCGCCCTGTTTTTTTTTTTTTTTTTTTTTTGGCTGAATCTGCAAATTTTATGACAGATTTACAGTATATGTATAAGACGTTAAATTTGGAATGAAAATAAGAAATGTATTGTATTATCCAAAACGTGTAAACGAATACCAAAAACTTGCGTTTTTGCCAGGATATTTTTTTCAAATTAGCCATACAAGAGTCAATAACTTTTAAAGTAATCTTTTTATAATTAATGGAATGATGATTGAACTTTTCATTTTTTACTAGTAGAAGGAAAACAAATTCTGTAACACCACCGGATGGGGGTTACCTTAAGAAATGATAATGTGAAAAACAAAAAAAGAATACATGACAATTCACAACAAAAATAAGAAACATATAATATAAGGATGCTTCAAATTAAAGAATAGAGAATAATAGGCAGAAACAAGCTCAACAAAATATTAAAAGTAAATCGACATTATTTGTGAGATGCTGATGAGAGATTTTCCGTTTAGAACTTTCCTCGGACTTTTATCTTTGTTATTTTACTTTATACTTTAAAAGATCAAAGGAGATGGGACTTAGACGTCGAAATCTTTTAAATCCGCCACATATGCGCATGTGCGTGTCATTATCATGATTCTGGCAAGTGGTTGTTTTTTGTCAATATTCATGTTTTTTTTTAAATCATTGGAGAAATTGTTGCGATTGAAGATAATTTTGTGATAATTTCTATAGTTATAACTTGATATAGACTCTCAGCGATTTATAGCGGGACATATATGCTCATATTATTTGCTCATCTTACTGATAAAGATATATCTCCAACGATTTGTGGCGTGGTTCGTGTTGCTCAGTCTTTAGTTTTCTGTATTGTGTTTTGTTACAAGTTGTTTATCTTTTAATTTCTTTCTTGTTGCCATGGTGCATCTTCTGCCTCCCATTTGTACATAACAAATGTCCAAGACTGGATATTGACCTTGAGACATTTTGAAAAGGGTTAATAGATTTCCTTATATTAAACTCCACTTCCTTTAATATAAATGCACAACTGGTTCTCTAACATTGATATTATTAACACTACATGTAATTTCTCACCAAACAATCATTTATTTTTTGAAGTTTCTGTCATTTATTTCGGGATTAAAACTGATATATATTATAGTGCTATGACATTTGCAGGAATACCCCAAATTTTGAAAGAAAACTGTAAAATCACAAAAATACTGAACTCCGAGGAAAATTCAAAACGGAAAGACCCTAATCAAATGGCAAAATCAAATGATAAAAACACATCAAACGAATAGAAAACAACTGTCATATTCCTGACTTGGTACATGCATTTTCAAATGTAGAAAATGGTGGATTGATCGAGGTTTTTAAGCGTTAAACCTCTCACTTGTATGACACTCGCATCAAATTCCATTATATTTACAACGATGCGTGAATAAAACGGACATTATGGGCAAATTGTCAAAATATGGGTACAGCAAGTAAACCTATGTTAGAAAACAAATCATTCCAAAACGCTCGTACTTTCAAGCTCAATGGAATTTTCCACCAAACCATTTGATGATGTAAACCAAACGTTAGATATAGGACACGTGGTTTTCTGTGTACTTTGTTCGTAAAGAAACAAAAATAGGCGTAAGTGACTTTCTATTTGACTAAAAAAAAAACTAATTTTGCGAAAACGTATGGTTACCTTATTTGTGTTCAATTTACACTTTGATTTTTTCATTATTTAACATTATCTTAGAAGCGCTCTTCGCTGAAGTTTTGTCATTTTCCGTTAAAGTCTCTGCCATCAAACAGCCAATCAAATCATACAGAATAATCACAAGACTGGTCACGAGGTTCACGATCTCGAAATGAGAAATTAGCAGTGACATTTCACTTGTCATTATTCCTGTAAAGATGTGCACACGTTGTTTTATATGGTTTTATCTAGTTTTGGTTTCATGTTTATGTCGTCGCAATAGAGCTGTTTTCTTCATGTTTCAGTTGTGCATGTTTTGTATGTAACATCCGTATAATTATGCGAAAAAGACAAATTGTGAAACCACCCAGTGGCAGTATCAGGAGTTTGGGTTGACGTTTTGAGCGTACGCCCCTTTCTCATGAAAATGACATGCCGTCTTTCTTATCATCAAATGTTCTTACTTACATTTCTACCTATTTTTCATCTTTTGCAATTATAGTGTTCGTCAAATAATTATTATATTTTAATATGCGATTACTGTTTTGTTCTTATATAGTCTTACGATGTGCAAGCATCATCATCGTTTTGTATCGCAGTGTTACATTTAAATGTATAGTGTTGGGTTGTTGTAGTGGCCCTTATTGACGAAGAACACTATAACAAGACAAATATGAAACTTTTAAAACACCGGACCGAGAATGTTAAAGGTCATCAGAAGATGATGTAAGAAGTATGTCAGATGTGAATGGGAACAGAAAATCTACGGATAATACTAATCAACATCTCCGGAAACACAACAAACAAACAAAATGCAACGAAAAACAGGTAGAAACATAAACTAATGCTTTCAAAGGTGACACGATCTACAAAACTATCTATAATAGATATGTACTTACAGGAAGAAATTTACATAAAAGAAACCCACACAAAATTTGTACAGAACATAGTAATGCAACAATACCTACTACCTACTGGGGGTATGCATCACCATAAATAGCGTTAAACATTTTGGTATTTAAGACATATTTTCACATTTTCATTAAACAAACGTATGAGGGTTAGTTAATTGATTAATGAAAAATAAGTTTTTACATACAATGATCGAAACAACTGAGATTTTATTAACTAGCTGAGCAGATATGTATGCATGATATTAAATGTCCAATTGTATTAAAGTAAAAAAAACCAAAATCAGTTGTTCCGGTAAATATTGTTAACTATTTTTGTACAAAATAGTAGTCAAACCTATGTTACTATACACTATGGTCTTGCATATCTTCCAATGAATAGCGGTGTACCTGTTTCGTCATCCTGAATCAAAAACAGGAAAGGATGATCAGCAACAAATTGGAATGGCTGAGGCTTAGGGTCTTGTACTGAAGAAAAGCCAACAGTTATTGTGGTAACAGCTGCCGCCTCGGTTCCCTCTTCGTTCACTTCGATATAAGCTTTGTGACGAGCATCAGTCACGCTGATGCGTGTTTGATCGGATTCGAATATTTCACTAAAGTCTGCAATTTTGTTGTCAAAGATTTCTGTAATTCCTAAAGCTGTACAAACTGGCTTCAAATCGTACTCGCTTGTCATTGTAAATTTGGGAATTCTTATGAGTGTCTTTTGAGTCTTTAGGCCTTTAACAAGTGAATCGACATTATCTATGGTAAGTTTACTTTCTAGTTCAGAGAGTCCGTCACCAGAATTTGGCAAAACAAATACCATTGAGATCTGGTTTCCTTGATATGGCAATTGTAAAATCTTGCAGTCAAGCGAAAGGTCTTCGCCAGACTTTGCATCAAACTCACCATACATCATATTAACTAGCTTTTGCTCATTCGCTTTCACATAAAAGTTTCTTTGTGAAGTTTCATTCTTGTTGAACTCTTTTTTCCACGTACCTTTAAAGTAAATTGCGTTTACTAATACTAATAAAGTATTTGCACCAACTACACCTTTTGGAATCATATTTTTTATTATATTGTTGGTATTTTTGGAAATCCAATCATTTATTGTTAACCGTGACTTTTCGGCTTCTGTAACAAAATCCAAGAGTTCAACATCACTACCATAATATGCAGACGCTTTTGTACTAAAAGTGTTCAAAAGATTTAGACCCTTCCTGGCGAACAACCTGTTTGCAATAGATATTGATACTCCTTTTGTTGTTCTCGTTAAAAGTTCATCATTAAGATGTTTGTATCCCTGATCGATATCATCTGGTTCTGCATATTCGAAAATAACAGATTTCATCTGGTTTTTAGTTGTTTTGCCGGTTCCAAGCATAAGAAGTAACAATGCTGACGTGATACTGTATGGCGAAATGAATTCATTTCCAGTTCTGTCTAGTTTGCTATATAATGAGTTGGAAAAATTTGCAATTCCTTCTTCGAAGACAACATTCGATCCATTAACCTGAGAAGCCATTTAAGAGCGTATAACATGAAATATATCAAGTATACAAGTTGCAAATTATTTTAAGATGCATCTTTATATATACCGGTCTAATTGGCCTTGACACATGTTTGTTTGTAAGAATATGCATTTATATATTTATATACATAGCTTGTAAATCATGAATTAATTAACATACTTCGCAAAACAGTACCACAATCATCATTAACATAACTTTTTTTATGTGACTCAGTAGCGTAGAATTGCATTATGTCATATTCATCTTGTTGACAGAAGTGTGCATGTGAAGAAAAGTCAGAAGATTTATTTTTTCGAATATACAATGCCCTTTTAAAGACGACATGCATTTGGTTTTTGGAAGAACCAATCCAATTAATACGCTTGTATTACTTGTAGCTAGGTTGTCTTGATTTTTTTTAAAGTAGTGTAAATAAAGGTATCAAATGTATTGGATAAGTTTCGAAGACAGACTAAACATTGTAAGAATTGAACAAAGTAGTCTTCTGTGATTTACTGATTTACTATATATTTTGAATACAGAATAAGTCATCGCAAAATAACCAAGAATAATTGAAGAATAGTTACATAAATGTAAGACTTAAGAAATACAATTGCAGTTGATCATGTTCCGTTTTGAAGGAAAACAGGTCATGCAGATGCGAAAAGAAAGTATGAAATTTATCAAATGAATAATAACAATTAGGTTCTCTGTGATGTACATTTATTATCTTGTATGCAGACAATGCTAAAAGCACAGAATTTCTTCTAAATTGTTTATTGACAAGTAGCTAACAGTTGTCACTGTTTGATGACAATTTGTAAAAAAATATTTGTGCAGTTTTGATTTTGAATTTTTTTTCAAGGAGTTTTTCTCTGATGTTGTTGTGAACAAAATAAGTGTCTATACACATGCTTATCACTTAAGAGCTTGCAATCATGTTTAGTATAGATACTAGCTTGTTGTTGATGATCCTATGTTGACAAACAGATGTCTTTCATACTAAAGTCAACACATCAAAGAAGGTTTTTAGCTAGGGATAAGTTTCAAATAATTTTTAATATTACATTAACTATAATAGATATCTACTAGATATGTTAAAATTGGACATTAAATTATGTATTTATCATGAATATAGTTATCAAAGGTACCAGGATTATAATTTAGTACGCCAGACGCGCGTTTCATCTACATAAGACTCATCAGTGACGCTCATATTTATAAAGCCAAACAAGTACAAAGTTGAAGAGCATTGATGATCCAAAATTCCAAAAAGTTGTGCCAAATACGGCTAAGGTAATCTATGCGATGAAAACTCGAGCCATTTGAAATATTTTTGAAGATAGACTATTCCACTAGGATCGACGGATTGAAAGCTATCATTTCAAATGCATAAGAGCCGACTTATCCTTATTTTCTATTTTTGAAACTTTTTACGAGGGGTTAAAACCGAGCCATGAATACAATGTACAATCTATTGTACATTTAGAAATAATTTAAAGGTAGTTTGAGCTTGACTTGTATTCCTACAACGCAAATCCGGCATGAAACCACGATTTCATTATTACACCTTCATCTGGCCTTGACCATGTTGACCCTATGTAGTTTGTGTTTTGATGAAAAACTGCTAACAATTAAAATAAGTTAATCTATCATCTATTACAAAGTATATGAACATGCACAACAATCAGATATATGTAGGCGTATAGAATAATGAATACGAAAAGAAAATTTTCATTAAACAACACAGGAGTAGTACAATAAACACCTTATATATTTAATAATAGTACGGGAGCACATGTATTTTTTTTTTGGTAAAACACGTGTGTCTGTTTATTGTTTACATCAACACGTGTTTTTAGAATACCTGTAATGTTTACAATGTATTCCATTGAACAGTATCGTGTCGAATTGCGACCTAAAAACAGGTATTCTAGCTATAGGTATCGTATGATTTTTGGCTCGTATTTCTCGTGCTTGTTGTTTGATATTACAATTTTTATACAAAGAACAGCAACTAAAAATATTTGTCAGACATTTACGAATGACAACAAGCGGTTTTTATGCTCACAGGTAGACTTCTGTGATTTACACATGTACTTAATTCAGACTAACACTCGGCCGTTTAGTAAACTAATACAGGCATGGGATGATCAAGTTTGAAACAGTTTAAAAATCAATTGCTGATTTATACATAGTTGTTGTGTTATACACATGTATTAGAGATAGTCACTAATGGAAAAAGGTTAATCTTAGGTTGATGGTTATAGACGGGCACATGTGGCGGATTTTAAAATGTTTGTGAACTCACAGTAAAACCTGACAGTATTAGTAAGCAATAACAGATCGCAGGAAGACAAAACGTGAAACAGCTTTAAAAAATTATCCGATTTATACAAACACAGTAAGATAACATATTTTGCAGACAGTAATTAATGACAAATGTCAGACCCATGATTTGGAATGGGGACATGTGGTTGGGTTTAATATGTTTGTGAATTGAAACTTAAAACAGCACAATACAAAGATTGTTTTTCACACCCAACAATACATCTTAAAACTGACTTGATTTGTGTTATGTAGGAAATAAAGAACCAAAAGAAAAAGTAAAGCTGGATCTTTCAAATGGTGATGATTAAATTATGTAAGGAATTATTGTAATATTGTTACTGTCTAAGAAGAAATAACATTAAAATGGGGTGCACACTGAATAACCCAAGTTACTGTTGAAAGTAGCTTTAAACATCAATCAACCAATTACAGCTTGAAATTTTCATTGTGCATGTCAAAGTGTGTAGACGTTTTGGTATATGGTATTATATAGCCACCAACTTAATACATAATATGAAAGGGTATTTGTGAACTAATCTGTTCTTAAACATTTGTTAAATCACTGATAAATAGTAGTTGATCTTAACTCAAACTAAAGCTGAAAACAAACCTGAAAGAAATATCATCAATGTCAACTGTCCGAAAGAACATTCAATCAAACAAAAAAAAACATAAAAACAAACAAAAAACAAACAAACAATAAAAAAACAAACAATGGTTAACATCAGACACATGGAATGCAATCGATGAAAGAACAAACCTCAAAGAAAACATTCTCAGCACTAGGTCATCAAGGTTAAAGGAACAAATACAGAAATAATATGCAGAGAAAGATAAGGAGATAAAGAAAAAAGCTAGAAAAGATAAAGGAACCATCTGTAAGAAAGCGCTGAAGAAGCAGAAAGGTTACAGCAAGAGGTGTTTTGAGTACAGTATACAATATAGCAAAAAACTACATGTATGTTGACAATTCAAATAACCACCTACAGTAAACGACAAAAATGGAAAAACCATTACAACTGAAAGGGAACTGGCTGCATTTTGGGTAAAACACTTCAAGGCTGTTTTGAGTAGACTAAAACCAATACACGAATTTCAAGGAGCACCATCTAAAGAATAAATAATAAAGGCAATTAAATCAATGAAATCTGGAAAGGCAGCAGGCATAGATGGTATTTAAGCTGAACTACTGAAAGCTGACATCAACACAACAACAGTCATACTACATGATCTCTTAAAAAACATATGAGAAAATAAAATATATAAGACTGGGCAAAAGATCTAAACGTAAAACTTACGAGAAAGGTAATCTTGGGAATAGTGACAACTGGAGAGGTATAACATTACCCTCAACCCAAGCAAAGCGTTTGCAGGATACTGTTAAACAGGATAGACTCCGAACTGTAAGACAGGTTAAGACAGGAACAAGCTGGGTTTAGAAAAGGGAAAGGATGTATTGACCAGATCTTTACTCGAAGGAACATCATTGAGTAGTGTATAGAATGTAAGACACCTCTATATATCAACTTTATGAATTTCAAGAAAGCATTCGACAGTTTACATAGAGAGACTCTTTGAACAATCATTGTGTCATATGAGTACCACACAATATTTTAACACTTATAAGATGCTTTTATACCAACTTTGAATGTGCTGTGATACTCAACAACAAGGAAACTGACTGGTTTGAAGTAAAATTTGGAGTACGACAGGGCTGGTTCATCTCACCCATCTTATTCCTGACTGTCATTGACTGGGTGATGCAGACGACCACCAGTGACAAAAAAGGCATCACAAAGTCACAGTTTACAACTATAGGAGACCTTGACTTTGCTAGTGCTGATATAGCACTCCTTTCATCAAAACAAGACAATATGCAGGAAAAGACAAAGCGGCTCAGTCATTTTGCAAGCCAAAAAAGACTCATGAAATGCGACTTAACTCAATATCAAACTTAACACTAAAAGCTGAGGGAAGAGAAATCCAACATGTAGAAAAAACTTATCTAGGAACTGTGGTTAGTACAGAAGATCCAACACAAACAGATATTATAAGTAGGCTAGCAAAGGGAAGATCTTCATTTCAAAGACTACGACCCATTTCCCAAAGTCCAAACAATACAACAGGAAAATAAAGACAAGGCTATATTAGAGTACTGTTAAATATGTCCTTCTGTATAGAAGTGAATGCTGGAGAGTAACGAAAACAGATGTGTGACCGCTCTCAGGTTTCCACCACAGTTGTCTTAGGCGAATCTGCCAAATTTTATGGTCAAACCGTATAAACATCAGATGAACATCTCCTTGAAATAACTAATTCCTCATGTATTCTGAAAGAAATTCGAGAGAAACGCTTCAGGGCCCGGTTGTTCTAAAGGCTGGATAAAGTTATCCACTGGATAAGCTTGTCCATTGGATAAATGTTTATCCAGTGGATTGCTATCCAGAGGTTAAATTGTGTTGTTCAAAAACTGGTTAAGGATTGTCCAGCTATCCACTGGACAAAATGCTATCCGGAGGACAACTCCCATAACCAGCGAACTTTTAATGATATTATTCAAGCTCTGTTTCAGAAAGTACATCAAGATTCGCGAAAAGTCAGAAAATGGCATTTTCCATACATGTACCTTTTTCTGTATATTTAACTATGAGTGTACCTTCGGCCCACAATGATATATACCAGAAATTAATTGAATATATGTTGATGCAATTCAAATATTAAAGTGTGACATAGGTACGCTCATAGTCAAACACTTAAAAAACAGTTACAAAAATTCATCCTCTTGGATCTACAGTACTTGTAGAGAGGATTTCCGGTATTCACTGGGATCTGACGACAGACTTATCTTCATGCTAGATAATGGCTAGTTTCTTTAGGACTAAAATTAAACATATTTGAGACAGGAAAACAGGATATTTTCGTATCTAATATTCATGGATTAAAAGTGACATTTTAGCAGACCATCGAATTTTAACCAAAATCAGAAGGAGCTGTGACAAACTTGAATGAAGTTTTTTGATAAGTTGTTCATACTAAAAACAGTTCCTTTTTTCTTTACTAAATTTCAATATTAAGAACCCTGTGACACAGATATTAATCATGTCAAAGCATGAAAATGTCTTTTGAAGCGTAAAAACCGTAAAACTTTGTTTAGAATGTAATCTCCGAGGAATGGTGGTTTCTTAACAGGAACATATTTTGCATAAATATTCTTTACTCAACAGATGGATATTAATGTTAATTTTAGTACATCTGTACCTTCAGAAACATGTATTTTGTCTTATAAATGACGAGTTCGTCGCCCTGGAATGTACAAACTAGGCGATTCATCCCCGGATTCATCTTCATTGACGCTTTTAAGAAAGGTGCTTTCTTTCACGTCTGCATTTCTATCAAGTATGGCATGCCAAATTAACATTTATGGCAACGATTATCATTGATGGCGAAAATAATTTACAAAACTGTATATTAATGAGGGCCTAGACAGGGTATTGGGAGCATGGGAGAAAGGAGAGAAGGGACAAGAGAAAGGAGAAAAGGGGGTAAAGATGGAGACAAAAATGTATATTAAAATTATTAAAATTTAGCAAGAAAACAATTATCTAATAAATGAGTTAATCAAAAGATTCAAGAAAGTGCTAATAAAAAGTAAAAAAAAAAAACAAAAAAAAAAACAAACAAAAAAACGACCCCGAGGAAATATTGAAACGGAAAGTCCTTAATCTTAACTGCAAAATCAAACAAATGAATAACAACTGTTTTATTTCGAATTGGTACAGGCATTTTCTTATGTAGAAAATGGTGGATTGGACCTAGTTTTATGGCTTCAAACCTTTCACTTGTATGCCAGTCGCTGAAAATTCCCCAAAATGGCATACTAACGAAAAAAATATTCGAACCTCGTCACTAATTCATTACGATCTCTTATATATGGAGAAAGACTAAAAACTAACAATTTCAAAGATTTTTTGTGAGCCTTTGAGTGTATAGAGACAAATGTCACCATTCTTGTTTTTTTTTTAAGATAAATTGCTTCAAAGTTAACCGATATGCATACAATTTGGAAGAAAAAGGATGACATTTCTTAATATAGAGTAACGTGCTTTTATCTGAGAGGTATTGAAAAAAACAAGTAACGGGATCTTAATGGTGTTTGTTATTTTGTTTTCATTTTCCCTGTCTGGTTTCGTAAATTTCCTATTAATTTTACTGATTTAGTTTTATTTCCAACTAACAGGGTGCACATTCTGCTTCAAAAATGTTATTGAGTGAACAGTGATTTTCAAGTAAAATTTGAATTTATTGACTTGAGGTTGCAAATATCCAGTGGCAAATATTTCAGGCATGTTCAGGACGATACAATACAATTTGAAACTGTTGTGTCTAAAAGACGCATTTCTAATGCAGCCATCAAATATTTTTAATGGTCGTCCAAAAGAAACTTGCTATTATCGCGTAGCATGAATATAAGTATGTCGTCGGATCCAGTGAATACCGGAAATCATCTCCAGTCCGCAGTTCGTTTAAAAAAATCGATTATTTAATGAAAACTATTTGTCATTTTTTTTTTTTTAACTATGAGCGTACCTACGGCCCACTAAAATATTTGAACTGCATCAACATTTATGTTCAAGAAATGTCTTGTATAAATATGATCGTGGGCCGTAGGTACGCTCATATTTTAAAATCATACAGAAAAAAAGTTTTGAAACTGCAATTTTTCTGCCCTTTTCGCGAATCTTGAGGTGTTTATGTAACAAAATATTTGTTCCGGCATGACATTTGTTCCGCCGGAACAATTTTCATAGGAAATATGTTCCCCCGGAATTAATATCACAAAAAATATGTTCCAGCACTGTAAAATTTGTTCCGGAACTAATTTTATGACCAAATGTGAAATGAGTTCCGGAACAAAAATCATAGTTCCATGAACTTTGTTTCAATTTATATTTAAGGGTTTTTAAAAAGTTAAATTAGATCCTGTGATATTAAATGAACATGTACATAATTCATAGAAATCAATGAATAAGTTCCGCTCTAACCTATCTTCGAAGAAAATAAGTACCTTTACAACATAATTGCACAGCAAAACATTTCTTTGTTACACTTAAATTATAATGCAAGCTAAATTGAGTGTGCTTGCATGGGATACATTTGACGCAATTGAAGGCATGACTGTAAATAATAGGATATTGTATGTGGTATTCCTCCTTGGTTTCTGTTAACTGGCACGACCCTGTGTTCTAGTCTTTTCTGGATCATTTTTATGGTATTCCACTTTGATTTCTGTTAACTGGCACGGCCCTGTGTTCTAGTCTTTTTCTGAATGATTTTTCTTATTCTACTCTATTCTGGCTCAAAAGTGTCATTTTGATATTTCTTTTACGGAGTATAATTAAACATTTGCTATACACCACAGAATCTGAATTGGATGATTTATATTTTTCACTTATTATATTATTAATATAATACTTATTTTTATAATGCACTTGAATGATAACTTAAAACCCACTGATGACAAATGCTCAGTATATAAGATAACTTGTTTAATCAGTGGAACATATTTCACAGACAAGGAACTTATTTCACCAGGTGAGGAACAAATCTCACAGACCCAGAACTTATTTCACCAGGTATGGAACAAATCTTATAAACCTGGAACTAATTTCACCAAGTAAGGAACAATGTTCACCAACCTGGTACTTATATCACCAGGTAAAGTGTGGAACTTATTTCATAGAGATGGAACAAATTATATATAAATCATCTGTAAAAAACGGTTCTCCCAGAACATATTTCCTGTAATATTAGTTCCACTGGAACTTTTATCACAGGAACAAATTTTGGCTCACATTTACAGCAACAGAGCATGAATAATATCAGCGGAAGTTGGAAAATCTATTGGTGTTTACAAAAATATAGGATTTAATTTTTTTTTTAAATATAGTATTACAATTAATGGCAAGTCACTTTTAATTTGAACGAAATAAGGGGGTCGTTCTCTGATGCTTATCGTACCTTGTCCTTTAATTTAAGAGAACTGACCAGTAATTCTGATTATTCTATTGTGCTTTCCAAATCGCAGTTGGAAAATTTATGCGATATGAAAAACAACTTGTATCGTATTGTTCATCAACAGGTGCGTTGGCAGATCATCTCTTACGTCAGAACTTTTGTGACGTCATGTAATAATTTAAAGTAAAAGGCGTTCTTAAAATTTGTCCGTTTTTTTTTCACTTCAATATTACACAATAACAAGAAATGCAACTGTAAAAAAACATCTAAGAGTAATTTTAATCTGTGTGGAAACTGGAATGGCATAATTTCTCTGGGTAGGTCTTTTCAAATCATCATAAAGCAAAATTGTTTAAACCTCTATGCTACCTTCAGAAAATCTTTACCTAGCCTGAAATTCTATATATGGTTCACCGTGAAATTCACTATTTATGCGTGGTTTATATGTCTATTACACATCATACAACACAATGGGCAGCCATATTTAGCCTCTGGATAAGAACTTATCCGAACCCCCAGACACTGGACAAATTTGGTCCGTGGTTAAGCTATTTTATCCACTGGACAATTTTTGAACAACCAGATTTGTCCAGTGGACAAAAGTTATCCAGTGGATACAGACTTTATCCTGTGGACAACTTTATCCAGCCTTTTGAACAACCGGGCCCAGATGGTTTGGCATTTTCTCAGGATGAAAGTATCCAATATCACCAGAATATCTCCTAGATGAAGGCTCAAAGTAAAAACCAATACACAATTACAAGCACAAAAATACCTTACAGATGAATGCGCATGTAAGTAGATTCAAAGTGTTAAATCGGCTGATTAGATACTTAGTCATCTTAAAATGTAAAATGACCGGTTCTACTTCATAATTGATTTCGTACAGCAACGCCATAAAAAAAACTGGAACACGTTGCTTGAGCTACATTCTAAAATTGCTAACAAGACAGAAAAAAAAATTTGATGAAAAAAAAAATCAAACTGTTTTCATTTTTTTAAACCTTTTGAATGATTACATTAGTCAAACATCAAAGTGAACGAATGAGAGTTTTCTGGAGTTTGAAGCAGACCAATGCATTGATATTCATATATTATTAATACAAATGTATACTACATTTCTGCCATATATTTTTCTATCTTTTCATTAATAGTTACACTAAAATGGATTAACGTATACAATCTGTTTGGTTTGCTAAGAATACATATAGTTTTAAACGTAAATTGTGACATTGTGTGTTTTTTTATTTGATAAAAAAGGAAAACAACTAAAAAATAAATTAAACTAGATTTGGTATTGTAAGCATTACCCAAACTGAACATTGTCAAAGTAGCAGTAACCATTTATTGTGTACCAAAGGAAAATGACACATATATTTATCAATGTATGAATCGGCATGTCTTTACCCCCTCTCCCTTTTCCCCCTCTTTTTCTTCCCGTAAAATAAGTTTGAATTCGATACATAGTTTGGGAATTACTTTGAATTTAAAATTACCAACTAAACCAACGCGAGAAGAAGAACGTGTTGTCACGTGATGCGCTAGTATATTATCGCGGCACATAGTCTTATAGTCTTTTTAGAGGGGACTTTGGAACAGACAACACGTGTATGAATTGACTGAGCGGCATACTAACTGTTCCTTATGTTCCTCAATAGCCCGCGTATCACACGATACATATATCTTATCGTGTACAATTTAATTGCACGTTTAACAATTGTTTTCAGCTAATGCGTATATTTTATCAGGTGTTTGATTCCCGGATGTGTATTTTAATGAAAGTGTAGAAATTCCACTAATATGTACTCATAGTGTTTCTCGCTCTACCAGTGAAGATTCTCTCTTCAAAGCACTTTTTTTCAAAAGAATAGAGGCACGTTAAATAAGATTTATTTTGTAGTATATTATAGCAGATGTTTTGCAATACATGTTTGTACATGTATTTGAACGTATGCACAGAATCTTGATTTCATATTTTTCCTTAAACTTGCGAGTTGTTTGATATGTTCTTTTGCTGTTTCCATGGCAACGGCGGTCATTTTTAAAATTTCAAATACAGATGACATTTCAAAACCATTTAACCGAGGTTGAGCAAATATGTTACTTTTACGTTTTTTCCAATTGTGTTAATATAAAACTATCTCAAAAGTTACAGCAGCAATCTAAAAAATTTCAACAGCAATCTAAAAAAATTCCAACAGCAATCAATTCTACTTTTATACTATTGAAATGGTTGATTTTTTTGAATAAGTTGATAATTTTCCATTGCCATTTTGAAAGTTCTTAAGATGAATGGCACAGTTTCGAATGATAAGTTTTAATTTCTGAAAGTTTCATTCAACTTGGACATTTTTCGGTTTTTCACGTTTTGCCGTTTCCATGTTAGCGGCGGCCATCTTGAAATTCCCAAACCCTAAGTGCACATCTACACATGGGGATTGTCATTATAGGACAGTTTTATCAATAGTTGTGAAATCTTCTCCGAGAACTAAGCAAGATAAAAAATGTGTTGAAGAAAATTCGAAAGAATAACAATATGTCCCCTTTTTCTAAAGGGACGACATAGTTATTATCCTGTATGAACTAAGTGAACTAAATGAACTTGATTCAATCTTCAAGCAATGAATTCAATACGAGATTAAACCACTAGTAAATGGAACAAGCATCCTCATTATCTAGCTACACTATATGTACATCTGATGCTGCCGAAATTGGTACCATTAAGGTTATTATCTATTTAATAGACATGTATCATTATTATGACAATTAACCTGCTTAAAAATTACAGAACTTACCCATTTAGCTATATGAAGAAATAAATTATTTCTATAATTTTTATTATTTTTACAGAAGTTCTTTTTGTTCGTGGATTAAGGTAGTCATGTGATAGACTTTACCCTGACTCCGGGAAGTTATTGTTCTTTGTCAATATTCTAAGGAATTTGTTTTTTGGAAGAATTTAATTTCGAACGCAGATAGATTTTGATGGCAGATTTATGCATATGTTAGAATAGACTTTAAGCGATTAGAAGTTTGACATATATGTGACCCTTATGACATTTCGGGCTAATGGTGGTATATGCCATAGTAGATTGTTTACGTGAAATTAATAATTTAGGATAATATCCCATTTAAATTGTGTTTAAAATTCACACATTATACCGGTCATAGTTAAAAATAATTCTAAAACGGGCCAAAACTATACTTGAGATCATTAAAGGCATTTCCAATTGCAGTGTTTATGTTATTCTATAATTTAGTATAAATAATGATGACAGCATTAACATTAAGTTTTTTTTAGTCAATCTAGTGTTCACATTGTAAGGATATATATCTGTACATGTTAATCAAACAAGATATTCTTGCCCATAATGACCAAAAAAATGGTCTCATCCCATGTCCGTTACTATGTATATGTTATATATGTTTGTCTGTCTTAAAACTATATTAACAACTTTTATGTGTTGATCAAAGTTTCCTTGTATCCCCTAATATTGTTGATTATGCTGTTTAACTGTTCAATCTTACTCTGCATTGATATATGATTTCTTCTTGAGAATAGATATCAAGATCAGGAAAAGAGCAGTGGTCATTGTAAGTATTAGCTTTATTCAAAGTTAGTTCAACAGGATATTATTTTTTCGTTTACATATTGAGGTCGTCATCATTGAGAGCCAATATATCATCCAAATATCTTAAAGTATTGTAATTTTTTGGTAAAAACCTAGTTTGATGTCGTAGGCTCTAATCGATGTTATAAAACAGTGCCAGAAAAAACCAAAACATAACTTTTGATGGTTACAAGAAATATTGTGTAAACAGTACTTTAGTTATGGGAACAGAACATTTATTCTTTCACACTACTTATCTATGACATAGATAAATCGAACAGACACAAAGAAGTAACAAATAAAACAAAATACAATTCGAGGTAAAGCAAGTATAAATATACAATGTATAGTTCTTATATAAGATTTTAACGGTGACACATGCTACAAACTTACTGGTAACATGTGTTTATTTACAGGTAAAACCTTTGCTAAAATCCCACTAGTTCTAAAAATAATAAAATGAGATAGTTCTGCATCAAGACAGTCACCTTTATACAATATGCGTATTCGGACATATCTTCAAATATCCCATAACGAAAATTGATGAAAAAATATATGTTTTTTATAAAGATCGGAACAACTGAGTTTTTATTCAGGAGCTGACTGTATTTTACCATCTTTAAGCAGCTATTTATGCATGATATAAAACGGTCAATTGTATCAAAGTAAAAAATAAAACTGCTCAATTGATTTCTATATTTTTTACTAAAACAATAGTCAAACATATGTTACTATATACTATGGTCTTGCATATCTTCCAATGAATAGCGGTGTACCTGTTTCGTCATCCTGAATTAAAAACAGGAAAGGATGATCAGCAATAAATTGAAATGGCTGTGGCTTAGGATCTTGTACTGAAGCAATTACACCAGTTATTGTAGTAACAGCTGCCGCTTCCGTTCCCTCTTCGTTCACTTCGATATAAGCTTTGTGACATGCATCAGACACGACAACGCGTGTTTGATCTGATTCGAAGATTTCACTAAAGTCTGCAATTTTGTCGTCAAAGATTTCTGTTATTCCTAAAGCTGTACAAACTGGCTTCAAATCGTACTCGCTTGTCATTGTAAATTTGGGAATTCTTATGAGTGTCTTTTGAGTCTTTAGGCCTTTAACAAGTGTATCGACATTATCTATAGTAAGTTTACTTTCTAGTTCAGAGAGTCCGTCACCAGAATTTGGCAAAACAAATACCATTGAGATCTGGTTTCCTTGATATGGCAATTGTAAAATCTTGCAGTCAAGCGAAAGGTCTTCGCCCGACTTTGCATCAAACTCACCATACATCATATTAACTAGCTTTTGCTCATTCGCTTTCACGAAAAAGTTTCTTTGTAAAGTGTCATTCTTGTTGAACTCTTTTTTCCAAGTACCTTTAAAGTAAATTGCGTTTACTAATACTACTAAAGTATTTGCATCAACTACACCTTTTGGAATCATATCTTTTATTATATTGTTGGTATTTTTTGAAATCCAATCATTTATTGTCAATCGTGACTGTTCTGCTTCTGTTACAAAATCCAAGAGTTCAACATCACTTCCATAATATGTAGTCGCTTTTGTACTAAAAGTGTTCAAAAGATTTAGACCCTTCCTGGCGAACAACCTGTTTGCAATAGATATTGATACTCCTTTTGCTGTTCTCGTTAAGAGTTCATTATTAAGACGTTTGTATCCGTGGTCAATATCGTCTGGTTCTTCATATTCGAAAATAACAGATTTCATCTGGTTTTTAGTCGTTTTGCCGGTTCCAAGCATAAGAAGTAACAATGCTGACGTGATACTGTATGGCGAAATGAATTCATTTCCAGTTCTGTCTAGTTTGCTATACAAGGAGTTGGAAAAATTTGCAATTCCTTCTTCAAAGACAACATTCGATACATTTACTTGAGAAGCCATCGGTGACAATATAATGGAATTTGATGCGACTGTCATACAAGTGAGAGGTTTAGCTAGCTATAAAACCAGGTTCAATCCACCATTTTCTACATTTGAAAATGCCTGTACCAAGTCAGGAATATGACAGTTCTTGTCCATTCATTTTTGATGCGTTTTGTTATTTGATTTTGCCATGTGATTATGGACTTTCCGAATTGATTTTCCTCTGAGTTCAGTATTTTTGTGATTTTACTTTTTAAGAGCCTATAACACGAAATACATCAACTATGATAGTTGCAAGTTATTTTAAGATGCATCTTTATATATACTGGTCTAATCGGCTTTGACACATGTTTGTTTGTAAGAATATGCATTTATATATTTATATACATAGCTTGTAAATCATGAATTAATTAACATACTTCGCAAAACAGCACCACAATCATCATTCACATATGTGACTCAGTAGCATAGAATTGCATTATGTTTTATTTATCTTGCTGACAGAAGTGTGCATTTGAAAAAAAGGAAGCAGTTTTATATTTTTTCGATTATGTAATTCTCTTTAAAATACGTTTGTATTACTTGTGGCTGGTTGTTTTTGATTTTTTGTAAAGTAGTTGTAAATAAAGGTATCAGAATGTATTGGATAAGTTTGGAAGGCAGATTAAACACTGTAAGAATGAAACAAAGTTGTCTTTTGTGATTTACTGATTTACTATATATTTCAATGCTCTTAAATTTTGTACTTGTTTGGCTTTATAAATATTTTGATATGAGCGTCACTGATGAGTCTAATGTAGACGAAACCGCATCTGGCGCACTAAATTATAATCCTGATACCTTTGATAACTATTGAATACATAATAGATTTCTCAAAATAACCAAGAATAATTAAAGAATAGTTATATAAATGTAAGACTTAAGAAATATAAATTGCAGTTTATCATGTTCCGTTTCATGCAGGAACGAAAAGAAAGTATAAAATTGATCAAATGAATAATAAAAGTACAATGAGGTCTCTGTGATTTACATTTAATGTACTGTATGCAGACAATGCAAAAAGCACAGTATTACTTTTAAATGGTTTATCGACAAGTAGCTAACACTGTTTGATGACGATTTGTAAAAAAACGTATTTGTGCAGTTTTGCTTTTCATTTTTTTTCAAGGAGTTTTTTCTCTGATGATTTTGTTGTTGTTGTTGTTGTGTATCTGTTAAGTTAATTTTTCATAGACAGATTGAAAAAAATACACAATAAGATATTGAGAGATCAACATGTGGTCAACAAAAAAGTGTCTATACACATGCTTATCACTTAAGACCTTGCAATCATGTTTGGTATAGATACTAGCTTGTCGTTGATGATCCTATGTTGACAAACAGATGTCTTTCATACAAAAGTCAACACGCTAAAGAAGGTTATTATCTAGGGATAAGTTTCAAATAATTCTTAATATCACAATAACTATAATAGATATATACTAGATATGTAAATATTGGACATTACATTATGTATTTATGATGAAAACTCGAGCCATTTGAACTTTTTTTGAAGATAGACTATTCCACTAGGATCGACGGATTGAAAGTTATTATTACAAATGCATAGGAGCCGACTTATCCTTATTTTCTATTTTTGAAACTTTTTACGAAAGGTTAAAACTGAGCCATGAATACAATCTATTGTATATTTAGAAATAATTTAAAGATAGTTTGATCTTGACCTGTATTCCTACAACGCAAATCCGACATTAAACCACGATTTTATTATTACAACTTCATCTGGCCTTGACCATGTTGACCCTTTGTGGTTTGTGTCTTTATGAAAAACTGCTAACAATTAAAATAATTTAATATATCATCTATTATGAAGTATATGAACATGCACAACAATCAGATATATGTAGGCATACACAATCATTGATATGAAAATCGTGAGATGTGTAACGTTATGAAATAAACAAATTTCATTTAAACAACATATGAGTAGTACAGGAAAAACTACAGGTATTTATTCGGTCGTCAAAAATATGTCAAACTTGACCGTAATATAATTTATAACAGAAAACATGTGATTACAAAATATAACAGTGAAATATTTCTTAATTTTCATAAAAGCAGTAACTTTAAATATTTGTAAAAAAATTACTAATGACAATAAGCGGATTTTATGCTCACAGATAATCTCCAATTTAGACATGTATTTAGCACAGAATAAAATTCGGCCGTATAGTAAACTAATACAGGCATTAGATGATAAAGTTGGAAACAGTATAGAAATCAATTGCCGATTTATACATAGAAGAGGGACGAAATATACCATAGGGACAGTCAAACCCATAGATTGAAAACAAACTGACAACGCAATGGCTAAAAATAAAAAAGACAGACAAATAATTGTAAAAAAGACTTAAAATAGAAAAACGAAGGACTACGCAACACGAATCCCTCCAAAAATAGTAGTTGTGTTGTAAAATGTCTCATTAATACAAACACAGTAATTTAACATGTTTTGCCGACAGTAACTAATGAAAAATATCAGACCCATGATTCTAAACGAGGACAATAGGTTGGGTTAAACATGTTTGTGAATTGAAACTTAAAACAGCACAATACAAAGAATTTTTTTCACACCCAACAACACATCTTAAAACTGCATTGATTTGTGTTAAGTTGAAATAAATAACCAAAAGAAAAAGGAAAGCTGTATCTTTCAAATGGTGATGATTAAACAATTGGAATTATATTCTGTCTATGAAGAAATAACATAAAAATGTGGTGCACACTGAACCCGCGTTACTGTTGAAAGTGGCCTTAAACATCAATCAACCAATTACAGCTTGAATTTTTCATTTTGCATGTGAAGGTGTGTAGACGTTTTGGTATATGGTATTATATAGCCACCAAATTAATGTGAATTAACCTGTTCTTAAATGACTGGTAAATAGAAGTTGATCTTTCAGACTGATCCACTGCAGAAAATCGCTACTTTAATGAAAATTTGGTTGCAATCAATTACAATTTTTTTTCGGTCTTTGTTAAACTGGTTCAGGAGCTATATTTGATCTCTAACTGGATCATTTGTGATTAAGATTATAACACAATTGTGACTACTGTACTTCTTTTTTGTCAATTTCTACCTTTGTCAAATTAAGGGAATTGTATGTGATTATCATACAAGTGAAAGGTTTAGCTAGCTATAAAACCATGTTTAATCCACCATTTGCTACATAAGAAAATCCCTGTACCAAGTTTGGATTATGATAGCATATGAAAAGAACTTTCTGTTTTGGATTTTTCTTGGAGCAAGGTATTTTTGTTGTTTTACTTTTTAGAACATACTGAACTGACGGTAAACTACCTTAGTGCAGTACTGAATTTACTGCTATTGGCTAGTTTTAGAATTGACGGCAGGTCTGAAAAAGGCCAAATAGTATTTTTGTCAAACTTTATACATAAGATCAGAATGAAATTCCACTGATTGATGCGCATTTTTCAAGAAACATATCATAGAACCTCGGCTTTTGAATGCAATAATACGGGAAAACCAACAATTATCATTAGAAACAAACAAGACAAGACCGAAAAAAATAAAAAGCAAGCAAACACTATTTTGTTTTTATAAAACGTTATAAAAAAATCACACAAATTATACAAACTAACTTAAAAGAGATGTTTATTTACAAATATAATATAACAATGATTTCCTTATGCTTTGAATTTAAAACTTGATAGCTTTTCAAGAAACTTAATGGTTTCAAGACAGATAGGTATGAACACAATCTGTATATACAAAGTAAGTATCAAAACTAAAATGTATACTACTTCTAAACAAACTTTGAAGTCAATCTATTCATCAAAATATGATTTTTCAAGTATGATCATTTTACACTTTTGAGGAAGTAGGTGCATTTCCCTGTTTCTTCCATAATTATGTTACTGTTACACTATGGCCTGGCATATCTTCCAATAAACAGCGGTGTTCCTGTTTCGTCATCCTGAATGACAAACAGGAAAGGATGATCTGCCACGAATTCAAATGGCTGAGGATCAGGGATCCTCGCCGAAGCTAATGCAAGATTTAATGTAGTAGCGGCTGCAGCTTCACTTCCCTCTTCGTTCACTTCAATAAAAGCTTTGTGACGTGCATCAGTTACGCGCACGCTAGTGGCATCAGATTTGAACATTTCACTAAAGTCAGCAAGTTTGTCGTCAAAGATTTCTGTAATTCCTAAAGCTGTACAAACTGGCTTCAAATCGTACTCGCTCGTCATTGTAAATTTCGGAATTCGTATTATTGTTTCTTGTGTCTTTAAACTGCTTAAGAGTGTTTTGAAAGTATTAACGGTAAGTTTACTTTCTAGTTCAGAGAGTCCGTCACCGGAATTTGGCAAAACAAATACCATTGAGATCTGGTTTCCTTGATATGGCAATTGTAAAATCTTGCAGTCAAGCGAAAGGTCTTCGCCCGACTTTGCATCAAACTCACCATACATCATATTAACTAGCTTTTGCTCATTCGCTTTCACGAAAAAGTTTCTTTGTGAAGTGTCATTCTTGTTGAACTCTTTTTTCCACGTACCTTTGAAGTAAATTGCGTTTACTAATACTACTAAAGTATTTGCACCAACTACACCTTTTGGAATCATATCTTTTATTATATTGTTGGTATTTTTGGAAATCCAATCATTTATTGTTAACCGTGACTTTTCGGCTTCTGTTACAAAATCCAAGAGTTCAACATCACTTCCATAATATGTAGTCGCTTTTGTACTAAAAGTGTTCAAAAGATTTAGACCCTTCCTGGCGAACAACCTGTTTGCAATAGATATTGATACTCCTTTTGTTGTTCTCGTTAAAAGTTCATCATTAAGACGTTTGTATCCCTGATCTATATCATCTGGTTCTGCATATTCGAAAATAACAGATTTCATCTGGTTTTTAGTCGTTTTGCCGGTTCCAAGCATAAGAAGTAACAATGCTGACGTGATACTGTATGGCGAAATAAATTCATTTCCAGTTCTGTCTAGTTTGCTATACAAGGAGTTGGAAAAATTTGCAATCCCTTCTTCAAAGACAACATTCGATCCATTTACCTGAGAAGCCATTTAAGAGCCTATAACATGAAATACATCAAGTATGATAGTTGCAAATTATTTTAAGATGCATCTTTATATATACCGGTAAAATCGGCCTTGACACATGTTTGTTTGTAAGAATATGCATTTATATATTTATATACAAAGCTTGTAAATCATGAATTAATTAACATACTTCGCAAAACAGCACCACAATCATCATTCACATATGTGACTCAGTAGCATAGAATTGCATTATGTTTTATTTATCTTGTTGACAGAAGTGTGCATTTGAAAAAAAGGAAGCAGTTTTATTTTTTTTTTTCGATTATCTAATTCTCTTTAAAATACGTTTGTATTACTTGTGGCTGGTTGTTTTTGATTTTTTGTAAAGTAGTTGTAAATAAAGGTATCAGAATGTATTGGATAAGTTTGGAAGGCAGATTAAACACTGTAAGAATGAAACAAAGTTTTTTTTGTGATTTACTGATTTACTATATATTTCAATGCTCTTAAATTTTGTACTTGTTTGGCTTTATAAATATTTTGATATGAGCGTCACTGATGAGTCTAATATAGACGAAACGCGCGTCTGGTGTACTAAATTATAATCCTGATACCTTTGATAACTATTGAATACAGAATAGGTTGTCTCAAAATAACCAAGAATAATTGAAGAATAGTTATATAAATGTAAGACTTAAGAAATATAAGTTGCAGTTTATCATGTTCCGTTTCATGTAGGAACGAAAAAAGAGTATAAAATTGATCAAATGAATTATAAAAGTACTATGAGGTCTCTGTGATTTACATTTAATGTACTGTATGCAGACAATGCAAACAGCACAGTATTACTTTTAAATTGTTTATCGACAAGTAGCTAATAAAATTGAGAATGGCAACGGGGAATGTGCCAAAGAGACAACAACCCGACCATAGAGCAGACAACAGCAGAAGGTCAATAACAGGTCTTCAATGCAACGAGAAATTCTCGCACCCGGAGGCGTCCTTCCGCTGACCCCTAAACAAATATATACTGGTTCAGTGATAATGAACACCATACTAAACTCCAAATTGTACACAAGAAACTAAAAGTTAAAATAATACAAGACTAACAAAGGTCAGAGGCTCCTGACTTGGGACAGGCGCAAAAATGCGGCGGGGTTAAACATGTTTGTGAGATCTCAACCCTCCCCCTATACCTCTAGCCAACGCAGAAAAGTAAACGCATAACAATACGCACATTAAAATCCAGTTCAAGAGAAATCCGAGTCTGATGTCTGTTTGATGACGATTTGTAAAAAAACGTATTTGTGCAGTTTTGCTTTTCATTTTTTTTTTCAAGGAGTTTTTTTCTCTGATGATTTTGATGTTGTTGTTGTTGTTGTTGTTGTGTATCTGATAAGTTAATTTATCTTAGACAGATTGAAAAAACACACAACAAGATATGGAGAGATCAACATGTGGTGAACAAAATAAGTGTCTATACACATGCTTATCACTTAAGAGCTTGCAATCATGTTTGGTATAGATACTAGCTTGTTGTTGATGATCGTATGTTGACAAACGGATGTCTTTCATATAAAAGTCAACACAAAGAAGGTTTTTAGCTAGGGATAAGTTTCAAATAATTCTTAATATCACAATAACTATAATAGATATATACTAGATATGTAAATATTGGACATTAAATTATGTATTTATGATGAAAACTCGAGTCATTTGAAATATTTTTGAAGATAGACTATTCCACTAGGATGGACGGATTGAACGTTATCATTAGAAAGACCCGACTTATCCTTATTTTCTATTTTTGAAACATTTTACGAAAGGTTAAAACTGAGCCATGAATACAATCTATTGTATATTTAGAAATAATTTAAAGATAGTTTGATCTTGACCTGTATTCCTACAACGCAAATCTGACATTAAACCACGATTTTATTATTACAACTTCATCTGGCCTTGACCATGTTGACCCTTTGTGGTTTGTGTCTATGAAAAACTGCTAACAATTAAAATAATTTAATATATCATCTATTATGAAGTATATGAACATGCACAACAATCAGATATATGTAGGCATACACAATCATTGATATGAAAATCGGGATATGTGTAACGTTATGAAATAAACAAATTTCATTTAAACAACATATGAGTAGTACAGGAAAAACTACAGGTATTAATTCGGTCGTCAACAATATGTCAAACTTGACCGTAATATAATTTAGAACAGAAAACATGTGATTACAAAATGTAACAGTGAAATATTTCTTAATTTTCATGAAAGCAGTAACTTTAAATATTTGTCAAAAATTTACTAATGACAATAAGCGGATTTTATGCTCACATATAATCTATTTAAACATGTATTTAAGAGAGAATAAAATTCGGCCGTATAGTAAACTAATACAGGCATTACATTATCAAGTTGGAAACAGTATAGAAATCAATTGCCGATTTATACATAGAAGAGGGACTAAATATACCAGAGGGACAGTCAAACGTATAGATTGAAAACAAACTGACAACGCAATGGCTAAAAATAAAAAAGACAAACAGACAAATAATAGTACAAAAGACTTAAAATAGAAAAACGAAGGACTACGCAACACGAACCCCTCCAAAAATAGTAGTTGTGTTGTAAAATGTCCCATTAATACAAACACAGTAATTTAACATGTTTTGCCGACAGTAACTAATGACAAATATCAGACCCATGATTCTGAACGAGGACAATAGAGCATGTAGAGTGGGTTAAACATGTTTGTGAATTGAAACTTAAAACAGCACAATACAAAGAATTTTTTTCACACCCAACAACACATGTTAAAACTGCATTGATTTGTGTTAAGTAGGAAATAAACAACCAAAAGAAAGAGGAAAGTTGTGTCTTTCAAATGGTGATGATTAAACAATTGAAATTATTTTCTGTCTATGAAGAAATAACATAAAAATGTGGTGCACACTGAACCCGCGTTACTGTTGAAAGTGGCCTTAAACATCAATCAGCCAATTACAGCTTGAATTTTTCTTTTTGCATATGAAGGTGTGTAGACGTTTTGGTATATGGTATTATATAGCCACCAAATTAATGTGAATTAACCCGTGTTTACATGACTGGTAAATAGAGGTTGATCTTTCAAACTGATCCACTGCAGAAAATCGCTACTTTAATGAAAATTTGGTTGCAATGAATTACAAGTTTTTCGGTCTTTGTTAAACTGGTTCAGTAGCTATATTTGATCTCTAACTGGATCATTTGTGATTAAGATTATAACACTATTGTGACTACTGTACTTCTATTTTGTCAATTTCTACATTTTATGTATGTTTGTTTTGTTCATACATCGTTGTCAAATTAAGGGAATTGTATGTGATTATCATACAAGTGAAAGGTTTAGCTAGCTATAAAACCAAGTTTAATCCACCTTTTTCTACATAAGAAAATCCCTGTACCAAGTTTGGATTATGATAGCATATGATAGGAACTTTCTGTTTTGAATTTTTTTGGAACAAGGTATTTTTGTTGTTTTTCTTTTTAGAACATACAGAACTGACGGTAAACTACCTTAGTGCAGTACTGAATTTACTAGTTTTAGAATTGACCGCAGGTCTGAAAAAGACCAAATAGTATTTTTGTCAAACTTTATAAATAAGATCAGAATGACATTCCACTAACTGATGCGCATTTTTCAAGAAACATATCATAGAACCTCGGCTTTTGAAAGCAATAATACGGGAAAACCAACAATTAACATTAGAAACAAACAAGACAAGACCGAAAAAAATAAAAAGCAAGCAAACACTATTTTGTTTTTAGAAAACGTTATAAAAAAATGACACATACTATACAAACTAACTTAAACAGAGAAGTTAAAAGAGATGTTTATTTACAAATATAATATAACAATGACTTCCTTATGCTTTGAATTTAAAACTGCATAGCCTTTAAAGAAACTTAATGGTTTCAAGACAGATAGGTACATGAGGTATGAACACCTCTGTATACACAAGGAAAGTATCCAAACTAAAATGTATACAACTTCTTAACAAACTTTGAAGTGAATCTATTCATCACAATATGATTTTTCAAGTATGATCATTTTACACTTTTGACGAAATAGGTGCATTTCACTGTTTCTTCCATAACTATGTTACTGTTACACTATGGCCTGGCATATCTTCCAATAAACAGCGGTGCCCCTGTTTCGTCATCCTGAATGACAAACAGGAAAGGATGATCTGCCACGAATTCAAATGGCTGAGGATCAGGGATCCTCGCCGAAGTTAATGCAATATTTAATGTAGTAGCGGCTGCAGCCTCGCTTCCCTCTTCGTTCACTTCAATAAAAGCTTTGTGACGGGCATCAGTCACGCGGACGCGAGTGGCATCAGATTTGAACATTTCACTAAAGTCAGCAATTTTGTCGTCAAAGATTTCTGTAATTCCTAAAGCTGTACAAACTGGCTTCAAATCGTACTCGCTTGTCATTGTAAATTTCGGAATTCGTATTATTGTTTCTTGTGTCTTTAAACTGCTTAAGAGTGTTTTGAAAGTATTAACGGTAAGTTTACTTTCTAGTTCGGACAGTCCATCACCAGAATTTGGCAAAACAAATATCATAGAGATCTGATTTCCCTGATATGGCAGTTGTAAAACCTTGCAGTCAAGCGAAAGGTCCTCACCAGATTTTGCATCAAACTTGCCATACATCATATTTACCAGCTTCTGTTCATTCGCTCTCACGAAAAAGTTTCTTTGTGAGGTGTCATTCGTGTTAAATTCTTTTTCCCATTTGCCTTTAAAGTAAATAGCGTTTGTTAATACTAATAAAGTATTTGCATTCAGAAGACCTTTTGGAATCATATTTTGTATTCGGTTGTTTGTATTATTAGAAATCCAATTATTTATTGTCAATCGTGAATTTTCCGCTTCTTTTACAAAATCCAAGGGTTCAACATCACTTCCATAATATGTAGACGCTTTTGTAGAAAAAGTGTTCAACAGGTTAAGACCCTTACTGCTGTATAACCTGTTTGCCATAGATAATGTAACTCCGGATGTTGTTCTCGTAAAGAGCTTCTCATTAAGAAGTTTGTATCCCTGGTCAATATCATCTGGTTCTTCATATTCGAAAATGACCGACTTCATCTGTTTGTTTGTCGTTTTGCCGGTTCCGAGCATAAGGAGTAACAATGCTGACGTAATACTGTATGGTGAAAGGAATTCATTTCCAGTTCTGTCTAGTTTGCTGTACAAAGAGTTGGAAAAATTTGCAATTCCTTCTTCGAAGACTATATTCGATCTATTGACCGGAGACGAAAAATGTGTAAACCCTTCTTCGAAGACTATATCCGAACTATTAACCAGAGAAGAAAAATTCGCAATCCCTTCTTCTAAAATTATATTCGATCCATTAACCTGAGAAGCCATGGAAGAGGTATTCATGATAAAGTAAATATACTAGGAGTATTTTTTTTTCAATGATGCATCTTTATATATACCATGTATACTTTACTTGTCAGCCTTGACAAATGTTTGTTTGTAAGACTATTTATAAGCTTTAATGCCATGCATTAATCAACGTCATTTGACTAACAGTATGTCTACCATCAGTGACACGCCTAACTTATACCTTGGTATTTTGATTACGGCTTTCTTCTCTTGTTGACAGTTGTGTGCACTTTAATAAGACCTCATTAACTTTATTCTTTTAAATTATTTTATTCGGTTAATCCTAATAAAGCCAACATTTGTTTGTTACCTTTTTATGACGGCATTTGTTTTATTGAGGATTTAGTCCCATTTCTATATCTGTATAAAGGTAATTGACACCAAAGTGTAATATCGACTATCAAGTGCATTTGACGAGTGAATTAGTCCAATTAGAAACTAAAATTGAGAATGGAAATGGGGAATCTGTCACAGATACAACAACCCGACCATAGAGCAGACCACAGCTGAAGCCCACCAATGGGTCTTCAATGCAGCGAGAAATTTACGCACCCGGAGGCGTCCTTCACCTGGCCCCTAAACAAATGTGTATACTAGTTCAGTGATAATGGACGCTTACAGAATTGAAGGATTTTTAGTTTTGAGAATGAGTCATTACAAAATAACCACAACTTATTTGAGAAAATTATGTAAATGTATGAGTGTCAGGTAGACTCACTGTAAGGTTGTACTTTGTAAATATAGCTGTTTCTCAAACCATGCATCTTTTGGGGAGATATAAAATACTCATAGATAATTAATTTTGTTTCATACTGGTTCCCAGTTATGATTTCTATGTTTCATCTCATATAGATATAACTTGGGAATGTTATATGTAAATTTACACATTGTTTATATTGAAATCTGTGGTTATCCTACAGGCGAGGTAGGGGTATATATAGTTAAGAAAGTTAGTGTTAGTTTAAACTCTTAGAAGTTTGGGCATATAAACATTGAAAATATGCCGCATAGCCCTATTGTTTTACCTTTGAAAAAAATAATAGTGCATATGAACTTTCCATTCTAGGATATGATTGTTTTTCAAAACTTCATAGTAAAAGTGGTACAGTTTTAGCCGTGAAAGGAGTTGTTTTGGGAAATTGCATTGTCAATATTTAAACAAATGCATCATATAACTGCCATATTGAATTGTATAAAAGCAGTTCAAAATCAGCAACATTTGCAAATTTTGAGACCCAATGACAATTGATTTGTTAATAGGTGCTTTTAATAATGAAAAAATAGGGATTAATTGCATGATTTAAATTGTTTTAAAAATATCATCTTTTTGTTTTTGTTCGAATCCATGCTCTACTAAATATAGGCACTTTAATGGAAGAAGACTCTTGGTAAGATATTTGAAATTAATTTTGATTGATTATTTTACGAATAGAAAGAAGACAAGTTCGCTTACACCATTTAAATTTTATTTTCGTAAAACGTATTTTTAAACTTATCTTCTCATATTTTATTTCAAATTTCTATCTCATAAAAAATTAAATCATCTTAGCTGAACGTGTTTTTGTCATGAATTATATGAGCAAATTTGGTCAATTTTACACGACCTGTAGCTTGACAAATGCTCGGGTGAGCCAGATTTGGTATTTTGGAAAGTTCATAGCACAGTCTTTATATTGTAGCAAAGTGTAAGAAGACTTCGCAGAAGAACTATTTAGAAAAATGATCAATCTAAGAAAATTCAACCTAAAGGCTTTCCTTGATCAAATTAAGGAAAGCAGGGGCGAAACTCAATTATGATCTTAATCAACTAAATATTATACTTAGAAGAAAGTCACCGTGATGTGCATGTATTACCTAATATAACAAGAAGGCAAACACACGTATATACTAAATTATTGCGTTAATAAGAACCATATAATTATTCCTGTCAGATAACGATTTTCAAAATTATAAAAAGATATGATAATTAACAATTTACTATTGCCTGATTTTATCAGAAAATGATGAAAACTCTAGCCATTTGGACCAAAGACACAGTTATCGTCCTTTAGTTTTCGTTGTCTACGAATATAGTCCCTAGTGTAAACAGTGTATAGCTTGCATGTTTTATTTGATATATTTTGAATTATTTCCCAATTTATTTCTTGATATTAAATGCATGAAATATTAAAAAGGGGGATGTAATTACATTTTAAAAAAATTTGGGTGCTGAATCTTTATGTTAAGTAGTGATATGGTCAAGTTCAAAAAGGTCAAATTTTATCACGTCTGAAGCTGTGAAACTGAATTTTACACCCCCTTCACACAGAATTGTCAATATTTTGAGTTAGAGCTGGTAGAAGTTTCTGTAATTCTGTGATATTATTTGTCTCCGTGGTAGTACACTGCACTGTAAAAATCTTTTTAAGAAAGAGCAGGTGCCATTTTTCAAATTTGAATTTATTGTCTAAAAGAAATGAACTACGAAATAACTGTGTTCTCGTGCCATTTTAAACAATTCTGAAAATTACACAAAGCGTGAGATATCAAAGACGGAGATAGAAATGTACCTTATGATTATATGTAAAGATTGCAGCATATCAATATTATACTATTCGGATTAAAGAATCCAACTTTCAATATTATTATTAGTACCCATTTTAAATATACATATCTTTTGATGAAAGGTAAAATAGAAAACCGATATTGAAATACAAACTGTTTTGTATATTTAGAATAGTTTAAATGTTACTTTGTTTTGACGTGTTTTCCTGAAACGCAAATATATTATACACGACTTTATTATTACAAAATCACATGACCTTGACAAAGATAACTACATGTGGTTTGTTTCTTGATGAAAAATTGGTTACAATTAAACACAAGTTAAAGTATCATCTATTACGAATGAAGTGAGCATGCACAACAATAAAACATGTTTAGACTGGAATGTATGTAGGAGTATAGAATAATTGGTTTGACAATAAGGAGATGTTGAGTGTTTTCAACATGGACACATTTTAGCCAAACGACACATAATAAGGATACGAATAACTACAGGTCTCCGTGCGGTCTTCCCAAATGACTAAAATGCGTCTGTTTTTGCCAGCTATGAAAGGTAATGAGATCTCACAACATGTTTAATGAAAAACAGTGATCGAAATATTATTGCAGACACCAACAATAACAAAACAGTGAAATGCATGTTCATGGCTGGCGACGGGCACATTTGGCAGGAATGATTTTGTCAACTTGCACCCAAACTTAATCTCAATCTTAATTTGGTTGTTTGCTATATTCCTAAGATTTTGAAACAAACAAATCTTTTTCAATGATAAAAAGAGACTCGATAGGGACATTCAAATAAATAAAATGATAAAAGTCATGACAAAATAAAACCCTCAAACGATCAAAAGACAATCGATAGTACACAAGAAAACAACATAGACTAATAACACGAATCTCTTTAAACTGGGAGTGTTCTCATATGCTCACAAACGGCTAGGAGATCTTGCTCCACATGTGAAACTCGTCGTTTTTCTCGTATAAAATACATTTATTTGTTAAATGAAGTTATTCTTTATCGATCAATAGTATTTATTTAGTAGTTATTAATATGATATCGCCAGGTTCGAAATCCACCGGTCATGTAAATTATCTAACGTAACGGTGAAACTCATTAATATGTTGTATATCAAAATATAGATAACCCATACCTAAGGTAAGAGAAACATGAACGCCTTTAGAAAAAAACCTGGAGATAAGTTAATTCGGAAATTCATATTCTAGGAAAAATGAATGTGATTGTGAGAACGACAGTCTTTATCTTTCTATACTGAAGTCGCATGCTCGTTTAGTATACTTTGCTCTCTTTTGAAACATATCCGCCGTCATATGCGAAGCTATCATTTCACAACGGTCAACCATTTCGCGATGATTTTCGGGTGAATAACTAAAGCTTCACACTTGGAACTCTTGGCTACGAAGATAGCATGTAAACCGACATATCAATACGTTTACAAATTGTGACTTCGATGGAGGGTTGACTCATTGGCCATATCTTCTTATAGCAATATATATCGTACATGTTATAGTAAATAAAGGCAATCAAAAATATATCACATTGTGGTGCTAATGTGTTTTTTAGTGAAATACTATAGGATTATACACATTTTTCTAGAGGATATTGCTGTGTAAACCGGGGAGATTTACTCACAGACTGAATAGTATATCTGAGGTACTTTAATGTTAATTCTGTCTGTAAGAGCTTATCAACGTATAAACAGTGGACCTACTACAGACTTAACATAAAAGTCCTAATTTTGTTCAGTCTGTGACTTAATCGCCCCGGTTTACACATCAATACCCTCCACAAAAAGTTGTTTAATCTTTATAATTTTTAGCCAAATATTCGTAATTTCGATTAAATTGTTTGTGTAATGTCTACTTTAATTGCCATCAAGTACATAATTGACATGTCGTTACTAAGGAGTTGGCAACCATATTGTCTTTATAAAATCCATAAATTTTCGATTAATGAAGCAGAATAAAAACTGAAATAGCACCTACCTATCCAAATTGAAAGCGTGCGGGTAACGAATAATATTTCGTTTGAAAATTTTCATTCGTATGACATCGTGTTTTGCCATGACGTAAATTCGCTGAATCATTCACTACATTTCGCAGAATCATATTTAATTTTCATGTGACATATTTTCCTAACTTTAATGCATTATTTCTATTTTGTTATATGTTAGAATTGAAACAACTATCATGTATTTTTTTCAAATAATATTTTCTGAATGTGTATCGCGCATAAATAGATCACAGTGAAGGTTACTGGAATTTACTTTACATATGTCATGTACGTTTTATGTTATTTTACCTTATCAAATTATAGAGCACCAAAATAACCAAAAATAAGAGACGAAACGTGTGTATGGCGTACACAATTTCAATCCTGGTATATAAGGTGAGTGTATGAAACGTGTAGTGATACGATTTCAAATTTTATGAATGCTTATATTCGTAAGCTCTATAAAAAAATGAATAGAAGCATTGCATAAAATTGAAAATTGTATCAAAGGTAGTAAAGGTAACCCAGCCAGAAGCATCGTATTAATTGACAGATATATATATATACTCTATATACAGTCGATTATTCACTTGTAATAAAAATTATCCATTCCAGAGTGTTGCTGAGTGTCTAGAAGATTTGTATCAAAGATGACGGATATAGCATACTCATCATATTACTGAACTATTGTGAAATCACGAAACGAGACAAACATCATGTATTTACAGGCAATAAATAACATGATGGCTGCCACGAGTAGGGTATAAAATTTGTAAGAATCCTGAACACCTGCGTTTACTCCTTTTTCTAGTTAGGCTTTTCTATTCTATATGATGACTGTGCGGACTGTTTATCTTTTGTTTTTATTGTTTGCCTTAGTAAATGTAAATTTTCTGCTAACCCTGTTTAACCGGCCCAGTATGCATAGTTTTACAATTGTAACTTTACACATTGTATGATGAGGAGTTCTAAAGTTTAGTTCCTCACGACGCATGCCTATATGTCTATTACCTGTAAATGATCTTTGTAGCATACCTTTTTGTCTCATGTGTCCCATCTTTTGCACATGGGGTCTTGGGTGAGATATATTTCATGGCTAACCCCCAGTTATTGGCGGGTTTCGTGTTGTTCAATCAATTAGTGTGTATGTTGTGTTTTATGTATTGTTGTTTGTCTGTTGGTTATTTTCTGGTTTTTTTTGTCATGGTGTTTAAGATTATTTTCCACTGATGAGATCGAATTTGCCTTTGGTCAGGTTAGTATCGTTCCCCTCTCTTTTGATAGCATTACCAATTATGAAGACTCGAGAATTGTTATACGGTGTCGAGGGGTTTCATTAGTGTACACTGTGTGGTTTGAGAAACAGTTTTAACCACAACAAATATAAAAATGGGAGAGCAATTGCAAAAGAAGATTGAAAAAAGCATGCATAAATATACAAGAATATAAGTCAGTTAAAGTTTAAATGTCTCTTTTATTACGAAAAGATAAAAACATGAGGCAAACTAAGAAATTTATCGCTGGCGGATTGAACGCAGATTGATTATGAAAACCACAAGATGAGCAGATGCGCAGTTAACATGTAGGAAAAATCCGATCTTCTTGCTATTCCTGATAAAGGTTAACAACTCATAAACTACTTACAGTGCGTTTTTGTTAGATTCAAAACAAAATATAAATGACAAAAACACGATACGCTATTACTCTCTGTTATGATGCTTTGTATTAACAATAGGGAAATGATTATTTATACATGTCTAGTAGTTCTCTGTTGTTGTACCTTTACTGGAACAACTACTGTTGATTTATCTATTTTCGCGGATATCAATTTTCATGGATTGAGGAAAACTTTCGAATTCGTATAGAACATTTGTAATTCGATGTTTATTGGAATTCGTGGTTTCCAGTTGACCATGAAATCAACAAAAATTGGTATTCAACGAATAATAATGAATCAACATTACCATCAGTATGATTGACATTAAAAAGAATACACGTTGAATAATGTAACATGTTCATATGATAAAATAAATGACATGATATACTATGGTCTTGTGTATCTTCCAATAAACAGCGGTGTTCCTGTCTCGTCATCCTGAATAATGAACAAAAAAGGATGATCTGCTACAAACTGGAATGGTGTTGGTTTAGGAACTGTGTTTGACCTCATTTGTATAACGGCCGTAGTGGCTGCTGCCGCCTCGCTTCCTTCTTCGTTTACCTCAATATAAGCTTTGTGACGCATATCACTCACGTGTGCATGAGATGGAGTCATTTCACTAAAATCTGCTATCATTGGATCAAATATTTCCGTAACTCCTAATATTGACATTATAGGTTTTAAATCGTACTCACGTTGCATTGTAAATTTTGGAATTCGAATGATTGTTCTCTGTGTCTTTAGTTCGTTTAAAAGTGTAGTTAAGTCATCCATTGTAATTGTATCTTCAAGTTCAGTGAGTCCGGCACCAGAATTTGGTAAAACAAATATCATAGACATCTTGTTTCCTTTGTACGGAAGCTGCAAAATCTTACAGTCGAGATCAAGGTCTTCGCCAGACTTAGCATCAAACTCACCATACATCATACGAACAAGTGTTTGCTCGCTTGTGCCGATAAAAAAGTTTCTTTGTCTTGTGTCATTCTTCTTAAATTCCGTTTTCCATGTTCCTTTGAAGTAAATAGCGTTAGCAAGAACAAGTAATGTATCTTTATTAAGAATATTTTTCGGAATGATATTTTTAATTTTGTTGTTTGTATTTGCAGATATCCAGTTATTTATTGTCAATCGTGAATTTTCCGTATTTTTAGCAAAATCCAAGCGGTCAACTTCACTACCATAGATGGTTAATGCCTTTGTAGAGAAAGTTGTTAAAAGATTTAGACCCTGTCTAGCGTATAACTTATTAGCAATAGAAAATGTAACGCCCGGTGTTGTTCTCGTCACTAGTTTGTCATTAAGAATTGTGTATCCTTGGTGGACATCAGTTGGTTCTTCATATTCAAAAATGGCAGTCTCCATTTCATATTTTGTCGTGGTTCCGGTTCCTAGAATGAGCAATAACAACGCGGACGTGATACTGTATGGTGAAATGAATTCATTGCCTGTTCTCTCTAGTGCACTGTACAGGAAAATCGAAAAATTTGCAATCCCTTCTTCGAATATAACATTGGATACTGCAGGCTGAATATTCATTAGAAAAAGTTATAAGGAAAACAATATTCAGTAAAGTAAATATGCTAGAAGTAAAAATGAATGCAATGTATCATTTTATATACTAGGCCCTGTCATATTTGACACTTGTTTTCTGACAAGAATATTAACGTATAAGTTTTAAATTAGCGTAATGTCTTTTGGAAAATAATTTATCTGCAATTTACAGTGAAACCTGGCTAAACGGAATCCTGCATAAACCGAAAACCTGTATAAAGAAAACATGTTCTGAAGCACCGTTATATCATATTGCATGCGTTGTAAACCAGATAAAACCGAACATCGGCCAAAACCGAGCAAAATCTTCGAAGAGGTTCGGCTCAGCCAGGTTTCACTGTATAAAGATTGTGATTTAGGTGGTTAGATACTTATCTGTTGCTGACAAGTTCCTTGAACCTAAAAAACCCTCATCATTTCAAAAGTTTCAAACTTGTACTCATATAATACGGGTTAAAACCGGAATATCCAATATACTATTATAGAACCTGTTTCGTTGTTTTGGACTGTGCAATTATTTACTGATTAGGGACTTTCCAATTTGAATTTTCAACGGAGTTTAGTATTTTTTGTGATTTTACTATCTACGTGTGTATAAAAACAATATCAATGAACTGAATAATGACTTATTCAAAAAATATTTCACACTGGATAGGAAACATCTAAAGTATATATATATATATATATATATATATATATATATATATATATATATATAAGAAAATTATTAAAAGATAAAAACGGTTTCAATGCATCACTTTTTTACTAGTACTTTCACTGCTTCCGCAGATCTTCAGGTAATGTGACTTGTATATAAATAAAACAATTGATTGACGTTAACAATAGTATGACGTTAACAAATACAAGGGAGACTACTAATGACATTAGTAGTCTCCCTTGTATTTGTTAACGTCATACTATTGTTAACGTCAATCAATTGTTTTATTTATATACAAGTCACATTACCTGAAGATCTGCGGAAGCAGTGAAAGTACTAGTAAAAAAGTGATGCATTGAAACCGTTTTTATCTTTTAATAATTTTCTTATATGTTACCAGCATACGGACTTTACTTAACTTTTTCCTATATATATATATATATATATATATATATATATATATATATATATATATATATATATAAGTACGTCTGAGTCAGTATTCCATACTATATATATGTGTGTTTGTGGCATATCATCGTGGCCACAAGTTAATTCTTTTCTGTTTAGTATTAAATTTATATTAAGATCCATTTTGTTACATCTTGTGATCAATTTTATTTGGCAATCGCCAATGGCAGTCAGCAGGGTTAAAGAACATCAGTTGTTCGACCTGTTAGTCAAATGCGTTTTGTTTAAATATACTTTTTCACTTTTTTTTTGTCTTTTGGTACATGTTGTTTGTGCTGTTTTTAGACTCTTCTACAACGAAATTTGTTTTACATGCACACGTATAAAAATAAAAATGTTATTACTACGTCTTACGTCTTAATATTTTTATCAATAGCAACACACAAAACAAGAATGTTGCTTATCTCGTGAAAACTAAAGTCGTGTGTATCTGTTCACTTGAAAGTAAAATAAAACGATCTCCGCGGAAAATTCTAAACGGAAAGTCTATAGGCAAATGGCAAAATCATTAGAGCAAATCTCTTATAAATGTATAACAACCGTCATATTTCTGACTTGGTACAGGCATTTTTAATGTCTAAAATAATGGATTATATGGTTCTGTAACAAAAGTAAAAAATTACCTTTGATTGAGTTTTGGCCGATTTAAATGTCCTTATCTCAAACGATTGTTTTTGTAAATTTTATTTCTTTGCATGAAATCTTTATTGCAACGAACAAAAATGATTTTTGTATTATAAATTCTGCATTACTTCGAAGTTTATGGTTTAACTAAAAAAGATTTCTACATATTTGCAGCAAAACACGCCCAACACACAAAACAAGGAATGCTTTTTTTTTAATTTGATAGTTGCTTTTTTTTTCTTTTTTTTTTTGTATATGTTTGTTTGTCTTGAGATTGTAACACAGTGATGACTGCTGTAACCATATTTTGACTATTTCACCGATTATGTCTGTTTTATTCACGCATTGTTGAAAAATTACGGTATTTGATGTGACTGTCATATATGAGAGGTTTAGCGCTATAAAACCAGGATCAATTCACCATTTTCTACATGTGAAAATGCCTGTTCCAAGTTAGTAATATGACAGTTGTTGTCCATTAGTTTAGTGTGTTTTATTCTTTGATTTTGCCATGTGACTTTTTGTTTTGAATATTCCTCGGAGTTCAGTATTTTTGTGATTTTACTTTTTGTGTATGATAAGATGTGTACTTTGTTTATTCTTATTCTCTAATTTTTTTAAAAGTTTTAACTTAATGATTTAACTAAATGATCACAAAATAACATGTATCTTATTTGACAATTATTTACTAGATACTTTTAGGCATTAGAAGTTGTTGTTTGTTGAAATATCAAATCGATAAAGAAAAAAACAAGCAAGGAAACACCCACACATATGACATGTATGAACTCTAGACGAAACGAGACACGATATTCTAAATCTTTATACTAAGATCGATGATAATGTATAACTACATTTTATGATTAAACAAGTTAAAAAAAGTACATGTAGGTATATCAACTGGAAAATGTTTGACCCATAGTGTAACAGAAACATGTATAACTATTTGCGTCGATAGACTAAGGACACAACATCAACTAATTATATATTTTTTATGTCGATTGTTTTGCTTATGAGACTTGTCTTGTTAATTTTGTTCAGTTTGTTTTGTTTGTTTGTTTGTTTGTTTTGTTTTTGTTTTTGTCTGTTTTTTTTTATATTCCTTTATACCAAATAGACCTCTAAGGATCAATTATTAGGATATATTAGTTTTACTTTAATTGCGCAAAAAACTTTGAACAGACATTTGATTGAAAATTGTTTTCTTGTGGAAATTTACAATGAAACAAAAGATAAAGAAAGACTATTAGTACAGCATTTTGTAACTTCACATTCAAATTTACTCAAATGTCTGTCTGTGGCTCATTTATAACTTAAAGTGTGTAACAACAATAAAAATACATTAAATAATTCCTGACAAAACCCATAAGTAATTAATTAATAAGCACATTAACCAACCATTTATGTAGTTATATAGGCGTAGAACATATAAAAGTAAATAGCATTATTCACATTATATAAAGCTGAAAAAAATAAAACTGTCGGTCACTGAGAAGAAGGTATATCATTGCAGCAGATCAAGTCTGTGTAAAAAAATATTAGTCGATGAAGAGGCAGATAGATGTAAAACATCCATCGAAAATAATTCATGTATATTGAGGACAACATACGTAAGTATGAAATATATATCAATCTTGACATTACTAGGACGACCAGATCCTGGATAGCTTAATTATAAGCCTTGTACCGTTGATAACTATTTACAGTTGGTATTTAAAACTACAAAAGAACCAGAAGCATATTTAAGTAGGAGATCCAGTGGAAAATTGGACAGGCGAGCGATATTTCCTTCCTCACAAACGCTTATTTCCAACAAATGCATACAGGTGACTAAGATGGTATTCAGCTTACAAATAGCAATTGAGAAACAACAGCACTACATGTAAGTAAAGAGGGTCAAATCTAAAAAAAAAAAACACTGAACAAAAAAAGAAAGTCACTAATGAAATTGCAAAATCAAAATTTAAACACCTCAAACGCATGGACAACAACTGTCATAAACCTGACGTGGTACAAGCATTTTCTTATGTAAAAAGAATCAGCGGAAAATATTCTAACTATAATCGCCGCTGGGAGAAAAAAGACCAAGACAAAACACAACACTGAAAATTAAAGACTGGTTAACACGAACCTTACCATAATCGTGAAGTGACCTTATGTGTTCTCCATGAGTTTGCTCCTATCAGTACACATTTGGCGATATGTTTCATGCGATGATATTACATCTAATAGAACGAGGACGGGATTCAATGAACGACATGATGAACGTTTGTATAATGTGTTTGCAAACATGTGATAGAGACAGTCTTTAAAGAGAAATGAATCGTTGGAATGAGCGTTATAAGGTACTGTTGACATCTGTTTTGCTAAAGGATGCTGTGACAAAAAATAAAGTTGAAGAATTAAAACAAATATTAATATTCAATTTGTTTTCATAGTTTTTACATTCTTTATAAATTCTTACATGTATTTTACAGTTCAAGCTCAAAGTAGATTTATTATAACCGGTTCTTTCTTAATGAAACCGGCACATCATATGATAAACAAGTTATGCTAATTATTGATATAATCTTCCTAAATAAAACTGCAAAACACGTTTAAGACAAATGTAATGTCAGGTTTCATTGTGCATTGACATTAATAACAATAAATAAAAATAAGGTTGTTTTACAAGGTAACATTCTGTGTCGTTTATCAAAGTGACATGTTCTGCGTAATAAATAGTGAACATATATTGTCATTTTCTATAAATTTACTGTATATAACATTTTGGAATGATAAAATAAAACCACACACGAAAGTTATTTATCTGCTTGCGTATACTTTGACTGTCACACTTGTTATTCATCCGTTTGATGTGTTTGAAATTTTGATTTTGCAATTCGCTTAGTACATTCCCGTTTATTATTGTCCTTAAAAGTTCGGTTTTTTGTTATTTTACTTTTGGCATTTATTTAAGAATTGAATGCTTCTTTTAGTAAATTTATTGGGGTGTAAAAGCGTTGACCGAAGTACATTTGCGCTTCATTCTAAAAATGTACGCACGGTCAACGCTTTTACAGCCCTATAAAATTACAAAAAGAAACATTCAATACTTATAATTACATTTTTAAGCTATGATCATGAAAACACGAATTTTATAATTGTTTTATTTAATTCACCTGAGTGTGCACTTTATTGTGGGACCACGTGTTATCATGAATGAAAAGTTTTATTTAGTAATGCAATTGCTTAATGAATAACATGTGATGCAGATAGCCAATCAGAATAAAGTATTATAATGAAACATACATCTAATGTAATTATTTAATTGTATCTGGTAGTCTTTTTTGTTTTGATGTAGATGCTTTTCATGTTTAAATTGGCTGTTTAAATAATTTAACTCGGACACCATTGATGAAAGTAACGTAAACGAAACGTACAAATATGTACACATTATAAATGTTGTATTCTGTTTAACCATATATTCAAGAAAAAACTATTTCTGTAATAGACGTTATATGACGAGATTATTTAACTGTTGTTTGCTTTATGATCAGTGGAAGATAGTCCTCCTTTCTTTAGAGTAAGAAGCATTTAAACATTATTCAAATTAGCCAGGTTCTATAACGGGGTAGATATGATGACGGATGGGAAATGAAGTACACGTGAATGTACTATATACGTTTGCGATTTGATTTTATTGTCTGAATACCTCGAAGTTATGTTTGCATTTTTTTCATGTATGATGAATTTCAAATTTAAACTAAATCTTTGTGCAGCTTTTATTCTTCCCTTTGATGCAAGATATAAAGATAACAAGTGTTATCTATTGGTACTTTGCTGCCTTAATAATTAAAGCATCGATTATAATCAATCAAATATGAAAAAAAAGCATCAACCTTCATTATGGCACTCCACGCTTTCAAAATAAATATGAAATAAAAATAGATATGAAAAAAATAATAATAAGATTGCTCATGTTTACTCTCCAATAGCTATCTATCTACTACAGATGATCACAATAGAAACAAGTTTGAGTCTTGTAAAAGCTGTGGACTGCCTCGCTCTATCTTAATTTAATCATCTCCAGTTTTTGGTGGGGTTCGTGTTGCCCAGTCTTTAGTTTGCTATGTTGTTTCTTGTGTACTATTATTTGTCTGTTTGTCTTTTTCATTTTTAACCATGGCGTTGTCAGTTTATTTTCGGTTTATAAGTTTTCATAGCTATTCCACTGGTATCCTTTGCATGTTTTGCTAGATTTATGAATTTTGAACAGCGGTATACTTTTGTTTGCCTTTATTTGCCCCTCTGTTAAGGTAATATTTGTTCACTTTATTTGTTGAAAACTAAAACATTTACGAAGAGACACGACTATGACATTGTGTCTCTCTTGATGTGTGCCCAGATTGGCAGAAATTAAAAAATACAGATTTTTGTAAACATTGTATAAGCACATCGTTTAGCGAAACAAATTTTGCCTATTGCAAATTAACAAAGCAAATAAACACGTGATTATAATTTATATTTTAATATTGAATTTCAGTGTGCAATATTATGCATAAGAAAACGAATATGAATTAGTGAACTGAACTACACTAAGTAAATTTGCCGATATTTGATGCCTTATCCTAAGCCGCGAAGAGTCAGTATTATTTTGTATTTCATTTAAACCAATAGCCGTTGCTTTATCCTAGTCGCATCATAAAGCAACCAATCAGAATCCAAATGTGTTAATAATTATATCAAGATGGCGTGTTTTGAACTGAAACTAAAGCTTCGCACCATGATGTGAAGCAAAACTCGTTGTCCATTCTATGATATAGCAATAACCAATAAAGAATGAAGAAACGTGTAATGAATGCTAATATGTTAAATATTAATAAAGACTAAACAAAAAACAAAAATGCCTGAAACAAGTCAGGAATATGATAGTTGTTATCCATTCGTTTGATGTGTTTGAGATTAAGATTTTGCCATTTGATTATGGACTTTCTGTTTTGATTCTCCTCGGAGTTAAGCACTTTTGTGGTTTTTTTTTTACAGGTCAGAACTCGGGTTCTAAGTAATCAAAAATCTAATATTTGATTTATGATAGAAGCACTAATACCCAGCAGATTGACACCATAGGAAAATACGATTGTCATCGTCATAAATTTTTCTAAAGTGACTGTGATTGCAAAGAACCACATCTATCGTTTAGGTCTTAAACGTTAATATAAACATTGATAAACCGATGCTTCGTGTAAAACGTGTGACGCTGCTTGAAATTAAACGAAATCTCACAGCAATACCACATTGACGAACCGTTGAATCAAGATTTACGGCTTTCCACCCTTAAATGACAATACATAATTATGTATCATATTTAATTTTATTTTTCTGTCAGTAATATATGCATAATATTTGTAAGTAATATTAAGTTTGATAAAATATGCCGATAGAAAAGGTAAATTGCTAAATAAAGATGTAACAAGTGGAAGCAATATAATTACCCTCCAAGAGCACTTAAATCTACCCTTAAGTTTTGTTGGAATCATGTCTTAGTTTCATTTTTGGTGTTTGTTAACTTCTTTTTAGTGTTTTTTAAACTTCTTGTTAGTGTTTGGTAAACTTCTTTTAAGTGTTTTGTAAACTTCTTTTTCGTATTTTGTAAACTTCTTCGTGTTTTGCCATGTCACTTTCAGTTTATTTAGAACCATCAGTTGTCGCCCCTGACTGTACACTTAAAACATTAACTTGAATACTCAAAACTTTTAATAAAACAAAAATGCTTGAATGTCTGAAAAACGCGATTATTGATTCATTTTTAAGATCCTACAATCATCATTTATCAGTTTGTTTTAGATTTATGAGTTTGACTGTCCCTTTGGTATCTTTCGTCCCTCTTCTGAATCATATTCTATATTAATTTTATATGACTAAGCATTGCTGTTTTGAAGAATATGGGGTATAGACCTACATAAAACAGAAAGTTAACTATAAAGACATTCTGAATGTGCCTGTCCCAAGTTATGTTATAATATAATATAATATAGTAATATGATATATAATATAATAAATATAATATAATATAATATAATATAATATAATATAATATAATATAATATATAATATAAAATATAATATAATATAATATAATTAGAATATGATATATTATTGTATAGCAATATAATATTTCCCACAGAATGTAACCAAAAGTTAGCATGCAATAAACTCTGTTAATATATAAGAAGTAGTAAATACAGATAAATTGTATGTGTAATACAATCATTGGCAAGCGCGCTGTATCAGCCACCCGTGATGATATCGATATCAGCACGGTTTCAAAAGCTTTATCACACCTTTAATTTGTATGACGTCACGTCATCGATTGCATTTCACACCTCCTTATCTGTATGACGTCATGTCACATAAAAAACATCTACTTGAGGTATATTATGTATATAATAAAGTGTATATGATATGGCTTTTCCAATATCACACAGCGTATCAACCCTCAACCAATATAATCCCTCGAGCAGAGCTCTTGGGATTATATTGGTGTCTCAGGTTGATACGGATGCGATATTGAAAACGCCATATGATTTTCTCTATATATTGCACTAGTGAAATAAATCTTCAAAATTCATGACGTCATCAACGTTTAAATCTTAGTTAAAACCAATTTTTACTTTCAAATATTATATTGCTATACAATAAAAGGGTTATTGCATGAATATTGGGGAATTTTGTCCCTCGTAGAACATATATCATGTATATTGCACTCGCAAGCTCGTGCAATATAAAGTTCTACTCGGGACAATATTCCCCAATATTCGTGCAATAACCCTATAATATAATATAATATAATATAATATAATATAATATATACCCCTGCCTTAAGGTTTTAACAGAACCAGATATTTATTAAAAACATTCTCGAGCTCCATACAGAATATTTTCCGCATACGCAAAGGATTTGTTTTATATTTTGCTGTGAAAATAGTTCTATCGTGTATGCAATAATTTGTAATAACAGTTTAAGACATAAATTAAGTATTTAAGTATTTAAATTATAAACGTATCATTAACGGATACACGTCTTTTCTTTCCCTTAGTGACCCTCTGACTTTCTTGAAGGATTTTTACAGCTAACGACTACGCCACATAGTAATGTTCGTTATGATGATGTTGTTGAGGTTACATTTGGGGTTAACATCGTCGTTTATACCCAAAATATATGTTTACATTGAACAGTTTTTGTTCTTCTATTAGCGGGGTTCAAACCCCCCGAGATGATCGCATCATGACTTCACTGCCAACACCTTGTCTTGCGTCCTAGACCAGTCGACAAACTAGGATTTATTAGGTACGGCTTTTGTTTTTGAATAATGTCTTGTCCCGTCGGCTTCATCTTGCATGATGTATTGCAACAAGTAAATAAAATTGTTTGTGTTAATAACGTACGAAAATGTTTGCTTGTAACACACCTCGTCAATGAATTGTTATTGTTATTATGACGGCATTTCCTATTAATTTAACACGGTTGGTTTGTCATTTTCATCTGTTTTTCATATGGTCATTTATAATTCATTCATTCATTCATTCGTTAAAAACATGAAGTTTATACAAGGAAGATAAATCGTTTTACATCAAACTGCTTCAATCGGCAATCCTCGGGTGACTCAGCTACTGTACGGAATCGGCCGAGTTGAGACGAATGCAAATTGCTTATTTCGATTGATCTTTTGAAAAAGTAAGAAAAAAAACAATACTTGTAAATTGTATCTTCGTTTTAAATATAAAAAAGAGTGTTGTTAAAAAATAATATAAAAAAGAAAACGAAATGTACAAACAAAAGAAATCAGCAAATTAATTAACTCGTACTTTAGTCTAAAACAATGAAACGCGTCGGATATATCATAAGGCTTTTATATCAAGGGGTTAACAACACGTCCTAAAAATATAATTGTTCCAGTTAAATTATCACGGATCGCAAAAACAAACGGATGATTCGCTATAAATTGGAAAGAGCGGGGTTTCTTACCATCTCGTCTTGGTACCCGAACAGCTGTACTTCCGGAAGCCTCGGTTCCATCTTCATTTACCTCTATAAATGCTTTGTGCACAGCAGTGCTGACATAAAGTGATCGCTTAACGTTTGCCATGTTTTTGAAATTTGCTAATCGCTGATTGAATATGTCGGTCATACCACGTGTTTTAAGTATTGGAATCAAATCGTATCCAGTTTCTATTTTAAACTTTGGAATTTTGATAACAGTCTCTTGTGTTCTTAGTCCACCCAGAATGTTTTTGAAAGTATTCATAGACAGTTTAGATTCCAGTTGATTCAATCCATTCACATTATTTGGAAGAAGAAATACCATAGACAACCTCTTGCCGCTATAATGTAGCTGAAGAATTTTACAGTTCAATGCAGTATTGTACCCAGATTTCACGTTATAAATGGCATTCATCATGTTAACTTGTTTCCGGTTCCGCTGGTTGACACTAAATGGTTCCCTTCTAGTTCTTTTCTGGTCGAACTTAGCGTCCCACGATCCTTTAAAATAAATAGCATTAACTAAAACTAAAGCTGTTTTGGCGTCTATCATTTTCCTTTCGATCACACTTTTTATTTTGTTATTGGTTTTTCCTGCAATCCAATCATTTATACTTTTTCGAGATTTTTCCCGTTGTCTTGAAAAGTCCATTAGTTGCACCGCACTGCCATAATAACGTTTGACCTTATCTTTGTAAGTAGAAAATGCATTACTTCCATATAATCTGTTCGCTACTAAAAGCGATGCGCCTTTTTTTGCATTCCTAGTCAGCTTCAGTTCGAGTCGTTTGTAATTGAAATGCACGTTCGTAGGCAAATTATTCAAGTTCATAGATGACATCATTTGATTTTTGGTCTTCCCATCCGTCCCCAACATGAGCATGAGCAGTGCTGTGGTAATACTATAGGGTGATAGTACTTCATTCCCGTCTTTTGGTACTTCATCATACAAGGAAAATGCAAAATTTCCGATCGCTTGTTCAAACGCGACGTTTGATACAAGTCCTCGAGCTAAAGCCATTAAAAAGGAATTTATAACAGTATTAAAGATCACTATGTCTACATGTTCCTATAAATACCATATGAAATGATGATACGAGTAAAGTCATGTGGCCTGACCTCGTTAACATAAACAGTTTCAGGTATTCCCCGTTTTGTTTTATGTGAATAAAATAAAATTGAGAAAGGAAAAAGGTTATTTACCCAAAAGTACAGACGTTTTCTGTTGTTTTTTTTTTGTTAATAAATTATGTTCAATATAATACTGGATACACAAAAAGTGCTCAGTGGCGGATCCAGCCATTTTAAAAAGGGGGTCCCAACCCAGGACAAGGGGGGGGGGGGGTGTCCCAACCCAGGACAAAAGGGGGGTTCCAACTATATGTCCCCATTCAAATTCATTGATCGGCCAAAAAAGGGGGGTTCCAACCCCCCCCCCCCCCCCTGGAATCCGCCACTGGTGCTTTTGTTTCGTCATCTTTTTGTAAAATATATAATTGTCTTACTTTTAAATTAATAAATATCAGAATTTAAACGCAAAATAATCGTTTTCTGCAAAATAATTATTACATAATATATATTTTATGACTAAATATCCCTGATAAATCTTTATGAATTATTCCACTGAATTTTTGTAAACAGATAGTTGTTCATTAATGAATTGAGAATACCATATTTATGATACGACTGACCTACATGTCTGCATCTTGACAGATATGAATCGGTTATTTATCTGCAAGATTTGTTTTATTTGTCTGCAAGATCTAACAAAATATTTACATAAAATTGATAAAGGAAACAGTGGAATGCCATCAATCTGGCAGAAAAAACAGCCCATGGTCATCAGTGAGAAAGTACAGCATCCGGAAACAGGCTTCGGGAGAACTCTTACAATAATGTATACTAGTTTAGCGAAAATGATCGTCCCACTTACCACCGAAACATATAAATGAACCAAAATTATAACACCAAAACTATACAAAACTAACAAAAGCTAGAAATTTGTGACTTGGTACATGTACAGCATGCAGCGGGGATTAAACATATTTTGTGAGATATCAGCCCTTCCCCTATAGCTCTTGCCAATGATTAATAAACAAACTCATAGCAATGCGCACTGTAAAACTCAGTTTAAAAGAATAGTTTGTCCGATGTTAGAAAAGATAACAGAAGACAGTGCGCAGAATGATAAATCTCAACAAAATTTAACAAAGAACTACTTACAGTTACTAACATACTATACCAGATCCAGACCTTAATACAATGTTTGGAAGATCATATGTCTTAATCAAGTAAATCTATATTTGTAACGTGTTTTGTGCAACTTTGGAAGCCAGAACATAGAACGTTTATGTTATTCGATGCTGCTTATAAAGAGGTAGCTAAAAGTTTATGTTTGTTACAGATGTCGTTTCCAAAAAGTAAATGAGTCAATTACATGAATTGTTGGTAGCTGGATTCGTGATTTCCTTTTGCAGTAAATCAATACAAAATTTATGTCAACAAGAATGATATTATTGGCATCTTTTCAGTAGGGCCGAAAAAAAATCCTAATCGAGTTATTTTACCTTATATATAAAATATATACAAAAGAGTGACGAATAGTACCAGAGGGAAAGTCAAACTCATAGATTGAAAATAAACTGACAATGCCATGGCTAAAATTAAAAAGACAACCAGACGAATAATAGTACAGAAGACACAACATAAAAAACTGAAGACTAAGCAACACGAACCCTACCAAAATCCGAGAAGGGTAAGCAGATCCTACTCCACATGTGACACCCGTCGTGTTGCTTATGATATTACAAATCCCGCAAATAGTCTGTATGCAATGTGCTTGCTAATGAGAAATCTCTTCAAAACAGATTAAAATGAAAGAGAAATAAACAACTATAGGTCACCTTCCACAATGAGCAAACACATATCGCATAGTCAGCTATAAAAGACCCCGAATAACAAATGAAACGAGAAAACTTACTGTCTAATTTATATACGAAAAATGGACAAACACAAATATGTAATAAACGAAAATCACCGAATTACCTGGAGTGGACCACTTCCTATATACAAGTTATGAAATTTTCATAATACCGACTTTAGAATTTTTCGACAGATTAAATGTATAATCGTAGCAATTTGAGGGGAATTTTGACTGTTTTCTGTAAACTTTCAAAATTGTACCGATTAAAATCTTGAATTTCCTTGCTTGTTTTTGCCTGATTGAGTACCAGGATCTCCACAGAGAAGGAAACGGCTGTCGAAAAAATATAAATTCAGGAGTCAAAAGTCGGTAATATGCACTGCATGAAATGATACGTTTACAAAATTTATTAAAAAATTAAATTTCTAGTTTTGAATTTAAGGTCTGATTTATGAAGAATTATTTTAGTAGTTTATGAAAATTTAATAATTTTTTTAAATTTCTTATTTTCTTAAGTTTAATTCCTATTTATGGGTTATTAAACTTGTTATTTATTTGAAAAATAATAAAAGTTTAAATTTGTTATTTAAAAGGTTTAAATCTAGTTTATCACCGTTAAATTTTTCGTTTAAATATACGTTTATTTTTTATCAAAACTACTAATATCAGACGATTTAACTGAAATTTAATTTAGATTAAATAACAAGTTTATACTGATCAATTTTTGTTCTGTAAATTTGAAATTTAATGCCAGTTTTGGTAACGTGTTTTTCATTGTCTTTCATAGCTGACTATGCGGTATGGGCTTTGCTCATTGTTGAAGGCCGTACTGTGACCTAAAGTTGTTAATGTCTGTGTCATTTTGGTCTTTTGTGGATAGTTGTCTCATTGGCAATCATACCACATCTTCTTTTTTATATTATGTTTCTTGTTTAATTTCAATGATGAAGTAATTCTTCTTCTTAAGGGTCAACAAGACTTCACTACTGTCAGATGAATACATGTTGTACAAAATAAGATGGAGCGAAATTAAACGTTATTAAGAAAACAAGACGACTTTACGATCGGGCTTATTATAATTGTTCAAGAAGAAGAAGAGGAAAAAAGAAACTTACGTAGGAAAAACACTATCAACTTACGTAAATCAATATTTAAATCTTGAAAATCCCCAAACCTTTAGAGATTTTCAAGTAAGTAAAGGTCTTTGTCAGATTTCCATCTTAATTTTATCCCAATAACAGAAAACACAAAACACAACAAATAACAAGAGCTTGAATAATGGCTAAATTTCATTGATTGATTTTTATTGTCTTTTATAAGGAATAATTCAGTTATGAATAGTTTAAACAACATGTATTTATCGAAGTACATATGTACGTATCAACAACATAAATAGAATATAAATTATTTTTAGAAACAAGCAGTTTTGATTATCCCCCTTATTATAAACTAAATATATTTTGACATTTTGACATTTTTCTTTCATTTGATATTTATGATAATCATATATATACGAAATTTACTTCTATACAGTGCACTTTGTCAGATATTTCTTAAATATCGTATTACTTTTTTGATAATATTTATGATGGGATGTAACTCTTTTTGTCAACAATCATCTGTTTCAGAGGAAAATATTTATTTTAAAAATAAGTTATCTCCCATTACATTGGAAAAGCGTAAAGATTAAGATTATACATTTTAAAAATTGTCTTTCTTTTCATATATTCAACACAGTTTTACAGATGGATGGATAATTCTTTAAAAAAAAATAACCAAATGTGCCGTATACTAGTATAAAAGGGCACACTAATAAAAAGTAAAAGCTGTTTTAGCGCAAATTTCACAATATTCACGAAGTAAACGGGATTTTTTTCCCCAGTCGTCGTATTTTGCTACTGACTCTTTCGCAAATAATGATACCCGTTTGTACAACATTAATCTCTTTATGATATGAAAAATATCAAATATGAAAAAGGACTATTGAACACATATTTTCGGGAAGATTGTTTGTAACTTAACATAACATTTAAGAGGACTTAGATTTTTAGATACCAGAATATAGACGTCTTATATTTGATTTTAGCCCAGTGTGGACACAGATGCTAATGAGACTAAAATGAAAGCGAAATAAACAACTATAGATCACCTCACGACCTTCAACAATGAGCAATGCCCATACCGCATTATCATGCCAAAGCCAGCTATAAAAGACCGCAAAATAAAATTTAAAAGCAAGAAACACTTACCTTGTAATCGACGGACCCGGTCTGGCTTGTTTAAACTTCACGGGATTCCCTCATTTTTTGCATGTCGATTTGAGTTATCTTTCGATATATTTTGATGAGTTTTGTAAATAGGTAATGCAAATTGTTTTAGTCTACATGTCCGGCATATTGGTGAACCATGAAAAACAAATTTATTTGGAAATAATTTAAATCTTTTCTGTACGTTTGTTTTCTTTGTACATGTGTTAAAAGTAAGATCACAAAAAAAAAAAAAAAAAAAAAAAAAAAAAAAAAACTGAACTCCGAGGAAAATTCAAAACGGAAAGTCCCTAATAAAATTATTTGTGGTTGTGTAATGATGTCTTGTACATGTGGATGTTTGAAAATGAATTTGTTTAAAAGTTTCTTACCCTTTTTGACTTGAGCAAAGCAACAAAATAAAACACAAGTAGCATTCGATGTTATAAGACGACCTACGATAAGAAAGTTAAAATGTAATTGTACAAATACCGCGAAACATCATAATAATATACTGAAACTGAAATGCTACATGCAATTTATAACGTTTAATGTTGATAAATAATCATTATCTATAAAGGTTGCACTTTGTAAATACAGCTGTTTCTCAAAACACGCCTCTTTTGGGGAGTAATTGAATATTCATAGAAAATTAATTTTGTTTACATACTGGTTCCCAGTTATGCTCTCTGTGTTCCATATCGCAGAGACAGAACTTGGGAATGTTACCAGTAAATAAACACGTGCATATTGTTTACATTGAAATCTGTGGTAACCTTTCATTCGAGGTAGGGGTAGTTAAGAAAATTAGTGTAAGTTTAAACTCTGAGAAGTTCAGGGCATATAAACGTTGAAAATATGCCGCACAGCCCTATATTTTGACCTTTGAAAAAAATTGTGGTGCATATGAACTTTCAATTCTAGGATAAGATTTTTTTCAAAACTTCATAGTAAAAGTGGTACAGTTTTAGCCGTAAAAGGAGTTCCTATGGGAAATTGCATTGTCAATATTTACAGAAATGCAACCTAAAAGTTTTGTATGCACAAACAGTAATAAGGTGAACTAACTGTATGTCTTCTATTCTTTATTATGTACAAATTATCCGTTTTTAAATTTCCTCGGAGTCGTTTTTGTTTTGTGATTTTACTTTTTATTAGCAGTTTCTTGAATCTTTTGATTAACTCATTTATCAAATTATTGTTTTTCTGCTAAATTTTAACAATTTTCATACACATTTTTGTCTCCTTTTTATCCCTTTTATCCTTTCTCCTGTCCCATCTCTCCTTTCTCCCGGCTCTTCTCTCCTTTCTCCCGCCCCTATCTCCCTGTCTCCCTTTACCCTGTCCGCCACCCCAATAATAGCTCATCCTAAAATAAAAATAGAAATGTCGGTGACTTTCCGGAGTTATCATCTTTTACAAATTGCAAGATGACTGCCAAACATGTCTGTCATTCAAAGATGGTTTATACCGGCGTTATACATGGCGTACATAGAAAGTTGAGTCCGTATAAGTTATGTGCACGCGAGAGAAACGCTAGAAATCATTAGACGCGCGTTGCATAAGTTTAAAGTACGTCGAAATGCAAATTTATATGATTGGTGAACGCTTTTACTCGATGACATTTTATTTCAGCGTATAGATGTTCGTTTAGCTCTAGCGTTTTTCAAGCGTACTGTAATTCAGTGGTTGTCATTTGTTTATGTGTTTCATATTTGTTTTTCGTTCATTTTTTTGTACATAAATAAGGCCGTTAGTTTTCTCGTTTGAATTGTTTTACATTGTGTTATCGGGGCCTTTTATAGCTTACTATGCGGTATGGGCTTTCTCATTGTTGAAGGCCGTACGGTGACCTATAGTTGTTAATTTCTGTGTCATTTTGGTCTTTTGTGGATAGTTGTCTCATTGGCAATTATACCACATCTTCTTTTTTTATATGTATACCTGTTCGCTATATGCACGTAAAAAATACATTGCAAGTGCGTTGGAAAACGCAACATATAATTAGTTTTAGAAAGGTTTAGGGCAAGTTGTATACGCCAAATGATCGTTCGACTTGGAGCTATACTTTTAGTGGGATATATGCGGGGCGTGTTTGTAACATACGTCTGATGTAATTTCAGCGCTCCATGAACGTATAAAACGCACCCGGGGCGTATCAAAAACGTATTCTGACATTCAACGAAACTTGCTCAGACATATGTCTGTGAATTTAAAAAAGATATAAGAAGATGTGACATGCGTGCCAATGAGACAACTCTTCATCCAAGTCACAATTTGTATAAGTAAACCATATGTATCCAGAATTAGTACAAACAACAAAATTAAGAATGGAAATGGGGAATGTGTCAAAGAGACAACTCCCGACCAAAGAGCAGAAGGCCACATATGGGTCTTTAATGAAGCTAGAAAATCCCACACCCGTTGGAAGGTCCCTGCTTGCCCCTACATAAAAATGTGTACTAGGTCAGTGAAACACCCTATAATCACATATCCCAGAGACACCGAAAGCAAAGATAACAGTCCCAGGTACGACCGGGATGCGTCTCAAATACGTCCAAAGGGATGTTTTGTAGAGTGCATTTCATCTACGTTAGACATACGCAAGACATACGCCAATACACGTTACTTGAACGCCCAATAAACGCTTATTTACGCTTCTCGTACGCCCTAAACACGCTTAAATCTCGTTGTGCGCACGATACAAATATTATTGACAATTTTTTAACCATGTCCGGCGTACGTCGGATCTATACGCTGATACCAAATTATTTAATGCTTGTATTTTGTATTTTGAATTTTGAAATATGTTATTTTGATATGATCTTAATTGTATGAATATTATTAAGCAATTTAGAATGTTTCTTGAAAGGTAGGATTACCGATTAAAGATGGATAACTCCTTCTGGATAATTTGGAGGAAAATATACAAGAAAAACTTTTTCTCAAATTTATCCCAAATAAATAGTTTTGAGGCCAAAATATTACATTTGGCATTCGATCACATCAACTGTTTTGTAATTAATTTACATTCTTCTAATTCACTTTTATTCAGTTACATGTAACACGTTAGAGTTTGTCTTCTTGGGAATAGCATGTTGTTATCTAATTGATGATCTAAATTTATTTATTATTTCGTGTACCATTTGACTCTTATCGGTGCAAAATTGTATTTTCGTCGATATTTAATTTGTTATGGTTGTTTTGTCAAAATTATGCATGCATAAAACACAATAGATACTTAAAAAGATGTGGTATAAGTGTCAATTATACAACTCTCTATCCAAGTCACAGTTTTTAAAAGTAAACCATTCTAGGTAAAAGAAGGGTCTTCGACACGGAGCCTTGGCTCACACCGAACAGCAGGCTAATATACTACTAATGTACACCTTCCAAATAAATGTTTTACCTAATATATTTGTGACTTACGTATTGTGAACTAATAATAATGAATCCATTGTATGGCGGTTGTTCTGTTATTCCAACGAGATTAATATTAAAACTGAAACACATCATGTTAATATTGTACATTATCAAATATAAAGGATGTTTGCTACACTTGTTTTTTTTTTTAATTATTTTTTATAAAATAAGAAATTATGAAAAATATGTTAAAATCTGTAAAGTATAGAATATGAAAATACTCTTAGAAATCCGACAATAAAAAGAAAGAAAACTATATCCTTAAATGTTCATTGTTGAAGGTTGTACGATGACATAACTTATAGTTGTTAATTTCTGTGTCATTTTGGTCTCTTGTGGAGAGTTGTCTCATTGACAATCATACCACATCTTCTTTTTAATATTTCAAATTCTGTCTATTAAAGCACGGCCGACACTCGGCTAACCGAGAGATTGGTCGGTTAATCTATATTGAGTATGCGGCTATATGGGCGATCGGTCTGTTAATCGGGTTGGTTATACGTCTGTTAAGAGTAAAACGCTTAATTTAATGTTAAACTCTATTAAATATACAGATTTTTGGCATGTTATAAGAACCAAATCAAAAAAAGAAAAGTGTCTGACAAAACGAGATCTATCATAGAACATTTTGCACTTGTAAAAACATTTCTTAGTCTGCGCAGTTTTCAGTAAAACTAAAAGTATGTAGTATTTATGCTTATACGCATAGCAATTATTTAAAATCAAAGGCGAAAAAAACAAATTTAGATATCATTTAAAGGACAAAAAATAGTACTGTGGTTCTAAAAAACAAATTGACATTAGTAAATATTTCATAATTGTAAAATAACGTGAACAATACCACGTTTTAGTGAAAATTATGGGAATAAAGTCTGTTTATGGGTTGGACAATTGAAATTGTGTCAGTTAAGAGCTATTAGCCACGACAATAATTTTGCTACCTTTATATTTTCCCCTTGAAAAATTTAAGAACGAGATGTTCCTGAGTAAACAAATATGACAATACGGTGCCACAGTATCCTAAATTTTTTATTTTGACTTTCTTTGCATTTTATTGAAGGGTGTGTCACTTCAATATAGCGTGATATGGATTGGCCTCTGGAATATGCATGCATTTTTTATTGACGTTTACAATCAGCCTTAATTTTAGTGTCTGTTCGAAGTAGCACGTTCTCAATTCCGACTGAAAGTGTCTTTCTAATACAACACAGGGTACATATAACGTGTTCTCGTTCACGTATGAACATGATATTTGTCACTGGACGTTAAACCCTAATTCGTCAGCATCATCCAATTGGTTCTTTTCTTCTATTACTTAATCATATGTTGTTTACAAATCACTCTAAAGAAGTAAACGGAAAGGAGCGAATGCAGCTACATTTGGTTATTTTAAGTTTAAATTCAATTTATTCCGTTTAGTTCCTTTCTACTTAAGTGCAGAGTAGAACTACAGTTGTCTATGGTGGCCGGTGAAGTCAATTTCGCGTTTTCGCGATTTCACCTTTCATATTCTATAGGACGAAAACGCGAAATCGCGAAGTCGAAAACGCGAAAACGCGAAGTCTAAAACGAGAAATCGGTTTCGCGTTTTCGCGTTTTCGACTTCGCAATTTCGCATTTTCGCCATATAGAATATGTAAGGTGAAAACGCTAAAGCGCTTAAACGCAAAATGGCATTAACCTGCCACCATAGTTGTCCGCATGTAAACTTCTAGAATTTGTCACCAATATAAGTACATTGCAATCCGTTACTGTTTCAACAGCCATCAGTGTTTCATGTGTGTATTCTTAAACAAGTATTATTTTTCTCTCGTATCTAGCAATGTATCACTCTCTACTGTCCTTATATATTATTCTATATTCTGCGTTTCCATCCAGATTCTCGTGTATACCATGAGGGTCCGGATTGGGGGTATTTTTTATTTCTGTATTCTTTAAATTGTTATGTCATTTTTTTCTACATTTTATTTATCTTACTCATTATTTTTTCTTTTTTTTTCATATTTTGTCATCCCAATATATTTTACTTACTGATGTTTAGTTACATTACATTACGTTTATCTCTGATTTATATACTGGTTACCAATGTAGATGACAAGTTTGTGTCATTCGTGACAATTAAACCGGCAGAATCAACATGATATATGCGATCATTCTTGGATGAAATTAATATTACTTTAATATTACATCTTTTGAAACCATTTTTATCAATTTTCAATTTCATGTGTTGTTTCCGTATATGTTATGTTTCATTGCTCATGTTTTGTTTTCGTATATTTTAGCCGCTCGTCTTAAGCCTACTCATTTGATCCGATAACACCCCATATAGCAATAAAATTATACTTTTATTGCCATTCATAACTCTTAACAGACCAATTAACAGACCGGGTTTTATACATCCGACCCATTAACAGACCAGGTTTTAAATAAAGATTGATTTATGTCACTAAAATACAGATTTTCGTGTAGATTTTTCGCACATTGATATCAATATGGTTAACAAACATAATGCCTTTCTTTTTTCGATATTCAAAATATTGAATGCAAGTAAATCTAACCAATGTGTCATTTTGTGTACATTTTATGTGTGTAAGATGTGTATAAATCTATTGATGAGTAACACGCCTTTTCATTTTATAGATCGTACATCGAAGCTAGAAAAAATAATAGTTACACCACTGAATTCAGTACATTGAATTGTTTTGTTAGACATGAATACTTTTTATGATGAAACTATATTTAGAAAGTTATACAATGAAACATGCTGAACTTTCTATGATTTTCTCGATAACACCTGATTAACAGACTTTAGCCAACCCGATTAACAGACCAACCGCCGATATAGCCGCATACTCAATATAGATTAACCGATCAATCTCTCGGTTAGCCGAGTGTCGGCCGTGTAAAGACAACCTTTGTGACAACACTTTTCGAAAGTTTATCTTTGGTTTACGTAAACTTTCTAAAGAAAAATTAAACCTGTACACAACAAGAAACTGTATGTGTTACATATTTGCTTTTCGTTCATTTTTTGTTCATAAATAAGGCCGTTAATTTTCTCGTTTGAATTGTTTTACATTGTCATTTCGGGGCCTTTTATAGCTGACTATGCGGTACAGGCTTTGATCATTGTTGAAAGCCGTACGGTGACCTATAGTTGTTAATTTCTGTGTCATTTTGGTCTCTTGTGGAGAGTTGTCTCATTGACAATCATACCACATCTTCTTTTTTTTATATTAAAATTTTACAAAAACAGAAAAAAAAAATGATCCTCAGTTAAGTTTACTGTAACTATCCAAATGAAATATTTGTAAACAGCAACGAATCAACAGAAAATAGAGCTATCAACACGGAAATTTTCACAAAATTAGAAAATGCTTTAAGCAAAGTTACAGTACAGAAGTACAAAGTTACAGTACAGAAGTACAAAGTTACAGTACAGAAGTACAAAGTTACAAAAACGGAGAATATAAAACTTAAGATAGAAATATCGACCGAGAAAAGATAATGCAAAATAAATGCAAGTACATTTAACGGCAATCTACTAAGAAAAGATATGCGAAAAAGAATGCAAGTCCTAGAAATAAATATTAAATCCTTTGAAAAAGGTTTGAAAATTAGTTATTTAATCAGTTAAAACCTTTTGCAGAATGGAGACAAAAAGACAGGTTACATGTGTATGTCTATATTCTACTATGTTTGTAATATTGGCCACTGTTCGTTAAACACTAAGTCACTTTTCAGACCTGCATTATCACACTTTAAACTCGATTGTACCTGATTAATGTTATTTCAGAATCGCATTTCATGCGTTCCGCGAAAAACAGAGATTGAACAAATTATACAGATACATCCTACGACATGACATAATTAAGAAGAGCACAACATTAATACTCATAATCGAATATTGTAATTTTATTTGTAGAAAAACAGAAGTGAAGAATAAAAATGAAAAGCGAAAACACCGATCAGCTTGTTATTTTAAACTACATGTAAACTCAAACAATATATTAACAATGTATTCTTTCTACAATCTGAGCTGACTACTACAACTCTGCCAAATTTCAAAATAAAGATATTGAAATGTGGTATAATTACAAATGTGATAACTATCCACCAAAAGTAGCAATGATATAGATAACTGTATGACCTTCAACCATGAGAAACATTCATAGCAGTTAGTCGGCTATATTCGACCATAAAGGGCCCGCACATGAAAAACATAAAACAGTTCAATTGAGAAAAGCTACTGCTTAACTAAAAATAAAACAGTTTACGAAAACGAACACCACCGACCGACATGAACCAACGACAACCACTGAGCAATAGGCTTCTTATTTGGGACAGACACATACATAATGTGGCACGGCTAAACATGTTTAACTTAAAATGAGTACTCAAGCCTCCAATTGAACGGGGACAGGCGTACAGACACAACAATAGAACAAACGATAAAAATCAGTTGAAAAAGGCTTCTCGTTTAAATTGTTTTACATTTGTCATGTTGGGGTCATTTATAGATAATTATACGGTATGGGCTTTGCTCATTGTTGAATGCCGTATGGTTATCTATAGTAGTTTTAGTTGTTGTATCATTTGGCCTGTTGTGAAGAGTTGTTGCATTTACAATCACATCACATCTTATTTCATTTCACCAATTCAAGACAAAGAAAACCACCTAATAATAAATGAAGAATGTGTCTATGGTCCACAGATACCCCACTTGTTCATATTTATGAGCCAACTTCCACATACATGATGATGTAATATTCACAAAGTTAAGATTGTTTTGTGATTATTAGGTTGAGGCAAACTAAAGTAATAGAACGGGAACAAAATATTATTATTCCATCAATAAAGGGGCATAACTAATGAATGGTAAATGTGACGCCTCCCAATTTCGAACTTGATATTTTTTCTGGTGATAAAAAGTAATGTGTATAAGTTTATAACATTTGGTTGAGGCAAAATAAAGTAAGAGAACGGAAACCTATATATGGGACGTACGCAACGGACGGACAGGACAGACAGGATGGAATAAGGTAACACTTAATGCCTAAAAAAAAACAACAAACAAACAAAGGCAGTGCGATGCAAAATAAAAAAATATATGCTTTAACAATATCATGAACCGCGAAAAAATGTGATAGTTATAAGTATATTAAATGCATAGCCACGTCAACTTTTATGAAAAGATGCAATGTTACAGTGTACGCTGATAAAACAAACAAACAAGCCAACAAGTTAAAATCAAAGGTAAAAAGAGAGAGAAAAAATCGTATTGCATAAATGAGAATTGATATGTTTCATGTAATACATGCATGTCTGCATATTAACATGATTAATGGAAATCAGTCATATCAATTATAGCGCAATTAGAATTAATTTTCTAGCTTTTCCATTTCGACATGTCATACCGGACGTGTTATCTTATTGTTTACCAACAAAAATAAAAAAAAAAAATGCTTGATACATATCATCAATGTAAAAAAAAATCGCGATGGAACGTCCTTTATTTGTCACGATGGAGCGTCCTTTATTTTTTATGATATGGTGAGCTTTATTTTTTTTACTATATATCGTCTCAAATTTGTCATGGTGGAGCGTCCTTTATTTGTCAAGATGGAGCGTGCTTTATTTGTCATGGTGTAGTGTCGTTTATTTGTCATATTGGGATGTCATTTATTTGTCTTAGTGGAGTGTCCTTTATTTGTCGGTGTAATGTCATTTATTTGTCATGATGGAGTGTCATTTATTTGTCATTGTGGAGTGTCCTTTACTTGTCTTAGTGAAGTGTCCTTTATTTGTCTTAGTGTAGTGTCCTTTATTTGTCATTGTGGAGTGTCTTTTATTTGTCTCAGTGAAGTGTTCTTTATTTGTCACAATGGAGCGTCGGTGGAGTGTACTTTATTTGTGACGATGTAGTGTCCATTATTTGTTACGATGGAGCGTCCTTTATTTGTTACGATGGAACGTCCTTCATTGTCAAGCAGGAGTCTTATGTCCTTTATTTGTCTTAGTGAAGTGTCCTTTATTTGTCTTAGTGTAGTGTCCTTTATTTGTCATTGTGGAGTGTCTTTTATTTGTCTCAGTGAAGTGTTCTTTATTTGTCACAATGGAGCGTCGGTGGAGTGTACTTTATTTGTGACGATGTAGTGTCCATTATTTGTTACGATGGAGCGTCCTTTATTTGTTACGATGGAACGTCCTTCATTGTCAAGCAGGAGTCTTATGTCCTTTATTTGTCTTAGTGAAGTGTCCTTTATTTGTCTTAGTGTAGTGTCCTTTATTTGTCATTGTGGAGTGTCTTTTATTTGTCTCAGTGAAGTGTTCTTTATTTGTCACAATGGAGCGTCGGTGGAGTGTACTTTATTTGTGACGATGTAGTGTCCATTATTTGTTACGATGTAGTGTCCATTATTTGTTACGATGGAACGTCCTTTATTTGTTACGATGGAACGTCCTTCATTGTCAAGCAGGAGTCTTATGTCCTTAATTTGTCATAGTTGAATATCATTTTTTGTCATTATAAAGTCTTCTTAATTTGTTATGGTGAAGTGTCTGTTATTTGTCACGATGGAGCGATCTTTTTTGTTATGATGGGGTGTCCTTTATTTTTCCCGATGAAAGGAAAATGTCTTTAACAAGTCAGTAATATCACAGTTCCTATCCATTATTTTGATTTTGGCATTTGTATAGGGACTTTTCGTTCATAACTGTTCTCCGAGTTCGGTTTTTTTTTAATTTATTTTTTTGACTTTTTATGTACCAATGAATTTGTTAATGTTGGGAGATTAGCAAATATAGTTTTATCTTTTGTAGCTGACTATGCGGTATGTTTTATTTTTTTCGTATTTGTAAAGACCGTGCGGTGAACAACAGTTGCTATAACTTCTACGTCATTTGGTCTCTAGTGGTGAGTTTTCTCTTATTGGAAATCATACCACATCTTCGGATTTTTATGCCAACACGTTTAAGGGAGCCAGGATATAGAACTACATGTATGATCAAGGAATGTATAAATAAGTTAATAAGTAAATTAGAGTTCAATTCTGCTGCCGCGTGTTGAAAATGAGTATTATGCTTTCTGCAAGTTAGAAACGCTTGCAACTAATCTTAGAGGAATCCGTAGGTTGCCTGCTGTAAGGCAGAAAATTTCAATGCTATCAATGTCCGATATACCCTTTTATCATTGGCATCCAAATTTTCCGCCCATCAACCCAGTATTAAATGAACCACATGTAAATATTGTATTTATTGATAAATTGTTCTGAACATGCATGTAATATTTGCCACTTGACGCAAAAGCAAACACAACAATGATTCAATCTACAAAACCGGAATGATTACTACGCAGAACATCAGTGATTAAGTGATTGTTTTACACAAAACGTTATGTGTGTAATCAGATGATCTCTCAACTTTCCGAAACCTTAAATAAAAACAGTTGTTAATGTAATTTTCTACTAAATTTGTTTTGATGATTGTTTTTACTTTTGTTAAAAGGAGATACATTGTACCAAAGAAACACGCAAACTCACAAGTCGAAATTAAACTTATATCGATGTGTCATAATAAAGGGAAAAAAAAAACAAAAAAAAATAAATTTTATGATAGAGACCACAACACGGAAAATCAAAGACTGAGCAACACTAAAAAGCACCCTAGACTGGAGGTGAACTCTGACTGGCTCTACGTATTGGTAAGCAAATCCTGCTCCACATGTGCAACCCGTCTTGTTGATTATAGAAATAACAGCCTGATGACTAGTCACATTCGGTGTGTCACGTTCGGGTAAAAGAGGACGACATTGTGGATACGATGATCTGAACATATCCGAAACTTCGAGAGAAGCAAATGCAGTTTACTGATAAAAAATTCTTATCAATCCATTCATCAAAATTGAGTAAAAAAGGAGGTGAACTTTATAAAGAACGATGAATATTGCGTGGACAGTTTATTCATATCATGCTATCGATGCATCACACGCCAAGTAAGATGTAAGGGAATAGGACTCGTTCGGTCAAATAGCAAAATCGAGTATTTTGGTACTTTTTTTCTTGAAACAAAAAGCAAACTATTACGATCCAGCGGATCACTCACCCTTTCTACTTTATGTGGATTTAAGGATGTCCTTTTTTTTTGTGAAATCATAACAATAATATAGATTTTAAAATTGCTACCATAAATTAAAAAAAAAAATCAGTTTTCTAACATTTGAACCTATAATAACTACTTATCCATAAAAAAGGTCTGCATAGAATAAAACCGTTTTCCTTTAAATCAAAAACATTTTGGATATCTTCCAGAAAGATAAAGGAATATGGGTAAAGGAAAGGGAGGAATATAAATAATGGACAAGAACATGTTAAAACCCGCCACATTCTGTAGGTATGTGCCTGTCCCATGTCAGGAGCCTGTAATTCAGTGGTTGTCGTTTGTTTATGTGTTAAATATTTGTTTTTCGTTCATTTTTTATGCCTCTTTATGGGCATTATGTTTTCTGTTCTGTCTGTCCGTCAGTCCGTTTGTCCATCCGTCTGTCCCGCTTAAAGTTTTTGGTCGAGGTAGTTTTTGATGAAGTTGAAGTCCTTAGTAAACATGTTCTCTATGATATGATCTTTCTAATTTTAGTACCAAATTAGAGATGTCATACCATTTTCATGGTCCACTGAACATAGAAAATGATAGTGCAGTTGGTGTGTACTTGGGACACATAAATTATGCCGTTAGTTTTCTCGTTTTAATTGTTTGACATTGTCATTTCGGGGTCTTTTATAGCTGACTATGCGGTATGGGATTTGCTCATTACTATAGGCCGTACGGTGACCTTTAGTTGTTAAATTCTGTGTCATTTGGTCTCTTGTGGGGAGTTGTCTCATTGGCAATCATACCACATCTTTTTTTTTATAAGAATAACAATTGATAAATTTAGTTGGTACTGTTTAAAACGTTATTTACAGTACGAGGAATTAAAATTTTTGCAATGCCTATACAATCAATATTTGTACTAGCATTGACAAAAAAAATACTATGATATCGAAACTGAAAGCTTACTAAAAACGCTAGACTCACTTCTTTAAAGAACCTAGCTTTTTTCGGCAGTGCACACTAAATTTAGGGATTGATCCAGATTATGTAAAATACAAATTAAATCAGTGACAAAGAGATGAAGACCGTTATTCATATGTAGGAGTTGGCTAATGAGTCCATAACTTAAAACGTGCTATAACTTAGTTAAAATAATGCAATATTAATTGTAGTAATGTACATAATAAAAGTAATCCAATTTTATGTGAGATTAATTTCTATAATTTATACTTGATAATACAATTTATTGACAATCTTCTTGTTAAAATATCAATCTGACTGTTTACTCCAAGATCTTATGTTCTTCTATATGTATTCATTTAGGGGTTTGCGTATCGTCCAACAAACAGAATAGTTTCCGAATTGTTATCCCGTATGACGAACATGAATGGATGGTCAGCTACAAACTGAAATGGTCCGCCAACTGACCCTCCCATCAATGCAAACGTTGTAGCAGCAGCAGCTTCCGTTCCCTGTTCTGTAACTTCAATGAATGACTTATGGCGGGCGTCATTCACATAAACTGGTTTTAAGGTTGTCATCTTCGAGAAATTTGCCGTCTGCGGGTCAAATATTTCAGTAATTCCTAATGCTGAGAGTACCTGTTTTAAATCATACTTAGCTTCAAATTTGAATTTTGGAATTCTGATTATTGTATCCCGTCGCCACATCCTGGAAAACAGACTTTTAAATTTTGTCATAGTAATTTTACTTTCAAGTTGAGGAAGTCCATTTGCATCATTCGGTAATACAAATATCATTGATAAATTATTCCCTGTATATTGAAGTTGCAGAATCTTGCAATTCAATTCAGTGTTTTCACCGGCTACCACATAACGTTGGTCATACATCATATCAACTTGTTTTTGCTGGTTAGATTCGTCCAGAAAATTCCTCTTTGTTGTGTTATTCGGGTTAAACTCTTTATTCCAAGTACCTTTAAAGTAAATTGCATTTACTAAAACCATAACAGTTCCTGAAGTTATAGTATTAGGTGGCAACATATTCTTGATTTTATCGTTCGTTGCGTTAGCAATCCAATTATTGATGCTGATTCTTGATTGATCAGGTGCCGATTTAAAATCAATGCGTTTTAAACCACTACCGTAGTATTGTAAAGCATTCGCAGTAAATGTGTTCAACACATTTAATTTGTTATCTCCAAAAAGTCTGTTACCAATCAAAAGCTGTACTCCATTCTCTTTTAGTGAGGACAGTTTATCGTTGAGACGTTTATATCCCATGTTGACATCACTAGTTATGTTATTTTTGAACAGTGAAGATCTCATTTGTTTGTTTGTAGTTCCACCAGTCCCGAGCATTAGTAGCATCAGTGCGCTTGTTATACTATATGGGGAAATCAATTCATTTCCACTTTTTTCCACTGCATTGTACAAAGAAAAGGATAAGTCACCGACGGCATTTTCGAAGGCAATATTAGTTGCCATTTTTAAGCTGTTAAACTAACTGTTTTTACTAAAAACGGTTAGTAAAAGAATGAGAAAGCTTTCTTTCTTATATACCACCGAGTGACGGTAAATTACATTACGAAATGATACATAATTATTATTGCGCAGATTGTTCTATATCGTTTTAAAACATGACCTTATACATGTTATGGTTGCACAAAACACAAAACGGTAATAAGTTTTTACGAAATTTGTGTTTTTTAATTGTGCACGTGAGAAATGAGACTTAAGGGAAATTACCTGAAAGTACCAAAATAATAATACAACTGTACATGCGTTATATTCCATAGCAAAATCCTACCGGCATTCTGTTCAATGTAATGCATTTTCAAATTCTACGCACTTATTTATGAAAAGAAAACTAACTTATGAGGAACATTTCTATCTATCTTGGAAAAAAAAAAGAATCTCCAAGAACTTCGACTGGTCTTATTCGTTATGTACATGTACATATATTGATTTAAAAAATAAGAATTAACTTTTTTAATCCAACAATTTTTTCAAAGAAACACAGTTTGTACAAATAATGGGAGTGTAATAAATAGTTTTGGATAAATAATAAAACATGTTTACTAATTTTAAATGTTTGGAGCAATTTATTGTTAACATAAGACTCATACCCTTGACATCTTTACTTTGTGGATGCGTTTAAAAGAGGGACGAAAGATACCAAAGGGACAGTCAAACTCATAAATCTAAAACAAACTGACAACGCCATGGCTAAAAATAAAAAAGACAAACAGAAAAACAATAGTACACACGACACAACATAGAAAACTAAAGAATAAACAACACGAACCCCACCAAAAACTAGGGGTGATCTCAGGTGCTCCGGAAGGGTAAGCAGATCCTGCTCCACATGTGGCACCCGTCGTGTTGCTTAAGTGATTACAAATCCGGTAAATAGTCTAATTCGGTAGGTCATATTCATGAAAGGGAAGGGGATTGTAGTTACGACGTAAGGAACATATCCGATATCATTTGTGAAACGGTTATTCCATAACGGTCAACCAACTCGTGATGGCGTCCGTAAAATTTACGAAGGGGTAGATTTCAACTTTACCATTTGGAACTCTTGGTTTAATAGCTTCCTTGTGAGCAGCAAACCTCTATCAAGAAAATCATGATAGGAAATGCAAGCACGGGAATATCGTATCAATTGGGAGATATATACCCCGTATGCAGGTGCTGCTGGAATGTTGCTACTTAGAAATGGAAAGTTCACAATTGGAAAGCTGAAATCATCTCTTTTGTCGTAAAGTTTTGTTTTCAACCGACCCTCATTGTCCATTTCTAGATGTAAGTCAAGATATGAAGCCGACTTAACTGTATCTGTAGTATCCTTTATCTCTAGTTCGATTGGATAGATGCGTTCCACATAGTCACCAAATTTTGAATTCTTTAGTGAAAGAACATCATCTATATAGCGGAAAGTAGAGTTAAAGGATATTGCTAACTTCTTATCTTTCTTCCTAAGAAGTTCCTGCATGAAGTCAGCCTCATAATAATAAAGAAACAAGTCGGCGAGTAGAGGAGCACAGTTTGTTCCCATTGGAATGCCGACAGTCTGTTGAAAAACACGTCCTCCGAACGTAACAAATATGTTGTCAATCAAGAAATCAAGCATCTTGATAATATCAGTTTCAGAGAATTTTTTGTTTGAATCAGAGTGATTCTTTACAAAGTAGGATTTATCCCTCCCTAAGACAAGATACTTGTATCTACGTTGGCCATTCTTTTTTATGAAGCAAAGTAATATCAACTCTTTCAATTTATGTTTTAGTTTGGAATGTGGAATACTTGTGTACAGGGTAGAAAAGTCAAATGTTTTAATACTGTTACAAGATGAAAGAGAGTTAGATTGTATGTACTCTAAAAGATCTTTTGAATTTTTAAGTATCCACATCTGATTCACGCCACCTCTAGAATAAGCAGTTTCACAATAACTTTGAAGCCCGTCTTTGATTGCTGATAAAATAGATGTTAATAATTTAGAAAGAGGTTTTAAATTTGAGAAAAAAATTATGTGTATGAATTGTTACTAACAAACACCTCTTTAAAATATTTTTGAATTTCAGAGTTAATAAACATTTTGACTATTATTTTTTTCTACTTTTTGATTGGAAAAGGTTAACAGACGATCAAGTCTGACGATTATGTTTCATGATTTATTGTTTTTTTTTAATGAATGTGTCAAAATGTCAAAGAAACAACAATCCGACCAAAGTGAAGAAAAACAACACAAGACCCCTTATTGGTCTTCGAAGCAGCGAGAACATTCCATACCTGTAGGGGGGCTTCAGCTGGCCCCTAAAAAATAATGTACAAAAAGTTTCAAACATGCATGTCCTACCTATGTAATGAAACACAAACAAGGTCTATGATCACTACATTTGTTAAAAGTCTAAAAACGTATTAATTTACCTCGGTAAAATACGTGTATTTATCTTTTATTGTTTCATCAGACACATTTCCAATGTAACCCATCTTACATGATTTAATAAAACTGATAACTTTCTATAAATTCTTCGTAGAAACTTGCACACATGATTTAAGTGTGGAATGTGACATAACATTTACATCAAGGTCGCCACGTGATCATATGTTATCAAGGACATCGCACAGTTATCCTGCTTACATAATAATATCAATGTAACATTGTTATACATTTACAAATTTTAATACACAATTATGTTTTAAAATACTAATACAAATGTATTGCATAATAGTGTTCGTAGAATAAGAATGCAATGTCTATGATTAATACCTCATGCAAAAAAGAGAGATATTTCTTGGAAAGTATTCGGTGTGAGCCAAGGCTCCGTTTTGAAGACCGTACTTTGACCTATAATGGCTTACTTTTACAAATTGTGACTTGGATGAAGAGTTGTCTAATGACACTCATACCACATCTTCTTATATCTATTGTATATGATGATACAAAAGACGACAAAACTCGCAACGTATTACATCGCCAAGGTAAAAGTACACAATAATGTAATACGTTTCAAAGTAATATCCTAAAAAATATTGAAGTATTACTTCAAAATTATCATCTGTTGGATTCATTAAAGAAGTGTTTTTTTTTATATACGTAATGCATATGAAATTCATATTTGCAACGGCAAAGTATGAAATATAAGGATTCCACACATGTATAATAAGTGCTTTGGTAAAACAAAATTATTCTTGAAGTACATTTTGATTTCAGAGTGTATCTCTGTTTGTGAAATACACTTTGCATTGATGTGAAAGTTCCCATAATTCACTGTTTTAAATGTCAATATCATTATCGTATCGATGGATGATATACTGTTAGCAGACATAGCTCATTTCTGTAAAATACTCCCAATACAAATGTTGATGAGTGACGACAGACATGCGAAACTAATAGACCACTTTCGAGTTCATCCGTCACCGGAAAAAACTCGTCAATTATACGCGCCTTTATCATCGTCATTTGTGCGTTTAGGGGCGTCGTCACTTCCTTCCAATGTTGAGCGAGTGGTTGGAAAACTATAATTCTATATTGTACGAATTATTCGGCAAATTGAATTCTCAAAATTGACAATCAACACTGCTGTCATTAGGGAAATGTCAGTAAGTACCTACAGAGCAACCATTATTTCTAGTTTATCCTGCACAAAGACGATCACTAAGACGCTTGATGAACGTAAATAGTGCAGGGATACAGGCTAGCCCATCTATCTGGTAAATGACGTCATAAAGGCGTGTATAATTGACGAGTTTTTGCCGGTGACGGATGAACTCGAAAGTGGTCTATTAACACAAGATATGTTACTTTTTTTTATTTAGAAAAACAGATCAAGTCAGTCATTGACTGGATAACCGGAATATTTTTTTCAATTCTATATGGTGCTGAAAAATACACATACATTTCAAGTACTGTTTCAAGATATCATAATAGAACGTATTCTCATTACCCATGTTTGTCTGTTTTAACAATTGTGTAATATATTTTCTTTGTTCCATTGTGCTGACATGACGAGGTTAAAAATATCAAAATCAGCCTGCATGTAAAAATATATGTTGAAATTATACACTAGGGTATATAATCATGGAAAAATTATACACAAGGATACTTTATGTTATCTGCATCAAGCTGAAATTATGCTTCCAGCGAATAATACAATGACGGATACCAAGTGAAAGTAAGAAAATGACCTTGTATTTGGAAAAAGAAAACTGTCTCTATCAAAATTTACACAATTTACCTGAATGGTTTTTCTGTTTCACACTCAGTTTTTTACAGAATGGCAACACTTTTGTACATTTACTCATCGGAAAATCTACACGCCGGAATAAAAGTGCGCTTTCAAGTGCAGGAAGAATAGAGAGGGCTATTTGAAGTGTACATGAAGTTGCGGTTTTGTTTATAATTTTATTATAATAACGATGCCACGTCCAGTTAAGATGAGGACGTTAAGTCATATACCTTGTGTAGAGCTAGTGCCATGCTCTTATTGCGTTCAAAAAGCTTTAATACTTTTCGGACAGCAATTGTTTCAGTTTGAAAGGGCTGAATATTTTACATTTATATAGAAATAATAAAGCGATGGTTTATTAGTTCTATTGTCGCTGATGTCACATGGTGTTATCAAAGCAAATTAATCTGGATCACAACACATTTCAAAAGCACATGTGCGTTTATAATTACTTCCCCGTTACAGAAAATTAAAAACAGTCAATGATGCCCTATTTGTTTTTTTGATTGAGGAAAAAACAGTCTGGGCAGTTACAGTCTAACGATCGAGTGTAAAACCCTTGCAAAATGGATCGTATTGCTGGTTGTATAATAACGATGCCACGTCCAGTTAAGATGAGAACGTTAAGTCATATGCCTTGTGTAGAGCTAGTGCCATGCTCTTATTGCGTTCAAAAATGCTTTAATATTATTCGGACAGCAATTGTTTCAGTTTGAAAGGGCTGAATATTTTACATTTATATAGAAAGTTTCATAATAACGAATGAAGATATAAGCAAGGTAAATTGTCGCCATAATTGGATTTCGACCGATGCAATATTGTGATCAAACGACCGGTTGATTTAACTATTTATTCGATGTGTAGTCTGGTTCAGAATTAATAATAAAGCGATGGTTTATTGGTTCCATTGTCACTGATGTCACATGGTGTTATCAAAGCAAATTAATGAGGATCACAACAAATTCCAAAAGCATATGTGCATTTACGATTACTTCCCCGTTACAGAAAATTAAAAACAGTCAATGATGCCCTATTTGTTTAAACGCATTTTAATTTCACTGGCCGGTCAATTGTGATCTCTGTGCGTGGCGAGCTGTGTATTAAATCCGATCGTATATATAAAAAAAAAAAATGATATGTGTTGCCAGCTTTTTTTTCCCATTTTTTTGCCAGAAGGTCGCAATTGTCTTCTGATACTCAAACAATCAAACTGGTCACGGAAATGGCGTTATATCAACTAAAAAAAAACCACCAAACAACCAAACAAACAAATAATTGTACCCTTAAGCTTTATAGTAATATCTCAGATCAATGCATACAAAATTAATCATTAATCCATAATCTCATAAAAAAAATATCGTAGCTATGCTGTGTTTATTTTTGGCAAAAACCGAAGAACAAACCAGTAATGCAAAGTAAAGTTATACATTTGTAAATATATTTATTACTGTATTACGCTGCCTATTTGCATACATTATCGCGTGTTCAAGTTAGATTTATTGTAAATGAAACGTCCCCAATGATGATGGAGGAAAAAACCCAGAATGGGCAGTTGCAGTCTAACGATCGAGTGTAAAACCCTTGTAAAATGGATCGTATTGCGGTTTGTATAATAACGATGACACGTCCAGTAAAGATGGGGACGTTAAGTCAAATGCCTTTTGTAGAGCAAGTGTCATGCTCTTATTGCGTTCAGAACCTTTGTACCAACTTTTTGAAGGGTTGTAGGTGGCCTGTTGCAAGGCTTAATCTCTGACCCTGTTCAACACATCCTCAGTTGCCAGTGCTGGCATTATTGAAGTCAGTTTGGGAGAAGTCGCACATGACACAAGACAAATTGATTTTAGGGAAATATGCATATATATATATATATAAAGAGCAAACTATTTTTTCCTATGTGTTTCGTTTGAATATATGTTTTCTCTCGTGGTTAGGAAGTTGAATATTTGCCCTTCAATTTAAAACAATTAATTATAATTATGAATTATATTGCACAGAACGTCATGCGTTGAGCAGAGACCTCTCAGCCTTCCGACATGATAAACAATACCAGTTCTTTATCATGTTTATGGTTGCTGAATCTATAGTTTCGATAATTTTTGTATACTATTGTTTGAAAAAAATGTGACGAAAAATACTATACGGACACTCAAACTCAAGTTGAAAACGAACTGACAACACCGTGGCAAAATAATTGAAAAAAAGACCAACAGACAAACAACAGCAAACAAAACATAACATAGAAACAATCAAATTTAAAACTGAGCAGCACGAAAAAGCACCATAAACCGGGGTAATCTCAGGTTCTCAGGAGGCTCAAGCTGATCCTGCTCCACACGTTGCACTCGTCGTGTTGCTGATGTAAGTAAAAACCCGGTGATAAGTCACATTCGGTAGGTTACATTCGGAAAAAAAGAGGACGAGATTGTGGTTACGACGATCTGAACTCCACCAGAACCAAAAGTAGTGTATCGATATACAAATCGTATAATTCCGTTAATAACATCAACTTCAAATAAAAAGGGAGGGAACTCTATAAAGAACGATGAATGATACTTTTACAGCCTAATCACATCATGCTTTAGATGTATCACACGCCAAGTAAAATGTAAAAATAAGGAATAGGATTTTTTCGGTAAGCAAAGTCGTGTATTTGTGTGCTTTTTTTTCTTGAAACAGAAAGCAAACTATAAAGGTCCAGCGGATCACTCAAAGATCTTCTACTTAATGTGGGTTTAATTCTTGGTTTTCTCTTGTTTACTAAAGGTAGTGTTTTTATTATGTTGATTGTATATTTCTGTATACTCAATATTGCTTCATCCTAAGCATATCTACAGATAAAAGAAATCGGATTATAAAATGAACTGTATATTTATGCAATAAGAAAAATGTATATACTTTCATGACTATGACACCCATCCATGAAACTAATAAAATAACAAAAGAAGTTTAACATGTATAGGTCGATATTGTCATCAAAAGCCGGATTTTTATGATATACCTTAAGTCTTTTAAACAGCAAAATTACTTCCTGAAAGTTAATATTAAATGACAAATAAGATGTTATCTACATGAAGAATGAAATAAAAAAACTCAGGGATTGCAAAGTTGCCAATTGTATCAATATCGATGAAAGACTAACAACGCAATAGCAGAACGGAAAAGACAAAACTACAGATAATACTACTGTTAAGCATGAGTTTTTGTGTTATTAAGTGTTGAAACCTTCATTCATAGTTGAAAAGTATCTGAGGAAACATAAAGGAATTTCCAATGAAAAATAACAGGTCCACCACCCTTTGACCACAACAAACTCATTTTGGATATGTTCAAAAGAGATAAAGGATTAAGGGTAAAGGGTAAAGGAATGAGTATAAATAATGGATAAGACCATAAATGGGCAAATTTTATTAGTACTGTTAACGTTATTGAGACTACGAAGAATCTATATATATTTCGTAATACTTATAAAAACAATACATGAACAAATATTGAAAATGAAATACCACGAACTCAAAACTGAATTGTAACTCAAACAGCTAGACTCAATTCTTTAAATCACATTTAGTAAATCACATTTAGGGATGGACCCAGCTTTTCTCGGGAGGTATATCACATTTAGGGATAGTCCCGGATTTTCAGGGAGTGTAAGTAAAGGCAACAGTAGTATACCGCTGTTCAAATAAGAAGTTTCTACTTTCATCTGTCCCGACGAGAGATAATATAGGATATTTGAAATAAAAATGAAAACAGAGACAATGAGATGAAGACGGTTGGTCATATGCACGAATTGATAAACGAGTCGAAAACGTAGAACGCGCTATAACCTAGTTACCTTTAATAAATAATGCAATACTGATTGAGGAAATGTATGTAATAACAATAATACAATTTAATTTGAAATTAAGCTGACAAATTTACTGAAAATGTCATTTACTTATAATTGATTATACATTTTATTGACAATAGTCTCGTTAACATATCAATCTGAGTGTTTACTTTCAGGTCTGATGCTATACTATATGTATTCGTTTATGGATTTCCGTACCGTCCAATAAACAGAATAGTTCCCGAATTGTTATCCCGTATGACAAACATGAATGGATGGTCAGCTACAAACTGAAATGGTCCACCACCTGAACTTCCCATCACCATCTCAACCGTTGTAGCAGCAGCAGCTTCCGTACCCTGTTCTGTGACTTCTATGTATGACTTATGACGGGCGTCACTTACATAAACTGGTTTCAAGGTTGTCATCTTTGCGAAATTTGCTGTCTGCGCGTCAAATATTTCAGTAATTCCTAATGATGTAAGTACTGGTTTTAGATCATACTTAGCTTCAAATACGAACTTTGGAATTCTGATTATTGTATTTCGTCGCCACATTCCAGAAAACAGACTTTTAAATTTTGTCATAGTTATTTTACTTTCAAGTTGAGATAGTCCATTTGCATCATTCGGTAAAAGAAATATCATAGATACTTTATTTCCCGTATATTGAAGTTGCAGAATTTTGCAATCCAACTCGGTGTTTTCACCGGCTACCACATTACGTTGGTCATACATCATATCAACTTGTTTTTGTTGGTTAGATTCGTCCAGAAAATTTCTCTTTGTTGTGTTATTTGGGTTAAACTCCTTATTCCAAGTTCCTTTAAAGTAAATTGCATTCGCTAAAACCATTACAGTTCCCGGAGTTATAGTACTCGGTGGAAACATATTGTTGATTTTATCTTTCGTTGCATTTGCAATCCAATTATTGATGTTGATTCTTGATTGATCAGGTGCGGATTTAAAATCCATGCGTTTTAAACCACTACCGTAGTATTTTAAAGCATTCGCAGTAAATGTGTTCAACACATTTAATTTGTTATCTCCAAAAAGTCTGTTACCAATCGAAAGCTGTACTTCATTCTCTGTTAGCGAGGACAGTTTATTGTTGAGACGTTTATATCCCATGTTGACATCACTAGCTATGTTATTTTTGAATAGTGAAGATCTCATTTGTTTGTGTGTAGTACCACCAGTCCCGAGCATGAGTAGCATCAATGCACTTGTTATACTATATGGAGAAATCAATTCATTTCCACCTTTTCCCACTGCATTGTACAAAGAAAATGACAATTCACCAACGGCATTTTCGAAGGCAACATTTGAAGCCATTTTTTTAGCTGTTAAGCTGTTTTCACAAAAACACGTTTAATACAAAAATGGGAAATCTTTCTTTCTTATATACCATCAAATAACGGTAAATACAATTACGAAATGATATAAAAATAATACTATTGCGCATGCGGTTTCGTGTCACTTTAAAACATGACCTTACACTTGTTTTGGTTACACAAAACACAAAACGGTAATACGGTTTTACGCAATTTGTTTTTTTATATGCATGTGAGACATGAGACTTAAGGGGAATTACCTAAAAGTGTCCAAATAAAAATATGACTGTACATGGATATATTTCCATAGCAAAATAATTCCTGCAGTTTGTTCAATGAAATATATTTTTTATTCTACGCATATATTAATGAAGATAACATATGAGGAGAATTTCAATATAACATGCCAAACAAAATCTCCAAAAAGCCGAAGCTCATTCTTTATATATCTATTCACTTCTAAAATGAAAAGCAACGTATTTAATAATCAAATAAATTTTTGCCTCCAATCACTATTTGATAATACATAAAGAAAGATCCATAAATGGTTGTAGATAGATAAATCTGAATGGTTGCACGCATGTATTGCATACATTAGATTCAGACCGTTTAGACCTTTACTTTGTTGGCATGTTTTCATTTGAGGAAAAATATGTGTGTCTTATTCGAACACATCTTTTGAAAGTTTTTGAATATCTGAGTGAAACATTCTGATAATTCATTTAAAAAAAAAAAAAAGTGAATTAGAGGATTAAGTCTGACGATTTCGTTCCATGATATATTATTTTTTTAATAAGCATGTTTTACCCAATAGTTTATAAATGGAACTCTACCAAGAGCGTTGATCCCTGTTTTTGTTAAAATTCTACAAACGTTTTAATCTATCTCGGTAAATCATTCTTTAAATACGTGTATTTATCTTTAATTGTTTCACCCGAAACATTTACTATATAACCCAATTTACATGACTATATATATAAATACATATAATAAATTTCTATAAATTCTTCGCCGAAACTTACACACATGACTTAGATGTGGAACGTGACATAACTGCTTCATCAAGGTCGCTATTAGATTGTATGTTATCAAGGACAGCGCACAGATGTCCTGCTTACATGATATTATCAATGTAACATATTGTCATACATTTAAAAACTTCAATACACAAGCCTTTTTAGAATATTAAAATTACATAATAGTGTTTGTAGAATATCAATATAAATGAATATTTCTCCTGCAATAATGAGAGAGAAAACAAGGTATGCTGAACCTTGTAAATGCACAAGATGACACAAAAATGAAAGACTAGAAACGTATTTCAGCTCAAAGAAGAAGTACAAAATGATGTGGCAATTGTGTAATTCAAAGTAATATTTTGAAGAAAAAAATATGTATAATTTCAAAATTATTACCTGTTGGGTTATGAAAGAATTGTTTTTTTTTTATATAAGGAATATTGAATTCATTTTGGCAACATTCACTTAAAGAACAGGACGATACGTAAGGATTTCAGACATGTATAATAAATACTTTTGTAAAACAAAATTATTCTAGAGGAAGTGCTTTTTTTCAGAGTGTACCACTGTTTGTGAAATATACTTTGTATTAATTTGAAAGTTCTCAATAAGCAGTGTTTTTAATGTCAATGTCGTTTCATTATCGTATCGAGAGTTGTTATTCTGATGGCAGACATAGCTCATTTCTAGAAAATATTCCAAGTTCAATGTTGCATTTTTTTAAAGGAAAACCGAGCAAGACAGTCATTTACTTGAAAACCGGAATATGTTTTCAATTTTATATGGTGTTGAAAAGTGGTTCGTACAAAATAATCTCATTTACTTGTCTCTTTACAAACAAATACCCATTTTTGTTTGTTTTGACAATTGTTTGATACATTTTATTTGTTCCATTTTACTGACATGAAGGGGTTAGTAATATCAAAATCAGCTTGAATATAAAAGTATATGTTGATGTGGAAATAATACACTAGGGTATTTTGTCCTGGAAAAATAATACACAAAAACACAAAGGATAATTTATGCTATCTACAGCTGGCTGAAGATATTAATCAAGCGAATACGTCAATGACGGACACAGCATTATAGTAAGAAATTACCCAGTGCATGAAAAAGTAACCTTTGATAATCAAAATAAACACAATCTACCTGTGTATTTGTTCTGATTTGCCCTTTGTATTTACGGACTGAAAACCTACAGTTAGTTTACTCATCTGAAAATCTACACCCCGGACGAAAAGTATCGTTAATGTTTGGCTTCTCCGTGTTCTGTATATGTTTGTCCCCGGACTAAGATTCTTTGGTTCAGTGGTTATTGTTAATTGCTGTCTATTAACTTTGTTTTCTATTTGTTGGTTAAACATACATATTCCCGTTGGTGTTTTTGTTTGAATTGCGTCACATGTTTGTCATGCCAAAGGCCTTTTGTAGCTCACTAAGAGGTTTTGCTCATAATTGAGGGCATACATAGTTGCTTACATTCAACTCGTTTTTTCACCGTAAGGCCTTCAAAAACGAGAAAAACCCATACCGTAAGGTCGGCTATAAAAGGCCCCGACATGAAAATATGGAACAATTCAATGGAGAAAACTAACGGCCTAATTTATAACAAAACAGTTTACGAAAAAAAAAATGACAAACATGAACTAGTATGTCAACTGTGATCTTTGCGCGTGGTTAGGTATGTACTACTCCGATCTTATATAATTGATTTGCATGTAATGCCAGTCTTCTTTGCAGAAGGTCGGTTCTTCTCTCATGATACTCAAACAATCAAACTGATAGCAGAAATGGCGTTGAATACAAACAAAAAACGAACAAAAAACAAACAAGCTTACCACATGTACCATTAAGCATTATCTTACATCAATGAAGACATAATTAATCATTAACCGATTTTTTAATAACAAAAATAAGCATTGCAATTCTGTTATGTTTTCTTTCTGGAATGAATGAAAAACCAACCAATATTTAAAATAAAGGAAGGATATACATTTCTGAATAGATATATTGTATGATGCTGCTTATTTGCGTAAATTATTGCGTGTTTAGGTCACATTTATTGTTAATGATACGTCCCAAGAGTTCTTAGGGAATAGAAGTATGGTTAGAAGTATGGTAAGTTTTAATCCAATTATTGATGTTGATTCTTGATAGATCTGGTGCCGATATAAAATTCATGCGTTTTCAATCGCTACCGTAGTATTGTAACATGGTAAAGCATTCGCTGTAAATGTGTTCAATACATTTAATTTGTTATCTCCAAAACGTCTGTTACCAATCGAAAGCTGTACTCCATTCCCTGTTATAAGTGAAGACAGTTTATCGTTGAGAAGCTTATATCCAAGATTGACATCACTAGCTATGTGTTGTTTGAATAGTGATGATCTCATTTGTTTGTTTGTAGTACCACCAGTCCCAAGCATCAAAAGCATCAATGCGCTTGATAAACTATATGGAGAACTCAATTCATTTCCACCTTTTTTCCAGGTATTGTACAAAGAAAGGGATAAGTCACCAACGGCATTTTCGAAGGCAATATTAGATGTAATTTTTAAGCTATTAAGCTGTTTTTACTAAAAACAATAGCTCTCCTACTTACATACCACCAAATGATGGTAAATACCATTCAGAAAGGATCTACAAATAACACTATTACGCATATTGTTCTATGTTGTTTTAAAACATGACCTTATACTTGTTAGGGTGGCAAAAAAACACAAAATGGGATAACAGTTTTACGCAATTTGTTGTTTTTATATTACTAGGACGCCCCTGCTGGCCTAACTCAAAAACAATGCATTGGATCTGGCTGCAAATCGACCTTCATCTGTGTTTTATGGTACTTAGCATTGTGTATAAGTTTTAAAACACTTGGTTGAGGCAAACCGAAGTTAGAGAACAGAAGCCGATTTCCACATTTTTTTCGGTTAAAAAGGGATATTAGTCTTGAATAACAAAAGTTACGGTACTCAAATTCCAACTTGATCTGTGTTTCGTTAATAAGCATTTGTATAAATCTCGTAAAATTTGGTTGATAAAAACTAAAGTAAGAGAGCGGAAACCAATTACGAATGGGTGTACGGACGTACATTGGTAAAGCCTAAAGGCCCCGTCGCCGTTCGGCGGTGGCATAATAAGGAAAATGCCATTAAGACAAATGAACATCATTGAAGTATAATAAAATGCGTTTTAAGTTCACAGACGGTTGGACGAACGAATGTCGTTTAGTGACGACAAATAGGTTAGGCTAGCTAAACCCGATCGAATTGAATAGAAATGTGTTCCGTTTTATAAACTCTAACATAAATTCTGAAAATCGTAAATATATTTTTTTGTTCAGCATGCCGATGTGTATAGGGAGCTGCCCCCTCCCCAAATCCTGGATCCACAACTGATTTCAAGTATTTACGTGCTTAGAACCAGCCCTTTGTATGAGTGGCTGAAAATTGTATGCATTTATATGAATTGGGGGGGGGGGTCTCTTTCCAGCCGCACTTCTGTACCCATTTTTAACCGAAAACCGAAGTAATCACTCCACCCTTTTCATGTTGAATTGGTGCGGTTCCCCGGAAGGAAAACCTCTTGACGTGTAAATCAAAATCTGTTGTTAAATTGCTGAGGGCGTCAAGGGAATGTGTATCACCAAGTGTTTCAGTGTAAGGTCAATATTTACCGTATCTGCTACGAAATATAATTTAATTTTGCCGGGCAGACGTGCAATGACGGAAATGATGACGGCACGTAAATTTCAGAGCCGAACGTCGTGAAGGACAGTTGATCCGAACTGTCTTTTTTCCGATTTTAACCCCCAAAAGATGTTGAAATGAACACATAATAAATTACGCTATTCATTTAGTAATATAGATGCACGTGAGACGTACGACTTACGGGAAATTACCTTAAAGTGTCCAAGTACAAATATGACTGTACATGCATATATTTCCATAGCACGATAATTTCTGCGGTTTGTTCAATGTAATATAGTTTTGCATTCTACACACATATTAATGAAGATAAAAATGAGAAAAATTTCAATATATCATGCCAAAACAAATCTCCAAAAAGCCCCGAAGGGCATCATCCGTCATATATTTTTTGATTTCTAAAATGAGACGCAACTTATTTAAGAATCTTATACACTTTGCAATCACTCTGTGTTAGTTAATAATAAAAGTTCCATAAATGGTTGTAGATAGATAAACACAAGTATATTGATTCTAAACGGTTGAACACATTTATTGCATACATGACCTTTAGACCATCTAGACATTTACTTTGTGGATACGTATACATTCGAAAAAAAGTATGCGTGTCTTATCTATTACAAGTTTGTAAATATCTGAGTTAAACATTTTGATATTTGATATTTTATTTAAAACAAGTTAACTCCCGTTTAAATGGTTTTACATTAGTCATTTGTGGGCTTTTTATAGCTTGCTGTTCCGTGTGAGCCAAGGCTCCGTGTTGAAGACCGTACTTTGACCTATAATGGTTTACTTTTACAAATTGTGACTTGGATGGAGAGTTGTCTCATTGGTACTCATACCACATCTTCTTATATCTAATTAGAGATTTAGGTCTGACGATTTTGTTTCAGGATCTATTATTTTTGAATATGCATGTTTTACAATAGTAAAGAGATGGAAAGTTAACCATTAGCGTTGATCTCTTTTTTTGTTAAAATCATACAAATGCATTATTTAGTATCAGACTCCAAGATTTGTTCTAAATCTTATGACTTGTATATGAATGACTTAATTTATTGTACTATGTGATGCTTACTATATTTAATATTGATTTTACTTATACCTATATACTGTATTTCTCTTGGAATAAAGAATATATATATATATTATTCAGCTCGGTCTCGGTAAATCCGTCTTTAAATTTTTTTTTAATCTTTTATTGTTTCATCCAACACATTTCTCATATAAACCAACTTAAATGACTAAATAAAACAAATACATTTCCATAAATTCTTTGCCGAAACTTGTACACATGACTTCGGTGAAGAACGTGACATAACTGTTACATCAAGGTCCTGACGTGATCGTATATTATCAAGGACCGCACACAGATATCCTGCTTATATTATATCATCAATGTTATATATTGTCATACATTTAAAAACTTTAATACACTATATGTTGTTTTTAAATATTAGAATTACACAATAGGGTTTGTAGAATATCAATCTCACAATTTCCATGAATATTTCTCTTGCATTAATGTGAGAGATAGGAAAGTATGTTGAGACTTGTAAATGCACATGATGACACAAAAAAGAAGACTAGAAACGTATTACAACGCAAAGAAGAAGTACACAATGGTGTGGCAATTGTGGTTTTCAAAGTAACATCTTGAAAAAAATTGAAGTATTACTTCAAAATTATCATCTGTTGGGTTTATGAAAGGAGTTTTTTTTATACATTGTGCATACTGAATTTATGTTTGCAACGGCTATGGATGAAATATAAGGATTCTAGGACAGACATGTATGATAAATACTTTGATAAAACAAAAGTGTTCTTAAGGAAGTGCATTTTGATTTCGGAATGTACTTCTGTTTGTGAAATATATTTTTGTATTTATTTGAAAATTCTCAATATTCATTGTTTTAAATGCCATTGTCATGATCGTATTTAGAGATCTATGTTATTCTGTTGGCAGACATAGATAATTTCTGTAAAATTATTCCAATTCAAATGTTGATGCGCGAAGACAGACATACGAAACGTTTTAACACAATACATTGTATATGTTAATTCTTTATTAAGAAAACAGAGAAAGACATTTTTTTAAATTTAATTTTATATTGTACAAAAAAAACCCAAACAAACCAACAAGTACTTCGATAGCTATTATATTGAAACTTATTATCTTTACAAATACTCATTTTTGTTCGTTTAACAATTGTTTAATAATTTTTCTGTGTTCCACTTTGCTGACATGAAGGGGTTACAATATCGAAATCAGCCTGCATGTAAACATTTATGTTGATGAGGAAATTGTAATTTATTCGGGAACATGTATACTCAAATAAACGAAGGATAATATATGTAACTTCATCTGGCTGATGTTATACATCAAACGTATAAGTTAATGACGGACACCTAGTGATATTAACTTTTACATTGTAAAAGTAACACTAGTGTAAATTTACTCATTGGAAAATTGGAATAAAACTACACTTACAAGTGCAGCAAAAATGGGGGAAATATTTATACAGCAATTGTGTCAGTTCGAAAGAGCTGTTTATTTTACATAACACTTTCAATAAGTCTGGAACAGACCTGAATCGAATATACCTCTTGACATCAATTTAAACTATGAAATCGAGGAAAGAGAGATATATACTGGTCCAATTAGGAAAGCGGAAATTACAAAAGCCTTGAAAAGATTGAAAAATGGGAAGTCAAGAGGCATAAATGGCATAACAGCTGAGATACTAAAAGCAGATACAATAAATCACCATCCAAAGAATACAGGAAGGAATAGACGAAGAGCTAAGGCAAGAACAAGCTGGCTTCAGAATGGGGAAAAGCACTAGCCAAAACCTCTTCACTTTAGGTGTAATACCACTAAATCATGATACGTCACATCCGGTTGCATACGAAAATAGGTCGAAAAAATATTCCCTTGAATTTGACAGTTGTAGGTAATTAATCCTACATTTTATTGCAGTAAAACATTTCTGGGTCATAAACATATATCTATATGACTTGGGTATTTCAAAGCACCATTATTTTTTTATTTGGGGTTTCTATAGAATATTTTGAAAACTTGAGGTTACATGGTTACTAAAGCTTATATACAGGTTAAATAAGGGGGAAATTTGCTTGGTCAACTTCCAGTGATGGTTATTTTCTTATATCCAATGAAATGTTATGTTAATTTTTTTCTATAGTACTGGACAGGATAAAACTTTAATCATGCCAAGTATTTCTTTATTTGAAACAAAGATAAATTCTGAACAATTTATTGAAAAGTGAAAATTTAACAAAGACTAATAGGGGAAAATCAATGGTGGTATTACACCTAATATGGGAAGCTGTACATGCACCTTTGACCTTGTGAGTACTCTCATGTGTCATAATTTTTTGCTATTTAAGTGAAATATTACAAAAAATGAAATATTCTGAGTGGATTGCGTCTCCAAAACACATTTTATGAGAAAATGTCCTTGAAATGGGACTCTACCGTGAATATTAGTTGACAGACCAAGCCATACTTAGTGTATTGGGGAGCTTTTTCTCCTTATTTCTTATATATTCTGCTATAATAAAAAAAATGTTCCTAAGAAATGCTTTGATAAATATATAGTTATAAGTAAATGAAATTATATTTAAAGCAGTAACAACAAATAATTCCCTAAAAGAGAAGCTTTTTATGTCCCTCTCTGGAACGCGGCGTGAATTTAAGTTTTACGTAAGGACTTATTGAAACCTCCTTGGAAACAGTAAACTTTTATATGGATTGTTCATTCTGCTTGAAAACTTCAATTACTCATTTATTATAACATTTCTATCATAAATGAGTGAAAGTTACCCCATTATTTTTATTTATTGGCCTGAAAAGTTGACATTTTGAGGAAATGAGAGGTATAAATGGACCAAAAGAGACCTAATAAAGAAGACAAAGAGGTCCATTAGTGGTATTTATCATCCTAAATTCACCTTTTGTATCATATTCAACTGTTTGTAGGCAGATGAGATAAATATTTGATCATTTATTGGTCTTCACTGTATTCTATCATAATGCGGCTTGGTAAAGGATTTGTCGAAGAAATTTTGCTCGAATCGCTGTTGATGTCGTCTTTCATTATACTATTCGCAAACTATTGAACTGATTATGACAAAACTTGACAGGAATACTTGAAATAACCAGTATTACAAAATATAAAAGTCATATTCAGTTTATTAAACAGTAATTTTACAGCAATACAATAAAAAACTAAATGAAATGGGATGTAGTAAGCTTGATATACATGTAAGATAGCTGCATAGTTTGATGAAAATCCTAGTTGATTTGAAAAAGTTATTAAACAAATTAAAGTGTACTATCTTTATTTTGTCCAAATTGCAAATCCTAGCTTTTTTTTTACCAAATTTACTTTAATTCCTAAATTTTAAAGCAATACAACAAAAAACTAAATGAAATGGGATTCAGTAAGCTTGATATATATCTAAGATATCTGCATAGTTTGATGAAAATTCAAGTTTATTTGAAAAAGTTATAAAAAAAATTAAAGTGTACTAACTCTATTTTGTCCGAACTGCAAATCCTAGCTTTTTTTACCAAGATTACTTTAATTCTTAAATTTTACAGTTATACAATAAAAAACTAAATGAAATGGGATTTAGTAAGCTTGATATATATGTAAGATAGCTGCATAGTTTGATGAAAATCCAAGTTGATTTGAAAAAGTTATTAAACAAATTAAAGGGTACTATCTCTATTTTGTCCGAATTGCAAATCCTAGCTTTTTTTTACCAAGATTACTTTAATTCTTAAATTTTACAGTAATACAACAAAAAACTAAATGAAATTGGATTCAGTAAGCTTGATATATATGTAAGATAGCTGCATAGTTTGATGAAAATCCAAGTAGATTTGAAAAAGTTATTAAACAAATTAAAGTGTACTATCTCTATTTTGTCCGAATTGCAAATCCTAGCTTTTTTTTACCAAAATTACTTTAATTCCTAAATTTTACAGCAATACAACAAAAAACTAAATGAAATGGGATTCAGTAAGCTTGATATATATCTAAGATATCTGCATAGTTTGATGAAAATTCAAGTTGATTTGAAAAAGTTATAAAAAAAATTAAAGTGTACTAACTCTATTTTGTCCGAACTGCAAATCCTAGCTTTTTTTACCAAGATTACTTTAATTCTTAAATTTTACAGCAATACAACAAAAAACTAAATGAAATGGGATTCAGTAAGCTTGATATATATCTAAGATAGCTGCATAGTTTGATGAAAATCCAAGTTGATTTGAAAAAGTTATAAGAAAAATTAAAGATGCCTATCTGAATTTTTATATAGTAATTTTTATTTTTACATATTGTAAAATTAAATTATTTAATTTCAAAGCAATAAATCAAACTACCTTATAAGCTTGAATTTTGTAAGATCAATATTTAATTTAGTTAGATGGGCTGATTTACACCAGTCAAAACTAAATTTGAAGGTCAAGACTAGTCGAGACAGGTCGAGACTGGTTGAGACTAGTCGAGACTAGTCAAGACAGGTCGAGACAGGTCGAGCCTTGGTCAAGACCATTTCAGACTACACAAAGATCATCAAGTACTGAATCAGACTAATTAAGTAAAGTCGAGATCTAGTCGAGTACACTTAAGTACAGTTAAGTACAGTCGAGACAATGTCGAGACTAGTCGAGTAAAATGTGTGCTCGATTTTACTGGTCGAGCACAAAAACTGGTCAATTCAGACTCTGAGCAGTTTGTAGTGGCATCTTATGGCGTTTATATATCACATTTCTACAATTTGCTCGTGTATGTAACGAAAATACGGATTGTTTGTGTTATTTAAATTTGCTGTTACAAAATATTATAAATTATTATAAATTAAGGAATGTATCTCCCTCATGCAAAGCTCTGATTCCTTTCACGAATTTGACTATACTTTTTGGACCTTTTGGATTATAGCTCTTCATCTTTTATATAAGCTTTGGATTTCAAATATTTTGGCCACGAGCATCACTGAAGAGACATATTTTGTCGAAATGCGCATCTGGTGCAACAAAATTGGTACCGTTGATTTTATAACAACGTATTAGAGATATTTTCACATTATTGAATGTTCAATTAGATGATGAAAATTTAAAACAATTTATGCTTCTGGGAGATAGCAGTGGTCAATCGAACCACACTTTACTTGTAAATTTCTTTTTTATTTTGACAAAATGGTCCTTGTGGAAAATAAGAAACAAAATCAAATATGATAAGATAAAAATGTCAACTACCAATATTTTTAATCGCTGGAAATCATACATGATAACTAATCTGAAATTATGTTATAATGTAATATTATTCTGGTTTAGAGGTGCACTCGATTATGTTATAATGATATATTATTTATTACTACATGTAATATTGCATTCTAGAAAAATGTTCTTTTTCATTCATTGTCATATAAAAGAATAATAAGTATTAAAAAAAACCACCAAAAAACCAACGTATTAGAATGTAGCGAGATAAATTTATGTATTACTGAAAAATTATTACACCAGGGTTTTCGATATCTAGTCAAAACATTTACTTAATTTTATCATCGATACAAGAACACCATTCGTAAATATAATTCAACACACAGACATCTTATACGTTCACATGCAATTTTTTATGGTAATATTCTTTACAAAGCACAAAAATGTCGGCATTTACCTCAAAAACTAACAAAACCTTTAAACAGAATTATTAAGAAGGGATATCGTTACGATACTGTTGTCAGGTCATTAAAGATTGCATATTTTGGCTTTAATATTGATTCAATTATAGGGTCTTTGAATCTTTTATTCTAAAACCAGTTGTTGGTATGATAAGGGTTATGTTCTTCTCATATATTTTATGATGGTCTAATACTAAACCCCTAACGATAGGGATTGCGCTTTATATTCATATGATGAAAACATAATCTTTATATCAGTTTAGTTGAGGCCTTGTGCTGGCATGCCAGTAACTGCGAGTAGTTATTTGTTAATTGATGTATCATTGTCATTTTTGTTTAGTTTGTTTTGTTACCTATTCTGACATCGGACTAGGAATTCTTTTTAACTGAGTTTTACTGTGCCTATTATTGTGTGTTTGTTTTTTTCTACATAGGCTAGAAGTATAGGGGGAGGGTTGAGATCTAAAAAAAACATGTTTAACCCCGCCGCATTTTTGCGCCTGTTTCAAATCAGGAGCCTCTGGCAATTGTTAGCATGTATGATTTTTAATTTTAGTTTCTTTTATATATTTTTCAGTTACGTTTGACGTCCATTATCACTGAACTAGTTTACATATTTGTTTAGGGGCTATATGAAGCACGCCTCCGGATACGGGCATTGAAGACCCATTGGTGTCCTTCGGCTGTTATCTGCTCTTTGGTCGGGTTGTTGTCTTTTTACACATTCCCCATTTCCATTCTCAATTTTAAACTTTAAGAAAACGCAAACAACATAGAACTAAAGATACACACATATAAAACAAAAGTGATGTGGATGAACACCACAAATAAAAACCCGGTGATGTTAAAGCAGAAAGACCTAGAGGATGTTGATACTTTCACTTACCTAGGAGGAATAGTTACAACAAAAGGTGGATGTGACAATGACATTGGACAACAGGTTCAAGAAAGCTAAAGGCCAATTCAGCAGGTTAAGAAAAATATGGTGATTATCAATACTATCATTTAAAACAAAGGTCTGTCAGGTTATTCAATAGCTCAGTCATTTCAGTCCTACTGTATGGATGTGAAACCTGGAAAAAACTGAACAAGACATAAATAAATTTAACACCTTCCAAAAAAGATGTCTGAGACAGATACTGATATGAAGATGGCCTCATACAACATCAAACTAAAACCTCCACATAAGAGCTGGAAGCTAAGTGATGACATAATAGAACGGCGTTGAAAATGGATTGGCCACGTACTCTGGATGAATAACCAACAGAAATGTGGAGTTGCACTGACATGGAAACCAGAAGGAAAAAAAGGAAAGTTGGACGTCCCAAAACAACCTGGAGACAGACTGTAAAGAGACAAAATCAACACCAGTCGCATGGAACAGCTAGGCTACAGCAAGAACAGCAGCTTAATACCGTGTGAAATGATAAACAAGAATCAGGGCCGCAAATGCCGACCGGCATGAAGAAGATGGATGAGGTGAGGTGACCAAGTCAAATAGTTCGTTTCTATGTATAAAGTAAAATCACAAAAATACTGAGGGAAATAAAAAACGGAAATTCCCAAATCAAATGGCAAAATCAAAAGCTCAAACACATCAAACAAATGGATAACAACTGACATATTCGTGACTTGGTACAGACATTTTCTTATGTAGAAAATGGTGGATTGTTGTTCCGTTGTTTTCCTCTTATATTTAATTCTTCCCTCAGTTTTGGTTTGTTATCTGGATTTGTTTTCTCTCAATAGATTTACGACTTTTGAACTGCGGTATACTACTGTTGTTTTTACTTACGTAATTTCGGTTATATAAGACATTTTGTTTGCGTTTATAATTCGTCGTATACTCTCTGTTTTTAAATCAGATATCATAGTTATATGGTTTTCTACTGAATCCCTACATATTCATAGACTGTTAACAAAATGTATATGGATGAATCCGAAGTCAGTAGCAACCGTATAACGAGTTTATTGCACACACGACTTGTTTGTCTCGTTTCGAATACAAATACACAATGCAATACAATAAAAGAATAAATAGACAAGAAATCATATAGGGGGTTACCACGTGGCGTCGTTTAACCAATCACAAACACAGTAATTTACTTGACGTGCGATAAAATATGCAATACCGTGTACTAGTGAACTTATACATTACACTTTAAAATAATGAAGATATCGACGTAGAAAATTGATTGAATATTTCTCAGTATTTATTCATTAAAGAGTTCAATAACTATAGAAAAATCACCAAACAAAAGTTAATTACTCCGAACCATAACGTCAACCTTAAATACATTTCATTTGGGACCTGTACTCTACCCTCGGGGGTTCACTTCCTATATACAAGGTGATAGGACGTGCCGCTTGAATAGGTCACCTTTTCAGGCTTAAAAATATGTGTAAACTATCAGAAATATATGATAAGGTCGATAAAGTTCAAATAACTTCGTCTGTCATATTTATTTGTGTTCCCGGCTGTGTGTTATGATAGATATATGATCTATGGTTGTATTAACCAATTTTCTATCTTATGGCTTTTTGGTATTCCACTGTAACATTACACACCAAACAAAATCCAAACAATATGCAAAGGTTTACATTTTTTAAATCTAGTTATATGAAAAAGGTGGGGTAACAGAAACCCACCGACACCCCTATCAATTAAGCATTGAAATGCCCCCCTCCACAGACTCTACCACAATGATAGCTTTGATAAATAACTATTCTTCGATGCTAGAACGTTTCATATTATAACAAAGTTGTAAGTAAATTTAAAACATGTAATGTAATATTGAAAATAGCCCAACAATTCTTATATTTATACATAAACATATCCAAACAATTCGTGTAAGCAGGCATGAGGATTCAATTTAAGACCTATCCACGTCATTTTTGCTCTGTTATATAATTGTCTCTCCGACATTCATACATGTGCCATATCTCATTTTTACTGAAAACCGGGGGACGGTCAAAAGTAGATTCAAATTTAATGTTTTTCCGTCTCAAATAGTAAATATCAGTAAACAACCATATAACAATAATGCACATCATATTCAAAACGAAAGATCCTTATGTTTTAAATACCACTTGAATCAAACGGTCAATGAACGATAATTCTCATTTTAGAACAGGGGCATCGGTGGCCGAGTGGCATAAGTCGAAATTCTGTAGTCACTAGCCAACACCGAGGTTGTGAGTTAGATCCCCTCTGGTTCGGGTGAACACTTCTACGATCTTAATTGACTAGGATAATCAGTTTTTCTATTGAATGTCGGTTGTTTTTTTCGGGCACTCCGCCTTCCTCCATCAATAAAAAACTGGCAGTCACACAAATAGCCTAAACCGGTGCTTGAAAGTGGCGTTAAAACACAGAAAGTGAAATCAATTCAAATCATTTCATAACCTTGCAATCATTACAAAGTTATGCATGACAGTCAACCAAAACGCAAAGTAACTAATATGTCAATATCATCAAGTCGTTAACAGATAACGATAATTACTAAGTTACATCTGGTAAGTGAAAAATCGAGAATGGAAAGATACTAAAAGGTTCGTGGTTTTGGAAAGTAGATTTATACTTTATTTCTTAAAAGCAACAAGGCTGATAGGCATATAAAAAATGTACATTAAAATATCGTACACAAATACATATATAAACAGTTAAAGATAGCAAACAAAATTGATATGCATTTGTTAAAATCAATAGCGAAGCATGGCACACATTATATATGAATAAAGAGTTTTTTCGCAGCAAAAAAAAAAACCAGGATATATTTCATAAATTATTCAGTTTTATATTTTCTACTGATAATAACTGCACAAGTTTTAAATCTGAAGAAGTTCTTCAATATATTTGATATATATTTTATATATCTTTTAAGTATATCTTCATATTTCTTACATATTAAAAAGACTTCATCTTCAATTAATTTATCGTTACACTTTGTACACAATCTTTTATTTTGGTTAACTTCATAAAAGCGATCTTGGGGACCTTGGTGGCCGAGTGTTCTAATTAGATACTAATGTTATCACTAGCCAGTCAACACTGAGGTTGTGAGTTCGAATCCCGCTCGTGCACTCGACTTCAAAACTAATGGACTAGGATGTCAATTTTCCTATCAAAGGTCTGTGGTTTTTTCCAGGGCACTCCTGCTTCATCCTCCAGTAAAAACTGGCTTTCACGAAATAGCACAAAAGCGGTTCTAAGTAATGTGGCGTTAAAAATATAGATAATCAAATCAAATAAAATTATTTTAAAACCTTGCAATCATTACAAAGTTGCAACCGTTGGGTTCTAAACCAAAACGCAAAAAAGTAAATTAATTCTTTATTTCTCAACAGCATTCAAACTGATAGGTATATAGCAAATTTACATTAAAATATAATAGACACATACATATATACACAGCTAAAAATAGCAACCCTGAAGCATGGCAAACATCATATACGAATAATAGAGATTTTTGGCAGCACACAAAACAAAACCAGATAAATATGTACCTAAATTATTCAATTCTATATTTTCTACTGATTATAACTGCACACATTTTAAAACTGAAGATGTTCTTTGATAGTATTTTGTATATATCTTTCACAGGTATCTTCATATTTCTTACGTGAGACGCGCAACATAATACCCATGGTGCCTAATGATTTAATAAATTTGGTTTACAATGCAGTCTTTTGGGAAATCCATATAAGTACAAATATAATTGTAGCTTTTCCAAATATTTAACATCACGTTTAACAGCTGTTCAAATTTCCCTTGACAAATAAACATTTCAAGTTGAAAAAGATAGAATCTGTTCTTTATTAACTCTCTTTAAAATATAAAATCGTGAATGTAATAAACTTGCAAATTTTAAGTATTTTCCTTTCTAAATATAAACATAGAAAATTGATTGCAATTAGTGTAAACATCTGTTTCTGATTAATTCTTTGATGAACTCTTTAGATTGGACCAGGTTATGTCAGGAAACTATCTAATATAAGTTGGATTTCACCTTAAAATTGTTGACTTCCATAAATCTTGAACAAAAATGAATTAGTTATATAAGATCTATACAGCAACGGACATCAACTTTGTATATTTATATCAACGATAATACTTGTAATTAAATAAATAAAAGCGACCTGTTTCAATCTGCACACAATATACATGTTTTATATTTATATACAATTTAAAGGTTTAAAAAATACATAATAGGCAGCTTTTTTTATAATAAAACTATAAACCGCGTGCACCGTATCTATACTTGTAATACACACATTTAGATAATTCTTCAAAAAAACGATATTGTTTCATTAACAAAGTGATCAGTTGTTTAAACTCAATGGAAAATCTACTTATATAATGTATTGCTGAAAATATATTCAAAACCATGTGTATGTAATACATATTTTATTTTCCAAGAAAAATTAATTATATCGTATGGCGTTGTACAATGCGACTTTTTTTTCAGATTAAACATGTTATCATAACAAGTTGTTATTTTCACATTATCTGTACGTAATATTTTAAACCAGTATGTCATCATTTCGCAATATCTATCAATATACATAGTAAATCTTCCTACTTCAGAGTAACCCATAAAATCAATGTAGACTTTTAACTTTCAATGTTCGTTCAAAAAATAATAACAACAAATGCACCTTTCAATAAAATAAAAAAAGAAATTAGAACACAATTATACTTGTACTAAACAGTGAATAAAAGTCGCCGCATGTCTAAACCAATCTTTCACAAGATTTTAAGTGCTTAAGAAATATTGACAAACCAGTCAACTGAAATTTTATATTGAATGGAAAAATGTAAATGGAAATAAATGGATATACATGCATATAATGTTCAACAATTTTATACTTATGGAGGTGTGAAGTATATTTTTTCTATAAAGTTAAAATCTGATTTGGTGCTGTATACCACATATCAAATGCTTAAATGTATCTTAAGGTAAAATGATACATACAGACATTTAAAAAAAATCGAATTAACACAGCACAAAACTGGCACCGGATCAAAAACAATTTCAATGAAAGCGATACATACATCACATCATATATTTCATATATTGTGCTTTTTTATTAAGCGTATTGTGGCCAGCGATACCAATAGGACAATAAAAATATATTTTTATTGTCATAAATAGTAGAAAATCATACAACACGATGCCCCGTTCTCCCTTATTTGGCTCATAGCTGGCGAACTATATCACAAACGTTTCGTACCGTTATGTGACAGTTTATTTAGAAAGGACAAAATGGATCAAAATATTCTCTATTCTTTTATTTGTTTCTTTTTACTCTGATAATGTCTCTAAGGTAATATGTCTCAGTGGCTTCACTAAAACATTTACCATCGTAGAAAGTTAAATATCAATCAATTTAGATCCAATCAACATTGTCAACCATGAACCCTGCGTAAGTGTATTATTACTTGAATATAACAGTCATGTAAATTGAATAAAAAAGCTAGGAACCATACAAAATGCCAGCCTTATCATTTTGTGTTAGTTTATTGTTACATCAGACGCGTGTTTCGTCATAAAGAAAGGATCACCAGTGATGCTCGAATCCAAAATGTTAAAATGCCAAATTACAACAAAATTGAAGATAACTGGTTGAGGATCCGGATTGAAATAACCCTGATGACTTATTTAATCGTTCCATTAATAATCCCCTTCTTCTAATTGTATGATAATAAATTTCAAAGCAATAATTAGGTTCATTACATCTATACTGTCGAATTGAATATGATTGATAATAGTTGTTATAATTAGGAAGGCAAGTCTTGAAGATATACTTTTGTGAAATTAAAAAAATCTAGAATTCAAAACTGATATTAGTCAGAATAAAATAAAATAACAAAACACTGAACTCCGAGGAAAATTCAAAATGGAAAGTCGCCAATTAAATAACAAAATCAAAAGCTCAAACACATCAAACGAATGGATAACAACTGCCATATTCCTGACTAGGAACATGCATTTTCTTATGTAGACAATGATGGATTAAACCAGAAGAGCATTAGTTTATGAACAATATAAGCTAAGATTATTTAAAGATTAGGGAGCCCAAATTCGAGATATTATTTTTTTGGTAAATGACGGAAAAAGGCTCGGACTTTAACCTTATATTTGCTGCGGTATTATTTGAGTCTCAAATCGAAAGAAAAGAAATCTAAAATATGCTTAAATGTTAAATGACCTTTTAAAATTGATTAAAGTCGTAAATGAAAAGAAAAATGGACGCGATGGGACAAAATAGTTTACCCTGTATCACAGAAAAAAAAACCAAGGAGTCTGAACGTTCGTCAAAAAATCCTGAACCTTACCTAAGTACATGAACATCCATAACTTACAAATAAATAGATATGATGATCGGTTCAAGATTAAAATTTTTGGGTTAGAATGATCAGATATTCCCCACAGTGTTTCCTCTTTTTTAATTGTTTTCACTCCTGCACAGTAAGCATTGGACGCACATGTAGACTCATAAGCCTATGTGGATAGAAAAAATGGAGAACTTTTTTTTTTAATGAGAATATCATAACGAAAAAATATGTGACGTCCGTATTCTCAAAGATAATCTAAAATTATTTTTTACAAGTATTAAATAAAAAATCTCCTGGAATTGAAGGTTCAACAATTGGCTTGCTTCGTTTGTCCCTTATGCATATCTTGCTTACATTTTGGTTTTAAAGTAATACAATGGGTGATGTTTAAGGAGAAATCTTAAAAGTTTAAAGCCTCTATGGGAAAGGGAAAACAATATATGTATAACGGATTTTGTTTTCAGCCTCATAGAAATAATAAATTGTGGTCAATTTGCAAATTGAATCAAAAAGAAAAAAATAACTACACAAATATTGTTCTAAATTCAACAATAAGTAAAACTAATCTCGTAGAGTACGTCGGTTTTAATTCAAGACTTTGGGCAAACATTTCTATTATACTGGAAATTCATAAAAATAGTATTTTGATTATGTTAAAGTATGACTATCTGAGGGTTTATATGATAAAGCTACCATTTTAAACGAGATCGTGAAATAAAATATCTTCAGAACATTTCCAGATTCTCGTATACTTCGTCAACACGGTCACCAGTGCATGAAATGTTAGCATGTGCACCGGTTGCGATATTGTCAGCATTACATGGAATGTTCGCATGTGCACCGGTTTCGATATTGTCAGCAGTACATGGAATGTTCGCATTTGCACCGGTTGCAGCATTGTCAGCATTGCATAAAATGTTAGCATTGGCACTTGTGTCGATATTTACAGCATTGCATGGAATGTTAACATGAGCACCGGTTTCAATAGTGGCAGCAGTGATCTGTGTATTAGCATAAACATTACTCTCATTATTGAAGGTGTCATAAACGTTACTCTGTACACGACTAACCCGTCTGACGCAATCATAATCATTTTCCTGGGTTGTTACTCTCAATTCAGCAAGACTTTCAGTGTTACTAAAATATCAATGAAATAGTATTTGTCAATCTATTGTTGATGTGGTTTAATATTGATGCTTTTATGAAATCAATACGTATGCACTTTTTGTTTGAATTAACATGAACTACTATTGTGCAAAGTTTAAGCAATTACTTTAAATTAAAGAAAACAAAAACAATTTTGTTTATTAAGTTTTTAGATTTATTTCAAACATGTGAATGTATGAATAGAGATTGTTTTAAAAAGTATCAGTAATACCAACAAAATATATTTCATGAAATAAATAAAAAATAAAGCCTATACAAATGGTGGCGAACGCAATGGAAATTAAATGGAAAATCAGTATTATTTTTTTTTTGCATATACAATATGCAATTTACATGCTTAGTTATTAAAATTACTAACCTTCCATTTATATTTCTTGTCTCTAAGAAATAAAATAACATATATTAATATACTAGACAAGGTCATTGTATAGTCATATATATTTAACGTTACAAACGTTCCGATAACAATTTATTCCAATTAAAACACTTTATATCTGATCAACATATTATCATTTTTGTATTAGTAAATTGTATAATTCTTCTTGTTATATTGCTCAATATTTCCAAATTAAAATGAATAAATCAAAGTAATTAATCAAAATACAATAACAAAGTTACTATATCAAAGGTAGCTGGACATACTTTATAACTCTCCGAATATCCATTGTATGCATTATAAAACTTTTAACTATGTATTTGTACACTTTTGACTATGTACAAGTTCACCGTTGACAATGGATTATCACACCTTTGACTATGTATGAGTACACATTTCACTATGTATTAGCACACCTTTGACTATGTATTAGTACACCTTTGACTATGTATGAGTACACATTTGACTGTGTATGAGTACACCTTTGACTGTGTTTTATTACAATTTTGACTACGTATTAGTACACTATTGACTATGTATTAGTACACTATTGACTATGGTTTAGTACACCTTTGACTATGTATGAGTACACATTTTGACTATGTATGAGTACACTTTTGACTATGTATTATCACACTTTTGATTATTCATATTTGGCATTTCGACGACATTGAAATATGTAAGTTCTGGCTATCATAACATCTTTAAACATGTTTAAAAACGACATAACTTTTGACGTGACTTTGAACACATATGGACTTTTGCTATCATTCAAAATTGGAACATTGGTATAAGTAGGGTACTTCCATTTTATGTTGAATGGGTAAGTTTTACAACAATAAATTGCTTACTTACTTTTTATCTAAGTGATCAGCACTTTGTTCAACTTCGTACTTTATTTGGCCTTGTTAACTTTTTGGGATTCGAGCGTCACTGATGAAATATTGAACTATCATTGAAATGTTTCTCAATTTTCATAATTTGATTGGTCGTTTGAAGAGAAAAAAACGATTTCATTGAGTGTAATCAGATTGGTATATCCACGAAATCACATAGTTAATTACTAATTAGAATGTGTTATGTAGGATATTTATTCCCTAAGTAAATAAAAACCACATAAACTTACCAACTTTACCAGGTCTGAATCTGCGAAATACAAAAAAAGATATACACGTTATGGTGGCTGTAATGACAATGAAAACCACAGCAACACTCCCAAGAATTACAGGTGAGATGAAGTTTGGTGTATCCTCATTTGCCTGTAGTTGGGCATCTGTAAAAAATATAAATTTAAAAGTAGTGAATAACATACGCTGAACGCGTGAGAAAGGAATATCAATTAGGTAAAATAAAATGCAAATCTTGCAAATGTTAGCAGATTTTTGTTGTTGTCTATAAATCAGATAATGCATATATAACGTTTATACTTGTCGTATAACAAACCACGGGGTTTCAGGTTGCCCAAATAAGGAACCCCAAAAATCGGTCTTTCATTTGATCATTCTTGAAATTCATCGGTGAGGTTTTCGACATGACAAACCTTAGAAATGATCCTGGTAAACCTATCGCTACTTTACATAAACGTATTCTAAAAGGTTACCAATTCAACACTGTGATAAGATCATTGAATATTGTTTTAATTGGTATAACTATTGATTTTGTTATCAGTAAATTAAAAGCAAACTAAATATCACTAGTATGTTATATACATTTACACATTCATTGATCTACAATCTGTCGATATCTGTATCTTGTCATTGCACAATGTCATGTTTTTGTGTCTGACTGTTTATGACGTCTTTACACTAAATCGATTGGATGCTATATGTGGACGGATTGATAATTTAGTCTTAGATGCATGATTTTTTTAATAGTTAGTAGTGGCTTTGAACTAGTTGTCAGTTAACTGCGAGTACTCTCAGAACTGTTCCTAATGTCATTCATTTAAACAATATATTTAAAGAAAGATAGTATTTTTTTATTATATAAATTAAAAAAGACCATAGATAATAAATGAAAAATGGTTGAAATGTATACAAATAATGAATTGCCTTATTTTTTTACAATCTATTGTGCACTATAAGTTGAAGCAGCCTATCGAGTAAAGGTATATATGATATAAATGAATATATTATCAGTGAACAAAAGTCCAAAATATTATTATGACAACTGTTCAATGATGACATATTAAAAGCTGATTTTACCTGGACATATGTCTTGATAGCATGTCTTATTATCAAAATCAAGTCCCATACATTCAGATCCATTAAAGTACGGAGAAGGACTGTCACACTTCCGTATTCTTTGTTGAGTTCCGTTCCCACATGTGGTATTGCATGCGTCCCATTCTTGCCATGTCCCCCACTGTCCATCAACTACAAAGTTATATTTGTTTTTTAGGAAAATAATATGATACACTCATAAATGATGAAATAATATGAACAATTATAATAAAGAATTAGTCACAGCTTTTAAATTTATATAGAAAGATGTGGCATGAGTACCAATGAGACAACTCTCCATCCAAGTCACAATTTATTTTCTTTGACCAAATTCAAAACAGTTTACTTGGTAAATTGCAACTAAGTTGTTCCTTTATTGTCATTTTTTTTTTATAAATAATACTATAAAGGGGACCAGTGCTGTGACCCAGATGTGCATAACGTTCAGTAATGATAAGTCAATGAAGCTTAGTGTAAAATATTCGACAGCATGACTTTAGACATCAAAATATGTATGATAGTATTTGGTTGACTGTAGTTTACAGATGTTCTAATCTAAAAAAAATCAATTTAAGGTGGTACCTAACACTACAGGGAGATAACTCTGTAAAATCAGCTAAACGTTTTAATTACGTTGTGTTTTAAGGGAATATTAAGCTTCGCAGTGATCAAAATGAAAGTTTGTCAAACTGCTATATAACCAGTGTAATTTTAGTGATAAAACGGTTGGTTCAAATTTTTTGAAATTTTTCTATTTTTGTCAAAGGGTCAAAGTAAATACTTTGTCAAAATTTTATGAAAATTAAACGAGCCAAATTAATTTAAGTGAAGGTGTTGGGTACCACCTTAACAAACAAAACATAATGAGATGTAATGTAATAAAGCTAAGCAAGACCGGGTTTGACATCAGCATAAGCATCCCATGCAATACCCCAATGCATACATCACTCGCACTTTGGAATCCACACTCTATAAAAATGACATAGTCGGGAATAGGACGCAATTGGTACTAATATAGAAATGGAATCAATAGCCTTTTTTTTTTATAAGAATGAACATTCACTTACTTTCACAATTAATGTTGTTACATGGACGACTTTCCATCATTGTTCCATTGCAGTAAAGCCCTCCATTGATTGGTTGAGGAGCATCACATTTTCGAGTTCTATCCTGAATTCCACCATTACATGTCGCACTGCAGATATTCCACGAGGACCATCCACCCCAGTTGCCATCGACTGAAATGATAAAATGTGATAGGTGTATATTTCTTAAATTAATGATAGACCAATCGTTAATTTAAGGATGTACTTAGGTAAAATTAAAAAAGTCAAGAATTAAAAAAACTGATACTTTTAGTCGGACGAGCATTACATAAGAAACAAAATAAGCTAAAAATATTGATAGGTCATGGAGCTCCGTTTCGAGATACTTGATATTTAAAATATGGCGCGAAAAAGCTGACTCGGACTTTTACCTTATATTTGCATTCAATTTGGTACTTTTTGGATCTCAAATCAAAAGAAAGAAAATCAATAATCTGCTATAATTTCGGTAAATGACTTTTTATGAGCTATTATATCTTGTATAAAAATATAAATGGGTGTTATGGGGCAACATATTTTACCTTGTATTGTATGGAAAAATACCAAGGAGTCCGAACATTTGACACAAATGCCAAAACCTCACCTAAGTACATCCTTGAAAGATATTTTTTTCATATTAACTGAAATATATCATAGATAGTCAATCAAAAATATTTGAAACATAAGATAATGAATGGCCTTATTTCATGCAATCCAATGTACACTATGAGATGATTCAGCCCGCCAAGTGAAGGCATATATGATATAAATGAATCTATTATCAGTGAACAAAAGGAAAAATATTATAATGAAAACTGTATATCAACATTGAAAATGATGATATATCAACAACTGATTTTACCTGGACATATGTCTTGATAGCATTTCTTGGTATCGAAATCAAGCCCAATACATTGAGATCCACCAAAGTACGGAGAAGGACTGTCACATTTCCTTATTCGTTGTTGAAATCCGTTTCCACAGGTGGTATTGCATACTTCCCATTCTTTCCATGTCCCCCATTGTCCATCAACTACAGAGTTATGTTTGTTTTGTGGGAAAGAATAGTATGATTATAAATGATAAAATAATATGAACAATAAAGTTGAAGAATTAATCACAGACCAGATGATTTTAAATTGCGTGCTTTGTTTATTCTTTATATCGACACAATTACTAAATTTAAAACAGCATACCTGGTATGTTGCGACAATTGTTTTTTTTTCTTCATATAATTGTCATTTAAGAAAATACTATACACAGGACCAGTGCTCTGCACAAGATGTGATTTACGATAAGTAATAATCAGCCAATGCAACATAGTTTATGATGCCGTCGAAACTAAAATATTCTATAGCACGACTTTTAACATCAACATTATGTTTGACTGTAGTTCACGATGTTCTTATCAAAAAAAAATCATTCATAAAAAAATTTCAATGAAACAAACAACACGTGATTAGATCTCATGTTGTAAAAGATATACAAGACCGGGTTTAACATCAGTGTAAGCATTTCATGTAATACATCAATGCATAAATCACACACCCTTTGGAATCCACACGCTATAAAAAAAGACACAGTCGGGAAAAGGACGAAATCGTTACTAATATAAAATTGGAATCCATTGCCTATTTCTATGGTGGAACATTAACTTACTTTTACAATTAATGTTGTTACATGAACGACTTTCTATCATTGTTCCATTGCAGTAAAGCCCTCCATTGAATGGTGTAGGGGAATCACATTTCCGAGTTCTATCCTGAATTCCACCGTCACATGTTGCAGTACAGGTATTCCAGGGAGACCATCCACCCCAATTGCCATCGACTGAATTGAGAAAACGTGATAGTTGTATATTTTTTACATTATTGATAGACCAATCGTTCATTTAAAAGATATATTTAAAAAAGATAGTGTTTTTTTCATATTTATAACTGAAATATATCATAGAAAGTCAACCAAAAATATTTGAAACATAAAAGATAATGAATGGCCTTATTTCATACAATCCAATGCACACTATAAGATGATTCGGTCCACCAAACGAGTAAAGGAATATATGATATAAATGAATCTATCAGTGAACAAAAGGACAAATATTATAATGAAAAATGTATATCAACATTAAAAATAGTGATATATCAACAACTGATTTTACCTGGACATGTGTCTTGATAGCATGTCTTGGTATCGAAATCAAGTCCAATACATTCAGATCCACCAAAGTACGGAGCAGGACTGTCACATTTCCGTATTCGTTTTTGAAATCCGTTTCCACAGGTGGTATTGCATGCTTCCCATTCTTGCCATGTCCCCCATTGTCCATCAACTACAGAGTTATGTTTGTTTTGTGGGAAAGAATAGTATGATTATAATTGATAAAATAATATGAAAAATAAAGTTGTAGAATTAATCACAGACCAGAAAGATTTTAAATTGCGTGCTTTCTTTATATCGATCAAATACTTTGTATATTACTAACTTTTGAACAGTATACCTGGTATGTTGCAACAATGTTTTTTTTTATATTATTGTCATTTAAGAAAATACTATACACAGGATCAGTGTTCTGCTCAAGATGTACTTTACGATAAGTAATAATAGGCCAACGATGCATAGTTTAAGATGCCGTCGAAACTAAAATATATATTGCACGACTTTTAACATCAACATTATGGTTGACTGTAGTTCACGATGTTCTTATCCAAAAAAATCCATTTATAAGAAAAATTCAATGAAAAAAACAACACGTGATTAGATCTCATGTTGTAAAAGATATGCAAGACCGGGTTTAACACCAGTGTAAGCATTTCATGTAATACCTCAATGCATACATCACCCACCCTTTGGAATCCACACGCTATAAAAAAAGACACAGTCGGGAATAGGACGAAATCGTTACTGATATAAAATTGGAATCCATTGCCTATTTCTATGGTGGAACATTAACTTACTTTCACAATTAATGTTGTTACATGAACGACTTTCTATCATTGTTCCATAGCAGTAAAGCCCTCCATTGGATTGGTTAGGGGAATCACATTTCCGAGTTCTATCCTGAATTCCACCGTCACATGTTGCACTGCAGATGTTCCAGGAAGACCAACTACCCCAGTTACCATCAACTTGAATAACAAACAAAAATAAAGACGGATAGTATTTTTTATAGTAATTTAAATAGAAGAATACGCGCCATCACAAGTTATGTTATCGTAATGGATGATCTTTTTTAACAGTTTCATATACATGTAAAGAAGCAAACAATAATTAAATGTATTCATTCTTTATGCAATGGATACAAACATCAATATAGGTAATAAATATAAAAAAAAACACACAAATGTGTCAATGAATATACATACCCGGACATTCATGTGTATTGCAAATATCAAAGTCGGAAATATTTCCGTTACATAAGCTTCCGCCATAAGATGGAGGAGGATTAGCACAAAGTCTGTTCCTTGTCCTGTTCCCTGATCCACATGTGGACGAACATAAGCTCCATCCGTTCCATTCTGACCAACCTCCGTTGACTAAAATATATAATATATGTTTTTTTTTTAAATGCTTTACTTCAAACAGATGTTCTAAATAAGTATCCTAACAGTTACAACTACTGAAAACACACTAATGACGGTGATTATATGTTTGAAAATGAAGATTGATTTCTTTTGGGGTTAACAGTTGAAAATAAACTGACAGATAACTTTTAGAAGAAACTCATTCATATAAAAGTATAAAAGGAGGCAAATTTATACACAAAGTTTGCGGAAAAATTAATAACTGACCTTATTGATTTACACTGGTTACTGATAAAAAAGGTGAAACAGGTAAAAGACTCACCTGGACAGTTGCTCTCGCTGCAAAGTAATGTTTCTTCGGCCATTCCTGAACAGGTCGATCCACCAGCAGATGGATATGGATTGTTGCAATTACGCGTACGTATCTGCAAACCACCATCACAGGTTACATTACATACTGACCATATACTCCACGTTCCCCAGTTCCCATCAACTGAAATGATGTAATACGAATAATGCTATATTTTTTATAAACATAGAATATGACTAAATTAATACAATGTAAAAAAAATGATTGAATATCATGTTATTAAGAAGAGCTAGATCGTGTTGATATCAGAATAAGCATATCATATAATACACACCGTGCATACACCACCCGCACTTTGGAATTTAAATTTAGAAAAAAAAACATAATCAGGGATAGGACGCAATCGGTACTAATATTGAATTGGAGTCCGTAACATATTTATAAGATGGAACATTCACTTACTTTTACAATTCATGTTGTTACATGAACGACTTTCATTCATTGTTCCATTGCAGTAAAGTCCTCCATTGATTGGTTGAGGGGCATCACATGTCCGAGTTCTATCCTGAATTCCACCATTACATGTCGCACTACAGAAATTCCAGGAAGACCATCCACTCCAGCTACCATCGACTAAAATAACAAAAAATGTGATATTTGTATAGTTCTTACAGTATTTATAGACCAAGCATACATTGAAAAGATATATTTAAAGACAGACAGTAAATTTACTTTTTTATATTATTGACATAAAAGAACACGCGCCACCACGCGTTATTGATCTTAATGGCAGATCCGTTTCATAGATGACGACGAATATGTTTCAATAATCATACCAAAAATCTTATCCGCTTTTTCCTCGAATATCACCTACCGAAATATAATTATCATCGGGTAATATCACAATGTGTGCCACATGTGGCGGAAAAATCTGACTATACTCTTCCGAGAAACATAAGTTACGAACAGTTTTTGATAGGGTTTGTTTTGCCAAATCCGCAGTTTACTTATGTAGTGTTCTGCATACCATTGTTTGTTGATTTTACTTTTGTCTGTTTGTCGTTTTTCAGTTTTTGTTTTGTTTTGCCATGGAATTCCCAAATCGATGAGTTTGACTATTCCATTGGAAAAAAAAGATATGTTGTATATCGTATAGAAACATATGTATATCTAAAATCGTACTTGCATATTTCTATATATCTACAGTAACGAGAAAGACATAACTGTATTGTATTTTAAGTTTTGCGGACGTCCATTGTTAGTTTTACCGTCGCAAATTTCGTTTACCTAGCGAAGCGTAGCGGAGCGTAGCGGAGCATGGTTAACCGGTCTTTGCGACAGTAAAACTACAGATAGACGTCCTAGTTACAAACAAGGAGATAGAGACTTGTACACTTACTGTCATCCAATCAGAACCATTGATACAAAAGATAACGTTAGCATCCGTATGAATAATCTTACTATAGAAGCAAACAAGGTGACATTTTGTACCTTCTAATAGAAAAGTGTAGGTCTCATTATTATCATTTTTTTAAGTATGACATCATATTCTTATTTTATGTTAACGTAATATCTTTATATGAATTTGTTATTATAACGTACTGAGGGATACACGTGTATGATCTTGATTATCCTGTTGTTTAATAACGCTTGTAACCATGCTGATAAAATCAAGATTGATATTGCAATCAATTATCCTGCCTAAAGAAAATAACAATCAAAACCAAGGAGTAAACAAAGACTCATAAAACCAAAAAACATTTACATCAACAGTTGTAAATAATAAATAAGAAACAACACGAACTCCACTAAAAACCGGGAGTAAAATCAGGTGCTAAGAAGGGTAACCATTTCCTGCACCGTATACGGCACCAGTCGTGTTATTTCTTTGTTCAGTCCGGTAATGATGGAATGTTTTTATGACTGAAGAAGAATATCAGATATGATATCTGACACACTTTTGTCATAATGGTCAATCAGCTAATGATGGCGACCGTAAAATTTCTTGAGTAAAATTTGCAACGATACTTGTGTACCAGTTTAATATAATCCTGGCACCTTTGATAACTATTTACACCACTAGGTCTATGCCACTGCTGGTTGACGTTTCGTCCCCGAGGATATCAGCCCAGTAGTCAACACTTCGGGGTTGACATGAATATCAATAATGTGGTCATTTTTATAAATTTCCTGTTTACAAAACTTAAAATTTTTCGAAAAACTAAGGATTTTCTTATCCCAGGCAAAGCTAACCTTAGCCGTATTTGGCACAACTTTTTGGAATTTTGGATCCTCAATGCTCCTCAACTTTGTACTTGTTTGGCTTTATAAATATTTTGATATGAGCGTCACTGATGAGTCTTATGTAGATAAAACGTGCGTCTTGCGTACTAAATTATAATTCTGGTACCTTTGATAAGTAATTATATCATTTAACATAAAATATATCCTAAAAGTGACATTAATCCTTTCAATGTAGTCATTCATTGTACAAATAATACAAATAGTAATATCTGTAATAGAAACAGTAGACACTATGAACACCCGAATCATTGTGTCATTTAAAATACATACCCGGACATTCATGTGTATTGCAAAAATCCAAATCGGAAGTATTTCCGTTACAAAAGCTTCCGCCATAAGACGGGGGAGGATTATCACAAAGTCTGGTCCTTGTCCTGTTTCCCGATCCACATGATGTCGAACATAGGCTCCATCCATTCCATTCTGACCAGTCGCCATCGACTGAAATATAGTTTATTTCAAAATGCAGTTCTTCAAATATATGTTACAAATAAGAATCCTAACAGTTGAAACTACTGAGATGGACACAAGTAAACGTGATTATAGTTTTGAAAGTGAAGATCAGGTTTGTTTCTTTGGGTAAACAGGGAAAAAATACTTTAGAAGAAACTAATTCATTTAAAGTATAAAAGAAGGAAGCAAATTCAAACACAAATATAAAAAAAAAGAAGCAATGGTATGATTGCTAATGAGACAACTTCTCTCAAGAGACCGAAATGACACCCAAGTTAACAATTATAGGTCACTGTTAGACCTTCAACAATGAGCAAAGCCCATACCGCATAGTCAGCTATAAAAGGCAACGAAATGACCATGTAAAACAATTCAAACGAGAAAACTAGTTTGCTAAATAAATTTACACTGGTTACTAATAAAAAAGAAACAAGTAAATGACTTCTTTGAGAAGGTAATTACTCACCAGGACAATTACTCTCGGAGCACATTAGTGTTTCTTCGGCAATCCCTGAACATGTAGATCCACCAGCAGATGGATATGGATTGTTGCAATTACGTGTACGTTTCTTTACACCACCACCACAAGTTGCATTGCAAACTGACCAAACACTCCACGTTCCCCAATTTCCATCAACTGAAATTATGTTATAAGCTTTTTTTTGCTTGTTTTATAACATATAGCATGTATAAAACAAGCAAATTTGATATGAAAATAACGTTTTGAAAAAAGAATACATAGCCAACATGGTCATAGTTGGCTTTGTATTATTCAAGGTATTATTTGCCCTTATTCCTCTTTCAACTACATTGAACTAGTGATGTCTTTTTCTTTTTGTTATTCAAATGTAGTAGTATTATAAATCTCTCAGAGATATAATTGTCATCCTTATAACACAATCGTAGAGACAAACATACCACTACACCTGGCAGTACTACAGTTATTTACTTCAAAAGACTTCCCATTACAGTATGAACCACAACCCGATGGTACTGGATTATTACAGAGGCGGTTTCTAGTTTGAAAACCAGAACTACAACTAGCACTACACATTGTCCAGCTTGACCATGATCCCCAGTTTCCATTTACTACTGAAAATAATGTATAATGTAAAATTAAAGACTGCAATATGAGCATGATTTCAAGAATATGACAAGTAAAACTAGTCACGAAAGCTGAAATCAAACGAATCGTATTGAAATAAACATGACATGGGCTGATGTTATAACATGTTGTCATTCTGAAATAAATGTGTGTTAATCCTAATGTCCTATAATTTTGTCAGAGCAACGAAATACATTCAATTCCAGTCATTCGCTGTCTCTTATTTCATTTAGGGTGTTGAGGTCTACGCTTGGATTTGTACTCGGGGACAAAAACAATATACTGTAAAGCTGTCCAAAACGGTACTTGTATAGAACATGTTGAACAGCTTCTGTAAGAATCTGGTCCAAAGGCGTGTTTATTTCTTGTAGATGTTCTGAGACAGATTACCGTACATCTTTTACCGTTCCATAATATTTTTAAGACCTGATTAAACTAATCCTATTATATCATTCTATGATTATATATATTTACATGTGATTTCTCCTTTACATCTTATGCCAACATCTTCACCGTGTCCACAATTTTCGATTCCCCATCCTGAATGACTACACTGATCAATTCTCCTTTCTGTACCATCGCAACCCATATCGTCTAACCATACATAACCTGTTCCACCACCGGCTGTATAAAATGTCGAAGTGGGTGTCCTATTTGGAAATCAATAATTGATATAGTAGAAAATTAAATAAAGTGAAAGCCAAATGATTAAGCAGTTTTTGAGGGTCTTGGTCACATAACTTCAAAAAAAAGCATGTAGAATAATCACCCACTAGAGTTACGTTTACCTGTACCAAGTCAGGAATATGACAGTTGTTTTATCTTTAGATTTTGCCATTTGATTAAGGACTTTCTGTGTTTAATTTTCCTTGAAGTTCAGTTCTTTTGTGGTTTTACTTTTACTATTTTATAGGTAAACGCCATATATGATAGGGAAGACGGTACATGTATATGGTAAGTGAGAAATTAAAAGTTATCTTTTAAAATGCCGAATTTTTTACCTCAAATACGTATGTTTGATTAATAGAATATCTATCCAATATTAATGTTTTATTTTTCATGTGCATATAGTACTAGTTACATATCTTTATCTTATTTTAAAACACGAGAATGTAAAAATCATGGTAGTTGAGTCTTGTAGCTTCATTCAAAAAGTTAAGGTCAGAGCTATTGTTCATTGTTGATCTTCCGACGAAAAGTAATCGGTTGCCAGGGAGATGATTTTAATGGATTTTTAAACACAATGAACGTTTATCACGCTACAATGTACCTGGATTCAAAATGTTTAAATACTGTAGCCTTTCACAGCTTAGTGACGTCGAATACGTTGACACGGCCTTAAGAATTTATACACGAACTAATCAAGTAATGTTCCAGTTTGCTCGTGAATCACAGGAAATATTTTTTTCTTTTATACAAAGTACAGACATTTTATAAATTGTTATTTGGATGGAGAGTTGTCTCATTGGCACTCACACCACAACTTCCTATATCTATATAAATCGGTTATCTGGTTGACTGCATATTTATATTGTTAAGTATCAGATTCTCCACACAATATGACTAATTTTGGAACATGTTCACTGATAATCGGTAAAGATCATTCCATCTGAGTGGGGGGTTAATAGTGTTTGTTTACATGTACCTGTAACCAAGTTGTCGACAAGCCACAGTTGCATCTGGAGTTCCGAAACCATCATCACATATTGTTCCCCATACAGAGTTATGATGAATCTCGAGGCGTCCTTCTCTGCAAGTATTTCCTCCAACTAATCGTAAATCTCCTGTAAAAAAACACCGAATAATTACGTATTCTGTATATTAGTCTGATATATGTGTTGTATAATTTATAAATAATTAGAATATACAATTTTATAGAAGTCTATAACACAAATTTTACACAGGACAAGTACGCTATCCCGTTCATATTACTTTCAGTGCTCACATTGTCCCAATTTATCGATTAACAATTTCATCATTTATAATAACATCTAAGTTATTAAATTGGACATCAGTCGATGATCACATTCAATTGAGATATTACTTATAAATGACTTCAAATTATGTAAACAGCCTTGTGTAACGTGAAGATGTCTGTGTTGAATGTTATCTTTGGCATCATAAGCATGTAGTATTCTTACTAGATAAATTATGAAAAGATAATCGCATAAACCGTATTTTAAATGTTTAATTTGATAAGTCATCATAAAAAATGAAAGACTTATTGACACAATGCAAGACCATGAGGGCCAAACTATCATGTTTGGCTACGACTTAGAAGAATGAAAACCAACAATAAATATTTCATAAGACAGAGGTCTATCTGCTTTGCTTTTGAAAGATAACCGAATTATCATGTGACAAAAAAATTAAGTTATGCAGTTTTTCGATATATCTTTTCAGTTATTCGTCAAGACGTAAAATGAATAGATATATATGATAGACTCTTCTGTCATGTTCTGTTGTGAATAAATCTATCAAAATAAGAATGGTTCGTCCTAAATATGCCGATCAATATACAACTGTACGTTATTTAGCTCCTTACCAGTATTAAAATAATTGAATAGGATTGGTAAATTTACTGTTTGTAAACGTATATATCATTCGAAATACTTAGAATTTTCTGATCCTAGTCATAGATTAACTTAGCAATACTTTGCAAAACGTTTTGATATGTTCGGTCATCATTGCTCTTCAAATTTGTACTTGTTTTTGATTTAAATATTTTTATCTGAGCGTCACAGATAAGTCTTATATAGACAAAAAACGAGTCTGGTGCATCTAAGTATAAACCGGTAGCCCTTTTTACAAAAAAACTTAAGTGTAAAATCAATCTTACGATAAAAATATTTAGTTGAATTATTAAGGAATATATTGGACTTACGATAAAAGTTACACTTACTAATGTTTTTTTGAAAAGGGCTACTGGTAACTTTGATAACTATTGACTATTAACTATTAACGTAGCTTTGATCAGTCTCCTGTTCAGTGATTCTTCTACATTTCAAAATGTCTGTACCAAGTCAGGAATATGATAGTTCTTGTCCATTCGTTTTTGAAGTGTTTTGTCATTTGATTTTACCATGTGATTATGGACTTTCCGATAAGATTTTCCTCTGAGTTCAGTACTTTTGTGATTTTACTCTTTTGTGGACAATTTTTTTTCAGCAGTATCACGTGATGATATAATTGTGGTCACATTTATCAATTTTAGAAAATATAAATCTGAGGCCGTACGGTGACCTATAGTTGTTAAATTCTTTGTCATGTTGGTCTCTTGTGGAGAGATGTATCATTGGCAATCATACCACATCATCTTTTTTTATATGAAAGTATTACTTCTTTTTGTCAAACCTACATTATAAATAGAACACTGTTCGTATATGAATAATTCTAAAAGTATAACAGATACACAATGAACTTTCAAAAATAGTGACTTACCTTCATTATGTCCTTCAACGACGAGGGAATATATAAAAAACGTTGTTGATATAAGGGAAAACATCCACATATCAGTTTCAATATTCCAGTATAAGTAATTAGTCTCAATCAAAACAATGTTTCATCCTTAAAGAAATAAAAAGTTCATCGTTAATGCCCAGCGTCCCACAAATCATATTATTATTATTTAATTATATGGTAAAATGCTGATATAGTTATGAACTTACAAACTTTTTTCTTTACGGTTTACTTTTTTGGTGCGTAGACTGTATTTTTTTACGAAGGTACATGTAAGGCACAATATTAAGTAATAAAAACCAACAAATAATGTTAACAGTTCTTTTGGTAATGTTGCAATAATAAATTGAAAACAAGTTTTTTGATTGAGTTAAGTCTGCCAATTGATATTTTATCGTATTTTTTTCTTTGTTGTGATGTTATGCTATTGTTTCAGAAAAAGGGAGAAGGTTTGGATCCATTAAAGCGTTTAATCCCGCTGCAAATGTTTGCACCTGTCCTAAGTCAGGAATCTGATGTACAGTAGTTGTCGTTTGTTTATGTAATATATACGTGTTTCTCGTTTCTCGTTTTGTTTATATAGATTAGACCGTTGGTTTTCCCGTTTGAATGGTTTTACACTAGTAATTTTGGGGCCCTTTATAGCTTGTTGTTCGGTGTGAGCTAAGGCTCCGTGTTGAAGGCCGTACTTTAACCTATAATGGTTTACTTTTTAAATTGTTATTTGTATGGAGAGTTGTCTCATTGGCACTCACACCACATCTTCCTATATCTATGTATATTTCTCAAACGGATAAAAATCAAATGCTATACAGAAAAGCATTATGGCATAAATAATAAGATAATTGAAAATGGTAAAAGAGATGATTGTACTGTTCTAACGTTTTATACATATACAACACTGTTATATATAAAATGTACGTACGTGTCAATAGCGCCATCGATCTTAAATGTTATATAAGTTTTATACTTTGAGAAAACTTCCTAGTCAAATTATAAGAAAACAGGAAATAACAAAGATCAGATTTGGAACGTGATTTGTTAATGTTATAGATGAACATCAAAAAGGAAGAAGTTTTAAATCATTGGATACATTTCTAGTGTAAACCGACTTGCTTTATTTATATTTTTATCGACTTATGTAATGCAAAATGGAAGAGAATGCTCAGTGAATGTAAAATTACACATGTCTCCGAATTGTATCTAAATCAAAATGCAAGCTCAATTTTACTTCTAGCTATTAACAAAACTCGAACTAAAATCGGTCAGGAAAACTTAATCCCGCTAATGTTATGATCTGTTTGACAGCGTTTTATTTTTCATTATAACGATTGTGTTTCATTGTTTATGTATGCTCTTGTTTACTACAAGATCGCATCAATTTTATGTTCTGTTTCTTTGTATTTCCAATCAACTTATCAAAAGCAAAAAACAGGAACTTTGTAAATCTGCAACGATTTTATTAATTCTTTTGGTTTTTCAATTTCGTTTTCAATAACATTTCAAGTAAAACTTAATCAGTCCAGAGAAAAACAACCTCTTTTTGGCTATTTTTGGGTTGTTTTATCCTTTTTTTCGGTCTATGTCGTTTCATTAGCTTAATGTTTTGCTATTGATATATATATATATCATACAACTTTGAAAATCAACAAACTGAGGCATTCAAACTGATTTTATGTTCCCGTATTTGTATCAATTGTATCCACTTACATGATTCATTTGTTGTATAAAGCTATATTAAAACATGTTTATGTCACTGCAATGGTTATCCAGATAGAGCTTTATATTGAACGACCTGAAGTTTGTACCATTTTTACAAAACCGTGAATGCTTATTAAAACAGATACAGCTCATTAACACCTGAAATAGCTTGACCAAATGTTAAATCAAATTGTCAAGTTTATCAAGGTGGTTAAAAACTATAATAACATACCGACAGTCGTGTAATATATGTAGTTATAATACTAACAAAGCATGGTACGCCACATCCGGTTGCATACACAAATAGGTCGAAACAAAATATCCCCTTGAATTTAAAAGTTTTTGGTAATTAATCCTACATTTTATTGCAGTAAAACATGTCTGGGTCATAAACATTTTTCTATGGTACCCATAATTTTTTTACTTGGGGTTTCTATAGAGTGATTTGGAAAACTTGAGGTTATATGGTTACTAAATCTTATACACAGGTTAAATAAGGGCAGACATTTGATCGGTTAACTTCAAGTGATGGTTATTTTCTTATATGCAATGAAATTTTATGTGATTTTTTTTCTATAGTCCTGTACAGGATAAAGCTTTATTCATGCCAAGTATTTCTTTATTTGAAACAAAGATGAATTCTGCACAATTTTTTGAAAAGTGCAAATTTAACAAATACTTTTAGGGGAAAATCACCTGTATGTATGTTTAAGACCGAAAGAAAAAGTCCACTTAGACTGTATGACTTGGTCATGATAACACTATGTATCAAATGTCATATCAAAATTTGAATGCACGTAGATTAACAACCATTAACAAATGATCCACGTTATATATTATATATTTATAGTGGAATGGTGATGACCAACAATACGTGCAATTGTCACAGCGACATACCTGCTTCTCTCATGCTGATTATCTACCATGTGTATATAACTGTCCCCTTCTCTGCTTTCCTTTGCCCTTACGGATTTCACCCTGCTTCCTTTTTTGTCCCTCCGTTTTCTGTTTAAAGCTGGGGTAGCAGCTTTTGCCTTTTCTCTCTTTCTCTTGCTATTCAAATATTCCCGTTGCATTCAAATCATCAGTAAATTTTTTTTATAGCACTTGATTAACACCATTTTACTAATGTTTACTTAATTTAAAATGATATATGATAAATATATAAATGAAATCTTACCTATTGTGTCTCCAACTACTTGCAAAAAACTGCCTGTAGCTAGAAATATTAGGGTTACCATGACCATCTCTGGTACAGTGAGAGCATGGTTTCTCTTTGTTTTTCGAGTTATATCATCACTGACTAGGTTGGAAATGAAAGTAATTCCCTCTCTACCAAATCTATACCGTTCTCGTTACTCCTCATTTGACAAGTTCAAAAAAGGTCATCTTTGAGGCGAAAACACCTTTCTTTTCTGTGAGGTGGAACGGGTACTTGCATGAAAGCGGCCATATTTAACAATAACTTAAATATTTAATTGACCTTCCAAACGTTGTTAAAGTTAATGACTGGTTATCATTATTTTTGTTAAATTTTTTTAACAACAGTTAACGAAAATTAAATTTAACGACACTCTAACGACACTTTAACGACTGCGTTAGCTTAACGACACTTCTGAACAACTGGGCTCTGATTGTTAGTTGTCTATGTTGTTTTATCTTCCGTTGAATTTCGTTAAATTCAGTGAAATAAGGATAAGAGAACACCAAACGACAATTAACATATATATATAAACTGCTAACTACTTACAACAGAGAAATACAATCAATAAAATATTTGAGCCCTCATATGGCGCATAACGCAAGTGTTAATTGATTAAAATCGAAATTGTTTTATAAACAGGTAGGTTTGCAAGGACGTTTTTTAGTTAGAAATCATTGGTATTATGATAGAAAACATGTAAATATACAAAAACATTGTGAGATTGATGACATATTGGCTCATTAAAACCAATATATATATAATGAATATTTATTTATTCATAATCGAAGTTTTTTTTATATATTGTATTTCCCCGACAAATGTGATACTAAAAAAAATTTGGGACCCTAAGTTAAATTCCATGAAAATTTATGGTTAATGATCACGTGCACGCTTCTTAAAATAGAAAGTGTAAACTTTGGTGCTTCAGAAGAGGGCATACTTTTGCTTTTTAATTGCATATTGAGTTTATGAAGATATACTACTATGGCAGAGTTTACCTTCAGCACCTGATATCACCTCCATATTTTGTAGGGTTCGTGATGCTTAGTCTTTTGTTTTTAATTTTGAGTCTTGTGTACTGTTATTTGTCTGTTTGTCTATTCTTTTTTAGCCATGTCGTTGTCAGTTTAGTTTCGATCGATGAGTTTGTCTGTCCAACTTGTATTTTTCGCCCTTCTTTCATTAATGAATTATTCTGTTCTGTAAATTTACAGTTATGTGAAAAATTAGAATTTCAAGAGTTAATAATACAAAACATGATCTCAGACCGTGCTTGAATGCATCTATTAATGGAACATTGTCCTTTTCTAGTAACACTTATTGGACATGTTTTGTAGTAGCGTATTTTCCTTTAGAACCAGTTCTTATTGCAATGACTGAAAATAGTGAAATTTGTTTAGAATGCAAATACTTCTGGATTAGTCAGAGGGACACAAATCAGCTGCTGTGGATTATAGCAAATACTAGGTAGATCACTTAGAACTTAGAGGAAAATCAATTCGGAAAGTTCATAATTACATGGCAAAATTAAATAACAAAACACTTCAAAAACGAATGGACAAGATGATGATTTTTACAACCACCGGAAAAATATTGAGTGTGTGATAATTATATACATTATCTGAAAAAAAACTCATAATAATTGGTTATCTGTATATCTTAAACTAGAAATCACGGGTCTTATCGCACATCAACGAAAGAAAATGTCGCACTTAGAAGCACACACTTGTAATTCAGCTTGACCATCACTCTACAGCGTTCCGCGTACTTAAAATGTATAGAAAATGTAATACATATACCCCCCTGAAATGAGTTTGATATTTTAAACGGAGGAAATTTTATAAAAGCCTTTATTTTGTCTGAATTTTTTTATGATTCTTTTGGTTGATTGAATGATTGTTGGTTGGTTAACGTCTGTGCTATGTTGTAAGGATTGTTTTTCTTGCATTTCTCATAACACCACTGGTGAATATACAAATATATTCATACACTGCAACAAGTGTATTACGATATTTCTCCACTCGAGACACTTAAATTTTATTATTTTAAGCGCGAGGTTTGCCGAGCTTTTAAATAATTAAAATGTAAATGTCGAAAGTTGAGAAATATCGTAAGAGTCTTATGTAGACGAAACGCGCGTCTGGCGTACTAAATTATAATCCTGGTACCTTTGATAACTATTTGCTCATCATATAAGGATATTTGCACATCATATAAAGGTGTTTGCACATCATATAGTGACAAGTGCATATCATATAAAGGTAAATGGACATCATATAAAGGTAAATGCACATCATATAATGAAAATGGTCATAACAAGACAGTGTTGGCGTTCCATAGATATAGCTCTAATCAATCAAACGGAAAGTACATGTACAAAATACGATACACTGACTATGTTCTGTCTGAATCGACCGATACAGTTTAAGTGTAAAATGCATATATTTGAAACTGATCAATTTATTCAAACTCAATCATATACCAAATTATTAATACGTGTTACATCCTGTTAAATAAAGTTACTGCATAGTCACTAATTAAATGGCCGTTAAAAAATGGAAAACAACACGTTTAATAATTTATTGCGTTCGAAGCGCTTTTCTGGATTTACCTTCATCAGGAACGCTCAAAGCCCAACATTTGAAATCCGAAGATGTATAAGTACCGAAAATCGTTGAAGAGCTATATGTTAAAAATACCTAAAATAAATAGCCAAATTCATCTAAAGCCAAATGCTACCATCAAATTAACATTAAAAGAACAATTAAAAACCTATTTAAGGTACAACATTAAGACATGTTAAATTCATGTCCTTAAAATTTCAAAAAACATTTAACTACAGTGCATTGCTTTGAATTTTTACAGTTTTAAAAAATAAAATCACAAAAATACTTATGTCCGAGGAAAATTCAAAACGGAGAGTCCTTAATCAAATGACAAAATCAAAAGCTCAAACATATCAAACGAATGGATAGCAATTGTCATTTTCCTGAAATGGGTATCACCAGCAAAGTAGTCAGCACTTCGATGTTGTTATGAATATTAATTATATGGTCATTTTAATAAATTTCCTGTTTAGAAAAGTATTGATTGATTGATTGTTGGTTGCTTTACGCTGCATTAGCACAAAGAGGCTATATCGCGGCAAGTTTAGAAAAGTATGATTTTTTCGAAATACTAAGAATTTTCTTATCCCAAGCATAGATAACCTGTGTCATATTTGGCAAAACTTGTTTGAATTTCGGGTCCTAAATGCTCTTCAATTTTGTACTTGTTTGGTTTTATAAATATTTTTTTATCTGAGTGACAATGAGTTTTATGTAACGGTATTTTTTTTAAGACCTTACGCTAAACTTGTAGACTAAAATGGAGATCAATCCTTTGATAACATAATACTGCTAAATGCTATATTTATAAATTTTGAAAGGTTTTGAATTTTTGTAATCACCAATATGAAATTTGGAGATAAAAAGGGGACCTCACACCCAATTCAAGTTATATCTTATTTATGTTAACTTGTGAAATGTTTGAATATATACATGATATACACATGGAAAAAAGTATTGCAACACCTTGAGTTTTTTAAAAATGTGTGGAAAAAAATGTTTTATCTAACCAAAACTTTTAAAGCAAAAAGAAGTGTTTTTTGTACAAAAAAATGCAATTTACAACTTTTACTGTAGTCGAATTTTACAATGTCAGACATTTCAAAATTATCCTTTAGATGATTGTTCACATCATGGTTGATCGTTATACGTCAAAGAAATAGTACTTTGTGCGCAGCCTCCATTCAAACGGATAACCGTATCTTAACGTCTTCTGATTCCTGCCATACGTCGACGAGTTTGTTGCTGAGGTAGCAGCAACTATTCCTGACGAAGGGTATTGTTTATTTCATGACGTGTTTGAACTTGGGTGTCCTTTCGTGCACTTTACACCCAATAGTGTCCGATTTATGCTCGATATGGTTCAAATTCGGGCTACGATCGGGCCAAGGTAGATAAACCGAATTCCATTGGAACAATGGATCTTCCTCTACGACACTAATTTCCAACTTTGGCGAGCTCTGCTATATTGTATACGGGCAACTGTATGTCTATTCGTAGGCAAAGTTTCCCGAAATAGTCTTATCCATGATAACCAGTAGCGATGAACCGATCTCAAACAGTTCTTGTTTAAAAGTTCCTGTATGGTTATCACTCTCTTTTTAGGATTGTATTGTTTGCAACGGGCTTCCTTCTGACAAACCTTTAGTATGCTTGATTTTGCTTGACAAATGTCATAGGGGTCTTCTTGATCTCGGAAGATCTTTAACATCGTTTGTTCTCTGATTTTTATTCTCAAAACCACTTGGTGGAATGGTGATGACCAACAATACGTGCAATTGTCACAGTGACATACCTGCTTCTCTCATGCTGATTATCTACCATCTTGCTGCAGTTATGGGTTTTGGATGACCAATTGATGTCAATCACATAACTTTATAAACTTGGTTAATATTTAAAGTGTTGAAAACAATGAGGATAAAAACATCTGTCTTATTGGTTACGAGTACAGTAGCTGCATTTGCAGATAAGAACTTATCGAGTCGATATTTTTTGATTTAACTCAGGTCATATTTAAATAATGTTTAACTAGTTCTATTTCAACAAATTATATCACAAAAAAATAAAGAATGTTTTTTTAATTTCAATTGTAATTAGGTGTTGCAATACTTTTTCCATGTGTATAGATGTGAACAGTATTGATATAAGGATTTCCAAAATAAACAAGAATTATATCTGATGAAATTCCGTTGATTTATTGTTAAAACTTTAACAGACAGTCGTTCTACTAGCCATACTTTAAGTTAGATAATTTATAAAAGGAGTGGATTTGGAAAGAATAATCAACTTCCGACTGCACACATTTCTTCTATCCAACTATCGTTAACTTGGATGTATTCCTACCAAAACAATTCTGTAATCAAATCACTTTGACACTAGTGTCATGGTCATTATTAGGACTTGGTTAACTGTTTTGGTATATTAAATCACTACCGATATGTTGGCCATTTGAATAGGGACCTTGATTTTGGAAATTTCAGGGTAATCTTAAATCATTTGATATGAGTATAGTTTTGGGATCTGTTGTTTTACCAATGGTGTCTTTTTCTTATTTTGGCAATTGCATTTGGTGTGGATTTGCAAAGCGGGTAATACCTTCATAGCAAAATAAACTTAAACTGTCGATACAACCGATCGCGCTTCATTTGTAATTCATATTCTGTGAATTCATTTATATTTGTTGGATACCAATTTAAGTGGATTCCGTGGTTACAGGTAAACCACGAAATCAAATGTTCAATGAATGACCAAAGTTGTATAGGCTTTATGTAGACTTCATCAACACTACGAAATTAAATATCCACGAACATGCATGTTTTTCTTAATCCTCGAAAATTGGTATTCACGAAAATAAATGAACCGACAGTACTTAACTCAGCTTTCGTTTCGCTTCGGTTTTTTTGTGTAATTATCCATTTTTAATTGATCATAGAGTCTGTAGTTTTGTTGATACATTTTTAATTGATCATAGAGTCTGTAGTTTTGTTGATACATTTTAATTGATCATAGAGTCTGTAGCAGAGCTCCAGATAAGAATTCACAAATTGGGTTTTTTACCCACCATTTTCTTATATAATTGAGTGATAACAATTTTTGATTGCATTATCAATTCCAATTCACCCCTCATGTTAATATCAAATTGGGTTTTTCACCACCAAGCTCCTTATTATATTGGGTTTTTTCATCAACACAATATTGAATATTTAGGCAATACCAACCCCAGATTTGTTTCCATCTTAAATATGTTTCTTTCTTTGTTTAGCTGTTTTATTTGGTTTATGGTTAGGGTTATTTGCTAGCTGTTTTATTTGGTTTATTCACCATGTTCAATGAGGAGCAATTGTAGGTTTAATTTTCGTTCCGTTTCAAACCTTCTGCCAGTTTTGTATTTTCTCATATGTACTGTATAAAACGGATATGTGTATTGACAAGCACTCGTCTTATACCTTTATATAATAAATTCTGAGACCAGTGTAAAATGAAACAAAAAATAGTTTATAAACTCTAATTATACTTGAATGTTTTTGTTTTATTCCAATTTTCATCAAATTAATCTGGGTTTAGTTGTCTTTTATTAGAACTTTTGGTTTCTGATGCTTTATCGTGTCATAATTGATTTGGCCTCAAGTGTTTGGCCTTTCACTTTTTCCAACTGATTACTTTTTGAGGAAACCCTGTTTTTATTATCAATGTTCTCGTTAAGGTACGCACACACGCCCGTGTGTTCGACGGCTTCCTAAAAACACTGGCTGAGTCTTGTTATCAGCATAACTTTCCCTCAGCTTTTCAAAAGAAGCAGAAAACATGCTTCTATTCAATATTTTAACCGAACATTCACTTTCGTTTTAATTCAATGTATGTTATGATAGATCCCGAGCAATGCGAAAAAAATATGACTACATGACACACGCTAATTGGATAGACGTCGAGAAGATCAAAATGTTTTCAAAAACACGTGTACCTATTGAGCAACGGCAAACTCTAACAGGGACCCATTTCAGCTACTTGATGCAGGGATCTATTTTTAAAACGAAAGGAAATTTCCAATTATAAATATTATAAAAAATGAAAATAGTTTACGGGACGACTGTAAACAGATAAGGATAAACAACGCAAATGGTTGCCAATAAAAGGGTGGAGTACTCATGATTTTGGAATATAATTGGGTTTTCCTTTGAATTAATTGGGTTATTGAACCCTGCAATGGGCAAGTGCAATTGGGTTTTTTATTATTTATATTGCGTGATCACGCAAATACGCAGCTTATCTGGAGCTTTGCCTGTAGTTTTGTTGATACATTTTTAATTGATCATAGAGTCTGTAGTTTTGTTGATACATTTTTAATTGATCACAGAGTCTGTAGTTTTGTTGATACATTTTTAATTGATCATAGAGTCTGTAGTTTTGTTGATACATTTTTAATTGATCATAGAGTCTGTAGTTTTGTTGATACATTTTTAATTGATCATAGAGTCTGTAGTTTTGTTGATACATTTTTAATTGATCATAGAGTCTGTAGTTTTGTTGATACATTTTTAATTGATCATAGAGTCTGTAGCATTTTTAATTGATCATAGAGTCTGTAGATTTGTTGATACATTTTTGATTGATCATAGAGTCTGTAGTTTTGTTGATACATTTTTAATTGATCATAGAGTCTGTAGATTTGTTGATACATTTTTAATTGATCATAGAGTCTGTAGTTTTGTTGATATATTTTTAATTGATCATAGAGTCTGTAGTTTTGTTGATATATTTTTAATTGATCATAGAGTCTGTAGTTTTGTTGATACATTTTTAATTGATCATAGAGTCTGTAGTTTTGTTGATACATTTTTAATTGATCATAGAGTCTGTAGTTTTGTTGATACATTTTTAATTGATCATAGAGTCTGTAGTTTTGTTGATACATTTTTAATTGATCACAGAGTCTGTAGTTTTGTTGATACATTTTTAATTGATCATAGAGTCTGTAGTTTTGTTGATACATTTTTAATTGATCATAGAGTCTGTAGTTTTGTTGATACATTTTTAATTGATCATAGAGTCTGTAGTTTTGTTGATACATTTGTAATTGATTATAGAGTCTGTAGTTTTGTTGATACATTTGTAATTGATCATAGAGTCTGTAGTTTTGTTGATACATTTTTAATTGATCATAGAGTCTGTAGTTTTGTTGATACATTTTTAATTGATCATAGAGTCTGTAGTTTTGTTGATACATTTTTAATTGATCATAGAGTCTGTAGTTTTTTGATACATTTTTGTAAATTTATTTACGAGATTAAAACATCGATAAAGTATTTTTGCCTTAATTTACATACCTATTTGCCACTGAACGTTTAGCAACCAACAATCAATCAATTCATCATTAACAAACATCAGGTGCTCTCTTGTCGTATAAAAACAACCGATGTCGTATGAAAGGAACCAAAGATTATCGAATTATCAACATAATTTTTCGTGTTCTTTTTTCAAACGGTCTTAAAAAATTATCAAATTTTATCTTTTTGGTATAAGTGTTGCCCGTTTTTTAAATGTCGATAATTGACTTAAATATATAACAATGATTCATTCTCTGGTGAAATATAAGTACAATGATAAAATGGCGATAATTATTTGACTGTCTTTCTATGTACTTTAAAATCGACGACTTCATATGCAAATTGCAGCTGTACGATTTAATATTATTGATTTCATCGTGAATGCTTCTGCCTAATTAATGTATATTTGCAGAAGAATTCGTATTAAAATTTTTTTGGAAGATTCAAATTTTAATATTATATTTTTTTTTCAAAATCTGTAAATACACGATTTGAATGCTGTGCTGCTTTTTTTCTAAATTTAAACGATATCAAACGAAGAAGCCGTCAATTATAAGCAGGATGCGTATTAATTTAATTCTTAAATGAAAAAGTTTCATTTCATATTTTTTACTTTGAAGTTTGTAATGTCTTGTACTAGTTTAAATGGCAAGGCTTTTAATTTTTTATTATTTATTGCATATGCTAAGATTATGTCTAGTTATAAACAGTTTATCTCCAAAGCAATTTTAAATAACTTATGTAAATTAACATGTGCTGCTGTGTTCGCTTAACCAGAAACGATAATAATAATATATATGAATGCACTTCAATGATGAAAGAAGATTTCAAATAAAATCAAAATTTTATAATCATTTATTTTTTCCGATGTGAATGTTTATTTCTGTGAGAAAATATAGAAAACACATTTGTTCATACAGGGAAAATAATGTCTACAGGATGTATTAACATGATTTGGTACTTAAAAGAAAATGAAAATTGTAGGGTATGTTAAAATATGATTAAAAATAATTATATCAAGACTAATAACCCTACAGTTGACATAAATGTTAGTTTCAAAGATTGCATAACGTTATTATTGTCGTTTAATATTTGATTTATCTTTTTTGTAAGATTTTTCTCATTGAGTCCACTATGACATTAAAGCTCCTTGTTTGATACTCAATTTCTTATATCAGAGGTTTCCCAAAATCTTACGAACGGACGAAAATCGCTTTAACTTGGCGTAACTTGCTGTAACGAGAAAAGAGGGAGCAATCATTTATTGAATGATTTTTACTATCGGATGTGCACTTCCCTTTATTAAGATATGCAGGGTACTTGTAAACCATTTTGAGTTGTGAACATATTATTATATATGAATGCGAGTTCTCTTAGATGTGTACTTATTGTCTTTTTTTTAGATTGGAGGGGCAATGAATATTTCTGAAATTTATCTAGGCTCAGATCAAAGGTAGAATGTCCTGCGCAAAAAAGAGGTAAATTAAATCTAGGAGTAAACGACTGTAGAAAAACAAATCGTGTTTAAATTTGAAAAAAAAATCATTTGGTCCGAGATAACTTTGATGCCTCAAAGTTCGCAAATCCAAATGGTCAGTGCTTCACCTTGCATAATTATTATTGAACTGTTTTTCTTTATCTAAATTGGCAAGACAAATGAATTAAGGGAAATACTGAAATAGGTATATGAGAAAAAAAGTTCACTTGAAAAGATTTTCTGTAATGTATAGTTGAATTTTGATTTATTTTCAAGGCCTTTCTTATCCTTTTTGTCTATGTTTTTATTATCGTACACATATAAGTATAATCTTTTTTTTTTAAAGTAGATTTTAATATTTATATCATAATAAGTTTTGTTGGTGCTGTTGCACTTATATTTTGCATTAGAATTCACACAACTCTATTACGTTTAACATTTAAAAACATATGAATAAATAGCGGTTTTAACGGTTAATATATCAAAGATGCATAAAAAATGCCGCATTTTCTTGCTGTTGAAGTGGTTCTAAAATTTATTATTGAATACTATCGAATAAATGTGGAGATACATGCAGAAATTAAACTATCTTAAACGATATCCTATCTATTTATCCGTGTTTGTTCATTATTTTATTAAAGTTACTTTACACTTATACATGTATTAACATTAATCAGAATATATCAAAAATGGGTTATGGTTAACGAGTTTTTGTGTTAGATCTTTCTTGTCGTCTTTGATTTGTTTATGAAGTAGCTTTCAAAATTCAACCTTAAGGGCATACGATACAGTTACAGGGGAGGTAATGACGTTGCTAACGTAAAATGTTATTTTCGCGACGTCAAACTATGACAAAGCGGGAAAAGATGCATTTTTCGACTGATTTTTATCATTCAAACTGATTTAATTTGAAAACGAGTGCATGGACCCCTATTTTTTAAAACGGCAATTTGTTTCATTTTGCAAGGAGATTATGTGACCCAAATGTTATAAAACTGTAAATAGAGGATTTTTTTTAATTTTGATAAACATGCAGCAAAAAATGACGTTTGTTCCTCTTATCATGAACATTTGACAAATATGAGTTATTTCTGAATAAAAATTGCATAATTTTTAATGATACTTATACAATACAGAAATTACCGATTATTGAACAAAAAACCATTTGTGTTTATCTTTTAAAACAAAAACGTTATGTCTATCTTTCGAAAAAGAAAATACGGACACAAATCTGAATTTTGAGCAAATATACAAAATTTCGACCTCATTTTACTCAAAAAGTAGCACATGGAGGTATATTGTTTATTACATATTTGATTTAATCAGGTAAAAAATAGCCTATATGCAAATTTTCATCAACTTGTAAATACAGGTTCAAAACTGTATCGTATGCCCTTAATTATTTGTCCACACATAAGTATAAGAAAAGATTAGTATACTTTGTTTGAACTATAAGAACGACCTAAGTCTAAGCAAAACATCTCTATAATACAGTTATCTGCTGGTCAAATGCATATATAGAGTTGTGGTTTTTATTCATGTGTACCATATGTCTTTCTATTTAGAAAGATAAAACATTTAACTAACATAAAGTAATTGACTATACCATATTTTTTGATGTCGCACAAGTTTTATGTTCTTTTCTTAGCGAAACTTTTTTTTTATTATTTCCGTGTTGTTCGATTGTTTTTCGTCAGTCGATGTTTATGTATCGATTTGCTTTTTGTTAAAACATATATGATTAACTAGTGCTTTTATAATATAAGCCTTATGTTGCACGTCTTGAATACTGTAAACCAACTTATTTTCGCGAGCGATTTATTTTCGCGACTTTCGCGAGTAGAAAAATAACGCGCTTATCGTCGCGAATATGTCAATCTTTGATCTTTCTTTAATAAACTTCATCAAGTAAATCAGAAAATCGCGAAATTAAATAGCCGCGAAGTGGTCAAGAAAGGGTAAAACGCGAAATTAAGTATCCGCGAAAATAAGTTGGTATACAGTATATTGTATAAATAAAGGCAACAGTATTATACCGATGTTCAAAGATCATACATCGATTGAGGTAAGACACATCTGGGTAACAAACTATTATCGAGGGTAACACGTCAACTTTAGAGGAAAAAAACGAAATAACAGATCACACAGATGTACAACAAAAAAAATCAACCATCAACAATCTAACTTACTTAAAAAACAAACTATTATATAGCAATTGTCATATTCCTTACTTGGTACATGACATTCTAAGATGAAAACTTTTCCTTTTGATTTTTAACAATAACTTTTCATCATGTCAATACTGAGGTTATGAATTCGAATCCCGAACATAGCAAGTGCGCTCGACTTCAAATTTTAATTATTTTCAGTTTTCCTGCGGAAGGTCTTAAGTTCTATTCGTGCAACCTGACATACACAGACAATAATAGTTGACCGTTACAAAATAGTATAATAATTCTTAAAACTGGTATTAAATACCAATCAATCAATAAATATTTGCAAATATATGTAGTTGGCAGAAACTCACACGGAACATTCTATAGACAATAGACAATCATACCATATTTTGTATGGTGACTGAAATTGTATGAAATGATGTTTCCATTTTTATAATTTTGTTTATTTTGTTTATTTTTAGTAACGTTTCAAACTGTCACATAACTTTTACTTCTAATTTGCCTAGTTTTGTTTCAAAAACATCTGTAGCATTTTTAACGAAAGAAAGAATAGGGTCTCACTTGAATACAGGTTGAAAACTTCAAATCGTTTTTAACTCATCAACGTATAAGATTATCAAGTTCTGTCAATAGGAATAATATGTACTAACCCGATTGGTCGGGATATAATCGTTTTTTTTAAATGTTTCTTAATCAATACGTCATGTACCAAATTATATAAATTACTATGCATGTATACACTGCTGTCAGTTGGTAATAAGTACTAAACATAAACGTTTTCAATTGAATCAGTAGAAGTGTTAACGATGAATTCATTAATTCTTATAACAGCAGTTCTTTTGGGAATGTTATTTGTTCCAGCAATAGAAAGTAAGTTTTGGATCTGTTTGTATACATTCAAAGAAAAAAAGCTATTTTTAAATTTAACTTTACTTAACAAGCTTTTATGTTTTGCTAAAAGATGGACGGCCAGAGGATAAGATTTCTAGCTAAAATAAATGCTTGTACCAAGTCAGGAATATGGCAGTTTTTGTCCCGTATTTTAATTGTTGATTATGCCAATAGTGCAAATACTTTCGGTTTTTTTTTTTACCTTTTATTGAACATGAGACATTACATAATACAATATTATACAAATAAAGTTACACTTTGTAAGTTAATGAAGCTGTGGTGAAATAAAAATAAAATACATTACAATTGATATGTTGAAGGATGTTCGCTCCACTTGATTTTAAGAAGTTGCTGTATTCTGAATCCTCTTGTTTTATCTATGTGGTGCTATTACAAATTGTGTTTGCTAATCCCTTCTTCACTGTTCATAACTTTAGTTCATTCAATTTAAAAGCCTTATTTGGAAATCTTGTTAAATCCTTTTTTACTTGTATAAGAATTTAAAAGTTAGCAAGGACCAATGTTAAATGTATGACAAATTTAGAAATATTTTTTAAAAGCTCATATCTCGAAAAGAAGTGCATAGGCCCTTATTTTTTGTCTATTTTTTCAGTTCCTGTATTTTTATCCTATCAATCTAAAACAGTCTTTTAAAAATTTTGTTCTTTTGTAACAGAGTAGAAGAAATATTGCTTAACTTTATCTGCATGCACTAAACAAACACAGTGCTTTCTATACTTTCCTATATCCAAATATACTATCTTACATTGCTATTGAATCAATGCGTTCCTTGCATCTACATATAAATATTAAGTATGTAAATGGCAACACAATATTTATTTTACCATCAGTAAAATCATCAGACATAGCAAACACCTATATTTCTTTTGTGATAAGATATAGCGATGTCATCATCTCTAATCAAACCCAGGCTGATATTGATAGCCAGGAGGCGTTTGCAACATTATATTCCTAAACAAATATGATATATTTGTTTTTTTTTAATTTCAGAACAAACAGTGCATAGTGGCATATAAATAACAATAAATTACATTGTAGAAGTACATACAAATTGTAGGTAATTAGACCAGGCATGGGTTAGGTGTGTAACTGAATGCCACCAAACCCGTTTAACCCCACCACATTTTTCATTTGCCTCTCTCAAGTCAGGAGCATGTAGTTAAGTCGTTGTTATTGATTCATGTTTGTCATATTTTGTTTTCGTAAATTGTTTTGTTGTAAACCAGGCTTGTAATTTTTTTCTATTGAATTGTTTCATATTTTTCATGCTGTTTCCTTTATTGGCCGACAATAATGTACAATTTGGAAATTAGTATGGCGTTCATTATCACTGGACTAGTATATATTTGTTTAGGGGCCAGCTAAAGGACGCCTCCGGGTGCGGGAATTTCTCGCTACATTGAAGACCTGTTGGTGACCCTCTGCTGTTGTTTTTTACTTGGTCGGGTTGTTGTCTCTTTGACACATTCCCCATTTCCATTCTCAATTTTATTGACTATAATTGTTAAAATCAATTTCATCTTAACTTTGGTGAATAGTTGTTGTTAGGCATGCATGCCATATGTACTAATTTTTATATGGAGTGAATAATTTTGGTATTTTTTAATCTGAAATCTGCATAATAAAATATATTTCCCAAGAAATGAAGACAGAATCACTTTTTAATAATCATAAAACAATCACGTATAACAGTAATGGTTGTGTTACTTTTTGAGATCTATCTTCCAATTAATTTTCAATATTGTCGGGGATAGAACTGGTATCTATATCAATCGAAATTTATTTGGAATTGCACTTGCAGTCCCCACGAAATAAATATAAATAATCTATTTATTTTTTTTAACTTATTATATATTCTAAGAGAATAAGATAGGAATCATTATATTCTGATGATAACATAAATAAATTTGGTGTATTTACGGTCCTCTGATTGGTTAAAATAATTAGCTTTATTTTCAATGTTATCAATTTTTATGACGACACACGCCCACTGTTACGTTGTGTATCCATACGAAAACATCTGTGTACGTTGTTATTCGTATTAATATACATCTTTTAGCCTTATTTTTGATAGAAATTTATTTTTAATGAATGGCAATAATTTATTTTGAATTTATTGAACCATACAATTAATTTTTGACTCTTCACATTTAACATAATCCGTTCAATAAATTCAAAAAAAATAACAGCCATTCATTAAATAAAACTTTTATAAAAAGTTTGCCCAATAAGTATTGTATTTGGCTCAATATACCTTTATCGGTGAAACAGTAGTTCAGTCTTAATACAATATTGATAATTTAAAAGAAAACAATATTTGTATTAGAGGGATTGAGAATTTTATTATTATACTTTGAAGGTCGGGGAGAGAGAAGAGCGGATCCCTCTGCATGTGCCGCAGCCAAGGAACAGGTTCGAAGTATGAATATTAAAATGACATTTGAATCTTAATTTTGCTGTTATAACATTTTGAAATTCTTACAATAATAGTTCAATCTTTGAAAGTACAATACTAACATTTTTGCCCTATTAGAATTATGTTTGAAATGTTATATTTCTAGTGGGAACATTATGAAACTGTAAGAAAAATAGTTCAATATTTATCATTGCAATGCTGGAATGTTTGCCCAATTATAATTTATATTTTCTATTGGTTAAAAAAAAGTTAAATCTTCATCCAATGTCTATAGATTTATTAGGTTTATAGGTTTACACATTATTGATATTGTCAGAATGATATTTGAAATATTCTATTATAAGGTGTTTGTGGACGGGGAACGTCAGGTGGAACCCAAGCTCAAGGTATGTTTATCTAAACAATATTTGAATCGTAACATTTAGAATGGTAATGCGGAATGTGTAAAAAAAACTGACCAAAGAACATAAAACAGCAGGAAACCACCAATGGGTCTTCAATACAGCGTAAAATACCGCAACCGGAGGCATGCTTTAGCTAGCCCCTAAACAAAAATGACCAAAATGTTAACAGCACCGATTCTTGATATATTATCATTTCCCATAACATTATTATTACCGTAGTATCATTTGTATTCACATTTAAAATTCTTGGAATGATAGTTAATTCTGAAAATTATCAATGCCAAATGTTTTGCCAAATTAGAATTATGTTTAAAACATTATAGTTTTAATAGTAACATTTTGAAATTGTTAGAATACTAGTTCAATCTTTATATAATCTTTATAGTTCGACATTATAAGAATGATATTTAAAGTATTCTTTTTCAAGGTGGTGGTGGAAAGAGGAGCCGTGCCGCAGCCGCTGCCGCAGCCGCATGTACGTTTACTAGTATTTAAATGATAGTTGATTCCTACTCATAACATTTTAAAATTGTCAAAAGAAAAGTGCAATCTGTATATGCTAAAATGTTTGTCCTATTACCATTGTGTTTTGAATGTCATGCCACTGTTTAACAAGTGAGAGGTTTTGCAAGCTATTAAGCAAGGTATAATCCTTCATTTTCTAAACCAGGTTAAATCATCAATTTTCTAAACTAGGTTTAATCGTCATTGTCTGCATAAGAAAATGACTGTGTTAAGTACGGAAATATTACCGTACTTAACTAATCATTTGATGTGTCTTTCATCTAAGATTTCCCTCGGATTTTGGTAATTTTTTTTCTTCTTATTTTTCTCTGTAATTGAAGCATAATGTTTTTAATGGTAACATTTAAAATTGTTAGAGTAAAAGTTGAATCTTTATACAATCTTTATAGTTTAATGAAAAAAAAATATGCTTATTGTATTCTATTTCAAGCCGGTGGATATGGACGTTAAATTGAAATACAGATAAAGACATTTAAACTGTTAATACAGGTTGTATTCTTATTACATGTATTACGTATTGTATTGGCAAAGTTAGTACAATAGAGACAAAGGGGTCATTCAAAAACGAAAAGTCGAAAAAAAAGAAAATGCAATGACTTGATTGTAAAACGCAAATGAGATAACCAATAGGTGCTTACACACTTAACACAATGTATATGTCTGAGCAACACAAAAAGTAATCATTTGTTCCTGACTTTAAACAAATAGTGGAACCTGTGCGTGAAGAATTTTTACAGTGATAAGTAATGATCTTAGAAAATATATATTTCGCATGAACAAACAACTTAATGCACATCCAAATCCGTAAAATATATCTCTTGTTGTAAAACATAGCTATATACATAAAAGAGGCGTTGGTTTGGGTGTTGTTTTAGGAGGAGGCTTTCTATGGTTGCTTTTGACGGAGGTATAGGGGAAGTCTTAGTGAAAATGGTTGAGGAGTTTAATATAAAGAAGGGGGATGTAACATTAGATTTAAATTCCATTAAAATTGTACAAATGAATTAAATATCCACATGAGTATTAGGATTCACAACTACATTGTACCGGTAATTCCTTTAAAAAGTAACGTTTGCTCATTGTATAATAGATTCACTAATAAGCAAGGAGCTTAAATTAGAAAATGTCCGACGTATGACCTTGACAACAATTTTTTTTTTTTTATTAAGCAACGACCTCAAGTCAAGATACACTAGATCTCTACCACTAACGGTTCATGAGTTACATAAATATACCGCTTATGTTAAATACTAAAGTGGAAATATCTCTCATATAGAGTCTTAGTATGGTTTCAATTGTAATTGATCAAAACATCTTGATATTTAAAAAACCATTTGGACAAATAAATTAATCGATTTCTTTTACGGTTGATTACTAAAAATGCCTCGTTGTTAACAAAACAAAAACATTATTATACACCTTCTTCGAATACGTCAATCTGCCTTTGTCCTAACCATATGCTTTAAAAGAGAATAGTTCAGTTCTTAACTTTTCTGATGTTTTATTTATTGGTTTTAATGTATGAACACTACTATATCCCCCCAACATATAACTCATATCTTATTTCATTCATTGCAGGTTTGACCAATCACTATGCCGACAATAAACAGAAAAAGAGATCAAACAGTTTGAATAAACCTCTAACAAAAGTTAATAATTATGAAGCATTGTTTTTCTCTGTCAAATCCCACTCCATTCACATCTCTGCCAGGTGAACCGCGGAATGATGGGGAAGAATGTAAGTGTCAAGGTCAAGGGAGGCGGGGGTCAAAAATTAGCCACGGGAGCAGAATCACTAAAGGCTGTAAAAAAAATAAAATATGTGACTGATTTTTGTCTTGGAATGGAAACGAGGGAATATGATGAGGGAAGAGGGATTAATTGGTAAAGTGGGTGAGATAAGGGGGGGGGGTAGCACTACGCAACCATAGTCAATCATGCCAAGTTTGATGTATTGTTCAAAATAATGAAATGATCAGAACATCGGCAAACATGGTCATTTATCCATATTTTGAAGTGTGGCTGTTCCACAATCATCAGCATGATTTTATTGGTTGTCGTTTGTAGTTTTGTGTTATTTTTTGCTTTTCGTTTATAATGATATGGTACATACATCAATAACATGCTGTGGTTTGGTCGTTTGCATTTTTCTTACCGTATCTTTTTATAGCTTTCAATTTGGTATGCGTTTTTTTTCATTGTTAAATGTCGTTGGTGTTGTGTTTATTTTATATTATCTGCCTTATTTAGTCTCTAGTGAACATTTACAACATTGGTTATCTAAGAAATAATTGATGCAAGCTCTACTTTATTGTAGTTTTAACATGGGTAGGCATTATATTCCTGAATATTTTTGCCCGAGCGATAGTGAGGGCTAATACAACACAAATATAATGCCTACCAATGTTAAAACTACAATAAAGTATAGCTTGCGTCAATTATTTCGATTCTGTCTAGTACAATTAAGGTAATTTCTATGGCCGACGTGTATAAATGTAGATCGTTTGTGTAGGCTCTTCTATTTACCTCCCTTGTTGTTTGTAAACAAGCAAACGACTGGCACTGTGATTTTCTTGAGGGAGGGGTTTGAACAGCCAACATGACGGTTGCCGTATCTGGGTCAAACATGTCAATTTCGAAATGTAAAACATTACAGTCATACTAAATGAATTAGTATGTTTATATATATATTCAATCTTGCATTAATTTGTAGGATCCTTTACAATAGATAATTCTGCTGATCTGTAACAATACCATCTTCATGCCTCCTGGCCACCGAAAGCTTTATTATATGTGAAGCCAGGGTGATCAAGTGGCCTACCGCGCCGGATACAGTGCAGGCGATGTGGTGTCCCGATATCTCAGTAGAATGAGTTCGAATCCCGGTGAGGGAAGAACAGATCTAACATCGTTGGATTGATGTTTAGACGAGGGATTTTAAAGATATATCGGTACACAAAATGGATGTTAGCGTCAATTTGATGCAATTGTATATTCTTGTTTGTCAAGTTATCTTAATTTGTCAGAGGTCTCAATTATTGAAACGTTACCGTTAAAATATGTAAAAAAAAATATCATGATTTGTCAATGGCGAGTGATTTGAAAAATCGTCATGGAAAAATGAACTCTATTTCTTGTGAAATTTTTGTGGACTTTTGTTTGCATTTTCGTCCCTTTTGTTAACATTGTGGAGTCCAACTTCTGGATTATTTAACACCCTTTTGCGTCGTTTCCTCGTTTAAAAAAATAAAAGTAACCTAAGTTGCATTCTACATATAACTACATTACATCTTAAACTTAATCAAGCAACTTTATTTAAATATCCTTAAAACAAAAATAAAAAAGAAAATGTGGTATAATTGCCAATGAGACAACTGTCCACAAGGGACAAACATGACACAGACAAAAACAACTATAGGTTATCATACGGCCTTCAACAATAAGCAAAGCCCATGCCGTATAGTCAGTCAGGTTGTCTTTTTACAAGTACACGGATGTTTGTGAACCTAATGTTAATTTAATGCAATAAAACACTTTTATTCTTTTTTTTTTATATTTCTTCAGAAATAAAGTAGTTATATGTTATCAACTAAAACTATATTACACTTTTTTTAATTAAAATGCAATTTGCTTGTAAAGTTATTTGAATGCACACGAATATCAATAAGATCTTAATCAAACGCATAACATGTCATGCATTACGGAATATATAATCAACTGATAAAAAAATCGCCAACGCGAAATTTACTACAATTATAGTAGAAAAAACCGTCACTGATGAGTCTTTTGTAGACGAAACGCGTGTTTGGCGTATATACTAAATTTGGTCCGGGTATCTATGATGAGTTAATATACTTCATTTAGCAAGATTTAAACGTTATTGTTATAAAATCATACAGTTGCGGATACACATGTATAATCGTATAAAAATGTTCGACTCCTATTATATACCACCCGCATTTGATATGTTGAATGCGGAATTCTTAGGCGCTAGCAACAAATATTGATTGGAAATTAGGATAAGAATTACCTTTTTCGTAGCCGCGACTTACTTATCTGTGGCCTACAAATAACTTATCCGTGGCCACGAGTTACTTAGTCGCGGCCACGACTTACTTATCCGTGGCCACGAATAATTAATTAGTGGCAACGATTTAATTATTTGTGACCACACATTACTTATTCGTGGCCTCGATTTTCTAAGTAGTGGGCACTATTTACTTTTTCATGTTATTCGCGGCCACGACTTTCCTATGCATGGCCACGAATTACTAAGTCGTGGCCACGATTTACTTATTCGTGGTCACGGCCTACTTATTCGTGGCCATGACTTACTTATTCGTGTTCACGACTTATTAATTCGTGGCCATGACTTACTTATAACTGATTCGTGGCCACGAGTAAGTGGATCGTGGCCACGAGTTATTCGTTTTAAAAATATGAGGATGCCATACACGTAGGACTGTCTGTAATGTATAAGTATCAGACAGTTGTTATAAACTAAATCTCGACTTAGTTATGTTTACAACATTAATTCGTTGAAATTTAGAGGACAATATCAAGGGCTATGTGTGTTGTATTAGTATCAGAAATTAGAAAATGCTAAATATCGTTTGTATACGAAATCGAGTCTGACTTAAAATGTGTTAATCAATGCTTTTGATAATGAGTTATTTTGAATGATTGTTATGAATGTTGAATGCTCAAAAAAAAATATGAATTATTGTTTTTTGATATAGTGTTATATAAAACAAATACATGGACATTAGTTATGTACACAATTTAGATAGATAAATGTATACGCTGCAGGTTCATTGTTCGTCCCTTTTTTCATCGAGTCACCATAAAACAACTTCCCTGTTCCTTTGGTCCCTTGCTAAGTACTTCAGGTTCACATCTCAACAAAAAAGAAGAAGAAAAACTTTTAAAAGGTAAAATACGACGTCAAAACTCCAGTATTTGATTCAAAGCAATGAATCTTCCAGACTTTAGGGAAATAATCAATAATTGTAAACTTGAAAATCAAAGATCTGCTCCTACATCAAATTACAAAAACATATATTCTTTAATATACAACATCAATAGTCTAACCAATTATGAATGATACAAGACAACAGAATTATAAATTTCAACCTTTCATCTTAAAGACAGAAATATAATGTATAAAGTGACTATGAAGTATTTTTATGTTCAACTACATGGCTTATCACATGAAAAAGAAGATATTGGATACACATCAAAAGAGACAGCAACCAAACGTAAGCAAAAGTATTTTTCAAAGTATAGGTATCTAAATAAAAGTCAAACTCTAAACACACAGAGTTCAGATGGCAAAAACAATAAATGTACGTTTCGTTTGCTGTGATTTATACAAAAATCATGTATATCTCAAGACGAAAACAAATTAATGTGATTCAAAAATTAATCCTTTTTGCATCACAACTGTGACACAAAGACAACAAACGGTTTACAGAAATAAAAACAAATCTCAAGATACCAGGCTTAACCTATGATACACATTCCGCTACATAAGACATGTGAACAAAGGCAATCAAATCAAAGCAGTTGAAAAGTAATTATTAAATATGAAAGAACATATATATCAGAAAATGACAAAATTGTTTTGCAAATTGAAATCAAAGTTGTCATTTCATAAATTTATCATTATATTTTTCCACTTAATATCGTTGAAACGTCTTTGGAATTTTTTTTTTTATATTTTTTATAGAACTCTTTATGACTAGTCGTAGTGCTAGTAAACTAGTACAATCAAACAAAAATATTCTTAAAACTTTAATTGTTGTGGCCGGAAAATATTTGTGAAAAAAACACTTAGTCTACTTTTGTAACATACGAATTTCACAAAGGAAATGTTCTCGCTTACGAATATTACAGTTTTCATCTTGGAGTGGTGTAGATGATGATAGAGCTATTATGCCACATGTATTTTCGTCTTCCTTAGAGTAATCGCTATCGTAATCATTTAGTTGTACTTTAATCTCGAAAACGTTGTTGAAACTTTCGCCGGTCATCCATCTTTTATCTTTAAGACCTATCCATGCACGACCAACACCTGCAAACAAATCTATGTGAATTACACTACACCAGATGCTCCAGAGAACCTATATCAATCATTAACAATTTTGAGTATTTTTTAATAAGAATGCAAAACAAATATCTCATATAAGCTGTCAATGATGATTTGGCCATTATAAGTTATATTGTTTGCTACTGACCTCTTCAGATCCATAGAGGGTTAGTAAAATCCGTAGGGGTCAGAAGGGAAGAGTTTAACGAATTTATCGCTCGCACGACTTATCTGATGCGTTTTGTAGAAAAGAAAATAATAATAAAAAAAAAACATCAATAGATGATGTCATCATTAACCACCTATATTATTTACTTACTCCCTACGGATTCATAGGAGGTCACCACGTGATGGCGGTGAAATAATTTGATGTATTTGTAGGTTTTTAGGTTTTTGTTCCATAAAATTAGGTAAATATTATCATTCATATACTAAAGTATCGAAGCAGCCAACAGACGATTTATTCCATTTTAATTATTTTCGGAGTTTATCGTGTTCTTTCTATAACAGATTGTCTCTTTGAAATTAAGTTGCTGCCTACGACAAGGGAATGGGTATCAACTATCAGCCCGGTATATATGACTAGTTTCTAAAGTGGTCAAAACTATAACGTTTTCATCTTTCAAATTTAGCAAACATTCTATCTATGTACACAGTTACAGCTTTGCAAACGACTGATTTTTTTTAAATTGGTATCACTGTCATTAAGGGTTTTTTCTCGACTGGAACAGGCTAGTGGTTCGTTTGTCGACTGCCAATCTGGACCATGTTTACCTACATTTTCTGCAAGTCTTAATTGATATTCACAGTCCTTTTTCGTCGACCGTAAACAAATAAATACTATTGTAAACAAATAACCTAAACTCATGTAAGAAGTCGTCAAGATTTAAAAAAATTTCTTGTAGACGATTTCACTATCTATGATTATTCTTAATCTAGCAAAATGTCAAACATATACTTATATCTTAAAAAAAAAAGGTGTGAGAAATCGTCATTTAAAAGTTATTACTCTTATTTTACACAGTAGTTCGATCTTAGGTATGTTACTGCGAGATCTTCTCTATGAACCACAGTTTTCAATAATTTTATGTAACCCTTTTTGAAACCTTAGTGACATGTTGGTTATCAAAAGGGGCCATTTCAATACTTCACAGTTCAAAAATGATTTTGTCCACATTTGTTCCTATTAAAAAAAGTGGTTCAGAAGAATATATTTGAAAAAACAAAACATAATACGACGACGACAGACACCAAATTAGGATAAAACTCACTATTTTCAAATACCAAAATATATGACAAACGCAATGATTTTAATTTTCCTATAGTCAACTTTCCATTCCTCTGTAGCTACTTCCAGCAACACCAGCATATGAATTATATGTGTCTTATTTGTGACGTTATTCTAGAGCTAGTTCAAAGTACGATGATTTTGTTGAACGAGGAATACTGCTTTCTCAAAACGTTTATTGGGTGAAAGTTTGATTGAAAGTTTTGAGATATTTGCAGGTAGAAAAAAATAAGGCGAATACACGTGGAATATCTAAACATTTCATAATGAAATATTTTTTTAGTTTGTACCTCACGGGTTTAATTGAATTCGGGAATTTGTGGTAATCAGTTAGTTAAAGTTTTCCCATTAAAAAAGGTTTGTGTTCAAAGCTGTGAAAAGGTTATGGTTCACGAGATCATATTTTGTCTGTGCAGTGCTTTTGTTGTGTCCCAGTATTTTATTTTATAACCAAAACTTACTTCTAAAGTACTCAATTACAGAATCCCATTTTGCCTTTGTAACTATGCTGACTAAGTCACCACCTTGTTGTTGACAAATTGTCCTAGCTTCTTTCCATGTTGATCCGTTAGTTGATATATGCTTTATACAAGATGCAGTCTCTTCTTCCAAGTGCAAACCATCTGGGCCACACTCTGTTTCAATATCAAGTTTAACATAAAAAAAACTATACGATTTGGTTTTTATTAAAGGAATGAATGTAATATTTTGTTCTGTTTATGAAGAAATTATAACATAACAAAAATGATTTTTTTATGTTCTTTCGATTAGACAGAACAACTATTACAACTATTGGATTATAGCTCTTCATCTTTTATATAAGCTTTGGATTTCAAATATTTTGGCTACGAGCATCACTGAAGAGACATGTATTGTCGAAATGCGCATCTGGTGCAAGAAAATTGGTACCGTTAATTTTATTACAGTGATCTCTAATTAAGTTAATCTAAATTCCATTTTAAACTGGAGTAAGCGATAAAAAAAACGTTGATGACGTCATGGTCACATTACTAAATTATGTCTATGAGCTATAAACAAAATGACGTCATCCAATCAAAAGACGCGTTGAATCCAAAATTATTCAACTATTTATAACATGTTTAAATTTAGCAGTTTTACTAAATTGAACCAACGTAAAATGTGTTCTTACAACCTCTAAATCATTTAACAAGGTTTGTGTAAAAAGTGCTATTAATCGTTTTTGTTCAACAGCAATAGCAAATCATTGGTAATTTACAACCTGAGAAAAGTACATTTTTTCTGTGATATCTTATTACTTTTTTTTGAATTTCACAAATTTAAAGGTTGTATAAGAATAATAAAAGTTTGTGATTTATATTGCTAAACGTATTCTTTGACAGGCTGCAAAGGATAGCTTTTTTTTTATTATTGTTGAACATCTTCTCCTTAGTCCTAGCTACTTCAAAATTTGAAAAATACGCAAAATGACCTACAATCAATTAATATGTGTATGTTAAGTTACCATTAACACACGTAAACAGTACTTTCCAATCACCAGTATTCTGACAAACAGCAAATGGTCTTCCTTCTATCTTAAAATTGTCATTACATGCATATTTATTGGCCATATTATATTGTCTTTGCAAACCAAAAGGTTCTACTGTTTCTGCGTTGGGGATAGATGGCATGTCTTTGCAATCTAAAATAGAAATGAGATATGTCACCTTTTTTTTTTCACAGTCCCTATTTTTGATGTCGTTATGTATAACTATGACGTCATTGGAAAACCAAAAAAACGGATAATATTAATATCATCAATGTTTTACGACCAGGGCTGAACAAATGAACTCTCAGTTGCTAAGAAAACAATACAAACTGGTCAGTAAAATATGAAACCAGTTATAAATGATTTGAAAAAACAATGTTGAATAAAAAGGACACTTTAGTGTTCCTTTCTATTGGAATACAAACACAGTATTTAAATGTATCAAATGATATAGAACATATTTTAACTAGACACTAATGATGTCAAGTTAACATATCACATTTCCGCCAGGTCTAAAATGTGTGAATTAGATCTAAAACGGTTGTCATTAAATCTACGGAGAAGCCAGTCTTACCAGAAACACTTTGATGAATATTTAAAGCCTTATAAAAAAAACTATTATCTCTTGAATTTGGTGTAAAATTGCCAAGTTCGGTAATTCAGAAAGAAGTCATGTTGTAAATGAACGTAATTGACTTTGCAGGTTTAATAATCTTACTTATAATTCTCTACAATTAATAGGCATTTCAGGAATTTAATAATTTACTAGTACGTCTGATTTCAATGATATTATAGTTTCAAATATGTCAAATGGTGTTGCAACACAAGATAAAACTTAACGCTTGAAATATCAATATTTTCTAGCAAAACAATTTGTTTTACATTCTCATAATTGGAAGCCTAATTTGTATAACACTATAAATTTTATACTTTAATCGATAATGTAATATTTTTCTAAAACTTTCAATCATATCAAATATATACATAAAATGTTGTCTGGAAATTGTAGCGCTTAACTTCAGTAACATCGTTTGGGTTAGTTGTATTATATCCTGTTCGTCTCAAACATGGCCTTATGAAATATTTGTTTTGAAAAATCTTCATTGATAAATATAGAAATTATCAAGAAGCTTATACTCCAGCTCCTACATGCAAAGTTGATCTTAATAGATTTGTCTGTTCTTTCAAAGTATCATTTGGAGATATGGCCTCTCGTGTATTTAAGTATTATTGCATTTTTGTTTGTGTTAAATATTCAGAAAATGTTCCACTGTGTACATTTTGGCCTGGAGTCGGTTTCACAAAACAAATAACGACTAATATTTATCGAAAGTATACTGAATTGTTCATGACTTACGATCAATCTTAGTCGTCACTTTTTTTTGTGACACCGACTCCTGGGCTTAACCTATTTAAAATCATTTTTTCACTTTCTAGCACAACATATATGTAGGTCGATTATAATGATGTTCCAGGAGGGGATTACCATTTAAGTGGTCGGTGTCTTCGTTTTTGAACAATTTATAAATGATCAAGACACAAAGGTTGGAATATTCAATGGATTTTTTAAAATTGGAAGGCTCATCACGTATTAATGCATTTATACATCCTTGGATTATTAATATTTTGTATTATAGAAATACTGACAGACAGGCATCCAGAAAAGCAGTATTTGCTAATTTTTTGTCAATGCAAATAAAACATTAAACATGTTCACAGTGGTGTGTTTTACGATATATGCTAATATGATATGGGTTTTAATGACTCACACATGAACTGAAGTAAATGATATCAAATATTTATTAATTATTCATTTGCATATAAATCCCATAATCATATTTTATTGTATTGTTTTGTTTAACATACAGCAAATACTATGTAGTATCAATACAATGAAAATATAATTATCATTTTCCAAAATTATGTCGGATTCTATTTGGATATATTTTAATATTGTCTGACAAAAACAAAGTAGAACTTTACTTTGAATGTCAACATTTACAGACACATACACAATCACAACGATATTATTACAAAATTGTAAAATAGATAGTTTCGTTTAGCTTCAATTTTCCCAGAACTGCTTTTAAAATGTATTACTGCGATTGTGACCTATTCAAATGCTCTTAATGTAAATTGGATATAAAATACAATGTAGATACTAAGGGAATCTGCATGAGGACTAGAAAATAGTGTTACAATAAAGTAAAAAATGCATAAAAATAGCATAAAATTAGGGAATACAAAACTATAAAAAGAAATCACCTACAATTAAAACCCTCATTTTATAATTGCTATTCATAGTAGAACATAAATAAGTCTTTTCATGTCAAACTCAGTACGACCGTAACAGTTTTGGTTAGTTCGTGCTACTCAGTCTTTTTCTATGTTGAGTTTTGTGTACTATTGTTTTTCTGTTTGTCTTTTGTTTTCTTTAGCCATGGTGTTGTCAGATAATGTTCGACTTATGAGTTTAAATGTCCCTCTGTTATCCTTCGCTTTTTTTATGGCGCATTCTGAATAGTCGATTATGTTGTTCTAAATAATATTACAAAAATAAAAATGGCAATACAAATTATATTGCATTATAAGAAAATTATGTTTTAAGAACAAATTCAACCTTACACACATCAATGCATACAACGTCGCTGGTCAGGTGATCAAACTGACATTTACTTCCTGCTTCACATTTATGGTCAACACATTTGCCTGCCAAAAACTGAAAAATACGTTGTACAATTTACCGTCTACTGTTGCACTTTTATAAACTTTGTTATAAATTTTGTAACATACATGTACATCTCAAATCAACTAATGTTTTCAAACTCCCGTTACTTCTATGTCATTTTTCATATGATTTGATATATATATGTTACAGTAAAAAGGTGAAATTAGGAATTACACGTAATTACTAAACATTTCAGTAAATACCTGTAATTACTAACCAATTTAGTAATTACATGTATTTACTAGTTGTTTCAGTGATTACTGGTATTCACTGAATTTCTTTGTCATTTTTACAGCTATTTACTAACTTGATATTTTTGTTTTAAAATTAAAGATATAATCCAAGATACAAAATAAGAAAGTAAAAGGGTAGGTATTTTAGGGCTGACTTAATTACGGATTAATGAATATAAGGCACACCTTTAGTGCATTTTTTTAAACTTCACAGTAACGACGAGCAACATTAGTAGATATGGAATTTGGCGTTGGAATTTCCAAAATGTCTGCCGTTACAATGGAAACAATTCAAAACAGGTCAAAATACTCCAAAAACGTCAGGGTTTGGTGAATAATTTTGGTATGCCTTCATTTTGAATCATCTAATTTTCATACAAAATAGTTTTCAACTATATACAGGTTTTTAATGATTTTGACAATCATTGGAACTACAATATTACCATGGAAAATGTATTATAATGGATACAGCAGCAAAAATTTCAAAAAATTCAAAATGCTTTAAACTTAATGTAACTTCACAATAATGTTGACTGTCATGTATTGAAGCAGAATTTGTCGTTGGATTTTCGAAAATGGCTGCCGTTGCCATGAAAACATAAAATAATTCTAAATTTTCAAAATGCTTCAAATGTTCTGAAAATTTGTAGACAGATGAATTGCCATGCATATATGTAAAATCACTGTTCAAAATTGTTGAAATGGCTGCCACTTAGTGGCAATTGGGGGAAGGGTGACATCCGCTATTGCTTTGCAATGGCAAATCTAGTTATGATTATGTTTATTTTTGTCGAGCCTGCGACCTTTGTCGCAAAAGCCAGACAGAGCAAACCATTCTGTCGTCAGCATCATCCACAAGTATTCACTATGTGGTTAAAGGTCTTTAAATTTTGATAACTTTCTTAAATTATCCTGGATTTCTACCAAACGTGAACAGAAGCTTGACTTTAATAATGAGATAATTTTCAAGAAGTAAATTTTGTGAAAATAAAATAAAGTTTTTCCGTATTTTACTTATAAATGGACATATATGCCAGTTAACATTACATTCACATTGTGGTTAAAGTTTTTAAAATTTTGATAACTTTCTCAGAATAACCTGGATTTCTACCAAACTTGGACAGAAGCTTGTTTATGATAATAAGATAATATCCAGAAGTAAAAAAAAAATCCCTTTTTCGTATATTCCTTATAAATGAACTTGTTTTTTCCCAGTTAACATTACATACACTCTGCGGTTAAAGTTTTTTTTAAACATATATTAGATTTCATAAACCATCCTGGTTTTTAACCAAATTTGGATTGAAGCTTCTTACAGCACTAGTCAAAAAATTTGATATTTTCCCCATTTTTGTTGAGCCTATGACTAACAGCTAAAGTCAGCGAGATACTTGGTTCTGCGAAACCCTTACAATTTTAAATCTGAATACACCGATAACCTATCTCCAGCTAGGGTTGAAATTGAAGGTTACATGAATACGTATTCACTTGCAAGTGCAAAAATCATCAACCATGTTTCCTTGCTTATTTTAGTAAAATAGAACCAGATTGACTGCTAAAAGTGAATTATAATTTCACTATATAATTTTAATTAATGATTTAAGAGACAAAAAATTCATAATTAATTTATTTTATAACTCGTAGCTAATGCTTTTATAACACAAAAAGGTACATTTTAGACTGATCACTTTTAAGAGTACTCACTGATCTTCTATACCTAGAATTACCATAACTTTTGATCAGCTTACCATATTACAACATTGTTTTAACAGTTAGTAAATAGGTGTAAAAATTCATTTTAAAATTAGTAATTACTGGTAATAACTGGGTCGTTTCAGGAATTATTTGTATTTACTAAGTACATCAGGGATTACATGTAATTCCTAAATTTTAGTAATTACATGTAATTTCTAATTTCACCTATTTACTGTAACATATACACATGTTTGGATTTAAATCTTTGAATTTTAGCATTCGGGATATAAAAAAGCGTATCAGACGCACTTAATTACTGGTAGACTGTTTACCCGTGATTTGATGGTCAGCTTAATAGTGAATTGATTGGTACTGATAATATGTTTTAATATACATATTTCAACTCTCAATTGATAAAATAGAAAATAATAATCATCTAATGATATGACTCCTTCGGACTTCGTTAAACCTATATTTATTTTGCTATTCTTTAACAAAAGGCTCCTCTGGAGTTTAATTGATATTTTGGTTTTAAACGTTCTTTATCAAGCTGAATTTATAAAAGCTCTACAAACAACATTTTTAAAGTTTATTTTTACTCAACAATGAGTTTTAAGCATATTATAAATTTAGATTAAAGTTTATCGCTGTTTCCTTGTTGTGAAAATAAAATCGACTTTTACGAAATCTTTTTTTTTTCGAGTGTTAAAAGACCGCCACAGGAATATGCAAAAATTTGGTAGCAGAAACAATGATCATCTTTGTATTGAAAACTATTTTGTCAAACCTTTTCCCATGTTGAAATGTCACTTGTTACACACGTTGTGTCGTTGTCCATATCGTTGCTATTGGAAACTGACGTAACAACATCACATAAATTCCAGTTATGTCTGTAGTTAATAGAAATGCATTGTGACGTGATCAGACATTCTTTAACACATTCCAGAAATGATAATTGATGGTATCTCAAAAGTACACCTATTTTGGAACATTTACCAAATTTCAGTAAACCAGGACCAGATATTTTTGGTTCTTCGCAGGATAAATTATCAGCGGGGCACACATCTTTCATATTAAAACTGCTGGTGATAGCCAAAACATTTAGTATATCCAGTAGGAGGGACTGTTTGAGATCCATATTTTTCAAACATGCAAGGTTTATCAAATGATTGAAAACGAAAAACAAACTAGCATTACTGCAATCTTCATGCAAATATCTACAACGTTGCAATACAAAGGTTTTTTTTTGCGCATGATTTCAAGAAATAATGTTTTTTGTCAAAAAGAAATTTAACTGCTAAATAAATAAATTATTTGTTTATATATAACCTCCCACAAACATGTCTTTCAAAAATATCATTCCGTTTTGATGTCTGATTTCAATGAATATTTTATAAATCATAAAGACATAAACTGTATGGATGGTATCACATTATCAATTAAAGTTATGTAGTAAAGTATTTTAATCAATAGTTGACAATAGTTGACAATGACTTGCAAGTTTGTGTGTAGGAGATTATTGCATGCTGTTAATAATATTGGTATCTATAACGAGATTAATTATAACTGGGTACATTCCCCGAGTGTTTGACTTGCTCAGAAGTAGACCAGTACTTTTTATGACATAAATTCCCATTGATCATATTTATAAGGTCATAATTTATGAATTATCTGTATACAAACTTGGAATATTTCTGAAAACTAAGGAAATACTCTCGAAAAAATATTATCTAGCTGTATTAAGTTAAACATTGGAGAATTTTCAAATGAAAGAATTTTACTAACTAACAAGGTTATTAAAATCGTCATGCAAACATCAGCAACATTAAAATGCATTTATTTTTAGTTCAACAATACTCAAGGTACTAATAACAGGTTTTCTTTCAAAACAAATATCACGGCTAAATGAACAATGAGTCTTTATATATTACCTCCTAAAAACATTTCATTCAAAGCTGTCATGTAGTTTCTAATGTCTCATATATCATTTATAGATAAAAAAAAAACATAAACATTATAAACTTTATCATGTATGATCATGTATATTGTTATCACTTAATCTGGTATGTAGACTACGTCAATCAATACTCTTCAATCAATTCTCTTGAACTGAATTTTAATGTGTGTATTGTTATGCGTTTACTTTTCTACATTGGCTAGAGGTATAGGGGGAGGGTTGAGATCTCACGAACATGTTTAACCCCGCCGCATTTTTGCGCCTGTCCCAAGTCAGGAGCCTCTGGCCTTTGTTAGTCTTGTATTATTTTAATTTTAGTTTCTTGTGTACAATTTGGAAATTAGTATGGCGTTCATTATTACTGAACTAGTATATATTTGTTTAGGGGCCAGCTGAAGGACGCCTCCGGGTGCGGGAATTTTTCGCTACATTGAAGACCTGTTGGTGACTTTCTGCTGTTGTTGTTTTGTTTTTTTTCTATGGTCGGGTTGTTGTCTCTTTGGCACTTTCCCCATTTCCATTCTCAATTATAATAGTTGACAATGACGTGCATAGATCTGCCCAGAACAATGGTTCTAACTATTTATTCGTAGGAATCATACAGGAGTGATGAGATCGCAACACAATAACAGGCTTATGCTTTTCAAGCACATACAATTCGTATTTGCATTGTCTTACTCGAGTTCATTTGAACTGACACAAAATAGTATGTATTAAAGTTTTTAACACAAATCAATTAAATACTGTTATAGGGAAAGCATATAATTAGGGTTTTCTTGTCCTATAGTAGACTTATGCAATCGTGATACCCCGAGGTGTGTTATACGACAAGAAAGACATTAAAATATGAATTTCATTACTTATTTACAGTCAAAATATATTAATTTTGGCAAACATGTTCCAGATTTGTAGCCTATTTTAATGATAACTAAAGGAATTTATTCATTTCTGATGCGTTTAGTGGTTTAATACGTTTGCACGCCTGATGTGTAATTTATAAAACTCACTAAATAATCACGATATAATATATAGCAGTCATTAACCAGTCAAACTTATAAATCGAAAATAACTGATAAAGCGATGGCTAAAAAAGAAAGAAACAAACATACAAATAATAGTACTCAAGACACAACAGAGAAAACTAAAGATGAAGCAACGTTAACACGAACAAAGGTGCTCCCGAAAGGGTAATCAGATCCGGCTCCATATGATTTCCAATACAGTGTTTATAAATACGATTTTCAAAATCTTACAAACGAAACTGGTCAATCTGGTTTGTTTGAAAAGCAATTTTAAAATTTAAGATTTTACATTTTTTAATTTCCAACCATTGAAAGGTAAGAGATAGAAACAATCCTTTCTTTCTTTTTTTAAGCTGAAAAATTTCTATAACGCTTTTCAAGCCATTACTTGTTATCAACCGAGTACTACAATCTTTGGTGGATTCTTGCTTAATTTACAATATTTTTTATCTATTTTGATTTTCAATTACTGGTTTGATAAGTATATTTGAATTATAGTTACCAATTTCTTTTTCTTTCATACCCACAGGAATACACTTTGACTTACAGGTTATACTATATTTGACCGTCTAAAAGTCTAAACCAATATTTTGCCAAAATAACTCTTCAACTTTAGCTATGTCTTCCTGAAAATGTTGGTGCTATATTTGAAAACGACTTACAGGACATCATATTGTCTGTCAAACGTGCTGCAACATCACGAATATATGTAACATGAAGAGCTCTTGTGTAGCTTAACTGGCAAAACATTCATCGTGTGGAAGCACAGGTATTTTTCTGTTCTAATTTATATCTATGAGTGCTAGCTTACTTGGCGATTTAGATTTGACTTAAGGATGTTTGCTTCTCTTGTTTTAGACTTTTTGTCAGATATTCGAAATCCTCTGTCCGTATATTGCCATTAACAAAAATCTCCCTCTTAACCCTACTCTTATTTACATAATGTTATCCTATATAGTTTAAAAAGTAAACGGACCTTTCAATTGTTTCTGCTTGTTTAATTCCCTTATATACTACAACTTAAGAACAGTCATTAAAAACTTGTCACTTTGAAACAGAGTAGCGACCATCCTTAATACAATTCCGTTAAATTTAATTTTGTCGAAGATGAAATACGCATTGGAAATAATTCTAAAGAAAAATCTCACGTAGCGATGACGTTGTGTCTGTTCACTGTCTCAAAATTAAAAACAGTGCTCATTTGTTCAATCCGATGCTCATTTATGAATTTATATTTTAACCTGGAACGACCAACTGAAACATTTGCAAGCTACATGTAAGGGTGTATTTCTCTTTGAATACGAGAAGAGCTATGTAGCCAAAAAGGGACAAAAAGAGAGAAGTCAAATCATGAAATCTGTTGTATTTGTTTCTTCATATTTTTATACCTAAAGGGTCTAGCAGTTCATCCATCGATTACACGAGAAGTGCATGTACTATAAATAATGTTCGAGTATTAAACATAATCACCATTTTCTTTTTTAAACTACTTTCTTTTTTCTTAATTTTATTCGATATTGATATATTTAAATTATTTTATAAAATATGAACTTGTAGAACAAAATACAATAAATTAGCAATAACAAACCTTAAAATCTCTGTCGAAATTATATCAGCATTAGGAAAAAATGTTTTGACTTTTTTATGGAAAGTATTTGTCTTAAAAAATTATAACATGTGAAACAAAACGACTTGATATAAACAAAAAGTCCACAAAACATTTAACTGAAAAAATAAAAAAATTATCAACTAAAAGCCAGTGGTGAACTCATGTATTCCGAAAGGATGAGATGATTCTGATACACAAGTAGAACGAATTCATTTTGTATTACCATATATGAGTCATTTATACAACAAACCAATACAAATAAAAATACATCTAATGCAGGTTTTCGTAAAAAGTTCCTATCTTTTCTTCATCTGCATGTTGTTAACCGATAAAACCATTGCCATCGTTCGTTATTATCACTGTACAATTAGTTGTGAACACTTCATTTTATAATAGACAGTACACTACCAAGAGAATGTGATGATTTGATTAACACAACAACAGGAGTGTATACTATATACCCTGATGGTATTCACCCAGTGCAAGTTTATTGCATTATGACCAACAATGAGGAGTGGACAGTTTTATTATAAAGTATGAATCTGTTGTAAATTTATGATCTGGAATTAGGCTTGCTTTATGCTTTAATTAAGAGAAATATGATACTAAAATTGCATGATATCTATGTTTTATAAAAATTCCATTATTTCATGTATGTTTAAAGCTTGAAAAACAAGCACTGTTCCCATGAAATTTTAATAGCTTCCAATCATTTTTATATAATCATATGTCACATTTCTGTTGACAATGCAGTAAATGCTAATAATGTAAAACTACTTCAGATTTGTAATACTTTTCGCTACATTCCTTATTTTCTTTAATTGTTTGGTACATTTGGCAAACAGTAACTAACGGTAAATTTAAAGCAATTATTTGCTGTTTTATTTCGTTATCTTTGGCTTAACTTGTCACTTTCTCAGCATTAAAATGAACAAAAATAATATACATCGAATGCTTAGATTTTGTTCTGAAGTTGTGAAGGGATGTTAAAAAATTGTTTACAAGGAAGACATACCTTGTTTTGAAGTCGGGATACATTTGCGTTTTGCAATTTAAGTACTGTGTAACTAAAACAGTTAAGATAAAATTGTAGGATATTTTATGTGTGCTAATTGTACAAGAGTTAATGTATGGATTTAATTTTAGCGTTCTCATTTGCATATAATATTGACATTCTGTATCAATAAAACAAATATTTTTTTTTCAAAATATCAATATTACATTGGTTTTACCACAGTTACTGCAGTAGAATTGTTTTTTTAACATAGAACTAAAAGCAATGACACAATGACAATATTACTCATAAAATTAGTTATTTTAAAAATATGCAGGTGATGCAGAGAAGATTCAATGGTCATGTCGATTTTTACCGTACGTGGGATGAGTTTAAGAGTGGATTTGGTTCAATCAGTGGAGAATATTGGTTTGGTATGAACCGTTAAAATTATGCACTCTAATATTTAATTCTCCATTTCTTAATGTAAAATATATTCGTGTTTGAATCTTAAAATAATCTCCTTTGTCATACTACAATAGACCCAGTTGTGTCCCTGAATAAGGCAAGGAATATTGAAACAAGGCACAGGTTCAATGTACAGCATCGTCTCTATTTATTCTTGTTGATGCTTGGTCGTTAATGACTAACCATCAATCAATCAAACACATTATATGAATGTGCTACATATTTTTCATCTCAGGTAACGACAATATCCATCAAATATCCACCTCTACAAGTCATCGTTTATCTATTTATATAGAAGACTTCCATGGAAACTGTGCGTATGCAAATTATTCAATATTCAATTTGGGATGAACACAGAAAGTATCAGTTAGGAGTTTGTGAATTTTCAGGAACCAATGGTTTAAGTATGTTCTAATGATGAACATAAATTCTAATCAATTTTCTATTGTGAACATAAAAGATGATTTATGATTTGTTAGGATTTTTAAACACCAAACAATAAGTAATACACAATTTATAGCATGATTTTTCGTTGATTAAAATATTGCTTAAACTAATAAATATAACCAACACACACAGAATAGGGAGAGACATGCCATAAATAATAATCAGAAACAACAAATCGACGAATTATACTACGCAATGGCAAAATAGAAATACAATAGAGACAAAAACGTTCGAAAAATAGAAATTAAACAAAATATTCTGTGTTTTTATTTCAATAATTAAAAAGTATATCAACGATCGTGTCATAATAGAATATTTTGTGATAGTTTTTCATTATTAATATACCTTTCTTACTTTTGCTTTAAAATGCATTTTTTTAGAGGCAGTCGCCTTTCACAGCTTGTTTGACAAAAGATGCTATGCAAGCGCGCCAGAATATATAATACGCGATATATCTTTGAACACTTGAGAATTGGTTTAATTTAATTTAAGTATTTTGAAAAAGACATCCTTATTGATATTAAATTTCTAATGATTTCTACTACAATTAGTCAAAAGCAATCTATATAATCGTTAAGATACGTCATATACAGTCACTGACCCGATATCACTTTTCCTCATGAATATTTAAATAAAAACTGCCGAAATAATATTAATTTATTCATGCGACCTCTTCAACCTGTTCTTGTTTCAAATGTATACAACGATGCGTGGAACGACTCAACGTTGTTTCTTTTGCAATTATTGGAAAAACATATTTGATTTGTTAATATTTTTTGTTTGCAACCTATGAATCATTATGATTTATGCTTATGGTTAATATTTAAGTCCATACTCAAACGATTTCGTTCACCATCGAGTGTTGGTTTCAACAGGTAAATGTAAATTTCAGTGTGTTGTATATTTCTCAGCGAGCATGATGTGAGGTCTTTTTAAAGGGTATTTCCCCCAATATTGAAATCAAATGAATAACCTTAACGCATTAAACAACAACTGAAAATGTGTTTTTTTTTAGATTGCGCTATAAAGACAATAATAGTGCATTGACTTGACATATCAACGATATAAGGATTCGGCCCTAAAAGGGGAAATAGCTCGGCACAGCCTCGCAATTCCCCGTTTCAATGCCTCTTCCTTATATTGTTGATATGTCAAGCCAATGCACTATTATTGTCTATTTGTTTTTTTTCTCTTTGTAGCAAAGGCGTTTTCACTTTAATTTCGATTAATAAGTTTGAATGTCTTTCTGGTATCGTTTGCCCCTCGTTGAGAACATATCTTTCTTTGTTATAAAACGGTTTTGTTCCACACCGTTGAAAACAGCAATTCCTCAAATTATTATTTAACTTTGAATGGCTTATCCAGACAATTATTCGTCAGATAACGAAGGACATGGCTTCAATCAAAGATAGATTCATGTACCGGTTCAGCAATGAGCAAAACCCATTCCTCATAGTATACTACCGCATGACTTTGCTTATCGTAAGTTAATGCCAATACATGTACATTGTTAGTCTTCACGTCATTGTCTCTGGATTCTATCATTGACTTTTAATTACGAATGAGAAGCAGTTACTGTTTGGATTTATAGATCTTGATGTATTTATGACACTAAAAATAATTTGACAAACAATGTTTGCCTCTAAAACCTTGATGATTGTGTCTGTCTTCTGTTTTTTTGTCTAATACATGTTTACACTATATCAATTTTTATTCAGCAATGTATGGAGTAGGGTTTATTATTTCTATATTTCGATTTAAATCCAAAATGCATATACTATACAAGAAAGAAACAACTTTTAACATATTCTGTGACACAACAACCGAACCCAACAATGAAACATGTTCTTGCGGTTTACCTTCCTGTACTTTGAAATAACTTGTAATGAAAATGCTGTCTCTTTGCATTTTATGAATCTTCTCTATTTTTTTTCCCATTTTTACATGATCAAGCTGAAGCCAGCCTTTATGATATGGGTCATCGATCTTGAATATGTATGTCATAATTTTTTTTTTTCAAATGTTTGGCTTATTGTGGCAAGGATTTCAACTTTTTGCTCGATTGTGACATGAACGAATGTCATATTTCAATTAATGAAACTATGAGTGCTGTAAGTGTGACAGAAAGTGCTTACCTTTACGGGGCAAATGAGTTCACTTTAGTGTTTTCAGACATGATTGCTTCTCATGGTTCAATTTTTTTCTAGTATTAATTAGACCATAACTCTTTTTGGATTTTTTTTTCATTGAATTGTGCTGTTATGCCATTTAATTGATCTGTTAATTGATATGTAATGAATTGTCCTCCAGTCAACCACAATTTATCTTTGAGATCTATCCATATGTTCTCATCTCGAATGCCACACCCTGAAAACAAACATTCAAATAAGAAATTCTTCCATCTAATAAAAAGATCTTAAACTGTATTTACATGTACTAATTTTTAGCCTAATGATGATTGTCCTAGACCATACTATGAGAATTAACACGGCATGTTTGAACTAGAAAAATAAAATTCCAAATGTGTTTGGAAAAGTCAAATGTGAATTACTGTGAAAGTAGTCATACTTCATTGGTATCAGTTTTCGCGTTTTTAGCATCAGTTACGTGTTCGTTGGTATTTAAAGCCTTGGATTACAGTTTTATGGAGAATTTGTAGCCTTAAGAAGCAAAGAATCTTGATAGAAATGTCATATGTGGTACTAATAAAACTTATCATAGATACTAGGATTACATTTTATATTTACGGCAGACGCGTGTTTCGTCTACATAAGACTCATCAGTGCCGCTAGAATCCAACAAAATTTAAAAGGCCAAATAAAGTACGAAGTTGAAACTCGAGGACCAAAATTCCTAAATGTTTTGCCAAATAGAGCTCAGGTTACCTATTCCAAAGGTATAAAAGCCTAAGTATTCTAAAAATTCGAAAGTTTTGTAAACAGTCAATTTATAAATGCGACCATAGCAATGATAATTCATGTCAGCATAGAAGTGCTGATTACTGAGCTGTTAATACCCTCGGGCAATCACAACTCCATCAGCAGTGACATCGACTCAGTGGTTTTATATAAATTCATCATATATACCAGGATTAACATTTGTATTTACGCCAGAATCCAAAAATGATAAAAAGGCCCAATGAAGTACGACGTTGAAGAACATTGAGAACCTAAATTCCTAAATGTTTTGCAAATACAGCTAACGTTATTTATTCTTGAGGTAGAAAAGCCTTAGTATTTCAAAAAATCAAAATTTGTGTAAACAGTTAATTTATAAATATGACCATGTCAATGAAAAAATTCACGTCAGCAGAGAAGTGCTGAATACTGGACTGGTGATACCCTCAGAGAATCAAAATTCAATCAGATAAGGCATGGACCCAGTGGTTGTGAATAAAATCATCAAATATACTAGTATTATTTATTGTATTTAAGCCGGACGCGCGTTTCGTTTACAAAAGACTCATAAGTGACGCGCGAACCCCAAAAAAATAAAAAGGCCAACTTAAGTACGAAGTTGAAGAGCATTGAGGACCAAAATACCTAAAGATTTTGCCATATACATCTGAGGAAGAAAAGCCTTAGTATTTCAAAAATTAAAAGGTTTTCTAATCAGCTAACTTATAAATATGACTTATTTTTCGTTGGACATGTATACTTTTTGATGAGAATGAAAAGGCGGTTAGCAAAACAGTGTTAATTTTAAAAGATTAAATGGATAAAATCCTGTCTGAAATTGTTTTGATAGTTCATTGCGCGTGTATTTTCTAGTAGATGAAGTCGAACCTACTCTGGGATTTCTCTATGCATGTTTTTAGGGAACAGTTATTTCATTTTGTTTTACACTAATTTTTGTGAATTGAGTCATCCACGAAAACCACGAACATAGGTACCCAACGAATTAATGTAATTCCACAGTTAAAGCTTTGAACATTTATAAATGATCTAAACAGTTAAAAAACAGATGTATGACAAGCATTAAAATAAGTTAATTTCACGGTTTGGGTGGAATAACCTGGTCAACTTGTATAATTCTGCATAAGTATTAGCTGTTTTTTCCTTCCTTTTGACCTTTTTTTTTCTTTCTGGTGAATAATAGGCTATGTTCACACTTCTCAGAAATAATTATTAAAAGAGTTAAATGATAATTGTTAAATGTAAATTAATTCTAACATGAATGTTGTCTAGAGTTCTTATCAAATATTATTTTTGATTTTTGTGGTGGATGATTTGTGGTTTAAGCCTAGAGTATATTTTTATAAACGATTAAGATCAAACAATATTCATTCAATTCAAATGCATCCCTTCGATTGTCAGTCTCGAAGTTCTACAACTAAATTTGTCCTATCAATAGTTAAAATAAACTTATCATAACATTGCTTACTTCAAGAAACAAATTGTCGAACGCCAAACGTGCATTTTGTCTACAAAAGACTAATTGAGAAGTGAATCAAATTTATTTTCAATTTTAGTATTTCTTGCGTAACGTGTATTTTAAAATGAAAAACTAATATAAAAAAAAACTAATCGAGTGTTGTGTTTCTAAAGTCATTCAGTGTATATCTCAATATCACTTTACCCATTTACGTAATAAGAATATTTTTCTTATCTTATGTTCACTTTGCATTAAAACATGAATAACACAGAAAACTAAAGTATAAACAACATGAAACCCACCAAAAACTAAGGGTGCTCCGGAAGGGTAAACAGATCCTGCTCCACATGTGGTGACAAATCTAATGATCTGGACATATGAATATTTTTGTGTTACCTTTTAGATATTTCTTTTGGCATAAAAATCATACTTTCTTTGCCATTTATAGAAAACTACTGTTAACAATTGAGTCAAATATGTTAATCACCACAAAGAAGGGTTCGAATCACATTTTCTGAAATTTAGATATTTTCAAAACTTGAAAAGATTATTTATTTATATGAAAAATTGCAAATACAGTACATACATTAGTCATTTTGATATATCGCAAGCTGTCCTCTTGCTTTCTCACTTCCTCATATTTTTCATGTTATACAATGTTATAATTTGTTTCGTAAAACATATTATAAAAACACAAAACGTTATCATTTTTATATTTTACAAGCTGTTCGTACAATATTAACATTTTACATATTTTCTATTGATTAAATTGTGCGTTAATCCTATTATAACAACATTTACATGTTTGCAAAATGTATACGGAGAGTCGAGGTTATATTCTTTAGTGATATTATCGTGCGAATTTTGGGGCTAGCTTTGCTAATTTGAAATATATAGTATATTATTTCAAAACTTGTAAAATTAGGACGACGATTGTTTTTTTTTCAATTTTGTACACATATTCATTAGAAATTTAAAATCATTATATAAAAAAATATCATTTTCGCAGATGATCCAAAACAATTTTTTGAGAATTTTGTTTTGAAATATAAAATATGCACCTCTCATGAGATCACTTTGCAGGAAGTGATATTTGAACTATTGTCATCGTTTGCCGTTCATTACCTCAGTTCTGTAAACTTATTGGGCATGACCTCCCCTCTGATACCACGTGACTAAATGATGCACGCTCTAAAATAATTAATTATGTTGGGGCCTTTTATAGCTGACTATGCGGTATTAACTTTCCACATTGTTGAAGGCCGTACGATGACCTATAGTTGTTAATTTCTGTGTCAGTCGGTCTCTTGTGAAGATTTGTCTCATTGGCAGTCATACTACATATTCTTTTTCGTAAGTGTTTCATTTGTTATTGTTGCGTTTATGCGATTATTCTAAAAAAATATAATTTTTACTGTCTGACTACAACCCCGAGTCCGACTTCGCATCATAGTAGAAGACAGCTGAAATAACTAGGACGATCTCAAAACAATAAAAATATTGTAAACATTGTGCTTTTAAAGTTCATTATGGTTCTGGTGGATTTCTAAAATATAAAAGTTATTGTGTAATAAAATTCATTTTCAGCCATCTGAGTACTAATTTAGCCTTCAAATATATGGTTTATAAGAACATCAAGATTATAACTTACATGTTTTGTGGGCTTTTCCGTCTTTGACTCTTCGTACTTTCATAACTAGACCGGTCATCGGTTCAGAAATTAATGTAAGTTTACAAACACTTTTTGTCTTCACGAAGTTTTTGACAAAATTTTACCCCACAAAAATGAGATGAAATCGATTGAAATTATACTTTAAGCCAAAATTTTGCAAAATATGTGACATCTCTTCCCCCCTTTTTGCAATATTTCAAAGCAAATAAATGCAGATTGTAGCCATGGATTCACCAAGAAAAAATTATATTTTACCCTTTTATATACTGAATATAAAATTGATGCAAGATTCTGATTACATACTCATGCACGTCTATGACACATAGTCAGCTTCATCTTGCAAAAAAGCAATGAAAAGTGGATGGTAAAATTTTTGAGGGCAAATTTTGAAATTGTTTCCTAACTGTGTATTGCTACTTCATTTTAAAGGTGTTGACCGATCCTATTCGTCACTGAAATATTTTTGTCTGGGATCCGGGCTCGTCTGGCCACCACAGAGGTTCAAAATTGCCCATTTACGTATGTTCCTTACCATTCACACTTTCGGTACTCTTCGGCTTATCCTTACGGCAAAATTCCGAACCGAACATAGCTCATTTCAAAGATATTGACCCAGATTATTCCACACGTAACTGTTTTAAACGTATTGCAATACCCATAACCCAAGTTCCTTTTTAGTCACGTGGGTCTCATCGTCATAAAAGCGGTATCCGGTAGGTTTTCATTATACATTTTTCTTTTTGGGCTTTCCATAAATATGGATATTAATAGTCCTAAATATTTTAATTGGTTTTTGTTTTTGTTTTATATATTATATATTAAATTACACCTTTGATGAATCAGTAGACAAATATCTATGTAACACTACCTAGCAGATACGATATTCAACGGAACCCTGTACTTATCTATTTGCATCGAAAGCAGACCAATTACTTATTATCATATTATTTAACATCATTCAATTGTTGATTGATTATGAATGGAATTATTGTTTCATTTTCTTTTTAAAATTTGAAAAAAAGTATATATTTACATGAAAAAATTCTCAAATACTAAAAAGGAGTAGGGGCAATAAGGCCCTTACTTGGCCCTGCTGCAAATTTGAAAGTTGTCGTACATATTCTGAAATTACTGGAAACTTGACTAAGGTATAAGGTACTAATAAAAACAAAACAAATTTTTCGTTAAATTTCGTGATTTTCCTTGGTTTTTTCATCAAATTTTAAGTATATTTTAGATTGAAAAAATATGTGCGCACCCAAGAAACAACTTTATATTTGGTAAGATTATGCCAATAGATATAATTAAGCTTCTGTTAAATTATTTTGTTGTTTCTCGGCTGCACAGGATGTTTCCACAACGGAAATTAAGATAGAAAACTGCATAAATTCTGTATTTTTCATTGTTTTTGTGAAAACAGTACATATTATGACGTAGGTGTGACATCATCAGATAAAAATCTTTATGTTTTTCATTTACATTTCTTGACCCTATACATTTGTAAACAGTATGTAAAATTGAGAATGGAAATGGGTAATGTGTCAAAGAGACAACAACCCGACCATAGAGAAAACAACAACAGAAGATCGCGAACAGGTCTTCAATGTAGCGAGAAATTCCCGCACCCGGAGGCGTCCTTCAGCTGGCCCCTACACAAATATATACTAGTTAAGTGACAATGAACGCCAAACACATTTCCAAATTGTACACAAGAAACGAAAATAAAAATAATACAAGACTAACAAAGGCTGAAGCTCCTGACTTGGGACAGGCGCAAAAATGCGGCGGGGTTAAACATGTTTATGAGATCTCAACCCTCCCCCTATACTTCTAGCCAATGTGGAAAGGTAAACGCATAACAATACGCACATTAAAATTCAGTTCAAGAGAATTCCTAGTCTGATGTCAGAAGATGTAACCAAAGAAAATAAACAAAATGACAATAATACATAAATAACAACAGACTACTAGCAGTTAACTGACATGCCAGCTCCAGACTTCAATCAAACTGATTGAAAGATTATGATTTCATCATATGAATATCAGTCACAATCCTTCCCGTTAGGGGTTTAGTATCATACCGTCATAACATATATGAGAAGAACATAACCTGTGTCATACCAACAACTGTTTTAGGAATAAAGATGTTTAATTCCGATGCAAAGACCCTATAAGTGAATCAATATTAACGCCAAAATATGCAATCTTTAATCACCTGACAACAGTATTGTAACTTTACCCCTTCTTAATAAGTCTATTTCAAGGTTTTGTAAGTGTCTGAAGCAAATAATGACATTTTTGTGCTTTATAAAGAATATTTCCATAAAAAATGGATGTGAAATACCTGAACGTATAAGAAGTCTGCATGTTGAGCTATATTTACGAATGATGTCTTTATACTGATGATAAAATTTAGTAAATGCTTTGACTAGTTTGTAATACCGAAAGCCCTGGTGTAACAATTTTGCAGTAATACATAAATATCTCTCGTTAAAATCTTAAACATTGTTACATACACGAGCGAATCGTACTAGTTGAAATATATAAACACCGTTAGATGGTGACAAGGGAACGTCACCATCTAAAATGGATAATTAACGATAGGAAATGAAAAATCATCTCTTTAATCATAAATTTTAGTATGAAGATTTCTGTTAGTGATAAAGATATCAAGATCGAGGAAAGGGCAGTGGTCATTATTAGTATTAGCTTTATTCAAAGTAAGTTCAACAGGATAAATTTCTTTTGTATACATACTGAAGTCGTCATGATTGAGAGCCAAAATATCATCCAAATATCTAAAAGCATTATTAAATTTGTTTCCATGAATCTTTGCTGATTTTTGTCATAAATTGTAACTCATAGCAATACCAGAACAGGTCTGCAATAAGTGGTGCACAGTAAGTCCCCATTAGAATTCCGATAACCTGACGGTATACTGAATCTGCAAAGCGAACAAAAATGTTATCTAGTAAAAATTCAAGGGCAGATATAGTATCAAAGCATGTCCAATTGACATAGTTTTTTTCTGTTTATTGCTACTAAAAAATGACCTTTAAGAGTTAGAACGTATATATTCACATTCTGACTTTTTAAATGCCCATTTAATTAGGTGTGTGAATTTTTTTCTTAATGAGAATGTGAGACAATGTGGTATACAGAGGGAAATATAAACGTTGAACAGATTCAAAATTACAATTATAAGCATGCAATTGATCAAGTACTTGGGTTCTTGACTCTCCAAAAGTAATTAATTCAACTATTTTCGAAGGCCTTATTTGAACAATTTATTATCAGGTTTTTGATTGTACCAAGTGTACTGGTTAGAAGAATAGACAATTCAGTATTTATTTATTTATTACATAGCTTTTATATAGCGACTATCTAATAAACATAATATATATATGAACATAAACGAAATAAATCTATATTTGTAAGGTGTTTTGTGTAGCTTCAGAAGCCAATACATAGTTTGGACTTTCATTGTATTTGGTTCTGCTTGTAAAGCGGTAGCTAAAAGTTTATGTTTTCTGAAAATGGAGTCAGTTGGAATGTTGGTGAATTGATGATTTTTTTTATTCAGAACCTCAATGTAAAATTTACGTCAAACAATAATAATTATTATTAGCAGCTTTATCGGTCGGGACAAACACAAATTCCTTGGCTAGTTCTTTTAGTTTATGTTTGATACGAGAAATAGGTTTATTGTGGTTATTGTCGAGCCTGCAACTTTTGTTGCAGAAAGCTCGACATAGGGATAGTGATCCGGCGGCGGCTACGGCGGCGGCGGCGGTGTTAGCTTACTTCTTAAAAGCTTTATATTTCAGAAGGTGGAAGACCTGGATGCTTCATACTTTGTATATAGATGCTTCATGTTACGAAGTTTATGTCAGTCACATGTCCAATGTCCTTGACCTCATTTTCATGGTTCAGTGACCACTTGAAAAAAAAGTTCAAATTTTTTGTAATGTTGAATTCTCTCTTATTATAAGTAATAGGATAACTATATTTGGTATGTGCGTACCTTGCAAGGTCCTCATGTCTGTCAGACAGTTTTCACTTGACCTCGACCTCATTTCATGGGTCAGTGATCAAGGTTAAGTTTTGGTGGTCAAGTCCATATCTCAGATACTATAAGCAATAGGGCTAGTATATTCGGTGTATGGAAGGACTGTAAGGTGTACATGTCCAACTGGCAGGTGTCATCTGACCTTGACCTCATTTTCATGGTTCAGTGGTTATAGTTAAATTTTTGTGTTTTTGTCTGTTTTCTCATACTATATGCAATAGGTCTACTATATTTGTTGTATGGAATGATGGTAAGGTGTACATGTCTAGCGGGCAGATGTCATGTGACCTTGACCTCATTTTCATGGTTCAGTGGTCAAAGTTAAGTTTTTGAGTTTTGGTCTTTTTATCTAATACTGTATGCCATAGGTCAACTATATTTGGTGTATGGAAATATTTTATGATCTTTATGTCAGTCGCGCTGGTTTTATTTGACGGTGACCTCATTTTCACGGTTCATTGCACAGTGTTAAGTTTTTGTGTTTGGTCTATTTTTCTTAAACTATAAGTAATGGGTCAACTATATATGTTGTATAGAAGCATTGTTAGCTGTACATGTCTGCCTGGCATGGTTCATCTGACCTTGACCTCATTTTCAAGGTTCATTGGTCTTTGTTTAGTTATCTTGGTTAATGTTAAGTTTATGAGACAGTTGTAATAAAACTAAGCTTTATACTTAGGACTATCAACATAATATCAATGATTAGTATAGAAGGCGAGACATTTCAGCGTGTGCACTCTTGTTGTTAATAGTAAAGTGTTCTTTAAAATGTTGAATACGTATACCAACTATGTTCATTACTAAATTAAAAAAAGAGTCCAAAGACTTTTGTCAGCTCTTTCCCGTTTTATCCATTTCAAACAGAAAGCACGGAGTGAGTCGTGAATGCGACACTAATTCCAATTAATAATTGACGGGTGACGATATTTAGGTCCTTTACTGAGGAATGATATTAACTCTCGGTCTTGAACGATGTTAAGATCTCCTGTTATAACATGGAAATTGGGTCCATAAATGTATTCGGAATTGCTACAATTACATGAAGTAGGTGCATTTTCACTGATATTAACATCTTTACACAATTGGCTATAATTAAACACAAATTTTCGGGTAGATTTCTTGTAAATATAACAAATAAGAGGGAGCTCAGTATTGTCAAAATATCCAGGAATTTGTTCTTTAACAGAATGGTCGTTAAATATACCAGCAATATTTACAAACTCAAAACCTTTATTGACATATTTTATTTTAATTAAATGTTGTTGTTTTTTTTATGATATTCAGGGCGATCAGTTTTGGGAAATAGTTTAGAATAACAATATGCCATAATAATTTGAACAATCTCATACTTAGGACTGCTATATTAAATTGTGTTGCAATCCTCCAAAATTTTATTTAACTTATTAACCGGTAATGAACAAAGCTTTGTTAACAGATAATGTCTGCTGTTGTTTTTTGAAATAGAAATTAAGTCCGAAATATTGGTATAATTGGTCCGAAGTTTTCTTTGATTGCGATTTTTTTCTACGACCGTGAGAACGGTTTTTTCGAACAGTTTTAGAAACTATATCCAAAATGTTAACGGAATCGGTTCTTGATATATTAACAATTCCCATGATATTATCATTAAGACCGAGAGGGTAGACTGTCTGTAATTTTTTAATTCAATTTAATTCAATTATTTTCGTGATCGTACAAACTTTGAATGAGATTCACCAGGCTGCTTATTTACTACTTCTAAAGGTTGAACTGCTAAATATTTAATAGGATGATTGTGCTTCTTAAGGTGTTATTTAGTGATACTTTTGAATTTATTGGGTCTTTTAAAACGATACAGATGTTCCTGAGTGCGTTTAGATAAATATCGCCCAGTTGCACCTACGTACTGAATACCACATCCCGGTTTGTTCCATGTGAGTAAATAAATAATACTGTTTGTTTTCCAAGTTATATCAGTTTCAAAACTTGAATTTGTAAATGCGACCATTAAACGTGGACCTTACAGTATTGTTGGTGGAAAGACGGGGACATGTAAGTCATCTTTTGGCATGACACTTATCGATAGAAGGGTTACGATTTTTTTTTTTTTTCAAATGTTAGCGATGGTGGTATTTTCAGATAACCAATTTTGAAGATTGAGACGTGTAGATACCCTTTGAACTAGTTAAGTATTTAATATTTTTCCATTCCTAAGCTTCAAATTTGTTTTTTGTTTGTTAATTATATTATAAAGGAGCAAAGACTGGCGTCCAGAATATGAACCAGCATACAATAAATTATGTTATGTGAAAATGATTAATCTGTTTGGCTAAAAATGTCAAACGCTATCCGTATTAATTACCCGAAAAAGATAGGGTATATCAGGCTAGCGACTAACGGCTGACTAAATGGTAGAATGGGGCTGTATATTGAAATACTTCTTTTAGTTAAATATTCCTAACGTAATGAACTAGAGAAGGTCTCGCTCGGACAAACACTCCATAATCTAATATACTATAAGAGCATAAACCTGAAGCACGGGGAGACATTTTACTGTCTCCACACGGCACAAAATACAAACTGTGTAAAAAATAAAATTGAGAATGGAAATGGAGAATGTGTCAAAGAGACAACAACCCGACCAAAGAAAAAACAACAGCCGAAGGCAACCAATGGCTCTTTCCATTAAAAATTGGATGTGAAATACCTGAACGTATAAGAAGTCTGCATGTTGAGCTATATTTACGAATGATGTGTTTATACCGATGATAAATTGTAGTAAATGTTTTGTGTCAATTTGAAATAGTTAACAAACATTTTATTTTTTTTGGCCAAAACTAGGCCTTAATGCCCCTACATGTTTATATATGCATTGCAAGCTGTTCTTGTAATTTGTCAAGATTGAATTTTATGTAAATTTATGCATTGCAAGCTGTTCTTGTAAATGTCAAGATTGATTTTTGTGTTCTGCATACACTTTTTGCTTGAAATTTATACATTGTAAGCTGTTTTTGTAATTTGTTAAGATTGATTTTATATTCTGCATACACTCTTTGCTTGAAATTGTAATCATCAATTAGATTCGGAAAGATCAGACCAATTACAAATAAAAATAAGAAGATAATAAGTAACAATGTGTAAAAACTAAACAATTTAACGTCAAAGGTAGGTCTTTTACACGGATCATTGGCTTTCACCGAACAGCAAGTTACGAAAGACCCCATATTGACTGGTGTAACTTACAAAAAAAAAAGAAACTAGAAACACTTATGAAGGACTTCAACAAATACTATCACTGAACATGCAACCTTACATAGGACAAATGGATATAAATACAGCAGGTTTTAACGTTTTAACATGCTAAAGTAGTGTAACATTACAGCATAAAAAGACACTTTAAAACATGTAAAATAGCAATTACAATTATAATATAACGACTTATACACATGGATGTGAATTTAGCGGCCAGTTCGTTATTCGATATTCAATATTCAACAGGCTGATAGCAGTCGGTTCGATATTGAAGTTTAGTTGAAAATCATTAAAAAAATAATACTTGATACCATTAAAAGCATGATTATTATAGTTGAAAGAAGTGAAAAGATACATACTTCAAGTTGTCTTAAACTCTCGTTTTCCTCGAATATAAACCCTTAACAATGCACATATTTGTCTTGATGATATATAGATTTTTCTCAATAAAACGACATCAAAACTGTTATTTCAATATGTAATATTTCTTAAAACAAATACAAAAACTGATTATTCTAGAAACATTTAGAAATATGAATATAAATATGCATGGAAAGTAAAAAACAGAAGAAATATATAATAGTGAAACCTACATGGAGCGCTTAAATGACGATGAGCCCCCCTCCCCGTTCTTTAAATGTCTATTAAATTCAACGAATTTATAGACTCTGTATATATAAAAATTGTATCAAAAGGATTTCCCATAGTAATATCATTTTCGAAACGCAGAAAGAGAGTGTAAAAAACTAAATTTCAACCATTTTACCAGTTGTCTAGCAAATACAATTATTTCTATGTTTATGATATAATACCAAGAATGTATGGTTACATTCGATCTTTTGGATGATAACACATACTGTTTTAACGACTTGTGACATATATTTAAGGTCTTTCCTTTTTCAAAAGGGAAAGACCTTACTGTATTTCTTCTGTTTATTATTAGGTCTTTCCACTTTTCTGTGGAAAGACCTATTGTTTTTCTTCTGATTATTTTTTTTTTTCTTCCGCCTAATTTTGTTCTTGCGATAAACATTTGTTTCGCAATATGTCGCTTAGATATTTGGTATATGATATCGAACAGTTTATGCGCTTTTGAAATTTACCCTGCGTAAACGAATACTTTTCTTTGTAGGAGTTATCTCCCCAAACACTGTTTTCCTTGTTAGCGCATCTCCTTCGCAACCGTAAAAGATTATGACAAATTTATTTTACAAAATTGCTCGTTCTATCCTTCGCATGATTTGTCCTATTTTGACCGAAGCGATATGACCGCTCCATATGAGAGTTATTTCCCCTTATGCATCTGATATAAGTGATATGAATTTCTATCTTATAAATCATAAGTGATAGAGACCTAGGATCTTTTGATTTGAGGTCCTTGGTCCCAAAAAATGAAAATTAGGTCAAGGTCAAAGGTCAAGGTCATATTCTAATATTTGAATTTGGCTTATTTTCACTTATATCCAAAGACTGTATAAGATATCAACAAATTATTTTTACTAAATTGTTAGTTGCGACATGTCGTAAGATGTAAATTTTGATTGCAAGCGTACGTTGAATGTAAAAGGGAGTTTTCTCCCCTCTTGTATTTAAAAATACGCGTTTGGTGATATAACTAATTAACTAAATATAATAAAGACCTATGGTCTTTTGATTTGAGGTCCTTGGTTTATGACCTTGAAATTGATCTCAAGGTCATAGCTTAATTTGACGTTCTAGATTTTGACCTTTGCTTTTATTCTATATGTATACATGATAAAGATATACAACTTTTAGAAAAAGGTATCAAACCATTTAACCTTGTAAAAAACAACCGGAAGTGACCTTTTGTAAACCGGAAATAGCTATTTTTTTTGTACTTTATTAATATAAAAGTATATAGAACCAGATATTTTTGGAATCAGTGTCAAGTAAATATTCAAATATAATCGGAAGTAACATTTTTTCAAACCGGAAGTAACAAATTATCTCCCTTATTTAAAAAAAATGTATGGAAACAATATATTTTTGGAATCAGCTTACTAGGAGCTATCATTTGACGATTGAAATGACATTTTAAACTTAGTTTCACAACTTTTCATATCAAAATACATTGTTTTGATGGAAAGACCTTCAATTGTTCTCTGAACAATTGGTTTTTAATTATTATTATTATTCTTTTTCCGCCAAACTTTGACGAAGTTAGCAGCCTTAACCGTAAGACGTGTGCCTTTCATGTTCACACTTTGTATCGGTGTCATGAATACCTATCCAGAACTCACCCTGTTAGTCGAAATATTTTGTCGGTTCGGAGTAATCCCTCCGAAACCCAAAAACCTTGTTATCGTTCCAACACCGTAACCGTAATAGGTAGAAAAAAAACAAAGGGTGAAATTTGTTCAAGACCAGACCCCGGTTCTTCGTTACATTTGGATCGAAAAGATTCAACGACTCATTGGTAGGATTATGCCCCTATGAAAATTAACCGGTGTCGGTTGGCCACCAAAACTCAGAAACCGTAAGTCGTAGACACCTAGGATCTTCACCATTCATCATCAATTCATGTGACTTTGAAAAATACCTCAAGGTCAAATGTGTATGTTGACCTTGACCTTTGACCTAACACCTTGTTATGGGATAATCTCAGAAACCATTATACTTACAGAAGTTTTGAATAGTGGAAAATGTTTGGGTTATTTAGGCGCAACTTTGTTACATTATGACCAAAGAGGTTTGACCTTTCTGTAAGGGGCATAACCCCTGATTTAGGTTTCTGAAAAGACAAAATCAGCTTTTACTATATAACCAAAGGTCCTAGACCCATGGGGTCTTCAGCAATGACATTGGGGACTAATGACCTTGACAAAGGTCAAAAGGTCATAGGTCAAGGTCATGTCCTATATAGCGAATTATGTGTTTTTGACCTAATTTAAAGGATTTTCAGTGTGTTTTAAAGCTTTTCAGTACATTCTACGTCTATTGGAACATGTATTTTACATTACAAAAGGAAATACCTCTCAATTGTTCAAGAACAATTGACATTTTAATTTCTTTTATTTTCGTATTAAACATATTTTAGTTTTTTACACTCTCATTCTGCGTTTCCGTCCCTTGTCTCATTTTTTACTCCCGCTCCCCTTTCTAGTCCTTTTTTTTAAACCATACATTCTTGGTATTATATCATAAACATAGAAATAATTGTATTTGCTAGACAACTGGTAAAAATGGTTGAAATTTAGTTTTTTACAATCTCATTCTGCGTTTCCGCCCCTTGTCTCATTTTTTACTCCCGCTCCCCTTTCTAGTCCTTTTTTTAAACCATACATTCTTGGTATTATATCATAAACATAGAAATAATTGTATTTGCTAGACAACTGGTAAAAATGGTTGAAATTTAGTTTTTTACACTCTCATTCTGCGTTTCCGCCCCTTGTCTCATTTTTGACTCCCGCTCCCCTTTCTAGTCCTTTTTTTAAACCATACATTCTTGGTATTATATCATAAACATAGAAATAATTGTATTTGCTAGACAACTGGTAAAAATGGTTGAAATTTAGTTTTTTACACTCTCATTCTGCGTTCCGCCCCTTGTCTCATTTTTGACTCCCGCTCCCCTTTCTAGTCCTTTTTTTAAACCATACATTCTTGGTATTATATCATAAACATAGAAATAATTGTATTTGCTAGACAACTGGTAAAAATGGTTGAAATTTAGTTCTAAGTAGAATATCGAAACAGTATATTAGTGTTTACCAGTATCATACGTTTGCAAATAATTAACCAAAATACATTTGAAAACTTTTTAAATTATCTGACCAAACGCTATGTTTTACGTAAATGTTACTGAACACAAATATCTAATATTTAATAAGAAATAGTTTAATATATTGTACATACCGTAGTAATATGTTACAATAAATAGTTCGTTTATCATAGAGACACTCATTGAAAACATGACAGTAAACATATCCTATTTTTTTATTATTATTACTTGTCTGTTTATTTTCCTTTGATATTTAGCAATTACTGTCAATCATGTCAGCACTGAGGTTGTGAATTCGAATCCCGAACGTAGCAAGTGTGCTCGACTTCAATTTTAAATGATTGTCAGTTTTCCTGCGGATGTTTTTAAGTTCTATTCGTGCACCCTGACATCTACCAACAATAATAATTGACCGTCACGAAATAGTTAAATAAATCTACAAAGAGGAGATAAAAACCAAATAATCAATAAATATTTGCAAATATATGTAGTCGGCAGAAACTTACACGGAATATTTTATAGAGAGTTGTCTCATTGACAATCATACCATATTTCCATTTTTTGTATGGTGACTGAAATTGTATGATATGATGTTTCCATTTTTATAATTTTGTTTATTTCCTTTGTTGTTAAGTAACGTTTTAAACTGCCGCAAAATTTTTACTGCTTAGTTATGTTTTAAAAACATATGTAGCATTGTTAACGAAAGAAATAATAGTGTTCCACTTGAATAAAGATTGAAAGCCTCAAATCGTTTTTAACTCAACAACGTATAAGGTTAAATATGACTTACATGTAACAATGTGATTGGTCGTGCTGAATACGTTTTTTAACTATTTTTTAATCAATACGTCATGTACCAAATGATATGAATTAATGTGCATGTATGCACTGCTGTCAGTTGGTAATAAGTACAAAACATAAACGTTTTAAATTGAATCAGTAGAAGCTTAAACTATGCATTCATTATTTTTTATCACAGCAGTTCTATTGGGAATGTTATTTGTTCCAGCAATAGAAAGTAAGTTTTTGATCTGTTTCTATACATTCAAATAAAATTCACAGAAAAAAAGCAATTTGAAATTCAACTTATTTTAGTTCCTTTATTTGTTTTATTATATCAATTTAAAAGGCTTTTAAATGTTTGTTATTTGAAACAGAGAAGCGGGTATGTTGCTCTACTTAATGTACATGAATTTAACATACAGAGTTTTTTCTATACTTTCCAATGTCCACATATACATGATATACTATCCTACATTACCATTGAAGCAATGTGTTCCTTACATCTACGTATTAATATTAGGTTTGTTAATGGAAACACAATATTTAATTTACCATCAGTAAAATCATCAGACATAGCAAACTAATATTTCTTTTGTGAGAATAGATAGTGATTTTATTATTTCTAATCGAAACCAGTCTGAGCAACATTATATTCCTAAACAAATATGATATATCTCTTCTCTAATTCAGATCAAAAAGTTTATAGTCTCGCATATAGATAATAAAAAAATGATATTGTAGAAATGCACACCAATTTGAGGTCATGCTTACAGGCAGATATTTTGTGTGTAGCTGAGTGCTAACAAACATGTTAAATCCCACCCCATTTTTCATGTGACTCTCTCAAGTCAGGAGCATGTAGTTAAGTGGTTGTCATATTTGTTTGTCGTATATTGTTTTCTTATTAATCATCCTAGTATATTTTTATGCCCCACCTACGATAGTAGAGGGGCATCATGTTTTCTTGTCTGTGCGTCCGTTCGTCTGTGAATAAAAGAATTCACTTTATTTATAACTAATATAGGACAATGCAGTTTATTAAAAAATACTCCATTCCAGGACCTTTTGTTTTCCATATAATAAATATTACCAATAATTGATAGGTTCCAGGTCGACGGGTTCAAACAGACAGATTTGAAAGCAGAGAAAACTGTGTATCTTATACATTATGTAACTTTTATAAAGTGTTTGCCCAATAAGTATTGCATTCGGCCCAATATATCTAAATAGGTGAAACAGAAGTTCAGTCGTAATGCATTATTGATAATTCTAACGAAAACAATATTTGTATTAGAGAGAATGATATTTTAATTCTTATACTTGAAGGTCGTAAAGGAAGAAAAGCGACAGAAGTAACCCCTGTATGTGCCGCAGCCAGGGCAGTTGCTCAAAGTATGAATATTAAAATGATATTTGAATTGTAATACTTGCTGTGATCACATTTTATAGTTGTTACAATTACAATGCTAAAATGTTTGCCCTATTAGAATTATGTTTAAAATGTTATATTTCTAGTTGAAACACTATAACATTGTAAAAAAAATAGTTCAATCTTTATAATTGCAATGCTTGAATTTTTGCCCTAGTATGATTATGTTTGAAATGATATATTTCTATCGGTAACATTGTACAATGTCTATAGATTTATTGAAAACTTGATAGATAATCTCAGAATGATATTTGAAAAATTCTATTATAAGGTGTTTGTGGACAGGGAACATCAGGTGGATCCAGAGCTCAAGGTATGTTTATTTCAAGTATATGTGTATTGTAACAATGAGAATGGTAATGCAGATTATGTACAAAACAACTACAACCCGACTGAAGACCATAATACCGCCGAAAACACCAACGGGACTTTATTACAGCATTAAAATACCGCACCCGGAAGCGTGCTTCAGCTAGCCCTTGAACAAAAATTACCAAAATGCTAACAGCACCGAATCTTGATATGTTTTCGATTCCCATGGTAGTATCATTATCGTAGTATTGTTTGTTTTCCCATTTAAAAAGTATTGGAATGTTTGTAGATTCTGAAAATGATAAATGCTGGTTTTTTAGCCATTGTGATATTAGAATTATGTTTGAAACATTACATTTTTTATTGTACATTTTGAAATTGTTAGAATAATAGTTCAATCTTTATATAATCTTTATAGTTTGACATTATAAGAATGATATTTGAAGTATTCCTTTTGAAGGTGGTGGTGGAAAGAGAACTTCAGCAGCAACCAGGGCCGCAGCCGCAGCCGCCTCATGTATGTTTACTAGTATTTAAATAATATTTTATTCGTACTAATAACATTTTAAAATTGTTAAAATGAAAGTTCAATCTGTATATGTCAAGTGCTAATATGTTTGTCCTATTAAAATTGTGTTTTGAATTTCATGCTACTGTCGAGGTTTGGCTGGGTATAAAGCAAGGTGTAATCCACCATTTTCTAAACCTTGTTTAATCATCAATTTTCTAAACCAGATTTAATTCGGATAAGTCGAGAATAAGACCGTAGTAACCACATCGTTTGATGTGTTTGAGATTTGAATTTGACGTTTGTATAGAGACTTTCAGCTTCAATTTCCGTCGGAGCTCGGTATTTTTTTTCTTTTACTCCGTAATTAAAGCATTATGTTTTTAATGGTAACATGTTGAATTGTAGGAGTAAAAGTTTAATCTTTATACAATCTTAATAGTTTAATGAAATGATACTTATTTTTTTCTATTTCAAGCGAGTGGTGGAAGGCGTTAAATTGATATACAGATAAAGACACTCAAACTATTAAATCAGGTTGTATTCCTATTACATGTATTACTTAATGTGTTGGCAAAATTAATATAATAGAGACAAAGTAGTCTTTCAAAAATGAAAAATCCCCCCCAAAAAGAAAAGACAATAACTTAATCGTAAAACAAAAATGAGCGAAAATTTAATCATGTGTTTCTGTCTTTTAAACAAATAGTGGAACCTTCGAATGAAAATAGTTCAGTTCTTAACTAGTAACACATCATATGTTCTGATGTTTCACTTATGGATTAAATGTATGAAAACTATAGAATCCCCCAAGATATACATTAGTAACTCATATCTTATTTCGTTCATTGCAGGTTTGACTAATCACTAAGACGACAATAAACAGACAAAAAGATCAAACCGTTTTAATAAACCTCTAACAAAAGTTAATAGTTGTAAAGCATTGTCCCACTCCATTTGAATATCTGCCAAATGAACAGGTGAATGACGGGGAAGATTGTAAGAGTCAAGGACGGGCGGTGTTTTATCCTTGAATGGAAAAGTTTGAATAGGATGAGGGAAGAGAGATTAATTGGTAAAGTGGGTGAAGTTTGGGTTGTGTGAGATACGGAAGGAGTAGAAGATCCGAAAACATAGTCATTCATGCATATTTTGAAGTGTGGCTGTTCCGAAATCATCAATATGATTTTATTGTGTGTCGTTTCTTTTTTGTATTATCGTTTATAATGACTGTGTACATATATCAATGACATGCCGTTGGTTTGGTCGTTTGAGTTTGTTAGCATTTTTCATACCGGATCTTTTTATTGCTTTCAATTTGGTATGAGTGTTTCTCATTGTTAAATGTCGTTGGTCTAATGTTTATTTTCTATCATCTGCCTCGTTTAGTCTCTAGTGGATATTATTAACATTGGTTATTATCCCATATTTCCTGATTTTGATAGCATTAATATAAAACTGGCTATTTTTCTGGACCATGCCAATGATATTCAATGAAACTATAGCTTTGATATTCACTAACTCTTTGCACATGCATCGATCAATGTTCAACTAGATACCAATTTTACATACAGAACATATTATGATACAAAAGTTGGCATGTAGTTGTGAGTATTGTTTTCTCAGATGTTAGTTCTGTTCAATGACTAAAGGTCACCATAAATTGTGTATTTGATATTGCTATTTCATATAATTGCATATTCATGTATTTTGCTGCCTGTATATTGTATAAAAGTAATGGTGTGATCCCGAGTAAATGATTACACTTACCCAAGACGTTGATTGGTCTCCAGTCTCTGGTTGTTGCAATATTGTCTCTTTGGATTTCTGTATAGTCGTTTGCTAATTTGGTTACCGGAAAGAGAGAGAGAGGGCATCATGAGATCGTGCAACTTCCGGCAGGGCCTGACTTAATACCAACGAATACTACACTCCCCCCAGCTTTATATTTATTGTTGTACTTTTAGAATCTTTTTTATGATTTTCGGTCCAAAATTGATGTACTAATAAGGGTGAATTTTCAGGATGGGCCCCCTCAGATGAGAGGGGCCCAGATTAGACAAAGGTACTTCTTCTATTTGTTTGGGGCTACAAAATTAAGTAAACCCTTTCTCGCAACGATCCCAGTCACTTCAACCCCTTCGTGATGCCCCCTTGATTAGGTGGGGCTAGTGTGTTATTTTGAAAAGAAAATATTATGAAAACAAACTTAAAAATAACCTTCCTCTCTGGACAGATTTTAAAAATTATATACACATATTTACAACTGTTCTCAATACCTACACCCTATACACTGGGTTTCATTGAGGCGCATTTTGATGAACCGTTGCCGGTCCATCCTTCCGTTCATCCTCCACTGCCTCCACCCCGGTCCAAATGGAAGTGGGAATGAAATGCAGGTGGTGTGGGCCTCCAACTGCACCTATGGTTTCCACCGAAATTTTCTTTCCCGGAGGGGAGTCGGAGAGAGACCTCAGAGGATCTGTTCCCCCTCTGCCTGTCCTAGCTGGCCTGCTGGAGACCCTGTGACCGCCCTGGGTCCCTGCAACCTAAACATTCCCCTGAAGGCCTCTGACCTATCCCGCAGCTCTCCCATTATGGCTGTCTGGACCCTCCAATCAATGAGAGCTCCAGGAGAGTTGACCGGTGCTGTAGAGAAGTAAGGGGGAACTTCCAGACACACTTCTTCCTGTCCAGGTCGGGTGATTGCCAGTCTGTTAATGTGGGTCACCGAATCTTCTAAATCCCCACCCACTAACATCCATGCCTGAGCTTGTAATGCTGCTACCCTGATTGGTGCAAGGGAAGCCCTTGCTGATCCTGTTGGTTCCCCAAATACTTCAGCCACATGCTACACCATTACATGTGGCCGAATATCCAACGCTCTTATGGGGCAACCCTGGATGGGGCACCTCTGCAGGGTAGGAAGGTCGCTCTCCCTTGGTGTATCGAATTGGGGTGCCCTCTGGCCGGACACCCCAGTCTCCCTCATCACGTAATCCTGCTGGAGTCTCCTTTGGCTTGTAGCTCCTTGGGGTGTCCTCTGGCCTGACACCCCAGTCTCTCTCAGCCTGCAGTCCCGTTGGGGTGTCTCTTGACTCGACACCCCAGTCCCCCTTGCCTGACAGCCTCCCTGGGGTTTCCTATGGCCCGACACGCCATTCTCTCTTTGTGAGTTATTGTTCTGGGGTGTCCTATGTCTTGACACCCCTGTCCCAGTGGATGTGTAGTCACGTTGGGGTGTCCTTTTCCACAACACCCCAGTCTCCCTCCTTCTTCCTCCCTGGAATGAATTCTGCGCGGACACCCCTGCTCTACCCCTTGCTCCGGACTGGGGTGTCCGCCTCTGTTGGGCATCTCTAAGTGTCCTCTGAAGCCTGGCTGTTTCTTCAGCTTTACGTTCTTCCTGTCTATTTCTTCTCCTCTTTCTTTCCTGTGTCGTCTCCTTCCTACCTTGAAAACTCCTACCCAGTGGAGGCGCGCTGTGAGCATCCCGGTCGACTGGAATGCCCAGAGGGGTGTCCCTAGCCATCGGAACAGCGGCCCCTGGAGTGCTCCTGGAAACGGAACATCGGCTCCTTCCTCCACTGGGGTCCCTAACTGTTCCCTCCCTACTACCTGACCGAGACCTGGAATCATGGATCCCATCGCAGGTGCTCCTAACTACCCCAGAACCCCACTTTAAACTGTTATCCCCAGCCTTTGGGGAGAAGTCCCCGTGGTCCCTTGAGATGGCTTTTCCTGGGACCTCAGCTTCCCCCTCCTGGCCCTTTGTATCTCTCTGGCTTGGGACATCCCCTTCAACTGAGGGGACCCTATCTTGGTGTCGTCCCCTGGGGCTTACCTCTCCCTGCTCTTTCTCCTCCCCGGCAGCCCGACTCCTCTTCGGGCTGCCTCCAGTACTACCGTCGTCACTGGACATCTATCTTCCCTGCAAAAACAAAAAATACAACATTTTGAGAGCCCAACTTATTTACATCTGGCCGCGTCATTCAATATAGCAGCTATCTAACTAGATACTCAGGTAGGAAAATAGTTGCCTTCATATGTACAATATCTGAAACTATTTACAATGACTTAGAAACTCCTTATGTACAACAGCATCATTATAGCACTCTATTCTGAACCCTTCCTACGGACTGGCTCCGCAGTCCAGAAGGGTTTAGACTAACTTGCGGTGGATCTGGTTTATTTTTATTTATCTTACAGCCAGAGCATATGTAGTCCTGGTTCTCCCACTCTTCCGCCTCCTGTGGAGAGATTCCCACGCTCCTGCCATGGTACCACTTACTGCACTTATCCTGTATAAAGTCCTCGGCAAGTGCAGTACAGTGCCCCAGTACCCAGTAGGTGAGGGCTTTCTTCATTTTAACCTTATACAGGTAGGTGAGATTCTTTCTAGGATGACCCCTGGTCCCCTCCACATAGGGTTTAGCTTCTTGTACTTTCTTGGCAGTGAAGCAGTGTCCAGCTTAGAGATAACGTCCTCTACCTTGTACTGATGGGCAACTACCCTAAGATCGTAGGCTTGCTTAGCTCTAGGCTGGAAGGTTTTGAGGTTTGCCCACGCAATTTCATAGCCAGACCTTAGAGCCTCTTCGCAGTCACCCACATACCCTGCTAGGTCTGGAGGTTGCCCCGTTTTTGGCGGCCTGAACATTTACTCAGCAGGGAGGTTTACCATTCTGCCCAACATGAGGCAATTGGGGGTAAACCCGGTGGATCGATTCACTGATGCCCTAATTTCCCCTGCTAATTGGGGTATGTTTAAGTCCCAAGTCTTCTAATTGCTACCCACAAAACACATGATGGAGACCAGGAGGGTACGATTTAATTTCTCCACCTGGCCATTATCAGAAGGACGATATGGGGTGGTCCGAGGCTTGTGGATGTGGAGCAGTTCACAAACTGATTGGAAGAGTAAACTCTCGAAGTTACGGCCCTGGTCTGTAAATATTTCATATGGATACCCAAATCTACAGAAAAAATCGTTAACAGCCACCCTTGCCGTGACTTCAGCCGTCTGAGAGGGGAGAGGGATACACACCACCCACTTGCTGAATTGATCTACAATCATGAACAGGTATTCATTTGCTCTGTCTGACTTTGGTAGGGGGCCCTACAAAATCGAGGTGCACTCCATAGGAGCCCCAGCGTGAAAAATTGTCATTGGGCACCTTGCAGTCTTATTCAGTTTCTTGTTCTGGTTACATGTCCCTTTTAAGCCCATGCCAGTAGTAGAACTGTTTTACTCTTTCTTGGGTTCTAGTCATGCCCTGGTGCCCAGCTGATCATGAGGGGATGTCATGGCATAATTCCATAATGTTCCTCCTCCATTCTTGGGGCACCAGCAACCTTCTCCGTGATTTGCATGACACATTATCATTCCCCGTTCATCCCTACTGAACCGCTCCTTGATTGTCCAGTAAAATTTTGCCTGTTGGCTACTTCGAAACAGGTCCCCCTGAGCAGGTTGACAACTGTTATTGTCAAGCCACTCAGTGAACCACTTAAATTCAGGGTCTTTGCTCTGTGCGTCACAAATTTGTTCAACAGATTATTTCCCTAAAATCACACCAAGCCCATCCTGGACAACCCGGACGAAACATTCTTGGTCGTCTGGGACTATCACCACATCTCTACCCACAGTGGCCACTGTCACTCGTGATATGCAAATACCCTCATCGGCTGGTTTTGGATCGGCAACCGGTATATCATCTAAAACCCAAAACTCTGAAAAATCTTGGCCAGTGACCAGTATTTCGCTTACAGACCGGCCACCCACACCTGTTCCTTTGGATGCCAATGGGACCATGTCATCCACATCGGTCATACATTTAGAACACTGTGCTTGAGCCTTTGCACAGTATGGACAACCCCCACAGGACAAGGTTACCAAGTTGACATCGGTTTTAAAGTCCTGACATGGAGTGTCGACAGGCATTCTGGACAGGGCATCCGGGTACATTTGCTTGGAGCCCGCCCTATGTCGCATCTTCATGTGATTTTGACTCAACTACTCAAGCCACCTGGCCAGCTTCCTTTAGGGCTGCTTAAAGCAAAGCAGCCAGATGAGGCTACTGTGGTCTGTGCGGACTACAAAATTCCTTGCAAGCAAGTAGTGCCGGAACTGTCTGGTGAAGCGTACTACTGCCAGGAGCTCCTTCCGGGTGGTGCAATACCGCCTTTGCTCTGGAGTTAGAGTGCAACTGGCATAGCAAACTACCATTTCCTCCCCATTTTGTACTTGGGACAAGACTGCCCCGATTGCATAGTCCGAGGCATCTGTATCTAGGATAAATGGATCAGAGGTATTCGGCAGGGCCAGTAGGGGTGCAGAGGTGAGAGCCTCCCGCAGTTTATCAAATGCCTCCTGCTGTTTTCCCCTATGTGAAAGACCTTTTGCCTGTAACATCTTGAAGGGGGACTGCGATTTTAGAATACCCCTCAATGAAAGCCCGGTGATAATTGGCGAACCCCAGAAAACGCTCTACCGTTTTAGTATTGTGAGGGATTGGCCATTTCTTCACATCCTCTATATAGCCTGGGCCAATATTCATACCCTGGCTGCTTACTACTCTGCCTATGAATTCTACCTGTTCTTGAAACAGTTCACATTTCTTTGGCTTAAGTTTGAGGCCGTATTCCCTAAAGCGCAGTAAGACCGCCCTCAGGTTGGCCAAATGAGAAGTTATAGCCTTTCCCAAAACCAAAATGTCATCCAGAAAGGCCAACACTATATCCCAGGTTAACCCCCTTAGAACCAAGCTTATGACCCTAGCATAAGTAGCTGGGGTATTACAGAGCCCAAATGCCATCCTGGCAAACTAAAAAAGGCCGTATTTTGAAATAAATGCGGTTTTTGACCTATCCTACTCCTTGATTTGCACTTGCCAATACGCTGAGTTAGCGTCCAGCTTGGAGTACCATTGATTCCCTGCAAGGGTATCCAGGCATTCTTCTACTAATGCTAAGGGAAATACGTCTTTTACACAGGTAGAATTCAAAGCCCTATAGTTAATGCACCACCTGACCCCCTTCCCTTTCCCCCGTCCCTCTTTCCTACCAGTACTGGGGCAGAGCACCATTCAGAAACTGAAAGCTGAATGACCCCTGCCTCCAACATTTTCTCCTCCTATGCCTCCTGAGCAAACCCAATAGGGGTTCTTCTCATTCGTTGCTTTATCGGAGGGTGTCCCGCAGTGTCAATTTGATGTTCAATGGCTGAAAATTTCCCCGAATCAAACTCATTTCCTGTGAAGACATCCCCATACTCCCTTAACAGAGTTGCCAAGGCGTCTTGCTCTTGGCTACCCAGTAGTGCCTTGGAGCGATAAAAGAGATCCCTGAGGTGCTTTGGGACTCCCTGGTCAGACTCTGTTGGGCCAGTACCAACCCCTGTACCTACTACTCGTACCTTTGCTGGGACTTCTATGGTCTCCACTTCTACCGCCTGGGCGATTAATTCCCCTGACGCATGTGTACATGCTTATCTGAAGTATTTTTCAGACACACTATTGGTTGGCTCCCTGCCGCATGTGAAGTGCGGAGAGCCAAAAGACCAGAGGGGCTGCCTGTCTCGACAATATAACTTGGCAGTTCACAGTTAACCTTGCAGCTGAGCTTCATCACTGAATTGGGCGGCACCGTAATTTTATAACGTATTGTCACGTTAGCTACCCTATGGGTACGACCTCGTCCCCTACCCGCAGCTGTCCATCGGACATTTGCAAATCGATGCAATTTGCCCTTAATAAGTCAACATCATGTCGTCCTCCATATGTGCCACGTAAAGATTTGTCTGTATGAGCTTGGAACCCCAGTTACAAATTCACGGACCCGACAACATACCCATTCATTGGCATCCCCGTTCCTGCTGTATTCATGGTGACTTCCCTGAGGATGGGGGGAACATATTTTAGGGACCTGTATACCTCTTCTGATATTAGGGTCACTTCTGCTGCAGTGTCCACTATAGCAAACAAACTCTGCCCCTGAACTTTTATGGGTACCCTAAATACTGTTCCGGAACGGGGCTGACAGACAGTGACTATTTCACAATCATCAACCAATGTGTTGTCTGCTTCCCCCTCTGAAGAGGATGCCCACTGTTATGGGCTTCCTCATTATTTTCCAGGTCAGTATCAATGTTTATTACCGCCCTGAGAGGGCTATGGTCTTCAGTGGAGTCCCAGCTAACCTGGGGTTTTCCATAACTGGTCATAGTTACTGCTGCAAGGCTTGTATCTTCGCGTTCAAACCATAAGCTCCCTGGTATTTCCCCACTCTCCTCACCTCCAGGGTCCCCCTGGTCGTGGGTAAGCACTGACTGAACCATAGGGGGTCCAAATTTGATTTGTTCTTCAGAGTCTAGATGAACAATCCCCATAAAGTACTTGACGTGCAGGACTCCTGCCTGATTACCCGGGTATAATATAGCCCTACTTGGTGCCTAAAAGAACTCGTAACCTTCTGCCTGAGCCCTTGGTACATCTATCAGTATCTGTACTTCCCAATGAGGCTAGAAAGTAGGAGGTACCTCACTCAATAGATGATTGTGCTGCCCATTCATCCGTCTCAATCCTTCCTCTTCTATATCCCCCAGGCAAGCATGGTTGTATAGTGGTAAGCATTGGCAACAGTATTTTCCTCTACTGAGGGCATACCAAAAGATCCAACCTCCACCTCAACCTCTTTCCCCGGACAAACTGATTCTGGATAATAATATCCCAAGGTCACTTCCCTAAACTGTGCATCTGTTGACAGGCCAAACTCTATTTTCGGGGGCTTGCTCTGTCCTCTGGAGCTGCCCCGTTGGAGTTTAACGGATTTGATGTTGTACGAGTTTGGTCAGCAAAGGTGAGCAGTGGGCACTTATTTCGAAGATGTCCAGGCTTATAGCAGTGATAGCATACACTTTCCCACCCAGACCCTCGATATGGGGAGGGGCTTCTTGATTGGGACCTTCCCCTAAATTTTGGACAGTCTCGTTTGTAATGTCCTCTCTCCCCACAGTGGAAACATTATCCTGTTGCTGGCCATCCGCCCGGTGCGGGCTTCTTGCCGTAGGGCGAGTGAGGAGTTTCCTAAATTGGTCCATCATGTCGTCCAATTTTTCATGCACTTGACCCAGTTTATTTTCAAACTTTTTATTGGTTTTTTCCAAATTGAATTCACTTTTCCATGTATTCGCTGGGGCCCTCTCAGGGGCCATAGTAGCCCTTACCTGCGGTACCTGGTACGCAAGGAACACCTCTGGGTGGTTTTCATACCGCCCACCCATTACATGTCTAACCTCACGCCTATTTGGCTTCCCATATATTGCCTGGGTATTATGTTGGAATAGCCGTATTTTATCTACGGCCTCCTCTATGCTTTGGAGCTGAAGGTTAGAGACTTGCACCCCCAACTCCTTGTTTTCGATGCCCTGGCACAGCCGCATTACGGCTTGCTCATACATATAATCATCAGGGAGGTTTTTAAATGCCCTGGTGGCCAAGGACAACACCCGATCAGCCCAGTCCTCGAGAGACTCCTCAGGGGCGGGCGGTCTCAGGGAGTGCCTTGAAACCAAAACGCTTAAGCAGCTTCTCCACAAGCTCCCTATTACTGACCTCCCTGTCTCTGTCTGTTATGAGGGCATAATATTCGCTGGTTTTTCCCTCAAGACACCAGCAAAGTTGGTCTTTGTATTCCTGAGGACCCCAGTCACAAACCTCTGCATACCTTGCAAATTTTGTGAAAAAGGCCTGCCAGTTGCCCTTCCCGTCATACTTTGGGGCATTGCTAACCTTAGAGACTCCACTTAAAGTTCCTCGAGCCAAACCTCTGCTGTCGGGTCCCCTTGTGTTTTCCCTGGACATATCCACATTGTCTGGTTTTGGGTAAGCCTGTTGCCCATAGCTCCCCTGTGGTGACCCCTTGTGGTGGCACCGGTGTATACCCTTGGATTACGGATTCTGGGATTGCCAATCCCCATAGGCATGGGCAGGGGTCTGCCTTGTGTCCTCACACCTATTGTATTGTCTTTCTACATACATTTGGGCTGGAGCCTGTCTTGTGTCCTTGCCCCTATTGTCATGCCACTTGCCTTACCTACTGCAGGGTGTCTCAAACTGTCCCCCACCAGTATGAGCTGGTTGGGTACAAGATGCTGACCCCTGACCTGCTTAGTTGCTTGTGTGACCCATGGGGTATGAAGTTGCGCCCTTTTTGATCGGGACAGTTTTGTCCCATGCACTTGCTTCACCCGGTCAGTGCGGATTGGTCTTAATACAACTGTCTTGATGTTGGGGGTTGCCTTGGTTTGGGTCCCCCAAACTGGGGTGACTCCACTCGTTTTTTGTATTTGTTCCCTGTATCCCCATTCAAATTTCCTGCATCCGCGGGATATGGACTACACTCCAGAAAGACGGAGTCCATCTGGCTGGGTCCTCCCGAGGGCCCGGGACTCTGCTCCTGATGTCATGCTTCTCTCTTAAATGGTGATTGGACATTGACCCATAATGGTGTGCTTTGTGAGGCAACGTGTCCCCCATATATTAGTGAGTTGACCCTGTTCAACATTTCATTATGCCTGTCTTGGGCCTAAGGTGATGGCCCAATATTTTACCCCCCCCCCTCCATTTTGATTGAAGTCTAGCCTGGACAAGAGGACCATTGTCACTCGTAGATGGGAAATTGTGGCTAGGTCTGACTCAGTCACAAAACCTTTGCCCTCCCTTATGTCCATTATTTGCTCCCCAGTTTTAATTCCTATACAACAACCAACTCCTTTAATGCTACAGATGTTGTTTTTTTTTTGTTTTGTTTTTATTTTATTTTTATTCAATAACAAATACTTCTGCTTCGGGTAACCCGTCCTTCTGGTCTGCAGTTATCAGAGGTAAACAAAACAATAACAACACGATTGGTACCCTGGTCCTTCTGGGTCACGTGATCCAAGTCGTCTTGAAAATACGAAATACTACGCTAAAAATAGGAGTTCTACTCCGCTGCAAAACCCCAGTAATGGTCTGTAATATTCCTTACCAGAGTATTACACAACAAAAAACGATCGGCAAAGGTTTCCCCCGTTTTCCACTGTTGAAGCGAACGTCGCCTCAAATCACAAAATGAGCTCTTAATTGCAATGCACCACGCAAAGAAGTGCTCGCAGCGCCAATGTTGTGATCCCGAGTAAATGATTTCACTTACCTAAGACGTTGATTGGTCATCAGTCTCTTGTTGTTGCAAGATTGTCTCTTTGGTTTTCTGTATAGTTGTTGCTAATATGGTTACTGGAAAGAGAAAGAGAGAGCATCATGGGATCGTGCAACCTCCGGCAGGGTCTGGCTTAACACCAACGAATACTACAGTAAGGATAACACATTTCGATAATCAGTATTTTAAACAAAGTTTTATTTTTTTAAATTCTGAATATGGTTCATTTCTCACCTCGTTAGGACCATAGAGGTTAAATAAAATACTTTTGAAGCTAAATGGTCGGTCTATAAAGGTATGGGTTTTTATATGGACATGAATAGTATACTGGACAATGCTGAAGTAAAGAAATACTGATATCGACCTTTATATTTCAATAAAAAAGATAGGAAATATATAAACAATATATCAAAAGATAAAACCCCTATCAACTCACCAATGCACGATTGATCCTTTGAATAAAAAGTGTCCGTGAAATACATGTTCAAATAGGCAGATAATCTTGAAGAAAATCTTTAAACTTATGTCATCAATTTTGGACGGTAAGCTGCGACTGGTTCATATAGTAACAGGTGTTTTATCCCGTTTAACCATCAGACACATATGAAAACCTATAAAAAAGATTTTTTTTAAATCAAAAATATATGCTTATATACAATGTATACCTAGTAACATGACAAAATCCATTTTTGGTAACAATTCATTCACTAATGAAATAGGAAATTCATGCTTTTGATACATTTATATTGTTATGGAATTACAAAGGCTCCGTGTTGGAGGCCGTACATTGACGTATAATGGTTTACTTTTTTTAAATTGTTATTTGAATGGACAGTTGTCTCATTGGCACTCACACCACATCTTCCTATATCTAGTTGAATTCATATATATAGAATTCATATATTTGGCAGAAGACGTATGATTTGTAAAAAATTTTCAAAGGGAGATAGGGGGGATGCAATAGTACATCCTGCATTTTATCAATAAAAAAGAATGAATCCTGTTTATTTTGAATTTATCCCTCCCCCATTTTCAGTTTTTTTCCAAAGAGAAATAAAATGTTAGCTTTCTTACTTCTGAAATATTTTTGTATACGTTACTTATTTGCAAAGTTGCATTTTTGAAAGTCTCAAATGTGTACAACGTTTATTTTATCTTGAAATGGATTTTTTGTATTCAATTATTAGATTCTTTTTTTCAGAAAATTTTCTCGGCTGACGGAAAGTGAAAACAAAATAGTGTTTCAATGTAATAGATAGCAATACGTAGATATGGCCAGCTAATTTCTAAAATGTTTAATATTTACCTTTTCTAAATGCAAAATGTTCCACTTGTTTCTCGAAACGTCGTACAAGTCTGAAACAAAAGATGGTAACAAATAAACAGGCAGGAAACATCATACCGTATAGTTTTTTCTGCATTTGCAGAATATCGTCTCGGACCTTGACCTGACTTCTCGTGCAGAAAAACTAACCGGCATTGTCATGATTGTATCTTATACATATTTCTATGTTTTTGTAAAGTGATTGTAAACAATGTTTTTTTTTTAAATACGAAAAACAATAGTACGAACTCGTGCTAAAAAATAATATCAGTTTAGCACACAAGTGTATAACAAGTAATTTGTATGAGTATTCAGAGCGTGTAAGTGAATGAAATACCATCAGGTATGTAACACTACCAATCACTTGTACACAATTCAACCAAATGAAAATGAAGAAAGTTCAAGTGGTGTGAATACCAATTAGATTTTCAATAATTTTCTAATTTTGTTTTGGACTAGTAGAATAGTTGTCTTTATCTTCAAACAAACACAAATTTACAAACGGCACAAACGTTTACAATGTTAAACTTCAATATATAGTAGCTATCTTATACCAATTATATGCAATATATTTGTTTTTATACTGCAATCAGCTATTTTACTATACAGATAAAGCTATACGTTAGCTTTATACGCCAATGACCTCAACTAACCTATAAGACCCGCCTTCTTACCGGAACTACTATATTTCATCAACAACGTCACGTCGATACCATGACAACGTGTAGTAACAATGGTCAAACTTTCATGAATTTAAACTTATTATGTCTTCAAATTGGTAATTTATAAACCATGTTTATTAAATGTTATTAATTAAGTTCATTTTTCCTTTCTAATTCCTTGAAATACCAATGTCCTACCGCCTGGACTACGGTCATAGGGAAATACCCCAAAATTGTACCCCAAGAGAGAAATTCCAAACTTTTTTTTAACAATATTTGTTACATGTTTTTTTTTTATTTTTTTTATTTTTTATCGATTTCAGTATAAACACAATATACGTATAGTGTCTTGAAATATGAAATGTATTTGTATTCGGCAAAATGTCATATTTCAAGACACTATACGTATATTGTCTAAATCACGTATTTGTTACGAATACGTTATGTTTTCCAGATGTAATAACCTCAAAATTGCCCGGGGCAAAAAAGAGGTTATTGGTTAGTGGGCCCTGATTCCAAATGACATGACGTCATTGCGTCCTTATCGACAATTGATATTACTTTTGTGATAAAAAATAAGATTCTTCCTGTTTTGTTTTTGTTATCTTTTCTGCAGATCTTAGATATGTGATCAATAGATTATAACATGTCTTTCCATATTGGCCCTGGTATATACCTCGACCCATTTCGGCCCTCGGCTAATGCAAAGGGTCTATATGGGAGTCTCGGTATGATACCTTGACCAATATGAAAAAAGGGCATGTTATTATCTATACATATTCACAATTTCATTACATAAACAAGGGTAATATAACACTTTATAGTCTGTTCAAATAGCATTTTTTACCAAGTTGAACGTATTAATTTTTTTCATTGGATTTTTAAGTCCTAGATCATGACCTTTGTTGAGATTCCAAAATGGAATACATCGTTGAAACGTCTAACATACTAGTTATTCCAAATGTTCTATGATTCGTGGACGCAATAAAGTAATTTGTTAAGTTCAGAGATGTTTATGTGTACAGCATAAATAAATAATTTGAACGTACACAGATAACTAAACATAATGGGATAATGGATTTTATTTATTGTTGCAATCCGTATGGTGACCCATAGCTATTAACTTCTGCTTCATTTGGTCTCTTATGATGAGTTGTCTCATTGGCAATGAAATCCATCTTTTAATTTGTATAAATACATAGACAATACGGTGTAAAATGGGATATAAGTCATGAAACGGAAAGTTCATGTACAAAATACGATAAACTGGTAAGGTTATATCTGAGTACAACCAATACAGTTAAATTAACCTGAATGCAAACGACATTTTTTACCAGCATTTAAATCAACCTGCTCGTTCCATTGCTTCTATAACAGAATCGAAAAAGTATACCACAGGACTATCAATCCTCATCTTGCAACGCCTCTCCGTAGACAAAAAGGGTACTACTGGATGAGACTATTGGAAAAGAGGGACGAAAGATACCAGAGGGAGATTCAAACTCATAGATAGAAAATAAACTGACAACGCCATTTGTAAAAATAAAAAGACAAACAGGCAAGTAATAGTACAGAAGACACCACATAGAACACCAAAGACTAAGCAACACGAACCACACCAAAAACTTGGGGTGATCTCAGGTGCTCCGGAAGGGTATGCAGATACTGCTCCACATGAGGCACTTGTCGTGTTGCTTATGTTATTACAAATCTGGTAAATAGTCTTATTCGGTAGGTCACATTCGTGAAAAGGAAAAGGGTATTTTAGTTACGACATAAGGAACATATCCGATATCATCTGTGAAACGGTCAACCAACTCGTGATGGCGTCCGTCAACTTCACCATTTGGAACTCCTTGTTTAATAACTTCCCTTGTGAGTAGCAATCCTCTATCAAGGAAATCATGATAGGAAATACAAGCCCGGGAATATCGTAATTATTGAGAGATATATACTTTGGATGCAGGCGCTGGAGTATTGCTACATAGAAATGGAAAGTTCACAGTTGGAAAGCTTAAATCATCTCTTTTTCGTAAAGTTTTGTTTTTAACCGACTCTCATTGTCTAGATGTATGTTTAGATATGAGGCTGACTTAACTGTATCTATTGTATCCTTTATCTGAAATTCGATGGGATAGATTCGTTCAACATTGTCACCAAATTTTGTATTATTTAGTGAGAGAACATCATCTATATAGCAGAAAGTAGAGGTAAAGGATATTTCTAACTTCTTATCTTTCTTCCTACGAAGTTCCTGTATGAAGTCAGCCCATTGATCATAAAGAAACAAGTCGTCAAGATGAGGGGCACAACTGTTTCCCATTGGAATTCCGACAGTCTGTTGAAAGACACGTCCTCCGAACGTAACAAATGTGTTGTCTATCAAGAAATCAAGCATCTTGATAATGTCAGTTTTAGAGAATATTTTGTTTGAATAAGAGTGATCCGTTACAAAGTAGGATTTAATGGGGCTAAAGGGTCACAGACAGCCTTCTCGATCTCCTCCGTTAAACAATTTCGTTAACAAGAATATATTTCTTAAGACAAATATTAGTTTTACAGATATGTGTTTAAACATGTTACCTTGATCTGATGTATAAAGCCCTTATCAACTGATTGTTTTCTTAAGTTGTATCGGTACACCATATTCCAAGGTTGAGAGGAGATTTAGTTCCTGGGAACTAGTTTAACCCCGCCATATTCTGTCTGTCCATGTTTAAAGTCAGGAACCTATAATTCAGTGTCATTTCGTCACATTTTGAGAGTTGTCTCATTAATAATCATACCACATCTCCATATTTAAATATTCATTTAATTGATTCTTCTTACACAGCTTGATTTACCTAAGAGACATTATGAGTGTGTATTATCCTGAATAACATATCTATGTTTAAGATTTAAAAATGTTTTAACAGGTATACCGTTCATCAAAGTTAAATTATTGTTGATGTCATGATACTATGAATAAGAGAAACAATGTATAAACGGCTTAATTTATAACAAAACAGTTTAGGAAAATCCGAAAAACATGAACTAATGACCAACACTGAACATGTACTACAGGATACTGGCTTGTGTCAGCCATATAAATATGTAGCGGGTTAAACGTGTGTGTAAGAGCTAAACCAACCCTAACCTGGGCCAGTGGTACAGCTGCGCGCCATACAAACAAACTATAAAAACCAGTTACAACTTGTTTTACTCAAAACAAAGGTGCAAAGGCCTCAAAACCACAAACATAACTGATACACACAATGCAAAAAGTACAGCAGTTACTAAACACTTGTTAAATCAAAATGTTTGCAAAAATTTAGCTGACTTTAGGACGATTGTCATCTCTAAATTCTAAAGTTAAATTACATTCAACTGCACCTTTATTGAATATATACAATTGTCGTTAAATTACCAGATTGAAATCAAGTCCGTCGTTAAATTTGACATTATAACTGACAGTTTATTTAAATCTTCTGTACATGTTTGTGCAAATATTATTATTTTTTTCCTGTTACAAAACTGTTTGACTACGATGGTGTTATGTATGCAATCTTTTAGTTACACGCTATAATCTCCTCGCACCGTATATATATAGAAGGGTGAATTGTAATACGAAAGATTGAATAAGTATGCAATAGCGTATGCTCTCTATTTAGCTTACTTTTGGTGTTTAGTGGACTGTTCCTTTACGTTCTTTATTTGTGTTGTTCTTTGTCATGGTCTTTCCTATATATTCAACTTATGGTTTTGATTGTCTCTTTGGTAAACTTAATAAACATTAGAATGAGATGCAATATGATTTGTCAATGCAACAAACAACTCGTCACTAGAGAACAATTTTCTTTTCTTTAACATGCAGACTGGTTATGATAGTTTTTTTTTTTAAGTAGCATGAAACCGATGGTTAAAATGGTACTTATTTAAATTCTTCATATCGTTAAACAAAAATGTTATGGTAACAGTATTGCCAACGCCAAAACATTCCCACAGCTGTACTTATTGCATCACTTTTGAATCAGTTTCAAAAAATTAGGAATTTACGGAATATCTTCTTGACTTGGTACAGACATTTTCAATGTCGAAAATGGTGGATTTATAGCGCAAAACCTCTCCCTTGTAAGACTGTCGCATCAAATTTAATAAAATTGATAATGATTAGAGAGCCTGTTTGGCACACGACCAACACGCAGGGATTGATCTTCTGATGCTCATTTATAAGAGAACGATACCAAAAGTGACACATTATTGTCATCCCGAGAAGATGTCTCCCTTATAACACGTGCTTAGCTAATATCAATTTAAGTGTAGACGAGTACGCTATCACGAGATTCTCATGGCGGTCATCATAATAAACAATTACTGACGTTGAAAATATTAGATATTGAACAAGTGCAATTTTGTTGTTGGGGTAAAAAGAACGTTTCAGTGAAAATGATTGAAATCAGATAAACTTTATTTAAGCATAAATAATCAATAGATACAAATAAAATGTATCGATGTATAATCTACTTTGTTGTTTCTGATTTATAACATACAAGCTAACATATTACATTTTACTTTTAAAATTACGACACAACTTAGGAGTAAATTAAGATATTATATACTTTGATGTGACAGATGAATATTTTTGATGCAAATGCTCGAAACTTAATATTTTGAAAGCCGATAAAATAAATGAAACTGTACGGTCGTCTATTAATTACTTCTTTTAAGGTGGTACCTAACACTACAGGGAGATAACTCTGTAAAGTCAGATAAACGTTTTAATTACGTTGTGTTGTTAAGGGAATATTGAGCTTCTCAATGACCAAAATTGGTGTTTGTCAAACTGCTATATAACAGACAACTTTGAGGTGATGTGTAAACGGCAGAATACATCAATTATTCAATACGCCCTCGTCCTGAACATGCATGAAATATTTGCCATTGGACGTTAAGAAACCAACAATCAATCCAATACGTCCGAATTGTTAAAAAGAAATATAGTATGTACTTTTTCTGATAAAATGGTTGGTTCAAAATTTTTGAATTTTTTATATTCTCTTTAAATAGGTCAAAGTAAATACTTTGTCAAAATTTTATGAAAATTAAACGAGTCAAATTAATTTTAGTGAAAGTGTTAGGTACCACCTTAAACAAGTAGTAATTAGAATTTTCTTGTGACTTGTTTGGTTCTGTTTTTAAAACTTGTGGTAGTTTCTCTCAAATTTAAGAGAAATTGAACTGAAGCAAAAGTAACCTTGACTAAACAGTAACAACGAATGATAAGGGAGATAAACTAAATGAAGCAATAATATGATGTTAGTTTTTTTTTCTATTCATTTAAATCCATAAAACACTGAAATTGAGTTGGACAAAAAAAAAGCTACAATTGAGAACAACAAAAAAGATTTCAGGATAATAAAAACAAATTAAGAGCATAAAACTAAAAACACTGAGGAACAATAAACCCAACAGTATATTAGTGAAAACATAAATTCAGTAGCAAAAATTTGTTACACATGTTAACTTACATTATATGCTGTCAAGTGTTGTTCATATCTTTAAACTATATATACATGATATTAAGTGTTGTTAGACCCCAGAAAGTTCTAAGTAAAATCATTTTATCATTTGATTGCTTATTTTTGTCATTTTTAATAAACAAAAATAGGTGAAAGATTCCAAAGGGACATAAGTCGAAAATAAACTCACAATGTCATGAAAAACAAAGATAGCTGACCAAAAAACAAGCACTTTAAAAAAAAACCCATATAGAAACAAGATTCCCTTTATATATCAAGTATAAGCAAGAACGTTGCATAAATAGATATTTCGTTGACAGCGACGTTTTTTAATATTAGAGTCAATTTGATTCTCAACAGATTTCATAAGGATGTTGCTCATTTTGATATAGAGAAATATAGAAAATAAAATATTTTGAAGGTGTATACTCCCCAGGCTTACTCACTATAAAGGCCAACGAACTTCATTTTTTTATAAGCGAAAACCGATGTTTATACATCTATAAACCTCTCAAAAAGAAATAACCGTGTAAAATAACAGCCTTCAATTGTTTACAAAACATTCATATGTCTATTGCATATAAAACAATATTGTAATTTTATCTTTCCTTGAATGTGATAGGCATTAAAAACCTCGTACAAATAAAAAAAAAACAATGAAACAAACGACAAACAAAGTTATTAACAATCTTTTTAATTTGATTCTCTTACTAACAATCTTGTGTGTCGTTTTTCAAATAAACTGCACTAAAGCTCATGCCGAATAACACGTTTCCAGTAAAGCACCAAATTCACTTTACGCTATACGTATTTCACAAAGAAACATGTTGGGGGGTTGACAGCTGTGATTCTGCATCTCATTAGTATGTATCATACCACATGATTTATTTTCTTGAAGGTTAACAATAATGCCGACTACAACTGTATAGGGATCGCCATTCATCCAAGTGTCATCTTTGAGACCTATCCACACTTTTTCATTTCCAGCGCCAGCCTCTAAAATCATAAAATAAAAATAGATACCAAAATAAAAATCTGAATGCAAGAGGCCCCATTTTGTCTGCATATACTCATTTGTTAAGCTCGAACCAGAAAGGTTAAACAGGCCAATAAAGTACGACCTTTAGGTTCATTGATGACCCAAAATTCCCAAGTAAAATAATCAAGACAGTAGAGAAATATAATCCATCGTTATATGAACCGCGTCGGATAAAAATCGACCTTATGCAAAACAAATCTCAATTTGAGTTTTGATCATACTCATGTTGCTAATAGTCATACAGTTTGTTTGCAAAAAACCGTTTACACTAGCTATCTTCTTTAAAAAGTTTCGCCATTTCAAAGTTTTGACGGATAAATATATTTAACCGCAGAATCTCACGACACCGTTGTGAAATCAACGTTATCGTGCATTAATTTTGTTCTGTATCAGTCCTTTTCTAGTAATAAAAAAAAACATGAATCAAAATATCAATAGTGTACATATTTATTGCTCTCGCTACAAGGAAGAAGAATAGGCGGGGTATTGTCGGTTGCCCGAGGCACAGCCGGAAGAGGGAAACAAAGTTCATCAGCATACTTCTTGATAAATTTAATCAAAAATGAATGTCCGTGATTCGATTTTTTTCCACTAAGACCACGTGATCGAGGGTTTACGCCATTTTCATTTAAGTGCTGTTTTAAAACTTGTAAATTCGCTGCTCCCAATGTAATACACATTTATCTATATGTACTCGCATATCTCAACTCCTTGAAAAGAATATCGGTATCGTTTTCGTTCTCACTTTCCGCCTCTGAAAACCGAGTTTTTTTATTTTGAAGCAAATATATGTCAATCTCTGCTTTTGTAAATTCACGTACAGATAACGATACATCATAGACCTGTTCCCTGTTAAAATGTTGAAAGTTTTGTAAAACAGTTTTTTGTGCAATCACAGTCGTTAGCAAGTTTAGCATTTATTCAAAGTCGGGAAGAATCCTCTAATTTATCATTTTGATTAAGTGTACATGTATTTTCAGATTGATTTTGCGTGACGGATGTAGAATAAAATTCCGGGACCCTAGCTTGGCTTGTGTCACATGCATTTTCAAAATCAGATTCGTCATTTTCAATACCGGAATCGCCGTTATCAGACACATTCAGTTCATTGCTGCTTGACGTTAAAACCTCTGGTATTGACCCTATTTATATTGTTCAAAATTGGCAACTGCTTCATTTTCGAGTCTTATTTTATTAAACCAGTCCATTTCAGGAATTTTTAAATACAACATTAAAACGGAAATGAAGTACCTACTAAGAGATTGTTTCGAGACGACTTTTTGTCGCATCTTTTAAAAATGTTGCCTAGACAAGAATTATTGTGATATATTTCTTACTAAAATAAATGGTTTTTTTTAGATGCTTTTCAGCAAGTATCTTTAAAAGCTTCCAAATGTCTATCGAATTAATATACTACAAGATACGGGTAACGTATATTCGATTAGATATTGAGTATATGCAAATTTTCTGGGAAAATATAATAATATACTACCATAATATTGACGTCTGAATACTGTTAAAATAATTAACTGGACATACACATACATTTGTTGTATTACCTTCTAGATATTTAATGATAATATCCCACTTCTTCTTTGTGGTAATGCTAACTAAATCTCCACCTGGTTGTCGTTGACAAATTTCCCTTGCATCCTCCCACTTAGATTTAGGAGCTTCTACAAGTTTAATACACGTTTTCATGGTCATGTTATACTCATAACCCTTTGCACTGCATACACCTGCTGAATATTAAATATGGATACATTCTTAGTATAAGTTGAATATATTCACAACTATTCCTAACTCTATGCGATTTAAGTTTAACGTATTGTATAGATTCTTGTATAATACCAGATATTAAGAGTCTAAATGCTTTTTTTTATATGTTGTTGGGTTTCTGTCTCATTTCAGTTTCGCAAATTTTTGTATGTGTAATTTCTAGTGTAATTACACCTTATACAATGTATTAAAAAAGTCAGATTTTGATTGGTTGATAGCCAGTGTATTTTTCGCATAATCTAATATTATTTCCTCATTTAAAACGAGTTTGCCTGTTTTTCACCACTGCCGGAGAATTGGCCGCAAATACCATTATATTTGTCATTTTGGATATTCCTTTTTTAACCCTCTCGATCATCTTTCCCGCCAAGAATTTTCGGATATAACGTTACATAAATAAGCGAGCTAACGCGTATTAGAACATGTATTATTCCCGCGGTTCTATGATAATATACTCTTATCCTAAAAATTATTCATAAACATGTTAATGAATGACAGCTTTCAAGTTAAAAAATAATCATCTTAACCTGTACAGAGTTTCAATCCAAATCTATTCGGTGTAATTAAACAAACATGTCATGTTATGGAGGGGTATTCGCGAAAAAAACCAGTCTTGGCACCCAATTTCCCTCTCATAGCGGCTCGGGAAATTTTACAGTCCCTTGATTGGTATTTTTCGCAAATACCCCTCCATAACATGATATATCTGTTCAATATCTAAATTTAAAGAAATAAATATTAGGATCAGAGTACAACAAAAAAACATTTCAAAAGAGACATCTGCAACTTATAATACAGTTATGAAACAACTGTACAAAGAATCTCAATCCTTTGAAACTATTTATCTTTTCTAATCAATAGAACTGTTTTGTTTTATATGTGCTAATAATAAAATGTTTCCCTTGGATACAATACCGAGATGAAATAAATTTGTAATGATTCTGGGGGACATCGGGTTTGTATTAATTTGAATATGAAACAAAACTTGCCCATCAAATGGTAGAAGATACTCAATCGCATTTTCCCGCCTTTACTGGGTTCCATTCTATGTTTGTTGCATATTTTCATCGTTTTACCTATGGCTTGTGCTATAAATTGCTTACCTTTCGTGGTACAATAAAACAGTACTTTCCAATGTCCAGGACTTTGGCAGACGGCAAACGGGTTTCCTTTCATTTTATAACCTTTGTTACATTTATATTTATTTCCAGTATCTAGATTGCGTCGAAGTCCAAAACGCTCATCAACTGCAGCATTCGGTGTAATGGGTAAACCTTTACAATCTACAGTTATAAATAAAAGGAGGTGCAATGTATATTGCACTTTAACGGCAAACAAACGCTTCATATAACGTCATGATGATGACTGGCTGTTTAACATTCAACGGCACATGTAATGCAAACGAAAAATATTAATGAGTCTCTTGAGATATGAATTTGAACGATGACTTGTATAAGACCAACTCCCGTAGTCAGATTGTGAAAACATTCAAGTTCACAGGAAGACAAATCACCCTACCCAGACACATGATTCTTATTCCGAGTCGACTAGTTCTTATTTCTTAATTTTGCGTACAGGAAGCAACAAACTCTCTCCTTTTAGAAACTATATAGTCGTATATAAAGATTCACGACGAATAATATGTCTAATATTCTTCCTAGCTTCTTCAAATTAGCTTGATAAAAATAATTGAACTATCATACACTTAGTACAGAAATTTAATCAATATTGACAGAAATGCTTCGTGACTGAGTAGAGACATTCAAATTAAAATCAAAATTTCTGTACTTGCTTCACGGTAAGTTTTTAAGTCTAATAGCTGAATTAGAATCAGCATATAACACTTTGATAATCATCATATCGTTTACAAAAGTGATATTAAACTATCTTTGTCATTTTATGTATCCATACTTCGGTGTGTGACATTGCTTCGTCTTGAAGGCCGATCTTTGAAGAACTATAATTGTTAATTTCATATAAATTGTGACTTGCAAAGGAAATTATAAAAGTTATAACATATTTCAATACCAATATAATATGTTGTCAGTTTTTATAAAGTATTTTTTTTAATGTCAATTATTTTCAAATTGTATGTGCACTATATGCGGATGAAATTTCAAAACCTTCATCAGATTCTTTACTTTTTTTATGTCGCTTTAAGTGAAAAAGATTTTTATTCTGTTTTATTCATCATATATGACCAAACTTATTTGTTTGTTAATTTTCAAATAAATCATTCTACTTTTGAATCATGCTTTACTCTCAACGGACCTCAGCATTCTTGGTTAATGGAATGTTTGCCCATGTAACTTGATATCAACACAGGTTAACGGACTGAGAAATGGATAAACTAAATGCCGCGCTTGTATTGTGTAATTATTAGCCTACTCATCATTAACGTTTTTGAACAATCCAATTTTTTAACGAATTGATGTTTTAAATTGAAATTGAAGTTATACGGATATCATATAAATAATAGATAGGATAATCTCAAAATGTCATGATTTGTGTTAATGAAGATCAAAATCATTTGATTGCACAGAATTTAAGATGATATTTATAGATTATCGTTGATCATCTCAACGAGATTGATTTTCTCGCTTGAGCTGGTACAGCGAAAGTGAGAAAAGCAATCGAGTTGAGATGACCAATGATAATCTGTTTATCGCTATTTTACCTATGACGACGTTGTCAATTTCATGTCAATTTCGTTAGCAACGCCACGTGGCCTCCCTAGTTTCTAGCTATATTTTTTCCATCTCAAGCGAGAAGCATGATATGAAAATTATCACAAAAAAAGATCAAAAGAAAAATGCACAAAATAGCGATAAATATTATTACAGTAGGAATAATATTTAAAAGCAAAATGATTTTCTGGTTCGTAGGCGACATTTAATGAGCTGATTTGTGTATCCTGTTTCCAATTACAATAACAAAAACAACCCTGAATGAGTCCCTATGGTATTTATCACGGATGTTACAAATGCTTGCGTCAAGATGACACATTTGAAAATATTCATTATGAAAAAGAGATTTGCATATTATACGTATAGCTCGTTCAACACCCCGCAGTTGTACTTTGTTTGGTTTGTATGGTTGCAGTGGTAGGACTTCAAATTGCTTTTCTAAACGACTGTTCAAATTTCTTATGTTAGATATAAATAAATGATGACTGCAGCTACTAGAAAACTGAGATTACTATCAAACACATATGCCACATTTTCTAAACAAGTGCGTTTTTTTTAAATCACATCATAAACCAGAGTACCGCCTGTTGGTTTTGGCAGGTAATCTTGCAATCTGACGTTTCTATTAACAGGGCCAGTAACCTATAGAAAAGTTCAAGGTCGAGTATCATATCACTTTAGAATTGTATTGTTTTTAGAAGTGACCTAGTGTCATAGTACATGAACAATATTCTTAACATGACTTAATGATGTATTCTTTTGACGTTTCAGTCTCGTTCAAATCTCGTTCTGAAATTATTTCCAAAACATGTGGTATAAGTGGAAAATGTCAATGATTTTTAAAAAATATTATAATCAAACATAACTCTGTGTATTTACAACGAATAGTTTTCGAGTTATTCAGATTTCAAATTTTACGACCAAACAAGTCAGTCTGTTTGGCCATTAACCAAACCATGCAAACGTAACGCTAACCTCCGTTTCATAAAGCAATCGTACTTTGCGATGATCGTACATAATGTGTGACTTGCGAACGTTATTTACGTTTAGTTAGACCCGTCGCAAAGTGATCGTTGCATAAAATGGCCGTCGTCATGAAGCACACCGAACACCGAATCTTAAGAATTTGTCACAAATCCTGGCTATATAAAGATTTCTACTCTTTGGAAGAGTTGCTGTCTCTTTAACATATTCCTCACTTTCATCCTCAATTTTATTGAATAATTTAGAAGGTAACCAAAGACAATAAGTAATTGTTTTCACAGTTTATTTATGAATTGAAATAAATTAATTAATTAAAAACTAATTATGTTATTGTTAAAAATCGACAACAAACAACATGTTGAAATCAGAAATGCTCAATTATTTGTATTGTCGAATACTATGCATTGGCTCCATTACAGGATGATTTTATACTTTGAATATATCTGATATTTCGTAAAATTCCTTTTAATTGTTGCAACGATTTTGATAAATGATATGTCAAAAAACGAAAAGGAAATGTTACAGATGACAACCACTGAATTAAAGGCTCCTAAATTGGAGCCGATACATATATAATGTGGTTGGGTTAAGCATGTTTGTGATCACTAAAACATTTATTTGTATAGGTCACTTGTGGAAAACGTTAGTATGCCCGTGATAATGTTAATACATGAACGCGTAATTTTACGTGGTGTACATTATTTAATGCAAATTCTACCATAATAGATTTACAATATCAATGCGCTAATGGAATCTAAAACCTCAATGGACATTGGAAAGGCCTTATTTTAATTGGCAAAAAAGAAAAAAAAATGAAGAAATTACAGTTCTGCACTGCAATAGGTTACATACGGACTATCATGAAAGGTGATGTCATGGTTCTTTGATAGGTTGACTTTTTTCAAAATATTGCCTTCCATTCACGTTCTATGAAAGCTCATATGTGGAAAGTACAATATGATTCCTTTTATTTGTCCGAAATGTAAGTAAGCTAAAGGATGTTTGCTACTCAGTTTCAAAATAAATAGCTTTCCATAACACTAGAATATATATTGAAAGGAGATAAATTAAGGAATCAAAAAGCAAAAAAAAAATGTAGAGGTCAATGTGCTTGTTGTCGAGATATTAGCCATTGAAACTTTGGCGGGAAATGTTTTCTCTTGATTTTTCATAGCTTTATCATTGACACGTTAAAATTCCCAAAAACCATTAAAAAATAAATAAGATTTTATAGGACTTTTACAAGTAGCTTATAATTATACATGTAAAAGATTTATAAAAAGAAAAATGGGGTCAATGGTCAAATTTCTTTGATGCATTCAAATTGACAAAACCAGAGGATTTCAAAAATCTGACAAAAATTACAAACCATGACAAGCGAACATATTTAATAAAGGTTTAACAAATAATTAGATTCTTTCCGTCACTCAAAACTATATTTCTATATAACATTTGTTGTACATTTCCGTTTTCTCACAAAAATAAAAAAAAAGATATCTTTTAAAGATCTTTTATGTTGTCCAAAACAATGTACCAATGCATTACAAAAAAGTGAACAACTTACCAAATAAAGCATTTGTTAGAAATGATCTCTATTGAATTACAAAACTTATTTAACAACAATTATCATAAAGAGATTATAAAATGTTCGTTCTGCAGAAAAACTTTGAATTGGAAACTCTGCAAATGTTTTCACCTGTCCTAAGTCAGGAATCTGATGTACAGCAGTTGTCGTTTGTTTATTTAATTTATACGTGTTTCTCGTTTCTCGATTTTTATATATAGATTAGACCGTTGGTTTTCCCGTTTGAATGGTTTTCAATTGTAATTTTGGGGCCCTTTATAGCTTGTTGTTCAGTGTGAGTCAAGTTTCTGTGTTGAAGGCCGTACCATGACCTATACTTGATTACTTTTATAAATTGTTATTTGGATGGAGAGTTGTCTCATTCACACTCATACCACATCTTTCTATACCTATCAACACTACAAATAGAATTATGTATCGTCTGATTGCTGTCTTATCTATCATGTACCTATTGTATCTGTGATACCAGCACATTATTTATATCAAATAAATAATAAAAATAAAACTTACATGCTTCAACGCATTTAGGATTATTGTCATCGGCATTGACTTCACACTTTTGTCCTTCTTTACAGTTGTGATTTGCACATTTTCCTGCCAATGACTGAAACAGAATACAAAGATATCATCAAATTAATGAAGCATTGTTGGAATAAAGAAATAAAAAAAAACCTTTTTATATACACAGCCATTTAAAAGTAAAGAGCACAATAATATATTATAGGAAAAAAAAACGTTTCCTCATTCATAATTTTATTTCCTAAAATGGTAGGACTATTAATTTGCGTTCAGAACTTGCAATGCAAAAATGTTTGTTTGTCCCCAGTAAATGATAGAGTTTAGATTTAGATAATATTTTCATTTATAAAAACACGCTAAAGATATTTCAAATAAAGCAGCCATTAGTATGAGTTATATAAGATAAAAACATAGTTGCTTTAAAGTTGTATTGTTTCATCATCAAGCGAGTGTATAAATTTTAAATCTTAAAATATTTTACTGGAACATCAGTTAAGAGACCTTTAGCTTCTTTTGTTACGTTTTCTGACATCGATCTGTGTAATTTGTTGTGAAGTAGTTTTTTTTCTATATTAATTAAAGGGAGGGTTGAGATCTCAAAAAAACATGTTTGACCCTGCCACATTTTTACGCCTGTCCCAAGTCAGGAGCCTCTGGTCTTTGTTAGTCTTGCATGATTTTTAATTTTAGTTTCTTGTGTATAATTCGGAATTTAGTATGACGTCAATTATCACTAAACTAGTATACATATTTGTTTAGGGGCCATCTGAAAGACTCCTCTATGTGAGGGAGTTTCTCGCTGCATTGAAGACTCATCGGTGGCCTTAGGCGATTGTCTGCTCTATGGTTGGGTTGTTGTCTCTTTGACACACTCCACATTTTCATTCTCAATTTTATTTTATACATTGTCAGATATAACATGTTTCAGTAAAATTGTATGTTCATGAAGTTGTTTCTGGTATCTTTCCAGACACTACATTAAAGAAAATCAATTATAATAAAAATAATTACGTTTTTTTAGCCTAGAATATGAATGCGCTATTACATACCTTTTGCCATGTTGTTATATTACTTCTTATACAGGTCGAGTCGTCGGCCATCTCGTTTCCATCATCATAAGACATCACAAGGTCACATAATTTCCAGTTCTGTCTGTAATTAATAGACGTGCATTGTGACGTAATAAAACATTTCTTAGCGCAGTCGAGAAGCGTCATCGGACGAAATCTAAGAAGTACTGCTGTCAATGAACATTTACCCTTTTCGATCATACCGACCCCAGAAAGATTTGGTTTCTTGCACTTATCGTCATCAGCCGAGCATACGTCATCCATATTCAAAGAGTAAATTATTTTTGTGAATTGGATCACAAGAAATAATAATAAAGAATTTTTTAAATTCATATTTGTTTTTCAACTTTTCCGTCAAATGAAATAAATTCGTCTAAAGTTAATCAGCGACTGGGTGAAATGCATTCGTTCCGATCAATTTATTGAAATGTAATTAGTGTTTATCATTTTTACTGTTTAAAGTTGGACCAATTAAAACAATTTGAGTCACACAGACCATAGCGAGACCTGTAAACGTTTAATTCGTTCCAGGTAATATCACAATGTCAATGCCAATATTGTGATAATATTGTTTGTTAAATTTGTCATTGTGAGGATGAAAAAAAGATATATCGACAATTGATTTGATACGTTAACATTTTTTTTTAAATCAGCAATATCTGGTTCAATTGACGTTTTTGAAGTCAAAATACACTGATTAGCAAAATTTGACCGACTTAAGTATTTGTTATATCTTTCAAATTATAATTATTTGGCCTTTTTAACTTTTTTGGATTCGAGCGTCACTGATGAGTCTTTTGTAGACGAAACGCGCGTCTGGCGTATATATAAAATTTAGTCCTGGTTTCTATGATGAGTTTATTATTAAATTTACAATTATTTTTGTAGTTCTGTCTATGTTGAGGTTGGTACGTTCTCGTAAAATGGAGAAAGAAAAAAACGGGTATTGTTGACAAGACATTACTTCAGATAGAATATTTTGTTTAGTGGGGTTTTTAATAACCACATATATTTCACTCTTTAACACGTACGCACTGTGTGTTTCAAGTCGAAATTTAAATAAAACAAAAAATCAAATGAACTTATTAAATGAGTTACAAAAAAAAAGTTATTTATAATTATTCGGAAAAATGATGCAAAAGGAACTGATGCTTGGCAAAATTCATACAAAGAGAATCAACGAGAGAAACAAAAGATAACATGTTCTAACAGCAGTATACTACTGTTGCCTTTATAGATTATTTTTGCGAAAACATATTGTTTGATTACTTCATCTTTTTTGGGGGAAAGGGAGAAGCATTTTAAATTAAAGTCCAATCGATAACCTTCAACTGAAACCGATAATACGATGGCCTTGGAATTAATGTCGAAAAGACATAATTGTAAAAGATAAAAAAGAAATTCATCTATATGATCTGCATTGACCCCCCCCCCCCCCCCCCACCTAAAAAATACAGACAGTGCTAACCAAAGGTTGTTTGGAAGCATGGATTGATGGGCACAATTATTGACAAATATAATCGATTAATTATTGATAAAGTAAAAAAAATGTGTTAATTAGTTAGTTTAAACATATTTATTTATAGTGGATTGGGAAACAAGTTGTGCAACTTATATTAATCCCTTTCCACTTTAAAAAAAAATGTGCAATCGATTGATAATCAATGACTCTAAATGTTATATGTAATCGAATACAATCGAATAAATAATCAAAAATTATTACATTTATCATCGATAACTGTCGATAAATAAGCTAGGAAACAATAATAAAAGTTTTAAAAAAATTTCCTCATTAATAACAGATATATTTGAATATAATTTATTATAATGTGCGAGGTTTTGTCGAAAAAAATATATTTGCATTACACTTGCGCCGATTGTGTATAGGCAAATTGCAGGTGAATGTTTTATTTTTTATTTATCACTTTCAACTTCATAGTATTGCCCAGTTATACATATGTAATGAATTGTTAATTTTATCATGTATTTAACTGCTATTCTCTGTTGTTCCCCACTCACCACAAGGAAGTGCAACTTGGATTTGAGCAGGATAAGTCAATTTCAAAGATAAAAGTACTCTTTGTTTACATGCAGCAAAAGCACAGAGTAAAACTATTTTTATAGAATTTTACAGCACAACATTTAAGTTATATCCGTATTTTACTAAAATACCTTCTAGGTAAAGTACGTGTACTTACCCACCCGTGTAAAATGCAATACAAATAAAACCAAACATAAAATCGGCGCTAATGGAAGTGAATCCAATCGGTGAAAATAAAAAAAAATGGAAAATTTCAAAATCGGCGCACATGTCCGACTAAATTTATCTTTTTGTTTGGATAATTACTTATTACAAGTTAAAAAACTGACAATGATAATTTATAACCTAGAGCAATATAATGTTTTAAACCTCTCACTTAATAAGTTATAATTGAAATCAAAAATAAAGTCTGCATCTCATTGATCAGAAATCTCTGATCATCTCATTGATAAAAACAAGAAGGCTGTTGCAAACTTTTTGTTCTCTATTCAACAATCATAAACATTATACATTTCAGTATCAAAATTGCATGCACTGTAGATTAATCTATTTTCGTGGGTACCAATTTTCATGGTTCGAGAAAAACTTGCATATTCGTGGATATTTAGTTGCGTGGTTTTGACAAGGTCTGCATACAAAAAAAGTCATTCCTTTAGAAAATTTGTAAATCGTTGAACATATAAACTTGTGGTTCCACGAACTTTTGATTTCATACAATAATGATGAATCAACAGTTTATCTATTCTGAGCAAAAATTCAAACTCTTATTGAAAACCATGCTTTAAAATGTTAATGGACATTTATAACAAATAAGATAACTACTCCAATGTAGCACAAGACTAAAATTCGTAGGACTATATGTATTTCAATTCTTATCTTGAATCGATTTCCATAGTTTTAACATTTTTGTTGTTCACGGTGAATCCCGATACTAAGGGATATAACAACGTTTTACTGATGTAAAACTAGTTCCCTGTTATAATCTCAGGATATATCGACTATATATCTGGGTCACGGTAACAGTGCCGTTGTCGTCTGCTGACAACGTGTGTAAACAACAAGTTTACAAGTTACAGCTGAAGGGAGGAAGATCTTTTAAAATGAAGAATATGACTAGCTTCAGTCTAAAAGTTTACACAGTCTTAATGATTCTCAACTTATAGGACCATATGATATAAGTTTTTGTGAGTTTTTTCGAAACATGGAAAGAAGGTCGACGGCAACCAAAACTTGTAATCCAATATGCCCGACGGACTAGTGACAAAAAATTCTTGGCGTTTCTAAAATAGAAAGGGGAAATTCTCCTCATTACTTTTCTATCTTAGCCAATAAGATTCGACTACGTCATCGGGGATTCCCAGAATTTGAACTGATTTTGTACAAGTTTTGAAATAGAACAAATAACTCTGAATGGAACCCGTACTTTCAACATCGATGTATCAGTACAGGGGGTATTGTTCATTGCTTATGCAACCTGATTGTACATCCTTCTAAATAATGTATTGCAATATAAATGTGAATCGTTTTTGACAGAGATACCTGACTTAATTTTGTCAGATATAACTTTTGAAACATGTGCACATGTTATGGACGCCATTTTGTTTTTGTTTACATACTGTGAAGAAGCCTCCAGAACCATGATCTAAACATAACAGTCTTTAGAAAACTTAAACTTGATGCAATAAATTTTCATCAATCATGATAATCTTCATTGATATTCAATAGAATTTCAGTTTAGAGACTGTGCTCAGGTTGTAATATATTTATAGCCATTAGCTTACCTTTGATAAATGTAAATATGGCCATTACTGTACTTCGTTTATAAAACAATTATAAAAGACCAAAACTATTGATGGTGATATTTATGCACATAAATATTTGGGGTCATTTAATTAATTCAAAAAAAAAAATTTAAAACGGAAAACAAATATGAGCATTACATAATTAACCAGCTGATAATGCTTTTCCACAAACGTGATGATGTATCTGATAATACCCTCCAATCCTTTATATACCCATGTATAGCAGTTGTATCATCTCAGGATTTGGTCAAGTCATTATTACAGAATATTCAGTGAATATTCAATTATCAATTAATTGAATATATCTGAATATATCTGCGTATGTCAGTAATTGGAAAGTTTTTCCTAACATAAGTTTTAGGTATCCAATTTGCAAAAATCTACTGTAAAATGGATAAAAATTGTTAACTTTATAGAATTCATTGTTATTGCAGCAAACTGAATTTGTAAAGCATACTAGGGCTAGCAGGTCAGTTTTGCTGTGCTAGTAGCTCTTCCAACAGGGCTAGTGAAATCCTGCTACCAATTAGCCCTGGGCTAGTGAGCTACAACAAAATTCTTAACCCCTGTGAAATATAATGATACCGTCTATGATACTTTCTGACAAAATGCTTAGATTGCTGTTGTTTGCACCGTCCTAAGTCAGGAGACTGATGTTCAGTGGTTGTCGTCTGTTTATGTGGTTTATTATTGTTTCTCATTTTTCGTTTTTATATAGATTAGACAATTAGTTTTCCCGTTTGAATGGTTTTACACTAGTAATTTTGGGGCCCTTTATAGCATGTATAGCTTGCTGTTCGGTGTGACCAAAAGCTCCGTATTGAAGGCCGTACCTTGACCTATAATGGTTTAAGTATTACTTAGATAAAGAGTTGTCTCATTGGCACTCATACAACATCTTCGTATATCTTATTAGAGAAGTTGCGAACACAAGGTGTCTTTTTATGTTTTTGTTAAAATTGGTTCTCAATAGAAATCAAGTATATGCATGGACAACGTCATACAAAATAGAATCTGTAAGAATTATTGGCGACAAAAATTTTGTCACATATCAATCTCACAAAGAAAGTTTAGCCTTTCACGAATATTACAGTTTTCATCTTGGAGTTTACTAGAAGACATCGGCCGTAGTATGCCGCATGAATTTTCGACTTCTAAAGGATAAGCCCCATCGTAATCATTAAATTGTACCATTACACCAAAAATGTTGTCGAAACTTTCGCCAGTCATCCATTTGTTATCCTTTAATCCTATCCAAACATGTCCAACGCCTGTAAACACAAAACGTGAGTGACAAATAAGAGTGTGATATCAACATGATCAACGCTTTTGTAAAAAAAGATACGGAGTTCATAAGTATTTTTCTTTTATTTTGAGGGAAAACAGGTTCGATTATTAGAATACCTACAAAAACCAAGACTGTCCTGGTTCTTAAGTTAGTTTTCATATGCATTTAAAAAGGATAAGGAACTTTGAGAGGTATACGTTTACAATGCATTTAGTTGGTATAAATCACTGTCTTATTAGTATGTAGTATAGAAAAAAAATTTGCTTGAGTAACACAATATCTGGAGCAATATAATGCACCACCTTATATTGTTAAATCTGGTGCAATTTATAGGCAATTTACTTTATTTTTGTTGCTTGTAGAAATTGTCTGTTGCATGTTAAAGTCAATTTACCTTTGGTTGGTGTGCAGTTGAACAAAACTTTCAAATGTCCAGGAGTTTGACAGACGGCCAACGGTTTTCCCTTTATCTTAAAACCTTTGTTACAGTTATACTTATTTCCAGTATCTAGATTCCGTCGTAGTCCGAAACGCTCATCATCGGTGTAGTGGGTAAACCTTTACAATCTACAGTGATGAATATAAAAAAGAAAGTGTGGTGTGTAGGTCAATTTGACGGCAAACAAACGCCATAAAGATCACGATGAGGGTGGATGACTGGTAAATGTTTAGCGTCAAATTAACTCATGCGAAAAAATAATACGGATATACAAATATGAACCATTCCTTTTTTTTGTACATGGTAGTTCACAAAAAAACCAATCCCTCTACCCGGACACATTATTCTGACTCCAGTTAACGAGCACTTTCTCTTGTTCTTTGATTCTACGTGCTTAGCAGAGAAGCAGCATCTAATTATCGTTAAGTATTTAGTTTGACAAGTCTAGGTTCAATCTCTTGCAAAATTATATACTCTAGAGTCAAAAGTCGGTAAAAAAAAATAAAGAATAAAGAAGGTAAAAAGTTTATTCTTCTAAGCTACTTTGTATTTGCTTGATACAATAATAGAATTATGTACTAGGATGAGAAATCATAATTTCAATCAATATTGACACAAAGGCATCATGACTGCGTAAAAATAAGCTCAAATATATATTTATATACCCGTTTCACGGTAAGTACTTAAGTTTAATCGGAGAATTAGCATCAGTTGATAACGCTTTAGTAATGCAAATTTTCCGGCTATATTGTTCTTAACTATCTAGTTTACTATTCAATCACCCACACCTATTGGTTGACTAAAAACGATAAAACTGTTCGGCGCAAACAGCTTGGAGTAATCATATCTATAACTAGGTAAAATAATGTCCTGGAAGTGAAATAATATCTTGCAAATATTTGTAACATTTTGCAATTACTAGTAAGTTACAACAGTTCGTCAGTTTGTATTAAGTATATACATAGCATATCAATTATTTTTAAGATTATTTACGCACTTTCTGTGCTTGCTCAAGAAATCTCGCAAAAACTCATCATACTACGAAATATTTTGAGGCCGCTCTGAACAAAAGTATTTTATACTATTTTCTTGACAACACATTACCCTACGGTATTTATTTTTTGTGTTTTGTAATTCTGCCATCAAACGCAATGAAAACCCCGTTTACTGGACTGAGTAATCGATAAACCGAATGACGTGCATGCATCAGTTATAAACCTACTCTGCATTGGCATTTAAGAACAATGAAAAATAAATTAAATCAATATGCAGTTTCATATCGAAATTGAAAGCATACAAATATCATGTTAATAATAGATAGGATAATCTTCATTTATGAAATACTTGATCAAAATCATTTAAGTGCACAAAATTCAAATAATATATATTATTCAAGTTAAAGATTGTTTTCAAAAGCACAATGATAGTTCTGCTTGGTAGGTGAAATATAACTGGTTGACATGAATATATCGTTCCCCATTACAATAACGAAAACAAAACCCAATGAGTCTTCTTGGTATAAATCGCGGATGTTACAAATAGTTTGTGTTTAAATGACTAATTAAAAAACAAAAAGGAAAAAGGAATATAAAATACCATTAATTAATTGTTGTCTTGCGAGAATAAAAAACTGTTGCTTTTTTATGAATGTGTAACAGATTCTGGCAAACAAACGTTCTTGACTCTTTGGGCGAGTTTCTTATTTTCATTCTCAATTTAAAACTGTTTTTCTATTCGTTTGATGTGTTTTAGCTTTTGATTTTGCCATTTTATTATAGATTTGAAAAATAAAACTTACAAACTTCATCGCATATATATCTTTTTCCAACGACATTTAATTGGCATTTTGTCCCAACTTTACATTTTTGACCTGCACATTTTCCTGCCAATGACTGAAACAGATCAATCATCATTTGAAATCAGCATTGTTGAAATGAAAAGAAAACAATAAACCTTCAAAATTTATTCAACTATTTAGATAGGAACACAGCAACAATGTTACTGTGGATTCATTAATTTTCGTGGGTACCAATATAGTTGATTACGGAAAACTTGCTTGTTCCTGAATATCTAATTTCGTGGTTTTGTCGAAGTGCATATAAGCCTATAGAAAATTTGTTCTTCGTTGAACATTTAATTTCGTGGTTCACATGTACCCACGAAAACCACGAAAATTGGTATCCAACGAATAGTAATGAATGCACAGTATATGAAAAAAGTTCCTCTGAAAATGATAGGACTATTATTTTGTGACAAGAACTTGCAATTCACAAATTTGTGTTTGTCTTCAGTCAATGATACATTTTAGATGAATAACATTTTTTTTACAAATTAAAAAAAACACTTATAAAAACGTCAAATAAAATTAATATAAATATCAAAATATAAAAAAAACTTATATTTTTTTCATCATCAAGCAAGACTTGCAAGTGTATAAAATAAAAATCTCCAATTAAGCGAAGAGAGATTTATTGATAAATAATAACTTGATGCAGGTAAAACTGTATATTTCATGTAATTAGTAGATGCAACAGAAAATCAACAGAAACAATACATTTAAGAAAATCTAATATAATTAGAGTAATTATTTTTAGTTTGCCTTAGATATGAAATCCAGTCTCAAATACCTTTTGCCATGTTGTTATATTACTTCTGATACATTGTGAGTCGTCGGCGATCTCGTTTCCATCATCATTGGACATCACAAGGTCACATAATTTCCAGTTCTGTCTGTAATTGATAGACGTGCATTGTGACGTAGTGAAACACTTCTTAGCACATTCGAGTAATGAAAGATGATGAAATCTAAGGAGTACTAATGTCATTGAACATTTTCCTTTTTCTATCATTCCGACTCCAGAAAGATTCGGTTTCTTACACTTGTCATTACCAGCCGAGCAAACGTCATCCATATTCAAAGAGTAAATATTTTTGGTGGATGGGATCATAAGAAACATTAATATTGAAATTTTTAAATGCATAATTGATTCTGAATCTTCTAAGTTTTTCCGTCAAACAAAAGAAATATTTTTTTTCGTATACATTGTTGTTTAATAACATAACAGATGTTAATTCTTGTAAAGTTAGACAGCAACTGAATGAAATTTATTCGTTCTGATCATTTTATTGAAATGTGTTAAGTGTTTATTAATTGTTCTGTTTAAAGTTAAACCAATTAAAACAAATTGAGTTACACAGACCATAGAAAGACATGTAAACGTTTAATTCGATCAAGGTAATTACTCAATGTCAATGCAAATATTATGATCATCTTTTTTGTTATCATTGTGAGGATGAAGAAAGATATATTGACAATTGAGCCGCGTCGGATAGAAATCGACCTTATGCAATTCGACGTCAAACCGAGTAACGTTACGATAAAATTTCACAAGTTTTCATACAGGTAGTTTCTGACGTTATAAAAAAAAACATGTCGCTTTCTGACAAAACTACGTTTTTTCAAAAAAATATTGTGGGGACATTTATGGTCGGATTTTAATGTACTAGGTACCAATAGAAGCAGAATTGTCACAGTTATATTTGTTTATTTGGATAAATTTTTGTTGTAAAACGTTTCCAATTTTTGGTAATATAACCAGTATTGTTTTTGTTCAAAAATTTCTTATGTATTTCAACGAAATTAAATTGTAAAAACTGTTATACATGTTCATAACATGAGAAACAAAAGTTATGGTCGACAAAACTATGACAAATTAAACTAGTATACTTTAGACGATTCTGCGTCTTTTAACTCTGTACTGGTGAAAACCCAACATAATATAGGGAAAACGGTAGTATTACATTTTCCCAGCATTAGGTTGGCCTTTTGTGTACCGAAGACAGGTGAAGGAAGTCAAAAAATGCTCAGAAAAAATGCCGATAATCTTTCACGGAAACCGCTTTATCCGTTCCGACATGAACATTTTCAAATTATCTGATCAAAAAATTCTTCCTGAATCCTGTCCTTTTCTAAATAACATATTTCTCAACCTTAGTATCAGTTTTGGCTAACAGGAATACATTGTTTTGCTAAGGTATGTATTTCCTTATACGTTCTACATATAGAACTATTTTTACGTTCACGATCTATTTTTACATTTTATACAAAGTAAAAGGAACACCTGTCTTAACATGCTTTAAAAAATAATTGTATGCAATTCTTAAGCTTAATTAACTAAACTAAAGTAATATTCTGAAAAACTATTTCTGGTAGTATTTATAAAACGAAATTTGTGCTGTATTGCAAAACTTCGCTACACACAGTGAGACACGCAAAAACAAAATTAAGTCAAAAGTTATTCATATCATTGTACCGGTGCATTTTGAACAATCTAAAAAGAAACAACAACACAAATATACAATATTAAACAAAGACCAACCCGTGCTCTAGGTGGATTTTGTACTATGTGCGTGCAATTTATCTGTTCATATCTATTCAGAAATTTAGAAATGTGTTGCGTGTAATTTATGTTCAATGACATTTCTATTTAGAAATTGAAAGAAAGAGGGAAATTTTTGCATAATACATGTGTACATGTATTTCGAAAACTAATAACTTTCAAAATAAAACCTTTTAAACCCCCTTTTTTATATCCCGACAACTTTAAAATTAGTATTCGGGCAATAAAATTCCCGATCTATGCATCGGTGGGTCTTACAATTTTGCGTCCGCCCGTCCGTCTGCGTGATTAAGGTAACAATTTTGAAAGATGTAAGCTGTGATGTCGGATTAATAAATAATAAACCAAAATTTCATCTAAAAAACCCGTTTATTTTGAAATTTGAACTACTATAATTTAAATAGATAGTATTTGGGATTTTGATCAACCTGTCACAAATCACTGTTGAACTATTAAATGTATTATGGCAAAAAGCGCGACAACCAGTCGTATCGAAAAATTCTCTTGGTTCAATTTGTCTTTAATTCCATTCCTTTTTAATGTTGTGGTAAATTTCTACCTTGTAGCGAGAGCAAGAAATATGTACACTCCAAATATGTTAGTTCATTCGTTAACTCAGAACAACAATATGTTCAACTAACTGTATTTAAAGAAGTTTGGAATGCATGTGTTCCTCATATTCAATTTATGAAACCAAAGACGGATCTGTGTAAAACGTGCTTTCAGTTGAGGGATGATATTTCCGGATCTATTTCAGAAGACGCGAAATAAGTGAGAACTCAAAAATTAATTGACCATATACAGTCTGCGCGGACGCAGAGTGAATATTATAAATTATGTACACAAAGATCACGTGATGAATTTAGTTGGTTGAGTCTCCAATAGGAAAGTATAACACTCCATGTTCAAAATTTTTTGAAAATGTTCATTTTACACTATTGACTTTTCACAATATATAAACTTGCAACATTCGTCCCAAGAGGTTGGAGCTCTTTACTTTTTAACGCCTCGAAAGGTTCAAATACTTGGAGTTTGCGATGAAAACTTTCCAATGCAAACGAATTATTCTATTGATGAGCAACAAACAATTGCGGAAAATGGAAGTCGGACACATGGACCCAATGCTGTTTTAAGCATGCTCCACCATTATCTGAATGGTAATACTTACAATGACAAGGCGTGTCATTTTCATGCTGATTATTTCTGTGGGACAAAACAAAAATAAAACTATTTTACATTATCTGTTGTGGAGGTGCGCAAAGGGTTTACACAAAACTATTAATTTGCATTTTTTGATTGCTGGGCACTCAGAATGTTTATGTGACGCATGTTTTGGCATGTTGAAAAAGAAATTTAGAAAGTCGGACGTAAACACTGTGTCACAACTGGTTGAAATTGTTGACAATTCTGCCAAATGCAATAGGTCAGAAGTTCATAATGAAAATGACGATGACGAACACAGCTTAAAGTGGTACAGATGGGATAATTTCTTCACTAATTATTTCAAACCAACCAGAGGTATAGGAAAATTCCACCACTTCCGATTTACCAGTGACAAAGTAGGAGTCGTATTTGCGAGAGAAACTCTTGATCAACCGGAGAAAAGACTGGCTTTGCTTAAGGAAAGCACAAACGTAGCGGAGTTGCTCACGACACTTCCAGAAGTTATTCAGCCAGCAGGGCTGACAGAGGAGAGAATGCGTTATCTGTACAATGAAGTCCGTCCTTTTTTCCAGTATAATCTCCGTGACGAATTTTGTCCTCGTGCTGCAGAGGAGTAACATTTAACATGTACTGGTTACAGTTGGATTGAAAACTAGAGAATCATTTATGTTTTCATTGTAACAATCTTATAAAATAAATTAAATATTGTATACAAATGCATGTTTTCGTGGCTCTCTCTATAACGAGAAAAGGACCGATAAAGAATAAAATTAATGCACGATAATGCTAATTTCACGACGTTGTCGTGAGATTCTGAAGTTAAATATATGTAGCCGTCACAACTTTGAAATAGCGAAACGTTTGAAAGAAGAAAGCTAGAGTAAAACGGTTTTTTGCATTCAAATTGTATGACTATAAGCCAAATTAATATGAACAAAACTCAAATTGAGAATTTTTTTGCATAAGGTCGATTTCTATCCGACGCGGCTCAATTATAGTTTACATGTAAACGATTTGTTATTGGAATACGCAATATAAGATTCCAATGATGCAATATAAACATATGAAGTCAAACTAAACTGTTTATCGAAATTTGGTTATACATCAATATTTCCTATATCTTCAGGATTCGCTTACCCTTCCGGAGCACCTCAGAACACCCCCAGTTTTTGGTGGGTTTCGTGTTGCTTAGTATTTAGTTTTCTATGTTGTGTTTTCTGTTCATTTATTTGTCTGTTTGTCTTTTCATTTTTAGCCATGACGTTGTCATTTTATTTCCAATCTATGAGTTTGACTGTCTCTTTGGTTTTCGTCCCTCGCTTTTCTAAATACTTATGATAGAATGTAAAATTATTTTTGAAATTCTGTCTTTGTATAGGTTGAATGTTCTCATAAAAAAGAAACAAAACAATAAATAATTCATAATAAGAAAAAAATACTGTGGAATTGGATTAGACTGGATATTTTCTTTCGTAGGTTTATTCGTCACAAAACATGTTTCGATTTGTAAACGTTCTACTGCGTGTTACAAGAGGAATTTTATATAAAAAATAATAATGAACTAATCTAATGTATTGATAAAAAAATCAGTAAAATTCTAATGCAAATATTCAGAATGTATTCGAATAGAATCAATGAAAGAAAATAATAAGATAAAATATAAACCAATTTTTTTTAAAACATTTGTTAACAGTGATTTCCCTCCAAAATATGGTTAATTGATTGATTGCAAAAATTGGTTGTTTGCTTGGATGACTAGAATACTGATTAAACACATGGAATATGGTCTAATAAGCGAAAAAAAAATCAAATGAAATCTTGGATCCTCTATCAAATAGATCAATTTGTTGGTTGGTTGGTTAATTGGTTGGTTGGTTGGTTAATTAATTGATTTATTGATTGAAAGTTATCATAATACTCTCTCGATGCCAGGTATCGTCCATATTTTGAATGAACATGGGAGCGAAGTTATACATCTCGGATAGCCAAACGGACGGCATGGATTCATAATGAATAATAGTCCTTACATCTTCATTTATAAATTTTGCTCTTTCTTTTACGGAAAATAGGACTTTTTTTATTCATTGTGTGTGCATTTTGTTTGAACTGAGTAACATTTTGTCTTGGAAGTTTAATTTCTATATTTGGATATGAAATATTTTATTATAATTTTAGTTTCGCGCGCGCGTTGTAGTTTGTGAAGTCACACTGGTGATCAAATATATATGTCTAGAGTGAATATCTTTTCAGAGGAGACCGTTCAATAGAGCGGATGTGAATCGATAGGAGTACCACAATAACTATTGATTTAATGTTTTGATGGTCACTGATGTTGGATCATGCATGTATTTTTCGGACACATGTTTAGGCGACCATCTATTTGTTTGTATTTTAATGCATGTTTACGTCACTGCTATTCATTTCGACGGCTTGAATTAGCCTACGCTTTATACAGACACAATGAAGAGTTTTTTGCGTTATGTATAGACGTCCTATTCAAATTCAGATGTCTATTTATATGTTGTGTGTGGTTCCTTACATTAAGAAACCGATTACCTCGATCCAGACAAATCATTGATGTGTTTAAACATTCAAAGGAAAACTGTTTTAAAGGTTGATAATAATTAATTGTTTCAAGGAACTCCTGCATTTTTTTTGTATTCAAATGCATGAGCTTTTGTCAATCCATCATCACAAATGGAAGCTTACAATAGATATCTAACTTAAAATACAGAACAACTCGTTTACAAAAAAATATAAGTAGTACATATGAGATTCACGCTGTGTTTGGTCCTTGAGAATAAAACGTTTGGTATTGGTGACGTGTGGGAACACACACGGTTGATATTGGAGTATTTTCTAATGAGAGATACTTCAGCAGAAAATTCTGGAATACATTTATGATAAGTTTAATTTCAACTACAATCAAACATTCTGGTTCAACTTGGTCTTATGCAGATAATGTGCGCGTATGGTGTATTATATTGTAAGCCTTGTACCTTTGATAACAATTAGCATGTCGGAATGTCCTATTGTAATGTTTATCTGTGTATTTCTCTTTCCATAATGTTCTTGCATTTATTTATACTGTAGTCCTGTCATTTAATTTTATAATTTTAACGTTATAATTAACGATGCCATAACAGCGGACGGTTTTGCTAGCCGCAAAACCAGTTTCAACCTAACAATTGCAATTGTTTTATTAAAATATCAAATTCAACATTTAAGTTCGTAACTCCCCTTATCTAACAAAATCCATGAAAATTCGTAACCAAACCATACTAATGAATCCAGGGTATTTTTGAATTCTAAATTACTATCAACGGACAGTAGCCTTCTTGGTCAATGTTACATGATCTAAACACAGATAAACGGACTGAGCAATCAATAAACCAAATGACGCGCTTGTAACGTGGTATTATTAGACTACTCATCATTAATTTTTCTAACACTCCAACTTTTAATGAATTGAAGTTTTAAATTGAAATTGATGTTTTACGGATTTTATGTAAATAATAGATAGGATAATCTTCATTTGTGTAAAACAAGACCAAAAATATTTAATTGCACAAAATTCAAATGATATATATTATAACAGGATGAATTATATTCAAAGCAAAATAATTTTCCTGGTTCGTAGGCGAAGTTTAATGGGCTGACGTGTGAATTCTGTTTCTAATTACGGTAAAGAAATCAACATAAAAAATCCAAAATGAGTCCCAACAGTATGAACACGGATGTTACAAACTAGTTGTGTCTAAATGGCAAATTTGAAAAAAATAATTATGAAAAAGTAATCAGCAAATTAGACGTTTGCCTAGTTTAACACTCCCGCAGTTGTACGTTAAAAGGCAAAATCTCAAAAACACTAAATTCCGAGGAAATTTCAAGTCGGAAAGTCTCTAATCGAATGGCAAAATCAATTCCCTACTCCTAATGTGGTCCCAAATATGATACGAAATTGTTTAATAATATAAAACAAAGGATAACGCATATACATCCTCTGAAGTTTAAATATATAGACAAAATGAGTTTATTTTCCCCCTGTGTTAACTGAGTCAAACTCTTTGCTTCTGCAAGTCAATATTACACATGTTAAATGAACTGAAAAGTTGACATAGACTTTTGTTGCATTGTTGTAGCCTTAGAATAAATAAAACATTCACTCATATGTGAATCGCCATGGATTCGATTCTCAGACAGTTCAAACCAAAGAAGAAAGTTTGTTTTGCTATCTCTCCAATTAGTGTGCAGCATATGTGGGTGTAATTAAAGACTGGTAGGTCATAGATAAGAATAAAATGCCCGGATAAAGTGAATAGTTTTTTTCTATGATCTGGCATGCTACAAACGCATATATGTCGGCCTAGTAAACATCGTGGTGAACATTCAGATCTAATTTTAAGTTCTAACCCTGAGCATGCGTTCAACTTGTTATTGGGCGTACATGCACACTTCGTATTTTATGAACGATAAATAAAACTGAATCCTATTTCTTCCTTTTGTAGTATTCAAAATTCTTTCCGTATATTATATCTGAAACACACATTCTAAGAGCTGCGAGGTGGTAAATTGCATTGTTTACTACAAGGGTGACTTACAATTAATCGAGTTTGAGTTCGAGTTAAAGTTTGAGAAGATCTTCAAGTTATATTTCGAGTTACTTTCTATGTGAAACTTCCGAGTTTGAGTCGATTCCTAGCATATTATTCTCCAACGATCAAGAGTTCAATATCTTGAGATTCCCGTTCGTAAAACATATAGTGATTGTTTATCTCAACGATTCGTCTACGTTTGCTTTATGAAACGCACGCAAACGTAATTGTTGTCGTAAGTTAAACGTAAGTCGGTACTAGCGACTGTTTAATAAAACGGCAGCCGTGCCATACAATCGTTAGCATACGTTTGGTCATTAACTATACCATGTATACGTAACTCTTAACTTCAGTTTCATCAAGCAATCGTACTTTGCAATGATCGTACATTGTGTGTGACTTGCTGACGCTATTTACGTGTAGTTAGACCTGTCGCAAAGTGATCGTTGCATACAATACCGGTCGCCTCGAGGCACAACTGACACCGAACCTTTAGAAAACAAAAGATTTTCAGGGAAAGGATTGAAATCATGTACAACTAAAATATATCATATATCGTTACCGTCTTTGCAGTCAGGGCACAATTGAGTTTGCTGATATTTTTTTTACCACGCCATGAAAGGGCAACTTTGAAATATTTCTTAAAACCTCCTTTTTGTCAAATATTGACAACCTTATGTATTTTGCAAAGGGGGCTTCGTGTTCAAGATAGGAGATATTCATGGCATAATCTAGTAAGACTAGAAGGGGTTACACTAACGTGTGTTGACAGAGATTGGTGCAGTTATAAATAATTGTTGGTCACAGTGCATTTATTAAAGGATATAAATACATTGATTGGAAACTACTCATTTCATTGTTAAAAATCGAAAAAAATAAAAGATGTTGAAATCAACAATGTGCAATCCTTTTTTATTGTTCAGTACTATGCCTTGGCTCCATTGCAGGAACATTTTATACTTTGAAAGTATTTCAGATATTTGGTAAAATTCCTTTAAATTGTTGTACGGATTTTTATAGATGATAGGACAAGAAACGAAAAGCAAATATTGCAGACGACATCCACTGAATTATAATGTCGTAGATAAACGTCTATGGAGGATGATAAGCATTTGCTTTTTCATCGAACACCTGTCCTTTTGTGTATTGATTAATGAGTTATTATCAATGCATCATTTCAAATTTCTGATAATAGAAGAAATGACACGTAATAAAAATACTAATTTACTCGTTGTTTTACCATTGAAACTATGACGAATTCATTCAAAAGAAGTCCACGCTTTATTTGAGATATGATATGTTTGGTCCTTGGCAATTCTATTGGTTACGTAACATTTGTTTGCGAGAAACTTCCGCACCCGGAGGCGTCCTTCAGCTGGCCCCTTACCGAATATGTATATTAGTTCAGTGATCATGGACGTCAGACTAGACTCCGAATTATACACAAGAAACTAAAATTAAAAATCATACAAGACTAACAAAGGCCAGACTTGGGACAGGCGCAAGATTGCGGCGGGGTTAAACATGTTTTTGAGATCTCAATCCCCTCCCCCCTATACTTCTTGCATAATGTATGGAGTTTAAGAGATTCGTGTATAATAGCAGCGGCCATGACTAATTTTCCTCGTACAGAGGTGTAAACAAAATTTTCGATGTTGATATCACTACATCTGGGACTTGACAAAATTCTCTATGATGAATAAACTCATCATAGATACGAGGATTAAACTTTTCTACGCCAGACGCGCGTTTCGTCTACACGAGACTCATCAGTAACGCTCAAGAGGTCAAAAAGTACGAAGTCGGAGAGCATTGATGACCAAATATTCCGAAAGTTTTTGCTAAATACATCTACGATAATCTATTTTTCGGGTAGAAAATTCGTAGTATTTCCATATCTTCAAAGTTTAAAAAAAAAAGTTAATACCACGTAATAATAAAAAAATGGCTGCATAGCTTTCTGGCGAACATAATGATTACCGAAATGGTTCATTGTGCTAAAAGTACAATGGTTAAAGGTTTTCGAACCTTAACAAGAAATGTCGCATTCAAATGACAGTATAGTATGGTTGACTTTATATGATGAAATATCATCATACCGTCTATGAAAGCTCTCTGGCAAACAGTCTTAGAGAAGTTGCGATCACAAGGTGTTTTTGTATAACAACAGTATTTTTTACTAAATTGATATTCTCAAATGAAAATAAAGTTATAGCATGGGCAACATCATATACATTACAAATTTAGAAGCTGTTTTGACTGTTGGCGTCAGAAATAACAAAATTTTCATTAAATCAATAGACAGCAGATCTTGTTGTCACATATCGATCTCACAAAGAAATGCTAGCCTTTTACGAATATTACAGTTTTCATCTTGGAGTTTATCTAAAGACAACCGCACTAGAAGGCCACATGAATTTTCGACTTCTGAAGGATAACCACCATCGTAATCATTAAGTTGTACCGTAACCCCGAAAATGTTGTGGAAACTTTCGCCGGTCATCCATTTTTTATCTTTTAATCCTATCCATACTGGTCCAATGTCTACAACAACAAAATGTAAATGACAAATAAGGGTGCTATATCAAGTATATCGGCACTTTTTAAAAAAAAATGTTCAGTTCATCAGAATCATTATTTTTATTTTGCAGAAAAAACAGTTCAATTAAGAGTATAGCTACGTTAACTAAGACTTTCTTGCATCTCCAGTTAGTATTCATATGGAAATTTTAAACTGGAGATTAAACTAGGACTAAAGTAATATATATCTTTAAGACATCATCCAACTTTTCAGTTTACCTCTTTAACTTTTTTTCAACATCAGACAAAAACTTATGGTCATTCATTTATCTATTTTCTGTCAAAAACAGAGAAAAGACCAGAACATACAAAAAAAGGAACAATCGCTAAATACTGCTACTAAATATATGTTTTTTTAAGACGTCACATATGTCATTTAAAAACACCTGAAGATAATTTACCTTGTATAACCCAGGAAAGTATACACAATGGGTCATTATTGCAATATTTGGTTGCAATAAACAGTAAGGGTTATGGATCATACACTGCAAAGCTTATCTATGGCTGATGGTGAGTAACATGTTGCTCATTGTTTCTGTTTCGTCAAGTGTTTTGTTGACTTTTGTTTGTGTTTCACGTATTATTTTTCATTCTATTGTAGCCATCCCTTATTATATACATTGTGTACGAATTTTGAATGTTCTCCGATATTTTTTTCTATTTTTACTTTAACTTACTACTAAAGTTTCCCATAATGAAATCCCATTTTGACTTTGATGTTTTGCTTACTAAGTCACCACCTTCTTGTTTTTGACAATATTTTCTTGCGTCCGTCCATGTTGTTCCACTTGTTGATACTAGCTTTATACAAGTGGTCGTTTGTCCGACAAACTGGAATCCATTTGAAGCGCAATCTGTTAAAAAGAACTGCATGAATCACTCGTTTGATTATAGAGCTGGTAGTACATATTCAATATCCAATAAAGCATTAAGCCTTATTATTCTCATCTATATTCAATGCACTAGATGTTTCAAAATCGGCTGTTCCGTGTTTGGTGACAATATAATGGAATTTGATGCGACTGTCATACAAGTGAGAGGTTTAGCTAGCTATAAAACCAGGTTCAATCCACCATTTTCTACATTTGAAAATGCCTGTACCAAGTCAGGAATATGACAGTTCTTGTCCATTCGTTTTTTTATGCGTTTTATTATTTGATTTTGCCATGTGATTATTGACTTTCCGAATTGATTTTTCTCTGAGTTTAGTATTTTTGTGATTTTACTTTTTGCATTACTTGACCTCACTTTAATTAAACCAGTCAACATATCGTTTAATAAGGATCTAAGGAAACTTGGTGTCTAATACCATCATTTCCCATAGTTAATTTGGAGGATATCAAAGCGTAATCAGTAGCATTCATAAATCAATCATATATAAACAAACCAGATAGAAAAATAACAACAGATGAATACAAATACAAAATTAGTGGTAACAACAGATGATTCGAATAGAGTTCACTGTGATGTAAAAATAAGGAGATGTTGTATGATTGCCAATGAGACAACTTTCGACCAAAGTTTATATGAAGTGGATGTAAGCAATTTTAAGCAACTGTACGGCTTTCAACAATGAGAAAAAGCCCATACCGTGTACTAAAAGTAGGCTATAAAAGGCCCCGACATGCAAAATATGAAACAATTCAATTGAGAAAACTTTTGTTTTGAGTCTTGTATTTTCAGAAATATTTGCAACGAGTATACAGTTTATAACGAAAGGGACATAAACCGTCGAATAGTCAAAAATTTTGCTTAAGGTAACATAATATCTGAAACAAAAAAATGCACTTAAAATCATCAAATATGGTGCATGTATTAAACGTTCGTTTTAATTCATATGCAATTGGGTTTATTTTTGTTGCTTGTAGTTATTATCTTATTTCAGTTGCATGTTAATGTTTAATTTACCTTTGGCTGGTGTGCAGTTGAACAAAACTATCCATTCTCCAGGACTTTTGCAGACGACAAATGGGTTTCCCTCCATCTTGTAACCATTGCCACATATGAATTTATTTCCAGTATCTAAATCTCGCCGCAGTCCAAACGGCTCTTGAACTGCAGCATTCGGTGTATTGGGTAAACCTTTACAATCTACAGTTATAAATATAAATAAAAGGAGTGATGTATATATCAATTAGATTGCAAACACTATGATGATGTAAGGCTGTTCTATATTAAGCGTTAAATGTAATGCAGACGAAAATAATAATGAGATATAAACTTGAACGATGACTGTATTAGACCGACTCCCTTATCCAGATTTCGAAAACGTGCAATTTCACAGGAAGACAAACAATCCTACTCGACACAATATTCTAATACCAAGACGACAAGTCTTTGTTCATATTCCATTATTCCGCATAGGAAATAGTGAAACAAAAACCTCTTCCTTTAAAGGTCTTTGATTGTACCTGCTTCATGGTAGGTTTTTTTGTAGTCTAATCGATGAATTAGAATAATAATTAATATTATTTTGCACATCAACTAATATTAGATTGTCTTTAGTATTTATTTATTTATTTATTTATACATCAGTTGAGCAAAGGCTTCGGTTTAAAGTATTAATTGTTTACTATTCATGCATTTTGACTTTGCTGGAGAGTGTCTCACTGTCATTCATACCATATTTGTTTATTTATATCATTTAATGTAAAAGAGTTCAAAAAGTTGGAACGCAAAAATGTCGCAGTAATCGATTTTACAACGTTATAATTTCTTGGAAGTGAAATAATGTGTACAATTCATCATCTCGTCAGTTTTATAAAGTAGATTCATTTTGTGTCAATTATTTCATATCGATTAGAAATAAGGTTTTCCTATTTGATAGAAAGAGAGCACATGACATTCTTTATTTAATAAATAATTGATGCAAGCTATACTTTATTGTAGTTTTAACATGGATAGGCATTATATTCGTGATTATTTTTGCCCGAGCAATATTGAGGGCTAAAATAACACGAAAATAATACCAACCCATGTTAAAACTACAATTAAGTATAGCTTGCATCAATTATTTCGATTCTGATTAGGACAATAAAGGTAATTTCTATGTCCAATGTGTATAAGGGTAAAGCAATTGTGTAAGCTCTTACATGAACCTTCCTGTTTTGTTGGTAAAGAAGCAAACAGCTGGCACTGTGATTTTTAAGAAGGAGGAGTTATTGAACAGCTAGTATGAATGGTTGTCGTATCTTGGTAAAATATGTCAATTTCGGAATGCATCACATTACAGTCATAATAAATGAATTAGTAACAACATGTGCATCATTTAAGAGTTTGGAAGTGTTTTAAGTGAATGAAATATATTAAATGCATGCCAATTTGATAAAACTCATTATTCTGCAGTATTCAATATCAATCGGTCTTTAACAGAAAAAAACCGGCCAGAAAACCGATCGTTAACGGACTATTACATATTAATGACAAGTGAGGCGTATTTTTTGGTTACAGTGATGTCCTTCTGATCAAACGCAATCGCGATTCAGACGTTTGGAACATGGCAAACTAGAAGCAAGTCTAATACAGACAACTCAACTTATCGTTTTGTCGAACTTTTCGATGCTGATAGAGTTAAACAACTCAGTAGCAAAATTGCCTTGAACAATTTTAATTTACGATAATTTTTAAAAACATTGTTCCGCAAATAAATAAACATAATAATTATTGAAGAACTGGTCATTATCGTTATAAATGGACTACGGCTCAGTCATTTACACTGTCTTTGTCAATATCACTGCCCTGTGGGAAGCCAATATATGACGATACTGACCAGTTTTTCAATAACTTTTATATAATTATTCTTTATCATATGTTTAGTAGTAAATACAGTAGTTTTGCATATGTGATAAATAGCCTGCTGTTTAATCCATATCGCGCAACTTTGATGCGCACCCTTTATCGCATACCCTTTATCACACCCCTACCCTTTATCGCATACCCTTTATCACACCCCTACTTTTTTTTTTTTTTTTTTTACATAGAGTCAGTTTTAAAAAAAAATTTGTTCAAGAAAAATTTTCCTCAAAATAGGTAAATTTTTTGAATGACGTCATTGTTTGGTATGTGACGTCACGAACGTCGAGTTTTCATATTGTGTGTGACGTCATGAACTTGAAGTTTTCATATTTGTTGGCACACTAAATGCAACTATGAAAAATACAAAACACACAAATTAATACAATAATAAACAAAATATTTTTAAAACAACAGCACGCAAATTGTAAGGTAACCGAGGTGCTTCGGATAAGTAATTGAGGCCATTGAAACGAGACAAAAGTAGAACTGAAGGTAACCCAGTGCTATGGATCAGAAAACAGTTCATATAATATAATACTCTTCTGTTGAAATATATGATAAAGTGTATAATACATGGCAAAATCCGTATCACATGCCGTATCACCCTCGACCAATATCATCCCTCGGGCCTAAAGGCCCTTGGGCTGATATTGATGTCTCGGGATGATACGACATATGATACGGATTTTGCCATGTATTATTTTCTATTTAATTGTATGAGCTCTATCTTCGCATGACATCTCAAAGAACGCATCAGATTCTGTATTTTTTAGGCCGCTTTAAATGACAAATGTATTTTATTCTATGTTATTGATATTTAAGACACAATGCCATTCTTGAAGTTTTTTTGTTTTTTTTTATAAATAAACTTTCTTGTTTCTAAATTTTGATTTATCTCAGCAGACCGTATCCTTCTCGATTAAAGGATTTTTCTCGAATATTACTTAATGTAAACACCAATTAACAAACTGAGTAATAGATAAATCAAATGACGCGCTTTTATCGTGATACTATAAGCCTGCTCACCATTAACGTTTCGGAACAATGAATAAATGCAACAGTAGTATACCACTGTTCAAAACTCATAAATCCATGGACAAAAAACAAAATCGGGGTAACAAACTAAAACTGAGGGAAGCGCATTAAATATAAGAGGAGAACAACGACACAACATTAAAATGTAACACGCAGAAACGGACTAAGCATTAGACACAATCCTATGAGAATAACAAACATAACATCAAAACCAAATACATAAATTTGGGATAGATAAGTACCGTGACACGTCTTATAGTAATGTGAATTCACACTCAAAAATAAGGACAAAACAAACGACACAACGAAAACACAACGTTAAAATGTAACACAAACACAGAAACGAACTATAATATAACAATGGCCATATTCCTGACTTGGTACAAGACATTTTTAAAGGAAAAAATGGTGAACCTGGCTTTCTGGCATGCCAAACCTCCCTCTTTTGTAAAACCAGCAATTGAATTGCGGTTTACAATCAATGTAACTATGCAGATATCATGTCAATAATATATTTGTCTGTCTCCACTTGTGTTTATAGATGATCAAAATTATTTAATTGCACAAAAATCAAATGATGTATTTCACAACAGGATGAATAATTAATCAAAAAGCACAATGATATTCTGGTGCGAAGTTTAATGTGCTGACTTGCGTTTCTCGTTTCCCATTAAGAAAAGATAACAGAACCTAATGTGTCTCCTTATTATTATTCGTACACTTGTGTTTAAATTGCAAATTTTAAAGTACTTATCATAAAAATTTAATAAAAAGTATATTGGAACAAGAGTTCTGTATTATAATAGTTACCATACAAACCTTTCTGAATAGTTATTGGCATGGCTTTATGAGACTGGTGCATTTTTCACAATATGTCTATCGATTTACGTTCTATTATAGTCGAAAGTACAATATGATTCTTTTTATTTGTCAAAAAATCAATAAGCTTATACAATGTTAAACAAATAATCAACCGCAATCTTTTTTTTAAAACTTTAGATTATATTTTTATATATAATATTTTCTTTAAAATCCCTCTTTCACACATACAAAATAAACGTTTATATTTTTTCAAGATATCTAAAAGAAAATGGATTTCTTTTTACATTGTTCAAAAAGTTCTGAAAATCAAATAAAAAAGTTCATAAACGTCAGACGCCCGGCATGTCTACATCAGACTCGTCAGTGACGCTCAGATCAAAATAGTTATAAAACAAAAACAAAGTCGAAGAGATTTGAAGACCCCAAATTCCAAAAAAATGTGTCAAATACGGCTCAAATAATCTTTGCCTGGGATCAGAAAATCCTTAGCACTTCAAAAGGTTCATAGTTTTGTAAACAGGAAATTTATAAAAATGACCATATAATTGATACTATGTCCACAACAGTTTATGATTACTAGGCTAATGATACCTCAGTGATTAAAATGTATTAATTAAAAGCACTTATCAAGAAGGATCTTTAGTATATCTATCCAACAACAATTATCCTGAAGAATACTAAAATTGTGTAACGAGTTTCAAACAAATATTCAAATTGAGATAAAAAATAAATGATTCGCTCTGCAAAATACGTTGATTTGTTTATATCACAATTGCAACGCAAATGTATTATTCATGCGTCATATAATTGCTGTTGTATCAATGAAGTTCCCATATTATCCGTTTCACCAGCAAAATATTGATTCAATATACATGGTTAAATTAACACTTACATGCTTCAACACATTTGAAATTATTGTCATCTGCATTGAATTCACACTTTTGCCATTCTTCACAGTTGTGGTCTGCACATTTTCCCGCCAATGACTGAAACAGATTACAAAGGATCATCATATTAATGCAACATTTTTGGAATAAAGAAATAACAATACACCTTTTAAATGTATGCAGCCATTTAAAATAGAAACAAACATCAATTTAATATGAAAAAAAAACGTTACCTCATTCATAACGTTGTCTCCTTTAAATGGTAGGACTATTAATTTGCGATAAGAACTCGTAATGCACAAAGTTGTGTTTGCGTAAAGCAAAATTCTATCCGGATGAAGTCTCATCCGAGGGGAAATTTTACTGAAGTTGTTGTTAATTTTTTATCCGGAAGAAAATATTTCATTGTGATATATTATCCATAGCCGTGGAATTTTATCCGGGAAGTTAAAATATTGAATCGTTAATTTAATAAAAACGTAACCTTTGCAAGTACTATGGAAATGATAATAGTGTATTTGAATATTAGGTAAATTAGTAAATAAAAAAAAAACAAATAAATGTATTATAATGGGAAATAATATCAAAGATTATAATTGAAAATAAAATCCTGGAATATTAAAGTAAATATCATTCTTTCAAACGACAAGTATAATGAAACATATTAAACAAAACCAGAAGTAATTTCACAGATCTTATTTGTGAAATATCCTCATGATGATGATCAATTTAATATAGTCTATAATATAAGATATTAAAGTGAAATTCAGGTAAAAGGCCTGAGATGTTTCAGATTCCAGCCATTTTTAAAACGGGAAGTTTTCAACCAAAGATTTTAGAGGGGGTCTGAATGTAACTTATAAAAAGCAAGTGTCCGAGGACACAGATGTAGTTGTTGATTATGTGAAAAACAGATGAATCATAGCATAACAATATATAGGAACAAAACAACTTCAACAGCTGGATAGTATTTACCTGTGAAATATTTTCAGTCTTATTAAATCATGTTTTAAGTCATCTTTCTACATAGAATAATATAAAATTATTCAGATTAAAGGAAAAATTTCACTGTGAAATAGATTCCGGAATATAATATCTGTACAATTAAAATGACTCATAATTACCTACCTGTCATTGATGAATTATGCAAATATATTCTTCATTAGTGACAAATATATAATTATGGTCAGGTATAGATTGATTACGAGTACCTTACATAATAGACAATATGGGACTCTTTTCATAAGATCCTGTGAAATATGGAACGGATAATATAAACTAGTAAATACCATCCGCATATGACAGATTGAATTTCACTCCTCTGGATAAAATCTACCTTTGAAATACCATGTCAGGAAAAAAACTACTGTGACAAATTATCCCAATAACAGAATAAAATATCACAAAGGAAGAAATAAACCGTTACATTTGTCCAAAGTCAATGATTCATTTGAGATAAATAATATTTTCATTAAAAATGATTTTGTTTTATATACAATATTAAAAGAACGCTAAAATAATTCAAATATGGCAAACATTAGTATTAGATAAAAAAAAACATAATTGCTTTAAAAACTGTATTGTTTTATCATTAAACAACCTTGCGAGTGTACAAAATCATAAATCTCAAAGTAATTTACTCGAACATTAGTTAAGAGACAAACACTATCAAATAATAACATGATTCAGTAAAACAGAGACAATACATTCAAGAAAATCTGATATAATTATTAAAATAAGAATATATAATAAGTTTTAGTCTTAAATACCTTTTGCCATGTTGTTATATTACTTCTGATACAGGTAGAGTCGTCGGCAATCTCGTTTCCCTCATCATCGGACATCACAAGGTCACATAATTTCCAGTTCTGTCTGTAATTGATAAACGTGCATTTTGACGTAACGAAACATTTCTTAGCACATTCGAGCATTGACAGCTGGTGAAATCTAAGAAGTACTCCTGTCAAGGAACATTTACCCTTTTCGATCATACGGACTACAGATAGATTTGGTTTCTTGCAAGTATTATCATCAGCTGAGCAAACGTCATCCATATTCAAACAGTAAACCACTTCTGTATACTGTATCGCAAGAAATAATAACACTACATTTTTTAAATGCATAGTTGTCTCTCAACCTCTAAACCTTTCCGTCAATCGAAAGAAAGAATATTTTGTGTTTGCAATTTTGTTAAATGACAGAAAATATGTGAATTCGTTTACAGTTAAACAGCAACTGAATGAAATGCACTCTTTGCGAACACTTAAATGAAATGCAATTAGTGTTTATTACACATGTAATTACATATTCTGTTTAAAGTTGGATGAATTCAAACAATTTGTGTTATGCAGACCATAGCATGTACACGTTTAATTTGTTCCAGGTGATATCTCGATACTAATGCCAATATTGTCATTATTTCGTTGTTTTATTCATCATTGCGAGGTTGACAAAAAGATAAATCGACAATAAATTTAAAGGGATAAACAAAATGTTTTTGGAATAAGCTATCCATTTATCTAAGACAACTGATGATAAATACATGTAGGTTGATGTCATAATAATCTTTTTATCAAAATTGGGTTAAACACAATTATTTCCTATATCTTCCAGATAGTTACGATAGAATGTAAAATTATTTCTGTAGTTCTGTCTTTGTATAGGTTAAAAGGTCTTCATAATAAAAGAAAAACCACAATAAGTAATTCGTAATACGAAAAGTCCAGATATTTCATTTCGTGCGTTTTTCGTCACAAAATATAGTTCGCTTTTTTAAACGTTCAACTGCGTGTTACAAGAGGAATTTTATATAAAGAATTAAATGAATTTATGAAATGTACTTATAAAACTATTTTTTTTTAGTTTTATTCGAAAGAAAATATTCAGAATGTATTCAAATAGAATCAATGAAAGAAAATAAAAAAATAAAATATTAACCAATTGTTCACAAAACAAGTGTAAACAGTCTTTTTCCTCAGAAACATGATTCATTTGTTCATTGATTCAGGAAAAGGTTTTTCGGTTGATTTAACACATGGAAAAGGAATACATGGAATCAGCAAAAAGACACTAGATCATGTGGACCCGGTATCTAACAGATTGGTAGGTAGGTCGGTCGGTTGATTGATTGATTGATTGATTGATTGATTGATTGATTGATTGATTGATTGATTGATTGATTGATTGATTGATTGATTGAAAGAGAATCAATGAAAGAAAATAAAAAGAAAAAATATTAACCAACTGTTTTTCAAAACAAGTGTAAACAGTCTTTTTTTCCCCGAAACATGATTGATTTGTACGTACATATTCCTTTTATGTTTTTTTTTTTATTTCTTCTACGGGAACTCATACTTCTTTTTTTATTCATTGTGTGTGCATTTTATTCAAACTGAATAACATTTTGCTTTTGGAAGTTTCACTTCCTATATTTGGATATGGAACATTTTATTCTAAATTTAGCGCGTTGGTGATTGTGAAGTCACGTGAGACTCATACATGTATATATCTGGAGTAAATATCTTTTCAGAGGAGACTATTGATCTGAGCAAATATGTACATATAGAAGCAACACGATATATATTGATTTAATGTTTTACAGGTCGTTGATGTCGAATCATACACGCATTGTTCGAAGACATGTTTACTTGTATTAATACATGTATACAGATACTTGTATTTATATTTTAATGCATGTTTACATCATTGAAATTCATATCGAATGATGATCGTGTTGCACAGAGGTTGTCGTGCATTTTTTGTGTTATTGATATTGATATGTTCTGTTGTTATATATCATTATACATTGTATTTTGATTCCTTTTTTTTACATTTTTTGTTGATATGATATTGAATTTATGTGAATATTATGTTCAGCAGAATGTCATAAATTTAGATATTGAAACTGATATGATCGTGTTTAAATTAATTACTACTGGTAATGTTAAAGTAGATAATTCAGATTTGATTTTTTAAATCCCATACACAATTTTGCCAGTTAATAACGAAACCATGCGTTAAGTCTTGTGTGAAACAATTTCACGTGTTTTTCATATTCCAATTTTTAAAACAAAATTAAAGTTATACAAATGTACATACATAATACATAAGATAAATCTCAAATGATGTAATATAGATTTATAACCGTTGACCAGAAATGAAATGTTTCAGCATTATGATTGATAATAATAATTTATTGAACAGCACATCAATGGACTAATTACGAAAATACGAAACCACGACTTGCTAATGGATGTTACTTATTGCTGATGCGTTGAAAATTAAAAGTATAATGTTTCTTTTTCAGTTCTTAGCTTATACATGTTCTGTGTTTAAATAAATAATTTGAAAATAATAATCAATAAAGGAAGACAAAGACAACCCACATGAAACAATTATGTTGTTAAATGCTCTTGTAGTTAAACGTTTTACAAAATGAATTGAGATGGATTAAAAATAAAGGATGAAAGTAACATGCAAATGGATTAAAACTTCTACGAACCTTAGTTATTAATTAACAGATATGTATGTAAACTTTTCAATATCAAAAATGTATCTTTGAGAGAAGCAATAAGTATTTGCAAATGAACTGAAAGCATTTGCATATAAAAACAAAAAAATAAAGAGAGAAAGAAGGAAAAATCAGAAAAACAATATTGATAATAATTTAGGTTAATATTCTAAGAACACTTTCGTTTAACATCGGTTTGCACAGTGGTCATGCTTTAAAGATATATATGTAACACTGTCACAGAATAGAAGTTCCTTCAAAATATAAGTTCCAAAAGGAAGAAATATTCTAAAATATTATTTCCACAGGAATAAATATTACAGTATAAGTTCCGACGTTTCTGTTTTTCCTAAAAGTGTCCTTTTAATCACAAATCGCCCAAACGTGTCCGAAGTTAAATCACTCAATATAACCGATAATTGTTATTTGCCAAAACGTGTCCGATAAAAACGTGTGTCCTGGAGTCAATAACGATAACGATGATTGTAGACATTATAGAAAATGTAATGGTTCTGAGGGATTTTTTTATCCATAAATTGTTCAGCTAGGAAGTTTACTTCTTCTTGTACCTTAATTTTCGGTAGTTTTAAAATATCATTGTTGGTTTTATGTGCTGTAATAAAACCGACAGAAAATCGGAATCGGACTAAATTGTGGATGATGAATGATAGTAAAAATGTCCTATGCTTGAACAGAATATTTTCCCATCAATTTGGGAATCAGAATATGTTTTCAAGACAAATACTACTAGTAGTCAAAATAATAATGACAGTAAGGAAGGGTATAATATATTTTTTGCTTTGACGACCAACCTTCCTGTGACGCGTGAAAAAAAAGAAATATAATAGCCTTTCAAGACGTTTGGACTAGTAAAATACCATACCTCCTTGAACCTTTTGAACTGCAATGATCGTTCCATAAATATTTTCCATCTAAATTTATTATTTTATTTTAGACAAAAACTATATCATATGTAGGACATACGTCCTGAACATGCATGAAATATTTGCCACTGGACGTTAAGCAAACAACATTCAATCAATTTATTGAACATAGTTTTGGTATAAAGCTGGAATTTAAGGTAGCGCCTTCCTCATTTGAAAATGATAATAGACATGCATTATATTAGTAACATCAAAAGGGTAAGTTATCTTGAGATGGCTAACTTTACGATATTTAAATTTGTTGAAGATCTCACAGAAACAGTAATGTGTTTTATTTCTTATGATTTTATTAGACTGTTATCCTTTTAGAATTAAATGCACTAATATAATGGTATAGAAGTTAGCATGCGGGAGAAACAGAAATTCAAGCATCGGAAAATCCACACTAAGTTTCTTATTACGGAAAATTACACGCATTACGTCCCGCAAAAAGTGACGTTTTGCGGGAGTTCAAACGCTTAACGTCGCGCCAAGAGTTAACTCCCTTGAAACTGTATCGGATGCCCTTAAATACTGTGACATTCCCGGCTTAGAGTTAATATACACTGATTCCTTTAATAAATTTATCAAAATGTATAACAGGTATAAAAACAATATACATATGTATGACAAACTTAAAAAACTTTATAAAAAAAATTATGGGTTTTTCAACAAGATACCTTTTCAAATTTATTATTCTTGAATAAAATTAATATGACAGAAATAATAATTTTGGAAATGAATTCGCACATTTAACATCAAAATTAATAGAGGTATATATGGAATCAATGGGGGTAAATAATGAGCAATACAGCTGAGCAATTGTACAATATAGATTTCTGAAATACTTGCGACTGGGTACCGAAATTGAATCATTTCTTTGCCAATGTAAGGATTATTCCGAAATTAAGCTGAGGTACCGTAACTTTGATGGTCCTTATTATATCTTTTTGAGTGTGCGGCCCTCTATGGTCCGCAAATTGTTACAAATATCACAAGTACCTCAAGCGCCGGTACCGCATCTAACTAAAATGAAAGATAAATTATCTAAAAGTTACAGTTTACATAAACAAAGATCACAACAGCTCATCGCAAACAATTTAACATGTTTATTGCAATTTTCTTTGAAATGACACAGTTTTCGAGTCAGTCAGAAAGCAAGAAACCATTAAATGTTGAATATTTATGTCAAAGTAACTTCCTTTTCTTGCTGGGTCATCAAGTGGATTAATAGAAAACAGTACAGGTTTTTTTATGCAGAAATTTTAAATTTTCAATGCGAAGCTCGGGTTGTACATTGAAAGTAAAGGTAAAAATATATGCAAAATAAGTGAAAAGAAAATATCAGAGATAAACAGAAATAGAAAATAGGTCATATGTTATAGGATAATTCATTCTATGTGATTTTCTTTTTTCTCTTTATTTTTAATGCAATTGTCGTTTTTTTTGTATAATCCCAACCCTTTGAAAATTATGTCCACCTCTATTAGAACATTTTGGTACCCAACAACAGGTTAAGGGCATTTAGTATATATATAAAAAGTTCTTGTTATAATTTGTGAATAAACATCACCACACTAATTTTATATATGTTGTAGATAAGAGATGCTTAGTGTGTTGGACCTGAACTACAACACTGCCACCTGTGTTATCATTAAAGGGTAATAATGTACCAATGTTTCTCATTCTTTTGACTCGAATACCGAGTCCATATGGTATAGCATTTGTTACAGAATAAGAGTGGCTTGACGAACCATGTACTGGTGCTTATCTGTCGATTTCACATAAAGATATGTTTTACGTTGTCCGTTTTCTGTGTTTACAAACACATCAAGAAATTCGATTTTTCTAGTTGAGTAACACGTCTCTGTTTTAATTTGCGAATGTAAATTATTGGACAATCATGATTTTGTTCATCTAAACCATGTACCCATGTTCCCCAGATCTCCAATATGGAAACGGGCGTAAATTGCTGTTTTAAAATAAATTGTCTTACAAATGTCCGAATAGGTACAAACATAATCATGCCTAGATGGGAACCAATAGCTTTTCCTTAGGTTTATAAACATGTGCATTCCGTAGAAGCTAAAATTAGTATTTTCAATGACTAAGTACATCATTTAAAGGACATCTTCAGTTGGGATTGATATATCAGATTTTCTAATCTTGTTTTACATGCTTCTCGTGCTTCTTTTCGTGGTACACTTGGATACAAATTAAGTAATATCTAAACAAAACAGTATTGCGTTGTCTGGTAAAGGCTCTTGGATTGCATTTAGTTTTTTAATAAAATATGTTGTGTCTTTTAAATTGATGGTCAAGTTTCGAACCTTTTCCGAAAGTTCATTTCCACTATTTCCGCAATCTTTTCTTTCGGATGATTCCGCCCATTAATAATTGTGATTACCGAATTATTTTTTTTGTGCAATTGTGGATTTGTTTGTACTTTTCCAGGACATGTTCCTTTTGGTAGTAGTTATTTTATTATATTAGTAGTAGGGGAAGTGGGGGTTCTGGGCCACTTTTTTAATGTTAACCCTATGGGAGAGGATACCCATGAGGATACCCAGTGAGGATACCCTCTGACGTCCTCACCAAGTATTACGACACTCATTAATGAATTTCTATGACGTCATGTTTTAGGTATTACGACACTAATTAATTAAATTAATTACTTTGGAAGATAACGGCATTATTTAGTGTTACTAATTACGTTTTGTTTTTATTGGATAATGTACAGATGTCTTTAATGTTTTATTTGTATCGATTTAATGTGTAGGTACATGATTTTCAGTGACGATATGCAAGTGTATTATTAACTGTTTCATAGTAGGTGTAGTTATTGTTCAGTTGGCACATAGTTGAATAACAACAATGAGTATGTACAATATTTAATATCCCCGTCAATTAGACAGACATGGGTCGGAGAGCCATCCTCATGGTGTCTTTACAATATAACACAATCACTTTAACCAATTTATACATAAAAGAAATAGAGAGTCGTCTATCACTCAACAGTATCTCTAACCTCACGAAAGGGCTAACAGTATGCTATCTTTCGTGCAGGGGTGTAAACTGTCGAGACTTGAAGTTAGTCTTTCCTGGATAGTTAACTCTCTCAAATATCGCGAGCTTGAATCCAAGAGTTGAATTTGTTTAACCAATGTAACCATTTCACATGGTATTGCTTGATTCGATATGTGACAAGTACAGTTTAGCTTTCATCGTTTTCATCGTCTTCATCCTCGTCTTCTTCCTCTTCCTCGTTATCATCATCATCGTTATTATCTTCACTTTCATAACTAGTGTTAGTCTCGTTGTCAATAACTTCATCTAGATAAATTTCCAACTGAGGTTTATATTTCCTGATAGCTACTTTGATGGCTTTCTCGTAATTCATGTCATCGTAAACCTGCTCTGTGATCTTATTCATGACTTTGCCATGCAGTTTACCATTTTGTAACTGTAGTAAATACTCAATTAAACTACTATATTTGGACATCAACTGATCCATATCCTCGTCTTTTAGTTTGCGATAAGCCTTACTCCTGGCGTGGTCTTCTTTCGTGTCACCATCGATGTATTTATCAACTTTTTCTTCCCATAAATCTGCATTTGCCTCTCTGGCAAGTGCAGCTAATTTTATAAAAGCCATATCTTCTCCATCTTCTATATCTATTTCGTTTACACGAGGCTTCTTTGTGGGTATGTCTTCATCCTCAATTTCCCTTTTTCTTTTTAAATCATTATTTTCCGGACACCACTTATTCATATGTCTAGCTAAATCAGGAACGCTTTCAAAGACTACACCGCAATCATCACACGAAGGCATGATTTCTTTCTCGTCTGGTAAATACGTCTGTTGACTTTGAAATGATTCTTCAAACTGAGGTGGTTCTAGTTCTTTTCTGCTAATATACGCTTTAGAAACACCTCCATCAACCACGTTCTTGTTTTCAAATATATTAAGTTGTAGTCTGTCGTCTTCCGGTGTATTCTGTTTCAGATCAATGAATAGACTCCCATATGGTTGTTGTGTCCCCTCTTTGTACTTATTCATGAATTTCTTCGGATTATTAGGATACATCTGTCTAGCAAATATGGCCGGCCCAACTTGATCACGTGGGTTTTTGAATAGGACTATATATTGGCTATTGATGCTCATGGTTCTACTCTCCTTTCCCTTTGAGAACGCATTTTGCAGTATACAAGTCACACTTGGGTTCCTGTGATAGCTACCCTCCACAAAGAGTTCACAAACATCCTTACTATTGGTGACGTCTCTCATCAAATCGTCTAGGATGATTAAACTAGGATATCTAGAGTCAATGAAAGAGTCATCATTCACATTTTCAGGTAAACCTTGAACAAATAAAATGTTTTTAATGGTTTTTTGCATTTCATTAAATAATGGCTGCCACCGTTTATAACACCAGATTATCCTATCAGGTGATGGTTTTATCATAGTCCGTGCTCGCTTCAATAATGTTTTCATCCAAAACGTCTTACCTGAACCAGTTGGTCCAGCCAACATCATAGTGAATGGATGATGTAATACCACATTCTTTGTCGGCGGCGGCGGCGGTGGTGGTGTCGGTGGTGGCGGTGGCAGCGGCGGCGGTGGATATGCATCATTGCTCTGTGGATATGGTTGACAAATTCTGTGTTTGTTTCTTTGGTGTCGCAACATAACATCTTTTCTCGAAAATTCTGTACCACAATCTGGACAAGTATTCGACATTGAGAGTTCTTAAAACACGTCCGCTTCCTTCGAATGACAGACGTAAAGTGATTAAAATATTTACATATATCATAATTATATTCTCCAATGTCCATAAGCTAAACTTTGTATCCCACCATCTAGTAAGTATCTTTTGTCATCATAAGGGGATAAGCCAAGTTTGGTGATAGATATATTATATAACTTGTGGTCATATGAACGTATTTGTGTCACAGAGACATGTGGATCTCTTTATTGAATAAACATTGTTTATAATGTTCGTGTCGTGTGTCATGTTTGATCACACTCTTTTTTATACCCTTTGCTGTCTTCTTTTCGCAGAGTGTTTCATTCTCCTCATATATCAATGAGTACATCTTTGACATAAGACCAACAAATTCTTGTATGGGAATACCATGTGTTTCGTCCTTCATCTTTCCTAATACCTTTTTATTTAAAGTGCTATAAAGCCGATGTTCAGGGTTGTACTCTGACGTATCAAACAAGGGTTTGTCCTCCATCATATCTTGATATAAATCATCAGTGTTGATGTTGTAGCATAGCGAGTCGGTGTCCGTAAACAAGAGTGTTTCTCTAGATCCATATTTATCCTTCATGTAATTATTATGGAAATCGTACATAAGTGTCTTTGACAAATCGAGTATAGTGAATCCCACGTAGATGGGTCTGTTTAAGTATAATCGTTGTTTCAACATGTGAACAGCCATCATATTGTCGTTGAATATTTTGAAGGCATGAAATGTTGGTTTGCTTATTAATTTTCTGGCCTATGATTGGTCATTCAAAAGTTTTATATCTGTTCTCTTCCTTAAATTTTCCATCGTCTTTCCAAAGACTGCATTATTCATGAGTTTAAAAAAATCCTTCTCAACTCATTATGTGCAAGCTTTCTCTTCTCTGTATTGAAATCAATATATATGTCTTTAACCAGGGTCGTTGTTCAAATGTCATGACTCTATGGATCTTTGTTAGTCTCATTCCAAGTGATAAGTAGAGTTTTAAATTTCTGTAATGTACCACGTATTTTTCCTTTGGATGTAAATTTGGTATTAATTTTTCTGTCGATGTTCCGTTTAAGTTTAAATCGTCCAATAACTTTTCTGCATAGGGCGATAACATATCATTTGTAACCTTTAATTTTTCTGGAGCAAGTGGATATTCGTTGTGGTCGTCGTGTAGTTTCCTAGGATATTCTAAGTCAACTTCTAATATAAAACCATTTTTACTGTCATCTTCAACGTCACTTATGTTTAGGTTCTTAATTTCAGAATCTAGTCCAGTGTGGTTATACCCTCTCCCGATAGTGTACTGTAAAAATCTTCAATCGGTGGTAGTTGAGTTTCCACAAACTTTGCCTCGGAATCAAAATACTCGTATGAGTATACTTCTTTTCGCAGAAGTAGGCTTATCTGTTCTTCTCCAAAGTGGCTTGCCATGTGTCTAAATTTACTCGAAACTTCTTTTGCAAGGTTTTCCACGAGCTTTTGCAATGAGGAAGACATAAACTGGAGCGAGTCTATAAAATCCATACATCCTAATGAAAAAGAAATATACTTTTCCATATTATTAGCGATACAATTAAGCTGCTTTCCTTCAACTTTTCCAATAGCTTGCATAATTAAATGACTATCATATCCTCTCAGATTGTGAAAAACAACTGGAATTCGACCTGTAAACCTATAGTTGATGTTACAGTCGTTATGAGCTGCCCCTCTAAATTTTCCAGTCACGTGACAATGATCTCGAACTCTAATATCTGCTAGTTATTTTGTACATATGTGACACAGGGTTGCCTTCTTAAGGGATTGCCAATCATTCCCAGTCATGGTCATGGGTTCGCAATGCTTAAATTTCTGTTCGATATTGTCTTGTTCTTGTACCATACACTCCACAAATTTATCAGCAGCATCAGCACCTCGATAAACTACTGGTTCATTTGATGTTTCATGTGTCAGACCTACCACTTTGTAAGCAAAGCCACATGGTATGTGTTTTGTAGTCTTTTTCGTTTTTGACCCATCCTCGTTGTTATCCAGGATTGTTTTTTGAAGACATTCAAAATCTGCATATATGATATAAGGTACCTTTAGCTGTTTACGAATGTCTTTATAATGTAACCACTTATTGTCTCCAGCGAGAAGTTCAATTTTTTTGGGGTCCGTGGGTCTGGCAGTATGGTAGATGGTTGCTTAAAAGTTTTTCTTTGGTAAATCCGTGTAAGCAGTATGGACAGTGAAAATGTCGTGCAGGATGGCTATGCTGGTCCCCCAATAATCGATTGAGATCCTTAATCAAGCAGAAATGTGATTTTTTGCTATCTGATATCATGAGTAGATTGACATGTTGTTCGAATCGATGTTTTGAAATATGTATAGGGAATACTTCGTCTTTGTTAAACCCAAACACGTTGATAGATATTTCATTCTGCTTTTCAAACTTTGGTATGTCGGCTAATTTCACAGGAAACATGATGTTATCAAACTTTAAGCTGCTTGTGTGATCCTTGTATTTCCATACCCGCTCTCTGTGACATTTCGCTGGGTGAATTGCTGCTAAAATCGACCACATGAAGCATTTGTTGTCCTTGTTTTTCACATTAATTATGGCATGTTTAGATCTGAGTTTGATTGGAAGTAGAATGTAACTTGAGCCTTTTAAAGGTCTGTAGCGTGCCATGTGTATGGTCAAATTCATCACTTTATCCACCGTCCAATTACTTCGTTGTCGCTGATACTCAATGAATGATGTATACATTTTTTTTTTATAGATTCCTTTAATCCTTCATCTACAATGTATATCCTCAAATTTAAAACTGGTTTGACATCTCCCGCGGAAATGAGGTTCTGCTGTTTCTATTGCATCTTCTTTTCGTCTGCGCATTTTATTCTTCATGGATAAATACCATTTTAATCCACCTCTTTCTTTGATTTTACGCTTGATAACATCTTTAACATCATCATATTTGCTTTTCAGGAATGTCATCGGATCGAATTTATTCAATCCGTTTGCCTCAATAGTATGTGTTTCTACGGTTCTATTTAGTGCTTTGAAATTGCATGTGTCAAACTCTTTTTTCGTATTCGCAATAACATTAGTATTACCACCTCCTTTTTGTTGTGACTCGTGCATTTGTATATGACGTAGATAGTTGTCGCGTCTGTTAAACGATACATCACACAATTTACACACAATATTTTCTCCAGTGTGAACCGTCCTCTTGTGTCGATATAAATTAGATTTCTTGCTGAATATTTGTCTGCATACATAGCAAGTATATGTCTTTGTATGCGTTACTTCCATTTTTCTTTTCTTTTTTCGCCTCCCAACAATCTGAAAAGTAATTAGCTAAATATTGTTAAAGTACTTTTATTTTTATTATTATCATTAATCATTATATGATACGGACAACCAGTCATAATTCATATCAAAGGAGTCTATCGCCACTGGTACTCGCCCACGGGTCGGAAACACGACTCCTCAGTCTACCGACCGTATGGGTTCTTGATACTGATATGAATAACGATCTGATTGATATTCAAGAATGTTTGACTAAAGCTTTCGCCAAAGTAGTCACCGCCCGTCAACATTTCCATCACTGGAAACAGAGCTGCTCTCGCAGTTAAGCAAGACTGCAAAGGTTTTGGTCGGAGAGGTCTTCCTGACTATAGCGGGGCATGCCACATGACACTTCCTCTCCATTGTTAGCTAAATGACACTGCCCTAAGTCAGTACACGATACCAGTGCAGGAGACTACTTCAAACTTTCGAGAACTCAAAATTAAAATAAATCTCCCCCTTTTTTTTCTTCTTAAGAAATATATCTGTCAATTCCATGTATTTGTTATTCGTAAAATTAGTTGGTAATTTAAAAACAAAATTATCAAGATAACTATAATTGTAATAAAAACCACTAGATTATATAGATGATTATTAGGTGTACCATACCTTTAAATCCTTAGGATACTGAGAATGTTAACTTGATTTGACTTTTAGAATGTCTTCGATAAGACTGACCGAGCCCCGCAATTCTCATCGGTTTATATAGCAGAAATTTCCTGAATTGTTGAAATTCCGTAATTTACGTAATCTGATTGGTCAATTTCGAATCCGGCAAATTTTTTCGATCGATAATCAGTTCAGTCTAATTTACCTGTTGGAGCGATCAGACGTTATTTTCTTTGCTAGCAAGGCAAATTTATTTTTGCAGACTGATTTTGATGTAATACAAAATAACTTGAAATAAAAGCATCTTTTAATGAATAAGTCTGTCAAAAATTAATATTACTTAAAAGTTTCAGTACATTCTAATAAAATAAAAGGTTGAAATAATCATTATTTGATAAGAACTACTTGACATGTTTACATTAATGGTCATTCACCCATGTACTTAATCACACCAGGTTATTGAGGTCAACAGAAACTGTTGAAATGTCTTGTTTATCAGTTTGGCATTTTATAGTAAAAGGATTTCAGTAATAAAGGGTATATGATCGAGGAAATAATAAAATAAGTTTTCAATTTATACTATTGAATTTTTGATAAACGGAGGGATGATAGTTTGATATTAAACAAAAGACGTATTGTAACAGTAAGTATCATCGAACACATTAAAATAAATTACTTTATAAATCTAATGTTTACTATATTTTCAACATGACGACTAATTTAAATCCGATTTTGACAAGTCTAAACTTGATAATATAGTACGACAAAGACAAGTTAACGCACGCCTTCATTGATTTAGCAATTATATTATAAATACTTAAAAAAATAAAATTCCCCATTATTATTAAGATATATTATACTAATTAGTGTCAATCATAATAACGATTTAATGATTTCAAAGGGTCAAAAGACAACAAGAAATTTTGTACACTAATTCAATATGGCGGATTTATTGACACGTATCAAACGTGTTAAAGGTCACTACGTACAAGAATGGACAAGTTTAAACACGCTTTCAATATTGATTTAATAATCACAGATAATAGCCGTAGGTGAATAAATATTATGTAATATCAGAGATATTATATTCTGTTAATACACATTAAGGTGGGGTTTTCCTGTATATCTATTAATAGACTGGGGATTTTCATCAATTAAATTTAAAGAAAAAACACTGTATACACTTATCCATAAATAAAAACAAAACGTAATTAGTAACACTTTATAATGACCTTATCTAAAGCAATTAATTTAATTAATTAGTGTCGTAATACCTAAAACATGACGTCATAGAAATTCATTAATGAGTGTCGTAATACTTAATGATGACGTCAGAGGGTATCCTCACTGGGTATCCTCATGGGTATCCTCTCCCATAGGGTTAACATTAGAAAAAGTGGCCCAGAACCCCCTCTTCCCCTACTACTTATATATTTGTCTATTACTGCTCTTTTGCATAAATTTTCTACAATTTTCTTTACTTTATTTCATTTTACTGTTTAAGATCTTTATCTTTTGCTTTGTAAGTATCGATCGTTGTTCTTTAATTATTTTTCGACCACTTATTTATAGTCTTTTGTGTTCATTATAACAAGGCCAGGGTATTTATCGCACGGACGTATCACGAAGCTTATATCAAATAACAGTGCTCGCATTGCTTTTTCTTCTTATACAGATATATTCATTTTAAATTTTCGGCTCAAATATATATATATATATATATATATATATATATATATATGTCTCAAATGCATATTTAAGTAGCAAATGAGAAAAAAACAACCGTGCTACATAAGCAAAGGTCTAGTGAGTGAATACATGGTTTCACTGTCCTAAAATTAGGTCATTTGCCAACGTCTTTTAGGTGCAGTCTTTATCAGATTTTGGAAGTCAATTTCTAGAGACTTTCCAATAACCTTTGTAACCTTACGTAAAATTACATTACTGTTGGAATTGAAATTCTTCGCTGTATGTTAACCATAAAGCACACGAGGTAAGTTGGTGGCAAACATTTTATAATGTGCATATAGTATTACGTCGAATCAGCTTAATGTTTAACGACAACTAAAATTAACAGGGAATATTTGGAAAAGATTTATATGACTTTTATTCGGGCAATTTTGGAGTATTCATCAGAAGTATGGGGTAACTGTAGACAAGTAAATTCTGATCGGTTGGAAAATAAGCGTCTGACGGGAGGTTAAAAAAATAGGTATGTTTTATAAGATTATTAATAATCAAGCGCCAGATTATTTACACGATATGGTTCCGGTTTTTGTATCAGATATTAGTAATTATAATTTGCGTAACAGTCAAAATATTACTATTCCCGTAAATCGTTTATCAGCTGATCAACAGTCGTGATTTCTGTCATTTATAGCATTGTGGAATACTGTAGACTTGAGTATAAGACAGATTCCTACATTTTCCCTTTTTAAATTAAATTTGCATAAACTATACTATAGAAATAATAAACCTCTGAGATATGGTCCTTGGGGTGATAGTTTGTATTCAGTTTTATACACAAGGCTGCGAATCAGATGAAGCGCACTGCATGCTGACCTGTTCAAAGTAAATTTGATACAAAATGGAAATTGTCCATGCGGTTTTAATAATGAAAATGTTGAACACTACCTATTATTAATTTTTCAACTCAGAAAATCTGATGTTTAACGAAATTAATGTCTTTATTGTCAATATAACTATCGATTTGTTATTATTTGATGATAATGTTTTAAGAAATAAGAAAATGATAATATTTGTTTATCTGTTCAAAAGTATATAAAAATACAAAACGTTTTTCTCTGCTTAAACAACCTTAATTCTGAATTAACAACACATGTGATTAAAGATATTTTTATATACATGTAATAGCAATACTCGAATGATCTTGATGAATAACTACTGTTATAAATTTTAAGTTTTTAATAACGATTCAATGAATTTTAACGAAAGAATATAATATTAAATTTCAAATCTTTACTTACCATTGTGTAGTTGAAATCTTTTCCTTTTTTGCATTATATAGTAAGATCCCACGCATTATTATGAGAAACACACAGACACTTTATGTTATGTCTATACAAAAAAGGATTTGCGCATAGGTAATTCCACACAAATAATTCGGTGTGTTCGTGTTTATTTATACTGTAAAAAGGTGCACTCGATTAAAATCCATTGATTCGCTTCAAAAAGTTTCCTTTTGTTGTCATGTCTTTATTCTTAAATTATGTGTTGGTATGAAATATTTGATGTGTTCATTAATTAATGTGTATATTTTGTATTGTTTCGGAGAAGACGTTACTAAGTTGTAAAACTTGTGTCTGATCCTTTTGTCATTTTGAACAATAAAATATATTTAAATTAAATTAAGTAAAACGTATTCATGATACTCGTACTGGTTCTGCAAAACAAAGGGATAATTCAGGGACTCAGATCATACAAATGATACATCAGATCACATCATACACATAGTTCCGAACTTGCTGGAAAACTAAATACTTTTTAACCCTTTTTTGCAATGTGCAATAAGAGTTTTCAACACAGTTCAACACAGATTTGGTTTTAACACTGTACAACAGAGGTTTGGTTTCAACACTGTACAGAGTGAGGTGTTCAATGTTGTAAAAAGTGTTGTTTAACGCTGTATAAAAGCGGTTTTCAACGTTGTACAAAAGACTTGTGTAACGCTGTACAAAACATTTGCTTTACGCTGTATTTAAAGGATTATAAATACAGTATTAAAATGGATATATTTAGGCTAGAGAATATTAACCAATAAGAGAAAAAAAATCCATTAGATGCTCATTTCCCTTAAACATAACAGAGTGCATACAATAAATGGAGGTTTGGCTATATATTGATATACCAGCAGTAGAACAACGATAAAACATCTTCAGATCAGCAACAGATTTTCAAAAATAAACAATTGTGTATGATAAAATCAAAAATCAAAGAGAAGTGTATTCCACATCCTTCAAGTGTTTCGAATGATTACTACAGCTTTAATCGGAAGACTGATCACTGGATAATTCGAAAACTTAACTGAGTTGCAAATATCTTATATGATGGTGTTCATTTGGTTGAAACGTTCCATGATAAGGAAGTTGAAAATAATATACACAACTTTGGTACACCCCAATTTTACTAATTTACCATATATTTGTTTCATAACGAAAGGAATAACTCAATATGCATCTAGCTTGAACTAGTTTTTTCTTGCTACTGTGCATTTCAATATGGAAATACTTAAATGACACCCTATTGAAATTTGAAATTTTGGAATGTATTGCGCATTGGATATTACTTCAAACTGTATACTAGAACCTTGTGAAAGTGTAAGATACAATTCTATTCGTAGAAAATATTTTGAAAAAATAAGGTTCTAACTTATTTGTAATTGGTGTCATTTGCAGGGATGTATCACGTTCTAGCAATTCTGGTATTTACACTTCATATAAGTAAAACTGGTAAGTATCATGAAATAACTTTATGATTGAACAGAACATAACGGTAAGATCATTAGTTTAATCATATATTAAATTCTCCTTTATATTGCATATAAAACTCGCCTAACGTTTTGAAATAAAATAATATAAATATATAAAATAAAAACCTTTAAAAAGTATCATCTGTCCATTAAATGTTGCTTGCAAAGTGAATTGGTCATACGGGTTATATAAGTATATGTTTAAGACTGCTTGTTTTCTAGATTGTGGAAGAACATGCTTGTCTTGTAGTGACGTCAAAAGTGTAGGTGATTGTTCAGATGTAGAAGTATGTGCAGATGATGAGGTAAATATTCATGAAATGCTAGGAATTAAATACATGTACGTAAATTAAATAGTAAACCCAATACAAAAAAAAAAGGTTCTTTTCAATATAAACTTATCATCCTGTTATACTCTATAACACTTGTCTATAAAAGTACTGAACAATCTTTAAAATCCTAAAATATTATGATAGATAGCAAATATTTTTTAACAAATAATGCAAAAATTGCATGTTTTGCAATATATTTTTCATGAAAATTATCAAACACATACAGGTTCAACAAAATAATAAAAGATATATTGCTCTTTACAAAAACTTGATTGTAAATTATTAAGTTGATACAAATTTTCGGGTTGAAAAAAAACCAAATAGCTGTTTCATAACGACACAACTAACTTTATTGTGATTTGTCGTTAAACAACTTGTTTCAAGATTTGCATTATTTGAACTTAAAAACAGGCATACATGAAATCTTAAACAATAAGTTTAATTTTTAATTAACAAAAAGTCGCATGCATAAGGCACTTGACTGTTTTAGTTTATTTATCCAAGTCAATCTCACTTGAAGAACGTACCTGATTTATTAAATTTTTCAAAGAATAATAATTAACTAATAAATCTGTTGCAGAAGATATTGATTATCTCCTAAACAAAATATATTAAAAATAAAATCTTGCCCATATAAAACAGGTTAAAGTTTACATACTGATCAACAGTATTAAAGCTTCTTTTGTAATAACGACCTTTTAGTTGCCACAAAGCAATTGATTTTTTTATAATGCAAGTTGACGTGAAAGACGACTCAAACAAATGTTGGGCCACAAACATAAATAAAATCTAGTGAATAGTATGTTGCATTAATTATAAAGTATTTTATTTTGTTATTTACTTTTAAAACAGCTAAAACAAAAATGAATTGGTAACATAAAACTGTAAGACTTTGACACATGTGCACACAAGTAATACAAATGTATCAAGCTGATTAAATGTTAAATAGGACGGTCAATTTCCTTTATTTGTCTCGTTATCTTGGTTTTCATTTACTTGTTTTGCAAGCCTTAAACAATTGTATTTTATTAAGTTATATCTAAGAATAAATTGAGTGTGATAGTCCTCGTCTGTCTAAGGCACCATCTTATGAAAAGACTTTGAAAGCTCCAACGAAAAGCGCATGTATATACTAAAATTGTATTAGAAAGGTTATGGAAACCCACATCTTTTCTAAACAAATGCTGATTTTTAAAATATCTATATGTCAATAATCCATGGGGCTAACTTATTTTAAACAGGTTTGCTTTACACATAAATACATCACAAGAACTATGGAAGTGTCTTATGATTATGGATGTACTGTTCATCAGGTGAGAATATTATTTGGATGGTGAATGGGAAAAGGTTATATTTAAAAAAAAAACATATACTGGTTGAATATTATGACTAGTAAAGACATTTTGAATAGGAAACTGACTTTAACTATATCAAGCAATATTTGGTGTATAGTGTTGCATGCGTATGAAATACAAATAAGCCAGTATTTAATAAATACAAAAAAATATCGACAAAGAATTTAAGATCTTTTTTTAATATATGAAAAACTTATGTTAAACTGACAGTGTGTTGACAGGTTTATTCAACGTTGTATCGATGTTATCATCAGAGATCAAGTTGTTTATATTCTTTCAGTTTTGTTCATCATTTAATTCTCCATCGGTGATTGGAAAACGTCGAGCAGGTCATCATTTGGTTTGTCAAACTTGCTGCAACATGTCAAATATTTGCAACATCAAAAGTTCATGTGTCAACGTCAGTGAATGTTCTCCAAGTTCCGTTGTAGCACCAGGTATTAATTTGTAATTTTTTGGTTTTGGGACAGGTTTATGGTAGCGTTTTAGAGTTTTATCGCCATGACAAATTTGATTTAAGATTTTTCTACGATTAAACAAAAATTCAAATCACATGCATTATTTGTTTATTGGCGTCAAAATTGCTAACAACACCAATGTGTAACACTGAATGTCTAAATATCTTTATCCTTTTAAATATCTTAATCTATTATCGATTTTCTTGCTATTTATTTCAGATTCGTCATCTTCTTACGATGAAGTTATGTGTCCTCGCCCCAATATTTCATCGTCATAAACTGTTAAGATTAAAGTCTCTTTTCAACCATTCTACGTTGTTTGGGTTTTTTTTTTTTGTGTGTTATTTGGTTATTCATTACCGTCATGATTTGAAGAATGTAAATAGAGGATTATGTTTCCAGTATTTATTTTACTGCTAAATTTCATTTTATTAACACTTTATTCATATATGGCTATTTCCATGTATTTTAACATAGCAAGTGACTTAAACGCAGTATTATAATTAATACTTTACACTTTACTCGAACAAATAATAATCATCATATACGTATAAGTTCACCATCATAACATCAATAACGAATTGGTGGACATTTTAAAAAAAACATGCCATGTTCATATATCTAAATGTAGATCTAGGTATAAATTTGTTTTACTGCAGATAGATACAAATAACCGATCTACAGTTCCACTAGTATCGGGAAATATGTTGCATAATTGAAATATTTTTATGAACCTTTCCGCTCGATAACAAAAGGAGTTAATGTTATGGTTTACACATTGTTCGCTGCTTTCATTAATCAAAAGTTTGAAATCATTTGGTTGGTTATCATTGAAATTTTCATAATGGAATTATCAATACACTTAGCTATTTTATAAGAAGCAAGAAAACAACCACGGAGATTATCTTTATAAAAAGACAAAAAAAAAAGCACATATCTTATTGTATATTATTCAAAAGTGTATCGTTTATTTTTATTAGTATTCAAACAACCTGGATCTCTTCATAAACCTTTCGAAATTAAATTTTTTTTCACAAACTGAACGTTCAAAAATTCACAGCGACCAATGCTTTTTATAAGGATTTTAAATGGTTTTATTGGAATTTCTCAAAAACAACTTTGATGTGTGTCCCTCACTTTTAGTTTGTAACCCAGAGTAGTTTACTCTCAATCGATGACTTTCCTTTCGAACAGCAATATAATACTTTTCCTTTACTTAATATGAATACTGTTTAAAGTAATGGAGGCAGTTAACGGTTTATAGATGTCACAGACTCGTAGGAAACAACATTATAACAGCGGAAGACCAAATGTTGAAATACGTCTAGTTTCTCTCCACCTATATACAAAGAACAATCATCCTGATTTATTTTATTTAAATTTCTTTCAGAAGATATGCTGAATATGGATATCAATTGAGCTTAGATAATATTGTTATAACGCGATAAGCACTGCATTATGGCATAACGACGCCAATATATTATGCAATATCACAACTTTGTAAATAACGAACAACGTTTACAACGAAGATACAAAGAATACATAGTAAACCAGATCGATGTCTGACAACCCGATGGTAAGAGGATAAAAACCCTATTCTTCAAATTAAACCATAAAGAAATTAAAAAAAATCACGCAAATTCGAGATTAGCAGATATGCTTTGGAAAGGGGAGAAATGGTGTGTTGTAATATATTGCTTCATTCTAATCCTGCATAAATTCAAAACTTTGCCCTAAGCCGGTTTTTAGAAAATTATTATGGGTAAATTTTCTCAAATTGATTGTTTCAGTTATGTTAAATGTGAAGAATTTTGTTTCTTATAGATAGCAAATTACCAAGAGAATGTGACGATTTGTCATACGGTTCATCAGGAGTTTATACCATTTATCCTGATGGTATGAATGCAGTTCAGGTTTATTGCATTATGGCCAACAATGAAATGTGGACAGTAAGTTTTCTGAAGAATCGTTCGCATTAATGTTAGGACTTTCATAACTTATAAAGTCAATTCAAAGTTATCAGAACAAAGTAAAGTATGAATAAAAAGAGTTGTGGGTTATACATTAATGCAATACAAAAAACAATCATTTAAATACCAGGCTTAACCGGTTGTACTGCAGACGTAGGTTTCGTTTTCAAAAGACTCATAAGTGACACTGGATTCATAAAGTTTTTCGAGAACAAATAAAGTACGACGTTGCGGAAAATTAATGAGCGTATTCTAAAGATGTCAACAGACTTCTAGAAGTCAATATAATCTTCAACTGGTGTCTTTACAATAATTCAAGCTCTATCGAAATTTTGAAAAAAAATCACAGAAACAGGCAAACTTCTCGCACTGACGCACTTTTATATAAAAAATACCAACAACAAAAAGCTTGGACATGCTACAAATACTTAATTGGTTTTTAACTTAGATCAGACGCATGCAAATGTTGAAGTGTTTAACTAGTCAACATTTTAACTCTTGAATCACGATCAGTATATTGATAAAACGACTTACTAAAATAAAAGTAAAGCAATCACAATTGCGGTATATTAGATAATAAAAGCTATTGTTGTGCTACTGTTACGTGTTGTCCTATGTCGTTTAACAGGTTCGTTTTTTTTTGTGTATATTCTGTCCTCAATGCTTTTGCATTTATTTGTACTATATGCATGTCATATATAAGGAGCATTCGGCTGATGTCTGCTTTATGGTCGGGTTATTGTCTCTTTGACAAATTCCCCATTTCCATTCTAAATTTTATGTCATGTTATGTTATCATAGTGTTATATTAAATATTGCCATAAAAGCTAAAGGTCAAATTTTGATAAATAATAGTTACATATAGTTGATAGTTTTAGTTCGTTACCCCGATTTTGTTTTTTGTCCATGGATTTATGAGTTTGAACAGCGGTATACTACTGTCACCTTTATTTATCCCACCAGTTGTTTCTTAATATGTCCTATACCAAGTCAGGAAAATTACAAGTATTATCTAATAGTTCGTTTCAGTGTGTGTTTTACATTGTTGTGTTGTTTGTTTTTTTTTTTTGGCACTTCAGTGTTTTTGTTGTTTCGTTGATTTCCTCTTATAGTTGATGAGTTCCCCTCAGTGTGTATTTGTTACCCGGATTTGTTTTCTCTCAAACAATTTATGACTTTCAAACAGCGATATACTATTGCATTTATTTTTACATATATTTGATAGACGATTTTATACGACAACTCCATACCCAGTAGACGAATGCATCATTTTGTGCAATGTAAAATTTTTGCAAACTATTGAATGCGAATTATAATGATTGATCAAAAATACTATAATACTTATCTTTGATAAATCTTTTACTCGCTTTTTGATTTGAGCGTTATTGGGGAGTCTTTTGAAGATGCAAATATAAAATTTCAATCCAGATATCTATGATGAGTTTATTGACATGGCTGAGCTAAGAAATTAATGAATGTGCTACCGTTATCAACAGTATAATCACGAGAAGACGAATACATGACGAAACTCTAATAATTTAAATTACTTAAATTCTTTCTTCATAATTTAACAGGAAAGTATTTCATATTGATTATATTTAAAGAGTATAACAGTTTAAATATCTACTGTATGCTTAAATATGTGATGAGCTTCATCAAGTGTGTACCTTATTTGTCAGTGTGTGATAAGAATTTCAAGATTTTTATTGATAATTATAATAGCAGACTGTAACAAGGACTTCATATCAGATTGACCTTTTTTAAATTTTTAGGTGAAGAATATTAAATTTTAATTATTTAACTATTAATTTAGATTTTGTGATGCTTTTCTCCATTGTATTATTGCTCTATATACTGTTACATATCCAACACAGCTTTTAACCCTTGATAAAAAGGGTTGTTATGTCCAGACGCTTTTCGTGCTCTCTGTCCATGCTGTCTGATTTTAAGGCAAATACGAATGTTTCTTATATCAAGTATTTAAGGAAAAAAACGAAAATGGTAGCATTTCCTTTCGATTTGCATTTTTGAACGTTCAGTAAAGGATTGTCGTTTGCTAAACGTACTTCGGCAAAGAGTCAAAACGCAAAAATATTTAATAGGTTAATGTCTTGCTTAAAACCACGTTATAATACTGTAACTATTATTTATCAAGAGATAAAATGCCTTTTTACATAATAATTACTAGGTAATACAGAAAAGGTTCAACGGTTATGTCAGTTTTGACCGTACGTGGGAGGAATATAAGAGTGGATTTGGTTCTGTTAGTGGAGAGTATTGGCTAGGTAGGTACTTGGGGGTTCCAAAATGTGACCTTTTTATTTTGATGGCCTTAGACGTCAATGCATGTGCGTCCCATCTTCTGATGTAGAGCGTACTTTATGAAACTTATTTAACATTTCGTGCCAATTGGAACATGTGTTCGACAGTACTTAAAAGTTATACAAAAGAGTTAATCGCTTTTGGTGAAATAAAATTGTTTGAATAGACCGCTTTGAAATACAATTAATGATCAGCGGTTTCCTCCTGAACATGATCGGCAACTGTGAAACCACAATTTTGCTAACACATATATTTAGATACAAATTATAACTTGATACAGCTGCTAAATTATGACTTTTCATTTCAGGTAACGACAATATTTATCAAATATCCACATCAACTAGTCATATGTTATCGATTTATATGGAAGACTTTACCGGAAAATTTGCATATGCAAATTACTCTGTCTTCGATATAGGTGACGAGCATAGAAAGTATCAACTAAGGATTGATGGGTTCACTGGAACATCTGGTTTAAGTATGTATTAAGTCTTCCTTAATTTCCACAATTAAATGTATTTGAAAGTGACGAATGCATTACTTTCTGGCACAATTGGTTTGTATCGAGTCTGTCCCAAGTCAGGAGCCTCTGGCCTTTGTTAGTCTTGTATTATTTTAATTTTAGTTTCTTGAATACAATTTGAAAATTAGTATGGCGTTCATTATCACTGAACTAGTATATATTTGTTTAGGGGCCAGCTGAAGGACGACTTCGGGTGCGGGAATTTCTCGCTACATTGAAGACCTGTTGGTGCCCTTCTGCTGCTGTTGTTTTTTTTTTTTTTTTTTTTTTTTTTCTATGGTCGGGTTGTTGTCTCTTTGGCACATTCCCCATTTCCATTCTTAATTTTATTTCTTCATTTGTTTTATCATTTTCTAAATTCGACAGTTTAATTTAATTTTGAAATATTGTACGTTTGAAATAAAACTTTGTCATACTTTTCAACAGCCTTGGCAAAATCGATAAATCGACGAATAGTCTTTCTTTAACCTTTTAATTTATTTTGATAACATGAAAAGCAAAGGTAGCAGTATATGAAATAAAACATCTTATCTTCGGTGATGGGACAGTTTCCTTTACACTACTTACAAGACCTTTAAATGTAGAATTAGTTAAGTGATACACAACAAAAACAAAAAGATACAGACGGATACTTTGTTTGTTTTGTTGGGTTGGTTTTTTTTGTTTTTTTTTTTTTGGGGGGGGGGGGGGGGGGGATTTTATATTAAAAAAATATTTCGTGCTAACAAAATAGTGACTTGAACGGTTGACAGTTATGTGTTATGTTACTGTAGTTTTCACAAAGCCATAGTGCACGCTGACATCCAGTTGAAGTTGAATAAAAAGTATGGAACTCTCCTTTAGGGAATTTATAAAGAGCCAAGTTGGTGTATTTGAAATGTTAACATCTGTTACATCTACATTCTTTAAAGGTTTAATGTAGGTTCATAATGAAGGATTTTATGCTTCTTATATACGTTTTTTCTTAAATATAGTATAGAGCTTCCAGATATTTATGATGACTTAAATTAAAGACAGTTTTTGAAAAATGCAGTCGATTGTAGTTGGTGAAAATACGTGCGGATCTTTTTTGTGACAGTCGTTTGAGAAAAAAATTATACAAATGGGTTATGATTTCATGAAAAATGGGCATTTTAGTAAACTGTTTTATATTCAGGGGTGTTTGAATGACCATTTGTCTATATGTTTTGTCAAATATATTTATTACATAATCTCGCTTCATATTCTATATTTTTTTATATATATTTAAACTACAGTTCGATATTTTAACATTAAGCACTCGCAGAACTAAAAACTTCAATATCAGTCAAGTGAAATACCTTTCTAATCAGACACAATAACAAGGTTGGTGTGTTTGAATAACACGTTTTTTTCTGAAAACACTTGATGACAGATTTTACCAATGGATCTTACATTAACTTCTAGTGTAATTCGTCTCCAACCTTTTAAAAAGACTTTTTTGTGTTGTTGTGCCTGGGAGAGTCCCTGTAAAACCAAACAGACAGTCGATTCTAGTGGACTATAATGGTCTAAAAGTACATTAAACGATGCTTAATACATATACCTAGTAAACACATTTAGGAAAAAAGGAATGTAACGATGTTTTGTGGATAAATTTATCGGCTTCAATCTTTATGATTAAAATATGCTGTGTCGTAATGAGAAGATAATTTTGACAAAGCAGAATCATGACAGAGTAACGTTTGGTTAAAAATATATACACACGCCTGGTACACCTCCAAATGCTAAAGCGAGGAAAATTTTTACTGGCACGTCCTGTTTAGGTCGATTTTTCTTCAATTTATTGCCAATCTGTAATTTTTTTATTAAATAGTATAGTAATAATAAAAATAATATCTTTATTTAATTAAACCAATTTTCAATAAGGCTCTCTACATACAATATCAACTACATGAATAAAACATGATTAATCTACTTATATACACATGTAAACAATAGATGTATATATTAAACAAATTAAGTGCAAGGACACAGTTATCGTCCTTTGGTTTTCGTTGTCTACGAATATAGTACATAGTTTAAACAGTGTATAACTTGCATGTTTTATTTGATACACTTTCCCAATTCATTTCTTGATATTAAATGCATGAAATATTAAGTAGGGGGATGTAATTACATTATCACGTTTGAAGCTGTCAAACTGAATTTTACATCCCCTTAACACAGAATTGTCAATATTTTGAGTTAGAGCTGGTAGAAGTTTCTATAATTTTGATATTATTTGTCTCCGTGGTAGTACACTACACTGTAAAAATCTTTTTGAGAAAGAGCAGGTGCGATTTTTTTAATTTGAATTTATTGTCTAAAAGAAATGCACTACGAAATAACTGTGTTCTCGGGCCTAATGTCACTTTTTCAGTTAGATTTATAAATGAATAAAAACAATATACCCAGGATTATGTGTAGTACCGATCGGTTTTTTAACTGTTCGGCTATTTCTTTTATGGAAAAAAGATACGAGGATAACAAACAAAAATCCGTCGATCTGTTATTTAGTATAAGAAAAGATGTACATACTTTGTATGATTGAACAAAACAAATTTCATTCCAAGATACATGGTTTATAAAGATAGCCTGTAATGTTTGAGTGACTTTCATTTGTTACTGTATATTATGTTTGTTTTTCTGTGTTGTTGTGTACATATATCAGGCATTTGGTTTCTCATTTGAATTGTTTTACGTTTAATTTTGTTGAGGCCTTGTACATCTTGCTATTAGGTATGGGTTTTCCTTTACTTAAAAGCCATACGACTACATATAGTTAATTACATCTCCGTCATTTTGTCTCCGCTGGATAGTTGTCGCATAGAAAATCAAACTGTATCTTCTAAGATCCTTTTTTATCTCATGTTTTTTACATTTTAAATGATTTTCGGGAAACTGAGTATTATAAGTTTCTCCTTAGTTCTCCATTTATCCGATACACTTTATTCAAATATGTAAGAGGAAATGTGGAATTTGTCAAAGCGACAACAACCCGACCATAGAGCAGATAACAGCCGAAGGCCACCAATGGGTCTTCAATGTAGCGAGAAACCTCCGCCCCCCCCCCCCTGTAGGCTTAAAATATGTGTACTAGTACAGTGATAATGGACGTCATACTAAACTCCGAATTATACACAAGAAACTAAAATTAAAAAATCATACAAGACTAACAAAGGCCAGAGGCTCCTGACTTGGGACAGGCGTAAAATTACGGCGGTGTTAAACATGTTTATGAGATCTCAACCCTCCCCCTATACCTCTAGCCAATGTAGAAAAGTAAACGAATAACAATACGCACATTAAAATTCAGTTCAAGAGAAGTCCGAGTCTAATGTCAGAAGATATAACGAAAGAAAATAAATAAAATGACAATAATACATAAATAACAACAGACTACTAGCAGTTAACTAACATGCCACTCCAGACCTCAATCAAACTGATTGAAAGATTATGGCTTCATCATATGAATATCAGGCACAAATCTTCCCGTTATGTGTATAGTATCATACTATCATCAGATATATGAGAAGAACATAACCCGTGTCATGCCAACAACTGTTTTTTAAATAAATGTGTTTAGTTCCGATTAAAAGACCCTATAAGTGAATCAATATTAAAGCCAAAATATGTAATCTTTAATGACCTGACAACAGTATCGTAACTATATCCCTTCGTAATAAGTCTAAAGGTTTTGTAAGCTTTTGAGGTGAATATTGATATTTTTGTGCTTTGTAAAGAATACTACCATAAATTTAGACTTTTTCAGAGTTAATTCATGATATATTATTGTAATCTCAAACTTTTCTAGCTTCAACCAACAGTCTTTAAAGATAAACATCTCCTTTACTATTCATTTTAAAGCTGTAATATAATCCTTTCTTAATCTAAGTATAATTTTGTTTTGTTATCATCAAATAAAAGAAATATCTCATTAACTGCCAACCAGATGCTCCGCAGGGCGCAGCTTTATACGACCGCAGAAGTTGAACCCTGAGGGCAAGTATGGACACAACATTCAAGCTGGATTCAGCTCTAAATTTGGATTGTGATTAAATAGTTGACACAGCATAGGTTTCGGACACAGAATGAATGTGGTCTAATGAACTTAAAATATTTTGTTTGCCTTTGAGCAATTCACTATGCTGTTGAATATTAATCCTCTCAAAAAAATGTTTGAAGAAATTTTCTTTTTATTTATGAAATCTGAAATGAGAAAAATTTAACTCCCCCCCCCCCCCCCCCCCCATTTTTCTTTCACATCCCCCTTTCCCTTTTTCCAAAACTGATCTCAATTCAAATTTCTAATGGAGTTTGAAACAATAACTACTCATTTAAATACATCATAAAATATTAAAATGTAACAAAAGGTGCTTGTTATCACTGAATGGTAAAGATTGTTTTAATTTATCAGTTGGTAGTAAAAGTGAATATACATTGTTTGTTGTATAAAACAATGATTTAAGTGGATTCAACTACTATTCTGGACAAAGAAAGATAACTCCAATCAATTGCAAATTTCTTGCTATTGCACAATATTGTGCAATTAGATACTTCTTGCTATTGTGCAATACTGTGCAATTGAAAATATTTGCTATCGCACAATACTGTGCAATTGAAGATTTCTTGCTATTGCACAATACTGTGCAATTGAAAATTTCTTGCTATTGTGCAATACTGTGCAATTGAAGATTTCTTGCTATTGCTGAATACTGTGCAATTGAAAATTTCTTGCTATTGCAATATACTTAATATAATAATTTTGAATCCTGTTTTGAACCAACTTAAAAACTGGGCCCATAATCAAAAATCTAAGTACATGTTTAGATTCAGCATATCAAAAAAGCCCAAGAATTCAATTTTTGTTAAAATCAAACTTAGTTTAATTTTGGACCCTTTGGACTTTAATGTAGACCAATTTGAAAACGGGACTAAAAATTAAAGAAACTACATACACAGTTAGATTTGGCATACCAAAGAACCCCAATTATTCAATTTTTGATGAAATCAAACAAAGTTTAATTTTGGACCCCGATTTGGACCAACTTGAAAACTGGGCCAATAATCAAAAATCTAAGTACATTTTTAGATTCAGCATATCAAAGAACCCCAAGGATTCAATTTTTGTTAAAATCAAACTAAGTTTAATTTTGGACCCTTTGGACCTTAATATAGACCAATTTGAAAACGTGACCAAAAATTAAGAATCTACATACACAGTTAGATTCGGCATATCAAAGAAACTCAATTATTCAATTTTTGATGAAATCAAACAAAGTTCAATTTTGGACCCTTTGGGCCCCTTATTCCTAAACTGTTTGGACCAAAACTCCCAAAATCAAACCCAACCTTCCTTTAGTGATCATAAACCTTGTGTTTAAATTTCATAGATTTCTATTTACTTATACTAAAGTTATGGTGCGAAAACCAAGAATAATGCTTACTTGGGCCCCTTTTTGGCCCTTAATTCCTAAACTGTTAAGCCCTCAACTCCCAAAATCAATCCCAACCTTCCTTTTGTGGTCATAAACCTTGTGAATAAATTTCATTGATTTCTATTTTCTTATACTTAAGTTATTGTGTGAAAACCAAGAATAATGCTTATTTGGGCCCTTTTTGGCCCCTAATTCCTAAACTGTTTGAACTAAAACTCCCAAAATCAATCCCAACCTTCCTTTTGTGGTCATAAACCTTGTGTCAATATTTCATAGATTTCTATTTACTTAAACTAAAGTTATAGTGCGAAAACCAAGAAATTGCTTATTTGGGCCCTTTTTGGCCCCTATTTCCTAAAATGTTGGGACCAAAACTCCCAAAATCAATCCCAACCTTCCTTTTGTGGTCATAAACCTTATGTTAAAATTTCATAGATTTCTATTCACTTTTACTAAAGTTACAGTGCGAAAACAAAAAGTATTCGGACGACGACGACGACGACGCAAGACGACGACGCCAACGTGATACCAATATACGACCAAAAATTTTTTAAATTTTGCGGTCGTATAAAAACGTGCTCTCCCGACTTGGATGAAAATAGCACATTCATTTCAAATGGTAACAAAAATTTGTTTTCATCCTTTTGATTGACCATGTACAATCTGCAAAACCATGACTCAGATTTTTTTATATGCCTCCGATTAGAAGATATATTGATTCAACTGCTTTGTGCCAAACCTCATTTCAGCTTTCATCTTTAGGGGCCTATAAGTTCATTCAGAAACAAATTATCCCGAAACTGGGACATGTTTTTGTAGAAAACTGAACAGAATAAAGATGCACTACTGAATGCATATGTACTTATTCAATATTTGAGCTTCTATATTTAACTGTACTATGTATTTTATTTTGTATGTATTTTTGTCCGTTTTCTATTTGTATTAATAGTTTTTGAAGACCTCATTGAAGATTAACATGTAATTGTAAATGTGTTCCCTTCGTTAGATAAAGAATTTTATTATTATTATTATTAAAATACTCCCTTTAATCACATATATCAAAACCAAACCAAAGGGGGCGCCTAAAGATTCTATTTCAATTTGTTTTATGGCAATTCCCATGAAAAATTGTTTTGAAAATAACCTAAAAACAGAATATCCCTCTGTGAACCCCTTTAAGTACAACATAAATATAAACATTCCTCTGGGAACACCCCAGGAGTGTTCTGATACTATTATGTTATCATTAGAACAACACAGTGTGTATCTTTCATTCACTTAATCTGTAAATTTTTTGATGCTTATCAGGTGTGAAAATCAATTGTATTGTTTCTTTAAATATAATTATGTATGTAAAACTATTGTATAAACTCATTTGATATTTTCCCTGGTCAAGTGAGGCTGTTAAATTACAGGGGCCCCTAAGTATGCGACCAGGGCTACTTAGGTATTTATATATCAGGAATTGATTGAATAAATTTTTTTTTTTAAAATCTGTAAATTTTGCATTATTTGTGCACTGTTTATCCCTCAACAACACGAATTAAGCATATGGCAAGAATATTTCTAATACTAACTACTGTCCTCTACAAAAAAGATCTGATACTTCTTTAATATTATAGTACTATTCTTAATAAATTACTTTTATCCAGGTGACTTGTCTAGAATAAGGATTGTTGCTGGTGTCAGATTCAGATACAATTTTTTGGCCATAGTAAGAATATTTTCAGAGGCTTTCAAAATTTTGTCTAATTTACTTTTACACATTTATATCTATCTATATAAATATTCACTTTAGATTTTATCACATCTACATTTGTTTCTATAAAATTTTCTTTGTTTACCTTCCTTTAATCTTTAATATGTAAATAAAGTTAGATTGACATTGCAACACACACAATAAAATAGCATTATTTTTTCTTGTAATCAGAGATTAACAGTATTGTAGTGCTACCATAAAGAGAAAAGAGAGAATACAAAAAACTCAGGTCTTTGTAATAATAGTAGCTGTTTTTAGTACATTGACACGCCTCGTTCAAATCAATGTAATATATCAAAGTATTATTTATCACAAAAATAACAATAAACATGATGTCAAGAATAATTACTTATTTTAAATCAAATGAAAAACAATTCTTAGATAAGAACGAGTTTATATTGTATGTATTTAAATCTTAACGATTTATTTATAGATATGTTTATTTTTTTTAGTTGATTATTTACCAGGCCGGCACAACACATATATGTTTTCTACCAAAGACCAAGACAATGACATTTATGCTCAATTTAACTGTGCTGTCAAACAAGGTGGTAATGGAGGATGGTGGTATAGTAACTGTTTCAATGTTAATCTTAATGGACCTTACTTGGCAGGACCTGTACAAAACCGAACAGCTATGATGTGGCTTTATTGGCCAACGACTTATTACTCTCTGAAAAAGTCTACAATGATGATAAAAAGATATTCGAAGAGGCCGTAATCTGAAACAATAAGTCAATTTGAAATAATAAATTTGCTTTATATTTACAAACTTTGCTACCAGTGTTTATAATTAAAAGTAATAAGCTTTTAATAAATAATGTCTTGAGTAAACCTATTGTACAGTAATAAATATACTAATGATAAATTTACTTTCTTTATATAAATTAGTTGAAATAATGTCAACAAAAATTTTACAGACACCATCACCAGTTCATTGGCCATTATGGACTTTCTGCTTCAAAGATGAAATCTGATATGTTCAAATTATCGTTACAACAATCATGTCCTCTTTTCATCTAATGTGAATAAGACCTATCACTGTGTTTGACCATAATTGTTTGTTAATTCAAAGTCTAACTGCACCATGACTGAGAGGGCAGAGCCTCAAAAGTCATCAAACTAATATGAACTGATAGAAATGCAACTTCATAGTATTAAATCACAAATGATTACTCCTGGAGCAATTGTCGCTGTCAGAAAACAATCCCTGTGTAGCAGGCAAGACCAAAAAAATATGTTCCCAAAAAGTGCTGCATAAAATATTATGAAGTTGGTCAAGAAAAACTACAAAAATCAAAGTATTTAAATTTTTTTTATTGAGATTGTCTGCTTCACAATAGACACTCCCCATGTAATTAAAAATTATAGATAGTAAAGCTACAAATACAGTATCAAAAAATTAAAGCAGGCAACTAAAACAAAATCACTTTAACCCTATTGTGTAAGCAAGTTAAATATCTAACAAGTGAAGTCATAGAAATTTTGGCATAATATGAATTATTTTAGTATGGAATTTCATCCACATTTATATATTAATTTTCAAATTATGGAAAATTCATTTTTTTTTATGATCAAACAAAATTAAACAAATTTCTCAAACTACACATATACTAAAATAACAGTCTTATAGCTATAACAATCTCCTAATGATTTTATCAATATAAAACACAAATAATATCAAAAATAGCACCAATGAAATAAATATATTTGTTCCCTTTCATCTCATTTACAACAAACACTAAGATCTACAGATGAGTTTGATTATGAATTTTAATCTTATAAAACATATAAAGATATTGTCAATTCTAAAAGCTGCTACCACATAGCTTTAATAAAGGCTATTCCATTTAAATGTATGTGAGAGGTAAGGAAGGAAAGTTTAATTATTGAATGTTGGTCATGTGGGTTTTTTTCAGTAAGTGTCTGTTATCATTATGCAAAATTTTCTAAAAAATGGTTCTTTGTTCCAGGGATATTTTAAAAGTCCCTTCCTACCCTCCAACACACATCTCCATGGAATAGCCCTTACTTGTTTCTTATAGATTTAAATCAAAGAGGAAATGTAGAAACAATATGAAATCAGAATTATTATTTATTTCAAAAATGCAGCATATATTCAAGGTTCTGAACTTTAAAAAATCTTTTTTTCACATTTAATCTGTATGGAGGTGTATTGACTTATCTCTTTGCTCAATAAATTCAAGTATTTACCATAATCATTTAGAATATTATGAAAACATTAAATGTGGACATCAACCATACAATAAATAATAAGTAAAAATAACAACTTTGGTTTGATTAATGTCAAAAATCATCATTAAACAACTAAATATAAATTATATACATTGCAAGTTAAAACTAAATGAAATATTCCAATTGCAAAGGCTGAAATAGTTAAGAAGATTTATAGCATTCCCATCATTTATAACTCTGAAGTGTGTGAACTTTGAGTTTAATTTGTTTATAATTCAAAATTTTACCCTGAAAATAATTGTTTTAACATTTGGGATAAAAAGAATTACACATATCAGGATTTCAAAAGTTCCCCGTCTCATAAAAACACGATTTAATGACATAAAAATATGCATACACAGCATTTCAAAATAAAGTTAAAGCTGCCACACATTCTAAAACACAGTTATATACGAAGCATTTAGAATTTCTGATCTCCATCAAACTACTGACCTGTCAAAAGCCATTGAAAGACATTTTTAATATTTACAGTGAATGACCATATTAAAGCCTGAAAATGACATTTATTCTTTAAAATGGAGACCTGGGTACCTGGCACTCACCAGGGATCTCCATGGCCTGTTTAACGATGGCGCCCCGCCATCGTCAAATGACTCGCTCCATCGTTAAATTATCTTGCGCCATCGTTAAATTGTCTTCCGCCATCGTTCAAAACTTCATCATTTTTTGTAGCCCGACGCCATTTTTTTTATCAATTATAATCAAATGCATGTAATTGCATAACCCTCAGGCTTTTTGTGTTATAATCCAACACAGTTCTAACGCCTGAGGGATATCCGGATTAAGATCGCTAATCACTTGTACCTGAGCTTGTACAGGTAGATCAACAAACCAGACAGGAGAATACTATCTGAGGATAGACGATCCATTTGTCGAATTAATCAACTAAGTTTCAGCAAATGATTATGATAATTTGGATTAAATAAATAAATTAATAATCCAGTTACAAAGAAAACAGTTTAACAAGTCGAACACGTGCTTTATTTTGACTTACGCAATCAGCATCCCCCTTTTTTAAGAAGTACAAAATAAGACGCAAAACAGTAAATATTATTTCATCACAAATAACTCGAGTACTGCTGTAACGATAATTTAAAATGACTTTAAAAGTTTAAAAGTAAAAACTTATAAATATTTCCTGTAAAGAAATATCGTATCGTAATTCCGAATTCATTTCGTATATTACAATCAAATTGATACATCCGCGTTTCCGGTTTCTATTCAGACTCGAAAGATGCATGTTGCACAGCATCAATTTGTCAGATAAAGTCATTAAAAACCTTTTCGTTTGCTTTACAAATCTCTTTAACCTTTTACATAACCCGTACGAATCGTTTTGTTGTTGCTGCAAATCAGTCATACCGGTAATGGGTTCTGAATTTGACAGTGTCCATGAAAAATAAGCTTCCACATCATATAATTTTTGACCCCCATAACAATTACCAAAAATACAAGAGATCTACATGGGGACCTTCATGACAACTTTTGGACATTCTCGACTAAGGGGGGACCATGAAGACTTGGTATTTGAATGGTTAAAAACGGCAATAAATGAACATATTGACACTTCTAATTCTATAAAAATATAATTTCAATAAGCAATGAATTAGCATGTTCACCATTCCTTGTATGGAGGGATAAAATACTTCCGATCGCGCTACACTGTACAGCGTATACACGGTTTGTAATGGTGAAAGTTCCTCCATGGTTCAATTTTCATCCATGGAGATCCCTGACTCACATTGAATACAGTAGAACCAGTATAATATGCCAAAACAGGGGACCAGACAAATATGGTGAATGAAACATGCAATAAGAAGCTTTCAGTAAGTTGGTGCCTAGCTCTATGTTCTACACTATATCATATAAGTAGGGGAAAATAAAATGTGTAGTGGTATTGCAAAAAAATATTTCCCACAGAGTGTAACTAAAAGTAAGCATGCAATATTCTATGATATACAAATATAGCTTAAATTTTTTCAAAGTCACCAGTGACAACAAAAAACAATTTAAAATAGTTTGTCATACAAACCAAGGCTTATTGCATGAATATTTGTGTCTATTAGCTCTTTTGGAATAAAGATTCTACTCACAATTGTTTACTATTCTTCTTAAATGAGAGCAAACTTTTACAGGTTTTCTGTTATCATTTGATCAAAGTCTTTAATATTCCGGTGGTATCTCAAACACAAATATTAGTAAAAATTCATACAAGAATATTCATAAATGTCACTTTTCAGACTGAAATATGGTCATGTATTGAATTAATAAAATCTTTATAACTTACAAAACCACACCAACATACATACATTATCACTCTATAAGTTTTATATCTCTGACAATGATAAATGGTATAACTTATAAAAATCTAATACAAATTCATGGAAATCAACTATGGCACATAAAATATAGAGTCTTTGTAAAGGAGGAGGTATAATATGAGCCATTATTTGGCCCCTAAAATTGCAAATATTGTTAAATTATCCAAGCCTTTGAAACTTATGTTTTATTTTAATGATTAATGATCGAATCTATATAATATGGACACTTTAAAGTCACTAAGACATCATTAACATGCTGAAATGTACAAATTTGACTATAAAATGACCATTTCACACATACATTTTGAATAACTACATTTTGTAGTTGGATATATAATTTCAGGTAAGGCTGTTTGATCATATCTAAAAATAATGAAAAACAATTCAAAATGAGACTATTTAGACTTTTTTGGCCTGTTTTTCACTTAATGCAAAAAGATTAATGCTTGAAGGCCAATATTTTAGACATTTCAAAAAAAATATTGATGTTTAAAAAGTAAATTACAAAAATACTGAACTCCCAGGAAAATTCAGAACGGAAAGTCCCTAATCAAATGTCAAAATCAAAAGCTCATACACATCTAACAAATGTCATATTCCTAACTTGGTACAGGCATTTTCTTGTGTATGCAAAAGACATATTTTGTTATGAATATCTGTAAGACCTATATTTGACAGATTTAAAATGCTTTTTGAAATTGTAATTCAAGGAGCCAAAAAAGGAACCTTATAATACCTTCCTCTTTATATAATTGAAAAAAAATCAAATAAAACATCTTAAACTATCAAAACACTGTATATATATTTACTTACTGCAATAACAAGATATAATTCTCAATTTCAAAAAGCAAAGCAAAAATTTAAATAATATGCATAGTAAAGTTTCAACTGCTCACAGGCATAATGAGAAATGAAAAATGATTATTGCATAAAATTCTTTCAATTAAAAAAAAATAAACAAATAAGTTGGATTTATAAAGCACACTCTATCAGATCTATATTAAAAATATGTCATAGATGAATATAAAACTGTAATGCATTTTGACAATAATGAAAATCATTTTAGCATTCTGTTCTCTTAATAGAAGAATGTTTATTTTGTACATACCGGAAGAATTATCAAGTAACTGTGTATCAAGCGTACATAATACATCTTTCCATACAGTGATTAGTTTCCTATTCTATCTTTTGTGTCATTTAAATGGTTTTTTTAAATGATTATTACTAAATTTTCATTGTGCAGGCTAAGTAAAGCCATCCATAACATATAAAAATTTGTATAGTTAACTGTTTCTAATATTTGTAGCTAAATATTTAAGAAACATTGGATAAAGGCAACAAGATTGCTGATAAATTGCAATGCATGGTTCTAGTTTTGAAACTTTGAAAATATTCCACCTCTTGATGATACATGATTTTAATTACGACACAATATAAAAGTTTAATCACAGTCACATGACATTAAAGCTTGTGTTATAAAGACGTCTCGCTGAGGGGAACTTTTCTACACTCCTCCTCCAACATTAATATCTTCTGTTTCATTAGGCGTATCTACAACAAAAGATAGGATGTTTGCATCAACTTAACTTTATATAATTACTTTTACTAAAACTATGACAAAATAAAAGTAACAACGAAAATGAAAATGAAAGTATAAATATGAGTCAATTACTATTGATTCTTTGTGTGCCATTTTTCACAGATTTTTACAGATTTTGTGGATGATCAATTATGTAGAAAATTATATTTTTAAAAGATAACATCAAAAGTTGTCTGGATGCTTACATCCATATTGGTTGGATTTTAAATGTATTGTGATTTTATTGGCAGATACCACATCCTTGTTTTCAAATACACTGATATGAGGTAGGGTTTGTTAATTGGTTGCAATTTCTTCAGGTAAGTCACACCCAGCCACACTATAGCAATAGCCTTAGAAGTGTACAGATTGGAATCAAATGTAACACATGAATCATCAACAATAAGAACTGATGATTTTCAAATAAATGATTTATAACTTTTTAAAACTGTCAAGTACTTTCAATTATTTTTAAAAATATCAATTTTACTATAAACTTTTGAACTAAAACAGTTTTTTTGTGTTGTTTGATTGTTGTCTTCATGCATAAACCCAAATCTCTTTTTATTCACCTATTTATTTCTCTTTATCACATTATATTCCAACAATCAATACAACAAAGAGAGATAACTCCTGCTTGTTATTTTACCTGTGTTTCATATCTTTCTGTTAATCCTTGCATTTGAAGTTCCAACTTCTTTAATTTACTCTGATATTTTTTCTTGGCTTTATCAAAAGCTGAGATCAGAGCACTATTGGCTCGTTTTAAGTCATTCACAAATTCTGTCGACTGTTGATGTCGAATTTCAGAATTTCTTGACAAGTTTTCTAAAGCTAACACAAGTTCATGAATTCTGGATTTCATTTTTTTCTCCCTTCTCAGGGCCTCATTATAGTCCTTAGTTAAATCACTTGACATGTCTGTAGCTGACAGCTGATCATCACCTGTCTAAATAAAAAAGAAGAGAATCATGTTATTTCTTTTATTTTGAAAGATGACAATGATTTCAGAGAATGTTCTTCAGTAGTTGTCATTTGTTGTTGTGGTTCATAAGTGTTTCTAGTTTCTCATTTTTTATACAGATTAGCTCGTTGGTTATCCTGTTTGAATTGTTTTACACTAGTCATTTTGGAGCCCTTAAGCTTGCTATTCCAAGTCTCCATGTTGTAGGCCATACTTTGACTTAAAATTGTTAACTTTTTATACATAGTGACCTGGATGGGAAGTTGCATTTTAAATATGCATTGAAGACTCATTAGTGGCCTTCGGCTGTTGTCTGGTCTTTGGCAGGGTTGTTGTCTCTTTGACATATTCCCCATTTCCATTCACAATTTTATTTTGTACAAACAACTATAATCTCTAGAGCAATGTTTTTCATCAAACTAAAACTGAAAAGGTTCCAATAGTCAACTTTGATATTTAAAATACATCTTTTACAGGTACCCATGATCAAGTCTTTTAGTAAATTTCTCTGTCTTAAAGCTATTTTCAACACAACTTCTGACTGAAAAGAATAGAATAAAAAACATTGGTTAAATTGTGTGTTTTTCTTGTCTTCAATGATTTGTGCATTCTGTATGATTGATTGATTGATTGATTGATTGATTGATTGATTGATTGATTGATTGATTGATTGATTGATTGTTGGTTGTTTTACATCCAGTGGTAAATATTCAGAAATACCACAGTTGTGTTAGTCAAATTTCAGACTGCTACCTATATACTGTGAGCCAAAGTTGAGGAAACAGGTCAAAATTGAAAATCACAACTTTAACTCTTTTGAGCACATGGTTAAGTAAAAGTATTACAACATGTATACTAAATTGATGGTGTGGTGAAACTGTTGGTATAACTGATTACATATAAACAGAAACTAACATTTTCCTAGCCGAAAAAGAAGAAAAAGTTGGAAAAACTTTTTACTCCCAAAATTTTATCATATATTTTTACAATCCTGACAATCCTAGTGTTGACCGACTTTTGATTACAGCAGTAACTACATAGACCACTTGGCCACTGAGGCCCCCAAGGAGTGGTAGAAGGTAATGGTGCAGTAAGATAATATAATACCTGATTCCTCCTCCTGTCTGTCAATCTTTGTTCTAGATCTCTTACTTCACCTTTCAGATGCTCTATCTGTACATAATAAGCCTGCTCTTGAGCCTCTTTCCCACTCAGTCGTAACTCTATCGATCGTTTCTCCTTTTCTAATAAATAATTATGGGATTTCAATTCAGCCTTTTCTTCCTGTAACAAAGAAAATATTTTTAATTCTAACAACAGCTAATTTAATGTTCCATTAAAACAAGGAAACCACTTAAATTGGCTACCATGGGTTAACGTGAAATATGATGTACTTATAGTTTAAATAGTCAATTTTCATATTACCAACTTCTGACTCTAGAATTAATGTTACCTTCTCTGTTGTAGGACATCCTGGTACTTGGACAAGCAAGCACAACATAAATAAGTAAATTCAAGATTTCAATCAGTAAAGTTTTGATTAAAACTCCTATTGAAGGACTGACATAGAAATGTGAAAATATCAAAACTGTAAAATAAATTCAAAAGTATTTATCCAACTCACCTTAATAGCCATTAACTCCTGCATCAACACAGCATTCTCAAGATCAAATCTCTGTGTGTCTCTCCTCGTCTCCATTGCAGGAGGGTCTACATGTATACTCTCTAAGTCAGCCACAGTTAGTCTAATGGCAGCCCGATCTGTCGTCAGTCTGTGTATGTATTCACGTAACCGGGACTCTTCTATTTTGCTAACATCACTGTCCATAGAACTGGTCGTAGAACTGATACTAAAAATAGAAATATAAAATATTTTAATAAGAGGACTGTTCCATTAAAATCAATGTGAGAGGATGTAAAGGTGTTTTTTTTGCAACAAATGTTGTAGGAAATATATGAATGTATATCCATTTGATGTATAAAAAAAAAAAAAAAGTTAAAAAAAAGTTTTAAAAAAAGTATATTTGTTGAGGGGGACTTTGTTACTATTGTTTTTTTGTTATAATTTCAGGTTCTTGCAATACTGATAAAGGTACATTAAAATTCAACCATACAACTCTCAACAATCTATGGTCCGCAAATAGTCCAAAATAACATAAGGACCCATATGCACTACGGTTCTGAAGCTACAAATGGTTGTGACAATCTAACTAGCAATGTGAATTAATTCAAAGAAGTAAAAAATTTGATTATCCCCCTTTAATATGTTAGACAGATTTATTCATTTTTCATAAATTGTTCTGTTGTACATTTCATCTTTCTTAGTTTTCTCAATTGAATTGTTTAACTATTTTGCATGTAAGAGCCTTTTAAAGTCAAGTATACATAATTGATTTTTTTCATGGTTGAAAACTGTATGGTTGTCTTTAATTGCTTACATCCACTTAATTTTTGACTGTAGTGGATAGTTTTCTCATTAGCAATCATACCATGTCTCCTTATTTTCATACATATATAAACAAGAATATGTCCTAAGTACACGGATGCCCCACTCGCACTATCAATTTCCATGTTCAATGGACCGTGAAATTGGATAAAAAATCTAAATTGGCATTAAATTTAGAAAGATCATACCATATGAAACATGTGTACTAAGTTTCAAGTTGTTTGGTCTTCAACTTCATCAAAAACTACCTTGACCAAAAACTTAAACCTGAAACTCTCACTTTCATTTTCTATGTTCAGTAGACCATGAAATTGGGGTCAAAAGTCTAATTTGGCATTAAAATTAGAAAGATCATATTATAAGCAACAAGTGTACTAAGTTTCAAGTTGATTGGACTTCAGCTTCATCAAAAACTACCTTGACCAAAAACTTTAACCTGAAACTCGCACTTTCATTTCTATGTTCAGTGGACCGTGAAATTGGGGTCAAAAGTCTAATTTGGCTTTAAAATTAGAAAGATCATATCATAAGCAACAAGTGTACTAAGTTTCAAGTTGATTGGACTTCAGCTTCATCAAAAACTATCTTGACCAAAAACTTTAACCTGAAGTGGGACGAACGAACGAACGGAGGCACAGACCAGAAAACATAATGCCACTCTACTATCGTAGGTGGGGCATAAAAAGACCAACACAAGTGAATAAACTAGGATCCTTTATAAAAAAAGTCAATGGAACTGAGGACAGGGGACCCTTTAATATAAAAAAAGAAGATGTGGTATTATTGCCTATGAGACAACTATCCACAAAAGACCAAAATGACACAGAAATTAACAACTATAGGTCACCGTATGGCTTTCAACAATGAGCAGAGCCCATATCGCATAGTCAGCTATAAAAGGCCTCAATAAGACAATGTAAAACAATTCAAACGAGAAAACTAATGGCCTTATTTATGTTATAAAAAAAAAATGAACGAAAACAAATATGTAACACATAAACAAACGACAACCACTGAAATACAGGCTCCTGACAAGCACATACATAAATAATGTGGCGGGGTTAAACATGTTAGCGGGATCTCAACCCTCCCCCTAACCTGGGACAGTGGTATAACAGTACAATCCTTATTTTTTATATTCCTTACTAAGGTACTGTTCTACTTTGATAACTTTCATCAATATTTATCTCGCCTAATTTGATTGGTTATGTTATTGTGGCTCATTAACAGAAACAGTCCCATCCACATGGAAATTCCTATTCAACCCCAAAATCTTTGTTTGTGGTAGATCAGTGTTTTCCATTCGGCAATTAAGCCAGGTGTGCCGACCACCTTTCGATTTTAGGAGGTGGTCGGCTTTTTTTCAAATTTCGGATTTTTTTCGGTTCCGTACCGTTTAAATTTGAATACTAATCGCACCTCGCTGATTTGTTTTCATTGACAAAGATGGCGTCCAATCGTCAAATTTCAATGTTTTCATTTATCAATAGGGGTACAAGAAAGGCAGATGACGATTATGATAAAGAAAATACTAGACCAAATAAGTTAAATAAAATTGATAGTAATGTTGAAGTTGTGGAAATTGAACAAAAATCAACGAAAAAGACACGCAAGTGAAGACAAATATGAGAAAGACTTCAAATGGTTTATAGTCACAGAGGAAGGATACTACTGTTCTATGGGCCAAAAATATAAACATAAAATTGTAAATGAAAGAAGAGAGATAAATTGTTGAAAAAAATCAAATCAAAGAATATTTGACAATTAATATGACTATGTCTATTTATGTTTGTTCAACTCCATTAAATGTGAATATTATACTAATCTTTATTTTTGTGACCCCTACGTGCACCCACAGTAAATTAAAAAAAAAACGGGTGGACATTTAAAAAAAAAACCACCTGGTTTGCAAGTGATTATTTAAAACACCCACCTTCCCTTAGTGAAAAAAGGAAAACACTGTAGATATAAATATGCAAATTGTAGTCATAAATACCTTAGTGTGTCAAAGGGTTGTGTGATGACTGACAGATGTACCCCTGTTGTCCTATCTAACTTCTGTAGTAAATGTCGTGCTGCACTCTCTGACATCTTCCTGTGCTCATGGGCCTTCTTTATCACAGTATTATCTTCTTGTTCACCTGCAAAGCAATATTATGTTATTACAAATTCCTCACTGAATTTTATTCATGAAATGTTATGGTTTATGGGAAAGTGGTTCATTCATGTGATCTAGAACATGTAGAATTAATGAGACAAATCGGGGAAAACAACAATAATAATATTGCAGTGATTGGGAAGGACGTGCGCCCTGCACCTATTGCGCATATCGACGAGAAATGGCGCATAGAGTGACAAATATAAGCGCCTACGTGGCGCACGATTTTTTCACTTCATTTCGAAACGTTTAAAAATCGCCCTATGGATTTCTGATCGTGTTCCGTGCCGCCATGTGTGTGTACACAACTGTGTAATATTCTTCCAATGATAGGAGCACTTATATATTTTTAAGACGTCTCGGGTGTTTTCCTATGGTAATAATAGAACCATGCGGTTTAACTGATTACCCAAAAAAACGTAGTTAACCATCGTTCATGATATAATTTTTTATAAACAACTTTAAATTTGTAAAATTTGGCTAGTACAGACGAGATTTTTTCTCATATCATAATCTTTTAAGTTAGCTTAGTTTACTATTATTTCGATTGAAAAATCTCAAAGCCTTTTTATGAATATAGTTTATGTCTCCATAAAAGGCCCTAAACTGTCCTTTTCATTTTTTGGTCTTTGGCTCGTTTTGACATTTTGAAATCATGACTTCACCGAATTGTTGTTTTGTTCTTTGAATTAATTAATACTCTCTACTGTTATTCTTGTCATCGTGATCAAGTTATAATAATACAAGAAGTGCAGAGGAAATGCCAGAAACGTCCTCTAATATGGAACGTCTGGAATAAGTATGGTATTGACGAAGACCCAAATTAAATGTAAAAATAAAAAATGAACATGAACAAGACCAAGACAACAGTACCAGTTTTAAAATTGTAAATATAGGTTATCTTAAATATTGTCCGGTTAGGAAGAAGTATTGTATATTCATTGAAATTGAAATTAATAAAATCACAGGAACAATATCCATGATATTAGTAAGAATCATAAAGGTAAGTAACACCACCTCTTTGCTGATATACTTTTTTATTTTTGTTTTACTTAAGTCAATTCAAATGGCCCACTCATTGGACAACATGGCCCATTATTTTTTTAAATGGCTTATTGAATTTATTTTTGGGGGGCCCTGGGCCCATTGAGAAAAAATCCTTCCAGATCACTGTATTGAACATGTTGAAATATGCATGTTTTTTTTTATCTTACAACTTTTCCTGTTTGAATGGTTTTACACTAGTAAAGTAGTTTCTTGGATGAGTGTTGTCTCATTGGCACTCATACCACATCTTCCTATATTTATAAAGTATTTATATTGTAATAGCTGTGTGTAATGTTTCTGCAATTGTTATTCATACTATTTGAATCTTCTGTATATTCCATAATATTGATTGATTGATTGTTGTTTGCTTAATGTCCAGTGGAAAGTAGTTGATGCATATTCAGTTCTATGGCATATCAATTGAGTTTGACGAAGAAACATTCTACATTAACTTGTCAAAAGTCAGGAAAACTTATTTCAAATATATTTTATTTCCGTTGCAAGGTATATAGTGCAAACCATTATTTATTAGGATATATCTACCTTTTACTAAATGGAGGAACTGTATTTACCCCCATGCTCTTTTACTAAATGGAGGGACTATATTTACCCTCATGACCTTTTACTAAATGGAGGGACTATATTTACCCCCATGCCTTTTTATAAAGATTGGGGCTTTTTATAGCTTGCTGTTTGGTGTGAGTCAAGGCTCCGTGTTGAAGACTGTACTTCGACCTATAATGGTTTACTTTTTACACATCATTTCACATTGTAACTTGAATGGAACGTTGTCTGATTGGCACTCATACCACATCTTCTTATTTCTTCCAACACTATTGATTTTTTCTCTGGAACAATGAATAGGGAACTTTTCTATTGAGTGCCTCTGATCTTTAGATCAAAGTTTTGTTCTTAAAAATCATTATAATAAATGCACATAACAATTTCTGAATTTACAGCATATTTAGTTTCTATCCCAATTGAAAAAAAAACCATTATTTCTTCTTACATGTAACTAATACCTTTATTTCTTTAACCTAAGATTCTTTGATTTTTTTTCAAAATCATTTAAACTTTACCTTCAGGTTTCCAAGACTTTGTAGCCAATATGGCCATTTCACTTTCAACTAAATTCACCAATGTATCGTAAACTTCCATCGCCTGATCGGAATAATTCACGGCAAGTTGTAAAGCTGTCACATTAGATTCATATTTCCCGATTAGCACCGTTAAACGATCTGTCATGGCTTTACTCTCGTCTAAAGTCAAACACAACAAATCGTTCTGAGATTTCAAATTATCAATTTTACTCTGTAATCGTTCAAATTCGATTTCAAATTCACTGACATGGTTATCCATGACTTCAGAGCCACTGGTATAAATGTTCTGTACGATTTCCTGCATGTTAGAACACTCTTGTAGTCCGTGGGATAAATGTTCAGCAACCTTTGTATTGGGAAACTGGAATAATAAATGAAAATATGCATATTATTAACAAATCAAAGCAATTATTAATCTTTAGGAAACTAATATAAGGGAAAATAAAGTTAAAGTAATTTAATATATTAATTAAAAGCAATACATATTTTCATTAAAAACAAATTCATTGTAAAAAAAAACCATAAGCATTAAACTGTACTGTTTTGAACTTTATATTTTCAACATAACTTTTTCAACATAACTTAAACATCTAAGATGGCCATGAGCACATGAGATCATCCCTGGTTATTAGCGTATCAGTTTTACTCTGTCTTTCAGCAGTTTTTCTATCTTGCCCCTATTATGTCTGTCTCTCTTTGGACTTTTGAGTTATCATCTTTGATATCTTCTGCCTCTTTTTTTGGTACTTTTGATATATTTTTTAATAAATAAATTTGGTGTTTTTACTGTCTTCTGATTGGTTAAAATTATTAGTTTTATTTTCAATGTTGTCAATTTTGATGGCGACACGCCCACTCTGACGTTGTGTATTCATACTCCAACATGTGTGTACATTGTTATTGTTAATATACATCATATAAAAATTTCTTTGAGCGTTATTTTTTATAGAAATTTATTTATAATGAATGGCAATAATTTATTTTGATTTTTATTGAACCATAAAACTAATTTTTGACTCTTCACATTTTACATAATCCGCCTTCGCAGATTATTCAATGTGAAGAGTCAAAAATTAGTTTTATGGTTCAATAAATTCAAAATAGATAATAGCCATTCATTAAATACAAGTGTGGGTCAATTATTGTGAGGTTTCATTTGTTAGTAACATATTGATGAAATATTTGCGGTAATTTTATCAATTTAGCATCCTTGTCTTATCATGCTTATGTCACAGAAATATGAAATTGATAAAAGCGACTTTGTCTGATAACATGATCAAATCCTGTTAAAATATATTTTCTAAAAACAAAATACCAATGCTGCCTTTTGTCAAATCAGCTGCATCAAATAGAAATCAATCTTATGAAAGAGTTCATAAACATGTACTTTGAATGATTTTGGAACATTCGAACATGAAACAAATGATTTATTTTTTTTTGTCTTTTTAACACTGTTCAATTTTCAAACAGTTACAGACTTTGGTAGAAATTTTTGCAAATCTGAAATATATGTATTGTTTTTAGTTGTTGTAATGTTGATTTCTACCTAAACAAGGTCATATGTTGGGCATCAAAACACCTTTTTAAATTTCATTTCAGTGTTTTTTTCAATTTCATTGAATAAACATCTACATATACAATTATAAATAGTTCAATTATCAAATATATATGACACCAGTAATAACAATTTAAAAAAAAAAAATTTATACCAGATTTTCCATGTAGTGTCAAATTTTTAAGTAATCTTAGACTTTGAGGACCATGGTAATACTTTTATTTCATTTTCAATTAATCAGCTAAACAGTAATTGGCCATTTCAGAATCTGATGAATTTTGGGTAATATTTTTAAAAAGGGTACACCAAAACATTATGATTGGCTATCAACATCCTAAACAATTAAAATTCAACCAATGATGTTAGATTATTAATTTTCAGGACCAAATTGAGGCATATTTAAAAGTACTTTATAGAACTTACAGCCCCAGAACTCATCTCTGGTCCTAACACTTGTCTTTCACTGGCACAAGTCTTCAGTTTCTTCAGCTCAGCTACCTTAGCCACAGGTGCTTGCTCAGCATGAACACTCCTATAAATCATAAAATAAGACAATGGGTCGGTCAACCAGATTTTTTTTATAAATATCTTATCCATTTTTGTAAAATTAGATAGCCGTCATAGTGTTAATCTTTGTAATTTGATTGAAAGAGTACATCATATACAAAACAAGAATGTGTCCATAGTACACGGATGCCCCACTCCCATTATCATTTTCTATGTTCAGTGGACCGTGAAATTGGGGTCAAAACTTTAATTTGGAATTAAAATTAGAAAGATCATATCATAGGGAACATGTGTACTAAGTTTCAAGTTGATGTAACTTTAACTTCATCAAAAACTACCTTGACCAAAAACTTTAACCTGAACTTTGCACTATGATTTTCTATGTTCAGTGGACCATGAAATTGGGGTCAAAACTATAATTTGGCATTAAAATTAGAAAGATCATATCATGGGGAACATGTGTATTAAGTTTCAAGTTGATTCGACTTCAGCTTCATCAAAAACTACCTCGACCAAAAACTTTAACTGGACGGACGGACGAACGGAGGCACAGACCAGAAAACATAATGCCCCTCTACTATCGTAGGTGGGGCATAAAAACACACACATAGTTAAAGTAATTTTTAGAAGTTCAAGATTTTCCCCAATAACAATGTTCAATTAAGACAAAGTTCAGAACTACAGTTACAGCAATGCTGATTGCAACTTGGACTCAATCTAACAATTTTACTGCAAAAATGACACAAAAATCTATTTGTCACACACACCCTTTTTATGACCATTTCCCCTGTTTTGTGGAATTACAGTATAATTAGCATGCTAGAAACACCATTGTTATACCAAGTGCCCAGTATAATTATACAAAATTTAGATACAATGCTGATTCATTATCCATTTTATCTTATATACTACAATGAAATACAGAGACTTAGTGTAGAGGTCCTAATTTATTGAGGACTGGTACCTACCTTTCACCAGATTGAGCAGAATGTTGTGATTTTGTTGGTGTGGATGTCCTACTCTGTTGTGGACTTGAGGAATCATATGTTTGTACTTTATTACAAGTCTCCTTCCACTACAAAATAAATCATCCTTATTTTATTTTTTTTTTGAAATAGATTCTGGGTATGAAAAAGTGCCAATCAACAATATATTTTTTTTCTTGGAAAGAATATTTTTTAACCTAATTCTTTAAATGATAATATATACTTAGAAATTAAAGAAATGCACATCATCAATTAATTTCTTTGGAGTTTCTATTGCATTTAACTTTTTAAAAAACGTTGATTGAAATGAGTCCAAGTTTTGACACACAATTTCCAATGGACTTAATTCTGTAAAAAAAAAAATGATTTCCTTAGTTTTGAACATCTCAAAAAAAAAATATTTATACCAAAAAACAAAGAAAACATTTCAAATCTGTAAAAAAGTGGGTATCTTCATGCTGAAAACACGGGAAATGATTGAAGTTTTTTAATTGAATTCTTTTCTGAGGCCAAATAAAAATATATGTGTGGTTCCAGTTACATACTTTTAAAAAATAGGGTCAGTAAGTCGGCAATTTCTATTTATTTCTTTTTTATATTTTTATTTTGGATTGTCAAAATCTGGAAAAAATCGGGTTTACAGAAATTGTTTCCGTTATTATACACGCCACTACCGGAAGTTCGCCATTATACATGTTTTATGTTGTGAAATAGTCATGTTACGTTTTTAGTTAATTTTGTTGCATTCTGTTATGTATTCTTGCATTTTAGCCATAACAGATACTTCCGATGGGAATACAGATGACACAAATCTATGAATTTGACTATTTAAATTCATAATCCTCAAAATTTGGTTGTTCGAAAAAAAAAAATATTCAGAAATGAAAAAAAAACTTTCTAGGGTCAGGGGGTTTACACTAAGGTTGGTCTGGTAACTGGAACCACACATATATTTTTATTTGAAATCTCCATTGTCATCACTTAAATGAAAATTTCTTATTCAAACTTTCCATCAATTTAGAGGTTATGCTTTAAAAATGATAAGTTTATAAAAAAAAATTGTGAAACTACTATGTATAGTATAATAAGGTGCATTATTTGTGTTATTTTAAAAGTATATGTCTGACCAATTAAAAACATCATCCTGATTTTTTAGTCAACATAGATTTCATCACTGAATAAATTAACTACATACTTTTCTATAATATCTGTCTCTCTCTTCACGTAAACTTCCAAGGGCAGCCCTATGTAGGTTCAATTCAGCCTCTTGTTTTCCTATCTGTTCCTGTAGGATGTAGGTCTCAGCCTTAAGGCTGTTGATCTCCTCCTGTAAGTACGCTGGCTCTGGGTACTCATTAGGAGGGGGTGGGGGTGGAGGGTGGAATGTTGCAGGGCGTAGTCCTCTTGGGGGTACCTCAGGGGGTTCTGGATCAAAGTCAAAAGCATTCTTCAGCTTACAAGCCTGAAAAAATCATGGAGGTATGCAGTAGGTTATTTCATTTTGTTGTGTTTTGCCAATTTCACTGATCTAGGTTCTATATTTAATTGTTTGATTTTCTGCTTTTGAAGTAAAACGAATAAATGAGTTAAATATGACTTAGGTTAAGATAACGGTAAATTAACAATCTGCTATTGCATGATGCCTTATCATTAATCTTACTTATTAACATATTTTATAGAAGACAGGTGTTGTATGAAGAGCAATATCTGCTGTTAATTCATGGTTACTGCCATCACTACCTGATTTTAGTGGGGTGTACGTTGCTCTTTGATTTCTTCTTGATGTTTCTTTTGGGGGGTTTTCCATTTTTTGTCAGAGTGTTCTCAGTTTGTACTTTATTAATTAGTTTTGAATGACACCTTGTTATGTTCTGCCTATTTCATTTACAACTGAGTCACTTTCTTATGCAAAGTTATCAAGTTGTTGCTTTTTAACAGGTATTTTTCAATTCATTTTATTTCTACCAGTTTCTGCCTTACCTCTAGAGCCTTTTCCTCGACCCCATCATTAACCCCTTGTTGTATTTCATCTACATTTTCATCTTCATCTCCCTCCTCAGGACTGTTCTTTCTTTCATCGATGGCATTCTCTAGTTCAGATACAACTCTAGACAATTCCTCATTTAAATTTGTAACAATGTCTCCTATGAATATAAAGCAATTGACCATTATAAAATGACAAGTTAAAACACTTTGATAATTCCTTAGTTCAGTTGTTGTCGTTTGTTGATATGGTTCATAAATGTATCTCAGAAAGTACTTTCTTATATAGTGTTATTAGACTGTTGTTTTTCTCGTTTTAATGGTTGTACACTCTCTTGTTATTTTTGGGGGCCCTTTATAACTTGTTGTTCTGTGAGAGCCAAGGCTTCGTGTTGAAGACTACTTTGACCTATAATGATTAACTTTTACGAATCGTGATTTGGATGGAGAGTTGTCACAATGGCACTCATACCACATCTTCTTATATCTATCTATAAGTATTCTAAATTGTTTGCAGCTGATACAGTAAAATGGTCTATTTTGGGCGGTATTACTTCTTGCATTTTTTATCCAACAACCCATGTCAATAGGGTTTTTTCCAGTGTTTTCATGTTCGAAATTTCAAATTTACATAAGGGATGAAGGAACGTTTCAGTGATATTAATTAAGAAAATAACAAAAAAGTCAAGAGAAATTTCTCACTTGTCAGTATTTTAATATTTCAAAAACAATCCTATGTGATGTTTTTGCCATCATAATGCATTAAAATTGAGGATCTTGTTTTTTAGATATAAATGTTACAGTGAATTTGTATAATGCCTAAACTGCTTAGTGATTTAATAAAATCACACACAACATACACCATTCCCAATATAACTACTATACACCTACCCACACTAGCAGCCTGAGATGGATTATTGTCATCAATACTCCTGGGATTATTACTCTTTGTACTCTGTACTCCTGGGTCTGATTCTTCATATTCTTCTTCTTCTCTGAAAAGAAACAAAAGAAAATCATAATTGAAAATTTACAGAACTGAGTGTATACATTGCTTTCTGTGAATATCAAACTCTGTGTATATCAGGAATCAAAGTGCTTATTAGCGAGTGTAAAAGGTTGCTTTAATTTTGCAATGCGACCTTCAAATTAAGATTGAACTGTAATTTTGCAATGTGACCTTTAAATTAACATTACACTGTAATTTTGCAATGTGACCTTGAAACTAACATTAAATTATAACTTTGCAATGTGAACTTGAAACTAACATTAAATTATAATTTTGCAATGTGAACCTAATATATAGATATTGACCAATGAAACATATTGTCAGAAGCAAATTATTTATTTTGAATTTGAGTAATCTTCCTTTGTCCAAAATTGTCTAAAGGCACAACCCATATCTGAGGGGGAGGACAGGGGGTACCCTTCTCCTTCTCCCACCCCTCTTCTCCTTTCTCCTACCCCCGTTCTCCTTTCTCCGATTAGAATAAAACATCTCCTTTTGAGATATTTTTTCTTGAAATATTAGATCATTTTTTAAAAGGAGAGATTTTTTATTTTTGCTCCTTTCTCCAACTTTTTCTCCTTTCTCCCAGTCTTCCTCTCCTTTCTCCTAACCCCTTTCTCCTTTCTCCCACCCCCTTTCTCCTTTCTCCTACCCCCTTTCTCCCTGTCTCCCTTACCCCTGTCCTCCCCCTCATATCTGATTATAGATTTCTACAGGTAAACACAGTTCAAAATGAATTTACAGTATTAGACTTATGATAACAGACTACCCTTTAGTTAAAAATACCAGGATTTTGCTAATTAACTATCTAAATTTCATGCAATTTCTATCTGCTTGCAGTTCATTAAAAAAATTCTTATACCTAATGACATTAATTTGGTGTCTCTCTATCTTTTTCCTTAGTTCAGCTATAACACTGTGCAGTTCGGTTATCCTCTCTTCATATCTTCCAGTTGTTTGTTCCAGTCTATCCTCAAAATCTCTTTGCTGCCTAAGTTTATCAGTCTAAAAATAATACAAAGACTATGGTAACTTTTAATCAAATAATGAAAACAAAGCAGCTTACTGCAAAGTAGAGTGTCTTTTCAGAATCCAATATAATTAACTTCAGAGTAGAGTATCTTCTCAGAATCAACTGATGTGCTATATTTTGACCGAGTGCAAATTTGAACAGTGAGTGATGCATGCATAGCAGTTGACGCTTACTGTCAACCTACCCAATCTAATTATTTTTTTCCAAGTTACCTTGAATTGTCTATAATTGATTAATGAGATTAGACCATAGGTAAACAATTGTGGCCTTAATTCATAAGTACATGTATGCATTATGCATATTTATATATACTTAGTAGTAAATACAGATAAATTGTATGTGTAATACAATCATTTACAAGCGTGCTGTATCAGCCACCCGTGATGATATCGATATCAGCATGGTTGCAAAGGCTTTATCACACCCTTAATCTGTATGACGTCACGTCATCAAATGCAGTCACTGTTGCAAAGGCTTTATCAAATCCCTAATCTGTATGACGTCATGTCAAACCTATAATATGTATGACGTCATTTCAAACCTCCTTATCTGTATGACGTCATGTCACATAAAAAACACTTGAGGTATATGTATATATAATAAAGTGTTTATGATATGGCTTTTTCAATATCACACACCGTATCAACCCTCAACCAATATAATCCCTCGAGCAGAGCTCTTGGGATTATATTGGTGTCTCGGGTTGATACAGATGCGATATTGAAAAAGCCATATGAGATTCTCTACTTATCCTTTAAGAACCTTTGGTCAGGGAGGACATTTATGTATATTTCTATGTAGCAACATACCATCAGCGCTTGCATAAGGAGTATATGTATTCGGGATGATACGATATTTCAGGGCTTATCCTATCATGATTTCCGTGTTGATGTTACTACAATCATGTACCCTCTTTCCGTAATGTGCCATACGGAATAAGACTTATTACCCGGTTTTGGTTGATTATATAGGGAATCATTGAAGCAAGACTGGAGCGGGCCCCCCCCCCCCCCCCCCCCTTAGGTCAGTCAGCGGGTCCCCCCCCCCCCCCCCCTTAGGAAAAGTTCTGGATCCGCCACTGATTCCCCTAAGTTTTTGGTGAGGTTGGTGTTGCTCCTTCTTAAGTTTTCTATGTTGGCTTTTGTGTAGTGTTGCTTTTTTGTTTATTATTTTTCCTTTTTTAGCCATGTCATTTATTTTTTAACTTTGAATGACCCTCTGCTATCTTTCTCCTCTCTTTTGGTTAGTCCGGATTTCAATGTTTTTATGTAATTGGATTTCTTTTTAACATTACTAGTATTTAAATTACCTGTAATTTGTTGAGTTGTTTTTCAAGTGCATCTCTCTCACTTATCACACGATGAAGTCTGTTGTTGATTTCAATAATCTCCCCTTTCAATGAAGTTAATGCTGCCAGGTGGAGCTAAAAAAGAAAATATTTATGAAGAGAAATTTTCTATGTACCTCACATCACAGAGGATCAACTGCCTTGATGAAAGGGTGGTACTTTCATGTATGGTAATTCGTAGGTTCACTCCCTTGGTCAAATCATTGAAACTGATAATTGCAACTTATCAGAAAAGCACACACTATTAAAAAGTTAGAACAAAGAGTAGGTCAGAGCTTAGGTAGAGGAGAAATTTTACAGGAGGAATGACTATTGTTACCTTTATTTAAGAGCTATTATGTTTAAAATCTGGCTCAGTGTGTCAGTCAGTAAATGGGAAGATGGATTTTTGTTCCTACAAAATAGATAAGAATGAAGGAGGGACCTATTAAAGTGTTTTAACCAGCTGCATTTGTTTGCACCTGTCCTAAGTCAGAAACCTAATGTTCAGTGGTTTGTCGTTTGTTGATGTGTTTCCTAAGTGTTTCTAGGTTTTTTTTAAATATAGATTAGACTGCTGGTTTTCCTGTTTGAATGGTTTAAAACACTAGTAATTTTTGGGGTCTTTTATAGCTTGTTCTTTGGTGTGAGCCAAGGCTTCATGTTAAATACCGTACTTTGACCCACAATGGTTTACTTTTACAAATTGTGACTTGGATGTAGAGTTATAATAATATATATATAATAATAAATTCTTTATTGGCACTCATACCACATCTTCTTATATTTATCATGAGTTACCATGTTTAAAATCTGGTTCAGTGTGTCAGTTTAGAAGGAAACAGGTGTCATGTTCACATCATTTAGAACACCATGTTATCATCAGTGATTGAGACAGATATATTTTTAAATCTGGAGATTAAACAGTCATCAATCAATCCATCAACAGAGAATTTTTACTAGATGTATGGGATATTTAAACTTCTTATATGTGTTAATGAATCCATCACGGGTTTCTGATGATTTTGATTTGCCAAGTTTTCAGATATAACATTGCAGTAACTGTAATACACTGGACATCTATGAAAATATGCAAAATGTTTAGTTTCAGCAACAGAATGATATCATGTGCTACCATATTGTGTGTATCAACTAGATGTAGTTACCATGATACCTTTGGAGTAACAATCATTCATTAAGTCTGACAATTTCAAGAAATACCAATAATTCCATATTTGAATAGTACATGATTAAATACTGGAATGTTTGTAGAGCACTTTTAGGAAAGTCTTGATTTTAAATTAGAACTGTTTTTATTAAGCCACAACTAAACATTTTGTTTTGTATTTTCCAGTTTAAGAAATCTTGATTTTTTTTTATGTAGTTTCCAGCTGTTCTAATACCTTAACATAGAATATTAGCTACTTAAATTAAGAACCTAATTTATTTACTTAACGGATATAATTATCAAGATAAAAAGTATTAAAATCTTTGATTTCGACCTTTTAGGTCACAATATTTGGCCATACTTCTATCGATATTAAGTGTGGTTTATTCTGTGGTTGTTTTTGTAGTTATTTGCACTAAATAATAAATTCTTTACACTTGTATTTTATAAAATCACATTACAATAATTTTTCAGTTCCTGAGTAAAGATTATAACACTTTCTAAATTTTATGCCTCAGAATTAAGTGCTATCCTGTATTTACCACTATACTATAGGAATGCTTAGACCATAAAGACCATTAATGGATGTATAATTAGTTGATAATCTATGAGGAGCTATAATAAATGACCAAAATGGCAGCAAAAAAAAAAAAAACTCATGGAATAACAATTTCGTATATGATGTATACATTTATAATAGACTGAAAGTAAAAGCAGACTTTGGCAAATCCAAGAAATCAAATATTCATAAAATTAAAATTTTCCACGAATATTAAGAACCACAGAAGTATAGTGAATTCATCGAAGTATAGTGAATATACCTACCTTCAACCTGAGCTTTGCCTTTAAAGGGAGTTGGGACCTTTACTTTTCCTTAATATTTTTCATAATTTATCAATAGAGAAAGATATCTAATAATTCATTTCAGAACAGAGGAACTGACTATTGATGAGCTAATGATATGTCAGAGAGTCAAGTTTAACCAAGCTTTAGGGGACATATTCCATACTCATCAGTTAAAGAGCCATTGCAAAATAATTCAACAAAAAGATGAAACAAAACCAGAAAAAATACACAGGAAACTTGAGAATGAGGACCAAAAACCATAACCATTCATTGACACTTTAAATGTTTGAGGACATTAAACATTATATACTCAAGTACTACAGCCCTCTGTAAAATATAAGATAACTACACACAAATTGTGTTGAGGAAATGACTGAGCACTTTTAAAAGTACTTTTCTTTTAAACATGAATTGTTTTCAGTATCAATTTCCTATAGACATGATAGATACTAACATACTTATGTACCTTTAAGTCTGAACCACTGTGAAGTTGATCCTTTGATGATGACAATGTATGATTAACTTTGGACGGTGACAAGTCGAAACTTGACCAAGACTTTTTACAAGTTATTATCGGTGGTCTATGTTTAATATCACTTTTCTCCTCCACAGAACGAGAATGGATGAACTTCCCCTGTTTATCAACAAGGCAATAGTAAGACATTGTCAATGTTAAACTTTGAACTTCGAACTGATGACTACTGTGAATACTGTGCCTGAATTTCTTGCTTCTGTTTAAGTGTCATTTGGTTTTAATTGTCAGTTTTCAATTCTATATTTGCATTACCAGTACCAAGTACAATGTATAACATATATTGGTTCTTTGAAAAGTTAACTTGTTACATATTTTCAAAGGCTGCTTCAAGTTTCTATTGTTTTATCATTAACACCAACACAAAGTGCTTCTTGTTAAACCACTTATGTCAAGTTCAGCTGTCCAAATCTTTACCTTTTCAAGATGAAAAGAATAACATTATTAATACTTTGGTTGCTTCATTAATTACCACACCATACCAAAACTGTATGAATAAACTATTTGGTGATACGACCAAGTGTCTCTCTTTTTTAGTTCTAACTGTAAATGTATAATACAATGTCAATATTCTGAAAGCCTCACAATCTATGAAGCAGAGCTATAATAACAGTTTCTGTTTCTTCCAGTTGATTCTCACAATTTTCAGAAATATATACTGCCAAATGTTGAGATAAACAAACTGTTTCAAATATCCATTCAGTAAGAACAATTTACAAAAAAAAAAACAACAGAAAACTGAAAATGTTTACTTTTAACTATCAGTGTCAAACAGGAAATTCACATTTAAACTCTCGGTCAAACATCAAAGACACAGAACTTATGTTATATCATCCTTCTTCCTCCACGGCCTTCCTATAAATACATTTGAATGTTATGTCTTCATTTCATTATTTCTTTCCTGTGTTTATTTTTATATCTTTTCCTGATCATTGTAAAATAAATTTCTTAAGTTATTGATCATCTTCATACAAGGCTATTTGAAAATCAGATGTATTTTGGGGTTTAAAAGGCACTTTTTTCACTGGACCCCACATATATATATATAATTTGAATAAGAAACTTGGTTCCAACCCCACTATCCCTATAAATAATAATTTTAGAAGCCTTCCAACCACCCACTCAAATTGATTTTAAATAACCTTTTTTCTTTTATTTTATATTACCGATAAAAATATACCCAAGAAATAAAAACTATTTCCTTTTCAATGATTTCATTTTATTCAAAACTACAGTAATTAATTATGAAAGTACTGAATTTTAAAATAAAATTTTTACTTTTTCATGTCTTTTAATGGGGAAGTACACATTTCATTATATTTGGTGACTCTAATAAAATAGGAAACATTAATACAAATCCCCTGACATATCATACAGATGTCAACTGAAAAACACAATACTTTTAACAAAATTATTTATACTTAAAATGCATGAAACCAAGTAGATTAAAATGTAAAGGATTCATTTATATTGCAGAAGATACTCAGGACGTTTTTCTTTAATGAATTTCAACGTCTTCAAAACTGAAATAAACATGAAAATGTTTGTGTAATTACAACAAATCCAGCAGACGTCAATAGGAAAGATCTTCTGCAACATGCATACCCTACAGATGTCAACTGAAAAACATGATACTTTTAACTAATTTTGCAGTAAATGGATAAAAATCAAGTTGATTGAAATTTAAAGGACATTTATATTGTCGAACTTCCCGAAGATCACTCAAGACATTTTTCGTTAATGAATTTCAATGTCTAATTCAAAACTGAAATAAACATGAATTAAGTAACAAAATTAAGTAACGTTTGTATAATTACAACAACTCAAGCAGACGTCAATAGGAAACAGTTTCTTCTGCAACATGTATAAAGCTACTATTGATTATTCAGCTTAAATTCTTGTTAAAATAATTTTCTGTTTACATATCCTTGTTGCCGTGATTCTTTGCTCTTCTAACATTCAGTTAGAAGTTCTGGTATAATTAAAGATTATCTTTGATTTTGAAACATAATGGGGATTTTTTGGTGATTCTTAATTCTCTTTTTACATTCAGTTAAATTTCTTCCAAGAACCTCCTTATAAATTTACTTATTATCTATATTGTTTTGGAAATGATGAGGATTTTCTTGTGATTCTTTGCCCTTTTTACATTCAGTTCAAATTCTCTCAAAAATCACTGACTTTTTACTAATAATCTATAGTTAACAGGCTATTATTTAAACTCGGAATTATTTTCAATTAAGGAATTTGTATAATTTCTTGTGATTGAAATTTTTTAATAAATTCATAGGCGGATCCAGGGGGGCCCTGGGGGGGCCCAGGCCCCCCCCCCCCCCTTTCATGGGAAAAATTTGATTGATTATATAGGGAATCATTGAAGCATGACTGGAGCGGACCCCCCCTTAGGTCAGTCAGCGGGCCCCCCTTAGGAAAAGTTCTGGATCCGCCACTGAAATTCCATGTTTTTTTCAATCTGTATTGCAATGTTCTGTGCGGCGCACAGAACAACCTATTACAAAAAAAATAGCACGTTTTCAATAGAATGCACTGTGCCGTGCACAACACTATCTATACAAAATACATTGTATCACTCAAAACATTATGATACAGAATAAACATGGAATTCATTCTAGCACAAGAAATTTTGCAAATTGCATAATTGAAAATAATTCCAAGTTTAAATAAAAGCCTGTTAGTTTTGAAAACCTTAATGGGATCATATCTAGTGATTCTTTACATTCAGTTTAAATCCATCCAAGAACCACAAAGACTGACATCCTTAGAGATTATCCATAGTTTTGAAAAAGAGGGGGATTTTCTCCCGATTCTTTGCTCTTTAAACAGTCAGTTAAAATACATCCAAGAAGCCCAAAATACTGACATCCTTACATTATATTATCTTTGGTTATAAAAACATAAGGGAGTTTCTATGCTGCAATGTCCTTGAAGGAGATAGAAACTTCCATAGTTCCATAATACAAAAGATAACCTGTTTATCTAGACAATGCCAAAGATTTTTGCTAAACAATGCTGATGATGTTGGCGTATGACGTCATCATGTTCTGACTTTTCTTAACCGTCTAAAATTTGTTCTACTTTTACTTGCTGTTCAAATTGATCAAAGAAGCCCTTTACTGGCATCATTACAGTTTATCTATGGTTTTGAAAGCAAGAGAGAGTTTCTATTTCATTACAGGGTGACTTCATTGCCTTGAAATACCATAGATTATGTTTATCTAGACAATGCCAAAAATGTTACATTATGACGTCATCATGTTCTTACTACTAATTAAATGTTAAAATTCATCCTTGTTTTACGTTCAGTTAAATTATAAATATTTATTAAAGAAGTTCTGACATAATGATTTACATCGATTGCCCATTTTTATTTCATCTACTTGGAGCTTGGAGTGTTGTTCATAGAAATTATTTGAGGGGATGTGGGGGCTTATATAGGACTAGATTTAAGGGACTGAATGAATCATTTCTGAATGAAGGAATCTATTACTTAAGTAATGCATGGGCCATAGGGACCTACTCAGTTTGAAACCCCCTTATAAACAAAATGCTGTTAGCTAAACATAGGGTCTTTATATTGGCACAAGCAGTGATATATATAAATGCTGCAAAATTTAACTTCCCTTCCCTTAATTTAAAGTGCCTGTCATGAATTTTTTTTTTTTTTAATTTCCTGAACTTCAGATTAATATTATTTAGACTTGACTATGATAAGTGGGGAGCTGAATAATTGAGTTGATTAACAAAAGGTCTGCATATATATTAGTCCCATCACTTTAATCAGGATATCGGTACAGGCCCTTGTTAACTTGTAAACCCTGGTTTATATAAACAAATTGGCAAATCTCAAAAAATTTAATGCATCAACCCCTCCCTAATAGCAAATAGAAGAAAAAATATTTAGGTGAAATATTTAAATTTTTTGAGGAGCATGACATAGATTAGTTTCAATTTAAGAGCCAAATTTTAGAATTTATTTCACTTTTTAAAAGAATTCTTACACATTTCATTTATCAAATTATCATGAATATTTCAGACCATGAAAACCTCCAGTGAGATAAATTTTGACGGGTTAATTACCCTTTTGATATGCAATGTTTTTTATCTCCTATCTTTATACAACTGTGGAGAGAGTCGATAACTATTTTGATGTATACTGAATCATCCTCTAAGTCACTACATCAATTGATTCTTAGAAACATACATATTTCTACATCAATCCCCAAGTGGATGTCTATTTCAAAGGGACAATTTGGTTAAGAATGGATGCGGAAGTCTTAACTAATTATTGATATTTTCAAAATTCTGCATAGCAATTTTTTCTCAAAATGGTATGATCCAACTTTTTATATATTTTCTTTAAGCTGAAGTCTTAAGGATGATTAAATAATTATTGATAATTTCGAACTTCTGCATATTCCTCTAATGTTGTGATCTTACTCATGTATTTAACTTTTTATATATTTTCTTTAAGCTGAAGTCTAAATGATGATTTACAAAATTATTGTTTTTTTCAAAATTCTGCACTGAGCTGCAAGCATAGTATAATAAACCCCTTAACTGTTTTGATCTTATTCATGCATCTAACTTTTTATAATTTTTTTGTTAAACTTAATTTAAGCCTTATCAGAATTATTGATGATTTTCAACTAACACATGACTAATGTTCATAGCAATATATTTCAAAATATTTTGATCATATTTATGCATTCCTAATTTTTCATTTTCTTGAAGCTGCACTTAAATTAATTATTCCACTACCAATAATTTGTTTTTTCTTTTTTTTTTCATCTAAAGAATCCAATTCAATTTGCACAAACCAAAAAACTTCCACCAAGATCAAATTATCTGCATTCAAACTTTAACACATAATAACATCATTCCTGTATGATTTTCCCTCATTTAATAATGCACAATTATGTTGCACAAGGAATCACAATATTTTTCAAGTTATCTCCCTTGGGGAACAGAATAAAAATCTTGCTTTGATTCAAATTCCAATTGTTTAAACAGATAAATCCAAGCTCAACTTCCTTTTAATCCAAACTGATTTTACAATACTTTATGTATATATATAATATCTCCTTCAATTCACAACCCCATAAGGAATTATCTCCCCTTATCACTCTTTCAACGGTTATTTCAATTATATCAAAACTTGAAATAAAATCAAAGTCCCCAGTTTTGAACAGATTTTTCGTAAATGAAACAATTTCTTTGTTATATTCAATACCTTTGTTTGTAATAACAACACTTGAGTACGAGACGTAATTTCCTCAGGAAACTTATCGTAGGATCATGACATTTCCTATGCTCTTACAAGCAGGAACATACACAAATCGTTGTTGGTTATCTTTACTTAAACAAAAGGAAACAAATCAATTGTTTTTATTTCATGTTCTTTTAAAAGTTATTTTTAATATTTTGGTTAATTAATACTTGGAGCTGTTTGGTTTCTTTGGTAAGAAGCATAGCTATAGGCTAATTTAAGAACACAATATTTCACTACTAAATTGAGCATGGAAACAAAACGTTTCTCACTCTAAGAGTTAGGGTTGCAATTCTACATGTTGTATTGAATAAGCATTCAGAATTTTTCTACACAATTTCACTTTTTAGTAAATATGACCTAGACCTTTGACATGGTGACCTACAAATCTTCATTTTATGTGACCATATATATATCCAAGTAATTTGTAATCCCATATATATGATGTATTTGATTTAACATCTTAAACAACCTTTCCAACAAATTGTAGTCTCTTTTTTTAGTGACTTTGACCTTGACCTTGGCCATAGTGACTTAAAATTGAATGTTTCTTTTTTTAAATTTAAATGAAATGAAAGCAAAGGACCCTATAGCATGTGATGGGAATACTATTCAACCATCAGACAACCATATGATGTCTGTACACGAAAAAAGTTCCATTAAAGAGAGTCTGGACAGGGTTGACAGAGTACAAAATGATGGCCCTAAATGGGTAAAACTTACAGAACAAGTGAAACTGTGAGCTACTGTTCATTGATGATACCACTGCCGCAACTCTTGGTTTTAAAAGTGTAAAAAGATGTAAGTGTTTGGTAAACAGGAATTTGTTGAGTGAGGAATCTGAAAACACTTAACACACTGAGTAAAGCTGACTCATATGAACCCTGAAACCAAATTTTAGAAATCCATATGATGTAGTTCCTGAGAAAGATGCTACGAATACATTCATGAGACGGAAAGACAGAGGTAAAACAGTATACCACCCCTTATTTAAAAGGGGATTATGGGGCGGGGGGTTAGAATAAACAAAAAATAGGTGTTAAAATATAAAGAATAGAGAAAAATTAAGAATAGTATAAGGAATGACCCCCACTTCCCCAATCCATGCCCTCATACATGAGTACTATATATCCTTACCTTACAGGATGACTTTTTAGGATCACAGACATGACAAGAAGACTCATCTTGTATCCCATTACTGTAAATATTCTCTTTTCTGGCCATACTAAGTCAGGTGACCAAACTTTTACAACAGATCACATGATCATCATGTGCTAATTTAATAATGTCTATGTCTAAAAAGTAATTCCTCTTCTGGATGTTTCAACAATAAATCATATCTTCAAAAATGTCAAATAATGTCACCAAACATTTGAAGTCACATGATTATCATGTGCTAGTTATGTCTATTTCTACAAAGAAATTCTTCCACAATGTTCCAAGAATTAAACATATATCTTGAAATATGTCAAATATTGTCACCAATCATTTGAAATCACAAGATCATCAAAAATTATGCTTCTTTTCAATGCTCAAGAGCAATTAAGTTTTTGAAATATGCAAAAAAAAAATCAAGATACTGTTCTCCGAATGATGTCAAAGTACGATTTCTACAACTAAATTCACTTTCATGATCAATAAAATGTTTCTTCCATTCCACATGAGAATCGTATAATTACATGTACACGTAATTGTGACATGTTATGTAATCTTAGGTTCCAGGACTGATATTAAAGTCAATCATAATATATGAGCAAGTGTAATTATTATATGAAAAACAGGTGGCAATATACTAAAACTTTGGTATGAGTCTGTTAAAACACTTTTAATACCTCCATTATGTGTCATTCGGTGATTCTTTTCCCATTTCAGTAAAACCATAAAGTCTCGTCTAATCTTTTCTATAATGGCCCAACATGTTATATAACTGCTCAATACTTCAGTTCTTCATCCCTATGCTATGTTATGATATAACTATGAATAATTTAGTAGTTTTTGTCCATCATTTTCACAGGAAAAAAATAAACATTGTTATTCATAACATCCAATTTTGGATTTGTACTGTACAACTATAGATTCCTATTGTTGCATTAACTTTATCAAGCTGAACTTAGTTTTACGAAGGTCAAATTGGCACCGTAATCACTTTTGACATTATAAATCCACTCACAATATAGAAATATATCCCTGGAAACTGACAACTTTAAGGATACAATAATACATTTCATATTGATAACATATTCCAAATTTTACACTTTCAATTCACAGAATGCCCAATAGACTTTTCAATCACGATAACTTTTCAAATATATATTTACATCTAACGGTAGATTTATTCTAAAATGTGTTAGCTGTGAATAATATTACTTTAATAAACTGTTGCTTCAGAAATTTGAGAGAACATTCACTGATTAACGATCATGAGTTAGATCACATCCCCTTTTTCTGTCAAAATCATTTCCATGGCGTAAATTAATTGATTCCATAATAAAAATCTTTTTATCTTCTCACTTAAGAAATTCCTCCAAAACTTGCAGACATATTATTTCTATTCACTGTAAACTGTCTGAATCGCTAATCAATTAATAACAAAAAGAGCATGTTGTTCAATTTTCTCCAAAACATCCACAGTTGAGTCAGTATACTGTATAATTACTTTAAACAAAACAATTTTCTCATTTGCATTTTTATGCATCTGTACTTCACGTACTTAATGCACAAACTATCCAATTACAGAAATATAAATTTCCCCAATTCCAAATTTTGCATGCATGCAATCCACAAAAACATGCATCCAAATATAATGAGTCAAATATCTTAGAATTCGTTCAAATGTACTTTAAAACTGCAAGTCTGACATAAGCTTGTTAAATTTTATTATATTTTTAAATTAGTACAATCTCTTAAAATTAATTAAAATGCACTTTGAAAAACACAAGTTAAAGTTTTGTAATGCTGACATCAGCTAAGTTTAATTCATATTTTCAATAAAAAAATATCTGTGATTTCAACAGGTGGTTACAGGAATCAATATCAACTTCAAACATGTGTTTTACGATAATTTAATCTCTAAACCATAAATATGTTTGCATATCTCATCAGAAAAACATCTTTTTCTCCATCCTGTATAAAAAACATTCACCGTAGGTCAATAACCATGTAATTGGACACTTGTATGGTCAATAATTCTCATCATTTATAGCTAATATTGTAGACATATATCCTACAAACCATTCTCTAATCAATTCTCAAATGAATTTTCAGCCAATATATAGCAGATATCCTTTTTTATAACCATATGTATACAATATATAAAATATGCCTTCAAAGTAATTATTCGGCTATTATTTACTAGAAATTTTCCTCCTGAGAAAAGGTACTGAATAATAATTCTTGTAGCAAACAGATCTTTGCAATACTAATATCTTAAAATATCCATCTTTTTTCACAGTTAATATTAATATGTATATGACTTCAAAATAATTGTTTGGACACTATCTAAATTCACATTAATTTCCCTCTAGGAAAAGATGACACCTGCTATCCTTACACCAACAAATATTTGTTCAATAAATATATGTGTATATATATGCCTTCAATATATATTGTCTACCATGTTTTAAATTTCCTCTCTTGAAAAAAAATCTGACACTTGTAATCTTTGAAGCAAAAAAAATCTAGGATATATACTATTTTAAAGTCTCCAACATTTTTACAGTACATTACTAGGTGCCTTTAAAATAATTATCAGCTACCATTTTTTTTTTAATTTTCCCTCCTGCTTAAAAACTGACACCTGGTGTCATCCTTGCAGCAAAAAGATCTTGGAAAAACTATTTTAATCTATCACCACAAAAAAACAAAATATATCATAGATTATGTAGATGTTTAAGATCAGTATAAGCATATAAAGTTCCCAATACACATTTAACAGGAAGCCTAGACTTTCCTCCTACTGTGTGTAAAGCTGCTTCTTTTCAATCTTTCACAATTACCTCTCCTCATGATCATAAATCTTAACACCTTTAACTACCTATACATTCACAACTGTGTTTATCTACAATTAGCCAGGGGTACTGATACATAACAAGCACCTGTTAAAGTCACTTTTTTTATGTCAGGCCAAGGATATATAAATCATAGATTCTCAGTCAACCCCAAAGAGAAACATATGTTCAAGGATGCATAACATTTTTAAGAAATTTTATATTAACTATCTTTTATTTCATTTTTTGGAGGATGGGGTCCTTTGCAACATATTTAGTTCTTCCTTTGCAACATATTTAGTTCTACCTTTTCCAGAAACACTTTGCATTATATATGAGATATCATATACCAACTCAGACTAGTTTTTAATCTACCTCTGGAGTTTTCTATAGACTTGTACGAAGACTTCAGGGGGGAAAACTTAAAATCAAATTTCCATTAAGACTCATTTACCCCCTCCCCCCCCCCCCCCCAAATAACATTCCATGGTAAATAGTTATCAAAGGTACCAGGATTATAATTTAGTACGCCAGACAAGCGTTTCTTCTACACAAGACTCATCAGTGAAACTCATATCAAAATATTTACGAAGTTGAAGAGCATTGAGGATTCAAAATTCCAAAAAGTTGTGCCAAATATGGCTAAGGTAATCTATGCCTGGGATAAGAAAATCCTTAGTTTTTCGAAAAATTCAAAGTTTTGTTAATCAGGAAATTTATAAAAGTTACAACAAGCATGACAGGAATTCATTCCCTCAAAAGATAATTATAACTTATGACCATTGCAACCAGCTTGCATCTTAACAGACTCATAAAAATGTACTTCAGCTAGAAATCAGTTGACAGACATATAATAAAATCTTAGTCTACAGCAAAATCAATTCCCTACTACAAACAGTTATATCTTGTGAAGTTTCCAATGTTTACACAATGCCAGAAAACACTTATAACACTGCATACTGTCTGAGGACAGTGCTACTCATATACCAATCAATACAGTAGGTTATCAATGTATACTGCATAGATCTTTTCTACAGAACTACAACCAATAGCACTTCTAAATAATTGACTGTTTCTGACAATCTTGGCTCTGATGAATGAATAATTGACCCCTAGGGATTCATCTCTTAATCTTTCAAAATAAAATGTTACAAGAAAATTTCTGTTCAGACATATTGGACTTTTAACATGCAAACTTACAACTTAAAATAATATTCAAAAATGATAAGGATTTTTCATCACAACATTTTTTTTGTGAAAAGTCCCTATTAAAGAGCCCAATGAAAAGTACTTTGAAACTGAAATGATAACGACAATCTTGGATGTTGGAAAAAGGTTATAGTTTAATAGAAATTATCTCCCATGTGGAAAGGTTGCTTTTATATAGCATGTACTGGACCAAATTAACCAAATATATCCGAATTAAAACCCATAAGTGTGTTTCCTCAAGACTCATAATTAGAACTAAAATTAAAACATAAGGAACAACAAATAATCGTCCTCATTCAAATTTTAGTATCTTTGGCTCGTTTGTTCTAAAAAATGCAGATTCATTCTCAATTTTATTTACACTTCTTTTTCTTCCTACCAGCAGTAAACACATGACAAAATATGTTGTAACTAGTTTGGTTGTGCAGGGATGCATAAATTCCGAGCCATGTCAAGTAGAAATTAGGACACTAAATCTGATGCCTAAATCAGATAGAATGCCACATTCTCTGTATATCAGGAACCTTTGTAGCAACAACTTTTTGAGTGTGGTTCATACATGTAGGTGGCCTGTTTCAAGGCTAAATTTCTATCAGCAGTCTAAATTTTCTGCCCTTCATCCAAGTTGATTGACCTCTGTCAGCCCTGTTACAGGACCTAACCATTGTATGTGTTACTTATTTATTCTCTTTCTTAACATGCAAGAAATGTTTGCCACTGGTGACTGGACATTAAGGAAACCAATAAATAAGATGTGATTGTCAATGAGACTTATCTCCACCATAGACCAGATGACATCAAAATTTACAACTGTAGGTCACTGTGAGGACAGTGTTTAGGCTGTTCCAGATCATATTTCAACATAAGGATTAGCATAAAAAAATTCTGTTAATGTATAGACTTTTGACAAAAAAGCTTTAAAATTCACAATTTCTAAAAAGCTATACTAATACAAACAACATTATTTGATTAATTGATTTCTAAAAAATGATCAAAGGGAGATAATCCAATTCATCACATCTGATCAGTGATAAAGATGATCAGCCATTGTAAGATATGATAAACAAAAAAGTCAGAGAATGCCTTATGTCAAATGAAGTCTGTAATGTCTACATAAGTTCTTCAGGAGGCTCGAGGTACAAATAATTCAGAAAAAATGTACACTTTCTTTTACATTACAAGTTTTATTTATTACATGTACACTATCAGTTGTTACTTTATGATATGGTACAAAAAAACGACAAAAAAATCAATTTGTTTTGGCCCCAGATCATGGCAGATGACTTTTAAAAAATTATATATATTATTGAAAAAAATCCAAATTATCTGCTTTTTGGTGAAAAAAAATGCCATTTATCCAATTTTTGGCATTAAAATTGAAATATATCTTTTTAAATTCATCAGTGACCTATAATATGAGGAAGGTGCTACCTTAAATGCCAGCTTTATACCAAGACAATGTCCTATATATATATATTGATTGGTTGTTGGTTGCTTAACATCAAATAAACTTTACTTAAACTAAACTATTGTAAAATTTAGGAGATTTCTGTAATTTAGTTCTTTTTTTTTATTTAATATTACCTTTTTTTCTCCTATTAGTCCAACAGAAAAAAAGAACCTTAACAAAAATGTATGCTTTTTTAAAAGTCAGAATGTGAGCTTAAATGAATGGTGACCCCATATTTTTATTTTATTTTTCTATTAAGTATAGGATAAAGTTTATTTATAGAAAAAAATAACAAAATCCTATATTTAAAACCAGATGCTCCGCAGGGCGTAGCTTTATACGACCGCAGAGGTTGAACCCTGAACGGTTAGGGCAAGTATGGACACAACATTCAAGCTGGATTCAGCTCTAAATTTGGATTGTGATTAAATAGTTGACACAGCATAGGTTTCTGACACAGAATGAATGTGTTCTAATGAACTTAAAATTTTTTGTTTCTCTTAGAGCAATTCACTATGCTGTTGAATATTAATCCTCTCAAAAAAATGTTTGAAGAAATTTTCTTTTTTATTTATGAAATTTCAAATGAGAAAAATTGAACCCAATTTTTTTAATCACATCCCCCTTTCCCTTATTCCAAAACTAATCTCAATTAAAATTTCTAATGGAGTTTGCAACAATAACTACTCATTTAAATACATCATAAAATATTAAGATGTAAAAAAACTGCTTGTTATCACTGAATGGTAAAGATTATTTTAATTTATCAGTTGGTAGTAAAAAGTGAATATACATTGTATATTGTATATAACAAAGATTTAAGTTGATTCTGGACAAAGAAAGATAACTCCAATTAAAAAAAAATCTTGCTATTGCACAATATTTTGCAATTAGATATTTCTTGCTTACTATTCTGGACAAAGAAAGATAACTCTAATTAAATTTTTTTTTGATATTTCACAATATTGTGCAATTAGATATTTCTTGCCATTGCGCAATACTGTGCAATTGAAAAGACTTGCTATTGCACAATACTTAATATAATAATTTTAGATCCTGATTTGGACCAACTTGAAAACTGGGCCCATAATAAAAAATCTAAGTACATTTTTGAATTCAGCATATCAAAGAACTTCAAGATTTCAATTTTTGTTAAAATCAGACTAAGTTTAATTTTGGACCCTTTGGACTTTAGTGTAGACCAATTTGAAAACAGGACCAAAAATGAAGAATCTACATACACAGTTAGATTTGGTATATCAAAGAACCCCATTTATTCAATTTTTGATGAAATCAAACAAAGTTTAATTTTGGACCCCGATTTGGACCAACTTGAAAACTGGGCCAATAATCAAGAATCTAAGTACATTTTTAGATTCAGCATATCAAAGAACCTAACTGATTCATTTTTTGTCAAAATCAAACTAAGTTTAATTTTGGACCCTTTGGACCTTAATGTAGACCAATTTGAAAACGGGACCAAAAGTTAAGAATCTACATACACAGTCATGACAGTTAGATTCAGCATATCAAAGAACCCCAATTATTCAATTTTGATGAAATCAAACAAAAGTTTAATTTTGGACCCTTTGGGCCCCTTATTATGTTGGGACCAAAACTCCCAAAATCAAACCCAACCTTTCTTTTATGGTCATAAACCTTGTGTTTAAATTTCATAGATTTCTATTTACTTATACTAACGTTATGGTGCGAAAACCAAGAAAAATGCTTATTTGGGTCCCTTTTTGGCCCCTAATTCCTAAACTGTTGGGACCTAAACTCCCAAAATCAATACCAACCTTCCTTTTGTAGTCATTAACATTGTGTTTAAATTTCATTGATTTCTATTTACTTAAACTAATGTTATTGTGCGAAAACCAAGAATAATGCTTATTTGGGCCCTTTTTTGGCCCCTAATTCCTAAACTGTTGAGACCAAAACTCCCAAAATCAATCCCAACCGTTCTTTTGTGGTCATAAACCTTGTGTCAAAATTTCATAGATTTCTATTAACTTAAACTAAAGTTATAGTGCGAAAACCAAGAAAATGCTTATTTGGGCCCTTTTTGGCCCCTAATTCCTAAAATGTTGGGACCAAAACTCCCAAAATCAATACCAACCTTCCTTTTGTGGTCATAAACCTTGTGTTAAAATTTCATAGATTTCCATTCACTTTTACTAAAGTTAGAGTGCGAAAACTAAAAGTATTCGGACGCCGGACGAAATTTCAAAATTTGCGGTCGTATAAAAATTGATTTATTTTACGAGCCCCCTTAACACTGAAATATGTCTCATCTGCAGGTAATTTTGAAAATTAAAATGGCAATACTTTCACATGTTAACAATCTGAAATCAAAATATACCCTATTTGCAACCTCTTGTGAAATTCTCAATTGAAGTATACCCTTTTTATGTCACCTCGTAAAACCTAAAATTTATAGAACTTCTCCAATTTGCAACCTCTTGTAAAATTTGAAACTTATGAAACTTATGCATGCCATATTTTCATTTCTTGGAGAAAACTAAAAAAATTTAAATGTCTGAAACCTACCCTATTTGCAACCTCCAACAGATCAGTTGACTTTGTATCTTCTTGTACTATTTTTAGAGTGGTTGGGTCATGTGACTCCATCAACTGGTGTAAACTGGTTGGTTCTGGACTGAGATCTCTTGCTCCACTGTCATAATCTAAACTGTCAGGCTTACCAGATAAGCCACCTATAAATCACAATGTTAAATCAAAACTAGCATTATACTCATGAACATGATGGAGGGAAAAAACAAAATCACAAAAAAATTGCCCGAGGTTATAATGTACTCACGATAAAATTCCATAATGAAATCATAAATCACATTCTTAGGAAATTGGCATACAGTTCTCATTAGACAAATTTCCATATAACTGTTTCAAAGGACATAACTCTTTTCAGTTTTCAATTTTTAGTGCATTTCTTGTGACTGGGAGTGAAATTCTCTTCTAAAGATATTGATATTTGAAAAACTAAATCAGAGATGGAGCATGGTAATATTTCAAAGGTTTTATCTATTTACCAAAGCTGTCGCTGCTCATAGTTGGCCATGATGTTACATTAGTGTGCTGGTTCCCTAAACCACTGGTATCTAAATCAATAGTAGGATCTTCAGAAAACTGACAGACATCCAGGTCAGACATTACCTGACATGAAAGGAAAAGAATCCTATTATATGACAAAATATATATAATTCATAACAAGCAGTTTTTTGGTAAAGAAATTTTATGATCAATTAACGATGAAATTTCATTTATAAAACTTCAGGTCATCTACTTATGGGCCTTGTATCATTTTGTTTATGTGGCTTTCATATCACTGTATATAGGGGATGCTTATTTTTTACCTTATTTAGGAAACATTAAATTATAGAATTAGTTAAAATTCATTATAAGAGAAACTGAGGACAATGTTAGAAGTTGAACATACATGTAATAAAAGTCTATGCATTAAACATGATCAAATATATATTGCTACATAAGGGGGCCCAGGCCCCTTGCCACACCTTAAATCTGCCTCTGACTTAACATACATGACATATATAAGCCTAAAAAAGTTTGAGAAGTGATGTTTCTATTGATGTTATATCTCCCATTGACTATACCTGTGTTCGGAAATGTATAAAGTCTTGAAAGGTAAGTCGGCTGTTTGTATTCATGCCTAACTGGTTCATGATTTCATGGGTTGATTCTTCCATGTTCAACTGCTGGCACATAAATATGAAGTCATTTCTGAAATTAAATACATATTTATTACTTAACAAGTATAAAAATGGTAAGATGTGATACAAATGATATATACAACAGAGTCAAATGAAAAGAAACCATTTCAGTGGTTTGTGCGACTGGGAGGGTGCTTTCCTTAAGAGGAAGAGATTCATACTGGCCAGGTCAAGCATTCATGCACATGTTCCAGTAATTTAAAAGGGACATTAGCCATATTAAAGCTATGATTCAACTAAAAAATTTAAAATACATGCATGTAGGATTTTTGTCAAGCCTTTGACTTTAGAAGCTAGTTTATGATCATAATTAAGATAGTATCCAGAAGTAAATTTTGTAAAAATAAAATTCCATTTTTCCGGATTTTACTTATAAATGGACTTAGTTTTTCTGCCATGTCACTTTACGGCCTTCAACAATACACCTTATCGCTAATCCCGGCTGACCCGGCCGCTTGAACTTTTGACGCATACAATAATTACTTTTCTATTGTGGCGTCAGATATTTTGTTTTGTGACGTCAAAAATTTACGGGGAACCTGTGTGATATCCAGTAATGGGGGACAAATAGCGATAAGGTGTATGAGCAAAGCCCATAGAGCAAAGTCAGCTATAAAAGGCCTTGAAAAGACAAATGTAAATCAATTCAAGCGAGATATCTAACAGCCTAATTTGTGTACAAAAAATGAACAAAAAAAACAAATATGTTACACATCAACAAACGACAGCCCACTGAATAAATTTACAGGTTCCTGACTTTGAACAGGCACATACATCATGTACATAACAAAATTGTGTTGGGGTTTAGTATATGGCTTTTGAGATGTGTCGGCCATGACGCCAGTTTGGTCTTGGTTGATTGGACCTTGGTCTTTTCTGCCATGTACCACTATGGCCATATAATAGTAGTTATTGTTTCAATGTTCATTGATCAGTGACAGTATTGATGTTCAATGTTAAATTGTGTAAATCAATGTGAATTTGTAAGAATTTATGTCAAATCAGTTACAGAATTAGACAGCATATGCCCTTTATAATACTTTATTCCTCCCAAGTTTCTACATATGGATGAGGCATGAAACCTTTCAAATCCTCACCCATCAAGGTAGCCATCCCCATCCGCATCACAACTGTTGAACAGCCTCAGCAGCCGTTCCTCTTCCCCAGTGCTACTGGAATTACTTCCAGAGCTACTTCCGGTCTTTATTGATCTCGGCGATTCCTGTGGTTCATCAGGACATTCTGCCATTGTTTATAAGGTATCATAATGTACTTTGACATGCAAAAGTTTGCGAAATATTAGTTCAAAAACTTCACATTGTCTTAACAGGAAATAGGTACTCGATGGATTCTGACAACTTCCGGTCTAGACAAGTACAAACAGATTGCAGTGCAATCACCATTTTGAAAGTGAACCTGATTTTTAAGTTTGTAAAAAAGTTAGATTATGATACATATTAAATTAAAATCATTAAAATTCTTGTAAATCTTGGTTAAATTTGTAAAATATTTAAATTGGAAGTTTGGTTTTAAAATATTTTTTCAGTATGTCTTTTTAAAAAAAATATCCAACTTTTTGTGTACTATACATATGTGGATATCTATTTTTCTTTTTTTTTCTTTTTGGGCTGCTTGTTTGTTATCTATATCAACCACACTTGTAATAAAATGCATTAGTATTAAAAAAAAACCAACATACTATAGATTCTTTATCTACGTATTCTTTAAGAACTTAAATAGTTCTCGTTTAACTTTTTTTTTTTTTTATCTCATTGTTTGTATTGTATTATGAAAAAAATTATTGATGTTGTAATGTTTATGCCCTTTGGGGCCCATAATTGGAAAATAAAAATATCTTATAGACCTCTTTTCTTCTTCTGATATACTGTTACAGCTTCATTGCTTGAAGATTACGAACTGTTGCATGCGCGGAGTATATGATTAAAAAATATGAACAAAAATATATCTTTAAATTTGTCGAATACTTGGTGATATTTACATGTAAGAAAACAACAAGTGATTAAAAAAAAAAATGTTCATAATTTATTTTGTTTTTTTGGGGAAAAATCTCCCATTCAAAGTGAAAAAATGCCCCTATATACAGTCCGGTTTACATTTAGACCATTATTAGATTGGAAGAGTTCATCATGATGTTCTCTCAATTATAACTTGAAATGGCTAAGTTAACAGAGCTCCAAATCTGTCATTCCATGCTGAGTGAGGGGAAGGGTTTGTATACTACTTTAATCGGGATGATGTTTTTTTTTTTTTTTTTTTATTTCCCTACACATTTAATACAGGGACATATAAATATTATACATGTCTCTGTTTAATACTAGGGGGAAAATGATTTGTTTTATTGTTCTTATAAATAAAATCTACACACAAAGTGTATTACATATATATATATATATATATATTTGTAATTGTTTAATAAATTAACTAAATATCCACGAACAAAAAGAATGTTGAATGAAAAATCGGGAACTAGATAACAGTGGCGGATCCGGGGGAGTCCGGGGGTTGGAATCCCCCCTTTTTTGGCCGATCAATGCATTTGAATGGGTCAGGGAGCATAAAGTTGGAACCCCCCTCAACTCTGAGTTGGGACCCCCCTTTTTTTAAATGGCTGGATCCGATACTGGATAATCATAATTCTGAAATAAATTGAATTATGAACACGTGACAATAAGAAAGACCATTCATAAAGTAATATCTGTTGAATCCGGGCGGTCGCTACAAAGTAGCAGTAGAATCAGAGCTTATCGAGATCGGGAGATACCCATAGGCACTTAAAAAATTGTCTCTGAAAAAACATCTTAATTGGTGTTTGCAAAAGTATGAATTATTCGAAATTTCTTGTCCCATGCAAAGATTAACTTGGCCGTATTTGGCACAACTCTTTTGGAATGTTGGATCCTCATGCACTGCGCTTCAGGGGCCGTGTCAATGAAAGTATCCTAAAATATGTCCTTAGATAGGTCTTAGAACATTATTTAGGATGGTCTTAGGAGGTGTCGGAGACATATGTCTTAGGATGTAAAACAAAGCTTTCTTAGAAAATTGGGTCCTTACTACGATGGTGCTATCCTAACACATTTATTTAATTGAAAAAATTATGTAGGGAATTCAATGACATATACATTATTGTTTTTCACTATATGTGTAAAGGAAGAAAGGATGACTCCTTTATGGAAAACAATCTATGCAAAATAAAAGTTTTAACTTAATACTAGTCGATAAATTATTATACACGATAAAAAATATATCTATGAATTGCATACGACAACAAAACTAAATAGTCTCACAACTTTGTTAAATGAGATATTCGTGATAGAATTTAATGTTTGTCGGTGGGTCCACTCGATTTCATTACATGTAATGAATAAGGATTATGTAAAAGGAAGTAATTTTTCCCCCATTTAAATTAACATTGCATCGTTTGGTTAGGTGCCAAACATGTAACTCATGATGAGAGTATTTTCTAAGCAAAAAGGACAGCCCCATTTATGCTATATAAATGTATTCATGAGCGTAACGATATGACATCGTCAAACATACTTTTTGGAGATTTTGATATCCATTTCATATAGAATTGTGTTCAGAAAAGCAATGTTAGTTTATAGTAAAGCATTTCACCAAATGACTTGTCCGCAATATCTCAATGTATTTAAGAATTGAATGCTCTTTTTTGTAAATTTATTGGGGCGTAAAAGCGTTGACCGAAGTACATTTTGTATGAAGCGCGGAAGCGCTTCATACTTAAAATGTGCGCACGGTCAACGCTTTTACAACCCTATAAAGTTACAAAATAAGCATTCAATACTTATAATTACATTTTTACCTATAGGATCATGAAAACACGCCTTTTATCAAGTTTGTATTTCATTTACCTGTGCACTTTATTGTGGGACCTCGTGTCATCATGAATGAGAAGTTTTATTGAGTGATACAACTGCTTAAGGAATAACACATGATGTGCCGTTAGCCAATTAGAATAACGTATTGTAATGAAACATACATCTATTGTAATTATTTAGATATGTACATCAAATAAGTTCTAGCACACCCACACAAATGTCTTGTAGTATGCTTATTATTCCAAAAACTCAAACTAAATACTATGAACGCTTTTTTTTATATATCTAGCTGGAAGTAATTCAAATATCAAATTTGTCTACAAATTGAAAATAATGTAACACAATTGAATCTTTAACAAATATTGAATTTTTTTTATAACATTATACTAGTTTAGTATTGTCTTGTCTTAGTATTAATGAATGTGTGCCATATTTGTTGTTTTTATTTCGTTTTAGGACATCGTAACTTTTCGGACTATCCTAAGACACCTATTTATATATCCTAACTTTAGGACCAAATTTAGGATATAATTTATTTTAGGACACCTTCGTTAACCTGACTTAAGACTAAGACGTACGTACGTGTCAACAGACCATACTAAGACATGTCCTCGTCCTAGGACAGCTTCGTTGACACGGCCCCCGCTTTATATGTATTTGTTTAGCTTTTTAACTATTTTGATCTGAACGTCACGATGTAGAAGAAATGCGCGTCTGGCGTATCAAATTATAAACCTGGAATCTTTGATAACTAATATAGATATATCAAATAAGTTCAGAGAATGCAAAGATATTTCTTAATTAGAAAACAAAATTCGATATTTGATATAACAGCAAATTCCAATCAAAAGAATAACAGCCAATCTGCTTCTCAATCATGCAGTCGAATATTTAATGGCACACCCCTGCCTTGTTATTCATTCCAAATTCTAAATAGTACTGCCGTGTATATTATGTACAGAATATCATTTTGTGTTCTGATTGTTTAATGCATGTAACGTAAATTCCTTGGGATATGGGCGATCGCAACCGACTCATAACACCACACCATGCCTTCCGTGACCAACCTATCGTCCCAAACCGTGATTTGGAAATTCGTTAAATCGTACCCATATCATGATACCGTGACAATTTACGGGAAAAAAGATTAATAAGATTTTTTGAAATACAAACAATTAAAGCCTTTTCATCAAATTGATTATCCGTTCACTATTGTCAATCTGGTGTGCATTCTTCAAGAGGCAGCTGTCTAAAAAGCGCAACCTGTCGATGTAAAATAACAAATTCAGCAATATTTATTCGTCATTCTTAAAGCTGACAGATATCACAATATGTCGATTCATACGACCATAATGTTAATTTCGTGTATTTTGATAATATTTGGATTTATATTTGTATATTCTGCTCCAATTGACGGTAATGGAACGGCGGTTATTGGAACGGATGGGCAAATCGTTCCGGATATAACCGAAACAAGTGACCCAATGGACGGAACGGCTCCATTCGACGACGTGCTTGGTAAACATTTTTTGGATGATGGTGCCGTTGTAGATGAAAATGTAAAAGACCTGTTAGGAGATATAGCCACCGAGGAAGCAAATGATACCGTACCATTCCTCAATGCCAAAAATTTAACTAATGCCTTGGTGGCTGAAGCAAGAAAATTTAACTTTTCTATGAATATTTTCAACCCAACTGCTCCCGGTTATAATGCAAGTGTTGCTTTGAAACTGATAGATGTCCTCACAGAAGGCATACGTAAGTGTTTAACTGAGTGTCTACACGTTTTCAAATGCAGTATAGTAGGAATTAAATGTCAGTTTATATTTTTTTAATGATTTTTTAATGAATCACATATCTACAAATAGTTTAATGTGATTTGTCCACTCAAATATTTTTATTGCTTTACACCAATAGAACTACTCTCGTTGTCTACGTATGCACCGATACACATGAATTCCATGAAAGTTAAAATTGAAAGAAAACAATACAAATGCTTTGGTTGAGAATAATAAGGATCTCAGCCATTTTATTAAGGTACTACACTGGGTTTGTACATAAAAATAACGGGGTAACATGTATAGATCAGGATGGTATATCAACCTAATCCAACACACAATCCTACGATCATTGATCTTCTAAATATCATTCGTGGTTGTTGGAAAAGAAAAGCACAGTCAGTTTAAAAGTAACGACTCTGGTTGACCCAGCCAAGAATCGTACATGCGAGTTGAACTCTCGCAACTTTATCGATTAACACTCAAACATCAGACTACCAACCTTGATACGGTTCCAAACGTTAACGGTTAATGCATACGACCATATAATATAGAAGGAGATTGATATCTACTCTTTCAGGGGTGCACCCTCTCAACTCAATTAATCTGCACCAGGCAGTAAAAACCATGTCCAACAAGTTAATCTGTTGAGCTGTGTGGGGTGTATACGTACGCAAAAACCTTCACATTCAATGAGGAAATTACATTGTTCATGTATGTCAATCAAATAATAGAAGAGTGCAACACCATTTGCACATAAAAAGTACCCCTGTAATAACCCTATGAGATGTCTGTTCGTTTTGAGAGGTAAAACATTCCTTTTTATGTCCAACACTTCATTTATGAAAAGGACATCTACATATTAGTAGATACATTATAATTACGTAATGATTTTCGATTGCCCCCTTTATATTTTTTTTCCTTTTATCCAATTGATCCTCATATAAAGCAATTAGCACCTTTCGATTACTGAGATATATGTTGATATTTTACAAATTATACAGGAGTTCTGGCCTGTGAAGAACATAAAATAGAAGAGGTTGGATGTCCCGAGAAAGACGAAGAGAACGGCTGTCATTACCAGATATTCACTCCATTGGATGGTTATGGCGGACTTGCCTGTCGTACTCAGTGCATTGCAATGTCTTGTAAAGATGTGGTATGACAAAATTTACTTTTTCTCCTTTATCAAGTCCATACTCTTCTCTTGATTTTTATATTTGATTCCTGTTTGGATTAACACTTACACAATTCATTTTCAACAATAGGTGCCATACGTGTATTGATATAATATTTAGCAGATACAAAATGTTCCTAATTAGTCGGGTTGTATATCATTCATGAATAATGTTATTTTTTTATTTGTTTATGTAATTTTCTCTATTCTTTATATTTATTCACTCTATTATTGTCTATTCTTTATTTCCTTTTTATCTTGACTTTTTCCTATATCTTTTTTTTTTGGCCAATTTTCTTTAGTATTTGATCCATTATTCTCAATTATACTATAGCTTTGTTTGTTTCATATGTACCAAAAACTCTTTTAAAAATACGCACCAAGTACTATTTTTTTTAAATGTTGTTCTGTCAACGTATATTAATTTTGTTCCTACTAACAGGAGCTCCTCGTGAAATTTTATAATAAACAATGTCATTATATCTGTTCCCACCAGAACAAATTTCCAATACCATTTATTCCGTTATGAACATCTACAGTAATATGTATTCCATGCAGTGGAAATAATATTACAATATATGTATTCCATTTGGAACATATCATAAGAAGGAACATCTACTTCGTGAAAGTTTAAAGTGATTGGTTCACTTTGGTTTCTAATCTCCCAATAATATATCTTCTCAATTTTCTAAACTCCAAAAAATAAATTTAAATTTTCGCCATTTTAGCCAAAGGATGAGGAGGAAGAGCTGGAAGCTGAGGCAGATGGGACAGCAATCCAGGAAAACACTGTAGGTGAAACCGAGGCCGAGAAAAACCTTATTAATACCATTAATACAATGAAGTTAGAACACACAGAGCCTATAATGCTAGCGATGGCGTATCTCAAAGATCATATGAAAATGGATGGCAATGAAACAGTCGTGGACAAGTCAGTTGGTCTAGTAGAAACTGAATTGGAGGATGCAATTGACTCTTGAATTTCTTAGTCGATCGTCCAAATGTCTATGATAAAGTTGATTAAATAAACTTTGAATTGTGTTGAGTTTTTGTATTAAAAATAATTTTGTTTTAACTTTTTCGTCTTCTTAACAATTAGGAGATGTCAGTTGAGAAAACCACCTCACACACAAATATCGTGAAATCTATAGAGATCGAACATGCAGTCTCCGTAACCCTTTTTGGTTATTGAAAATATCAGTTGATGATTCATACGTTTATTGGGTTTTTTTCTGTTATGATAAAAAAAAAAAAAAGGTGGTATGATTACCAAAGAGACAACTTTTCACGAGAGACCAAATGACAGAAATCACCAACTACAGGTCCCCGTACGAATTTCAACAATGACCAAAGCCCATACCACATAGTCATCTATTAAAGGCCCCGAAATGACAAATGTAATCAATTCAAACGAGAAAACTAACATTCTAATTAATGTACAAAACAAAATGAACGAACAACAAATATAAAACTCAGTAGCAGACGACAACCACTGTATGATGGGCTTCTGACTTTGGACATGCACATGCATATATGCACAGAGTTTTGCTGGTTACAACCCTCCACTAACCTGGGACAGTGGTGGAACAGTACAAAATATAAGAACCAACTATAAAATTCAGTTGAAAAGATAGTACATTCTTTAGCACAGTAGTATCATTAGGTCAATTCTTATGGCAAACAACTAGGTCAATTCTTATAGCATAGTATTCGGTCCAATCTTATAACAAATAACTAGGTACACTACCTTAGGGCCATTTTTATAGCATAGCATTAGGTTTTTATAGCTGAACACTAGGCACTTTATTGTAAAACACCAGGTCTATTCTTAAAGAGTATAGCATTTGGTTCATTAGTATAGAATAGCATTAGGTCTATTCGTATAACAAACAACTAGATTCTTTATAGTTATAAACTAGCTCCATTCTTATAGCATAGCGTTATGTCCATTCGTATAGCAGAACGCGCAATTAATTTGTATAGCATAGGATTAGGTCCATTTTGATATCAGAACTTTACATGTAGATACATTATTATACATGAAGCAATGCACTAGGTCATTTCTTACAGCATGCCATTAGGGATATTCTTAAAATCCGAATACTATGTATATATATGTACATTATTATAGTTATAGAGGGAACTAAAAACAGCAAAAACAACATTTTATAAAAGACCAAAAGAGTGAAAAAAAATATATTTTGACAAAACGCATTTGACTAACAGGTCGAACAACTGCTGTTCTTAAACGGTGCTGACTGCCATTGACGATTGCGCCAAATAAATTGATCACATGTTTTAAAAAAACTGATCTCTATATAATTGAATACAAAGAAGAAAACAATAAACTTGCGGCAAAAATGGTAAACCACAACATGTGGTGCTAACTTTTTTACACCATATCCAGATTTCGACAATTAATGTCTCTTCAGTGATGTCAGGGATCGAAAAGTATTTGGAAGGCCATTTAATTTACCTCAATTTAGGATATACTCTTAGTTTTAAAGAGTCAAAATAGGATGAACGGATTATATAAACCGGAGGGAAAATATAATACACGCACAAACGAAATAAATATAAACAAGCCGTCTAAATTGAAAACCGCAATTCTTATACGTGTGCATGTAACAAATTTCGTTGTAGAAGGGTCTTGATACAGCATAACAGCATTTTCCAAAAGACCAAAAGAGTGAAAACATATATTTTGACAAAACGCAAACAAGTCGATAAAACTGATGTTCTTAAACCCTGCATGCTCACTGCCATTGACGATTGCTAAATAAATGGATCACAAGGTTTAACAAAATAGTTTTTGTATTAACCATTTCTTGTTTTAATGTTATCTTTACTATAAATTGAATATCTAGAACTGAATAGGGTGACATGTTGTCGCTGCACTCCTTTGTATGTATGTACTTCGAGATTCCGCCAGTATAGACGCACCCCTTGATTGACTGCAAGGGTACAGCGGATCCATGTACACTCCCTAAGGATTAATGGAGATGTGTCCTTTACAATATTAACCCACCACCAGAACAATCCCCATCCCAACACCGCCCAAGGGAGCATGTAGGACACCGGGAAGTCTGTTATTATGGTGGAGGAAGCCGAAGTACTCGGAGAGAACCACCGGGCTTCTTGGCGGGAACAGACAACCCGAAGAGATTTCAGAAGATTGATCTCCAGGTCAAGCTTGGAACAACTTTGACCTACCGAGGCCCCCGAAGTATCCAAGCTAGTTTAAACTCTGGATACCAGAGATGTGTGTGGGACGGGGTGAAAATCACCCTTCTGATGTACTGACATTTTTAGCATCCCGAGTGAGGATCGAAATCGGGACCTTCAGCACTGTAGCCATCTGTCTTAACCACTAGACTACGAACTCACATAAAAATTTTAAATATACATATGTCATAATTACATTGGCCTGAGGGTAACTTGACAATTAGAGGATCAAAGGATTTAATTAAGACAATCTAAGGCAGGTATCCCTATATTTTATTACTTTGTTGGTTTTATAAATAAAACGACGTTTTTTTTGTTAGCTTGATTTGAAGAAAAATACTTTTTCACCCTATCATATATAAGAATTGTTTTTAGAAAATGACACTTGCTCAGCTGAATCTAAGGATATTGCAAACTTTATTTCCACATCTGTACCTAGTGCTCAAATGTATATAATCCTAACCTGGAACAGTTGCGTAACAGCAAAAACATAGCAAACTGTATGTGTATATGCGAAGCTTTGGGAGGACTTAATAAGTATAAATCCGATTGTGTTCAGTGTGTATCTAGACAATATAACGTCATCCACATTCACAGCAACACTTGTGTCATGTTATACGGAATATGATCTAAATAATGATGTGCAGCGTTTTTTTAAAGCAGTTAACTTACCTACAGAAATATTATCATTTACTTTAAAGTGACATTCAACTGATTCAATCACTCTAATAAATACGTGACATTCGCACGAAACTTTATTCATTACCCCTTTCAAAACTTAATTCTCTGTTCAATTTATGGTTGGAATCCACTGTTACAAACCCTCATTCAAACCAATACAAACTTCAAGCTATAATTTCGGATATTGCAAGTCACAGACTTTTCAAGCCAGTTCGCATTGGAAAAGATGAAAGTGAGAAAAGATCTTTTCTAAATCTTTCCTTTGCCAACAAAGGTCTCGATGGCGTCAACCTAGGCAATATCCTTCATCATAAATTAGTTCAATCGAAAATACCTCCTTATTTCAAAGACCATTCTGTACCAATAATTTCTTATACCTATACCAAACCTATTGCAACTAAAATTTTCAATTACAAACGCGTTTTGCAGAATCTCGATATTGACGACTTCAAGTCTAAACCTCCTGATTGCACTTGTGCTAGTTCCCATTTCACATATAATCCTGCTGGCCACGTTATTACCGGTGACCTTAACATTGTTAATAACACTTCTCTACGAAATGTGTTATCGAAAGGTCCGAAATATCGTGAGCCTAAATCCATCAATTGGAAATACAACTTTAAAATTTTGATGGACTCAGTCGAGGATTATGCCAGGCAATGGGCTAAACGTGAAAAGGAAGACGTAGACACTCTATCCGAATGGATTAAGGCAGTGAGGTCGTTAATACAAATCAGAATTAAGAAACTGAATGGGTCCATCAATGCCCATGCTACGTCAATCTTTAAAGACCCAAATGTTGCTAAACACTTATCCGACCTCCATGATAAATATGTTGTTGTCCCCGCAGACAAAGCCCCAAATAACATCGTTTTTGTCTGTAAAAGTCACTACATTAATTGCTTGATAAACGAATTAGGTAAAGACAATTCACTTGGAAACTCAACATATACCCTCACGACACTTACCAAAGAGGAAATCCTGGATAATCATAGGTCTGTTCTTTGTTCCTTTGGTATTTCAACCAAAGATGAAGAACTGGATCTTCCATCACTGTATTGGATACCTAAACTACATAAGTGTCCTTACAAACAACGGTATATTGCTGGGTCCTCCAAGTGCTCCACGAAACCTCTTTCTAAATTATTAACATCTATTTTATCAGCAATCAAAGACGGGCTTCAAAGTTATTGTGAAACTGCCTATTCTAGAGGTGGCGTGAATCAGATGTGGATACTTAAAAATTCCAAAGATCTTTTAGAGTACATACAATCTAACTCTCTTTCATCTTGTAACAGTATTAAAACATTTGACTTTTCTACTCTTTACACAAGTATTCCACATTCCAAACTAAAAGACAAATTGAAAGAGTTGGTATTACTTTGCTTCATAAAAAAGAATGGCCAACGTAGATACAAGTATCTTGTCTTAGGGAGGGATAAATCATACTTTGTAAAGAATCACTCTGATTCAAACAAAAAATTCTCTGAAACCGATATTATCAAGATGCTTGATTTCTTGATTGACAACATATTTGTAACGTTCGGAGGACGTGTTTTTCAACAGACTGTCGGCATCCAAATGGGAAAAAACTGTGCCCCTCTACTTGCCGACTTGTTTCTTTATTATTATGAGGCTGACTACATGCAGGAACTTCTTAGGAAGAAAGATAAGAAGTTAGCAATATCCTTTAACTCTACTTTCCGCTATATAGATGACGTTCTTTCACTAAACAATTCAAAATTTGGTGACTATGTGGAACGCATCTATCCCATCGAATTGGAGATAAAGGATACTACAGATACAATTAAGTCGGCTTCATATCTTGACTTACATCTAGAAATTGACAATGAGGGTCGGTTGAAAACAAAACTTTACGACAAAAGAGATGATTTCAGCTTTCCAATTGTGAACTTTCCATTTCTAAGTAGCAACATTCCAGCAGCACCTGCATACGGGGTATATATCTCCCAATTGATACGATATTCCCGTGCTTGCATTTCCTATCATGATTTTCTTGATAGAGGGTTACTGCTCACAAGGAAGCTATTAAACCAAGAGTTCCAAATGGTGAAGTTGAAATCATCCCTTCGTAAATTTTACGGACGCCATCACGAGTTGGTTGACCGTTATGGAATAACCGTTTCACAAATGATATCGGATATGTTCCTTACGTCGTAACTACAATCCCCTTCCCTTTCATGAATGTTACCTACCGAATTAGACTATTTACCGGATTTGTAATCACATAAGCAACACGACGGGTGCCACATGTGGAGCAGGATCTGCTTACCCTTCCGGAGCACCTGAGATCACCCCTAGTTTTTGGTGGGGTTCGTGTTGTTTATTCTTTAGTTTTCTATGTTGTGTCATGTGTACTATTGTTTTTCTGTTTATCTTTTTCATTTTTAGCCATGGCGTTGTCAGTTTGTTTTAGATTTATGAGTAGATTGTCCCTTTGGTATCTTTCGTCCCTCTTTTAAATCATTCAATCACTATAATGTCTTGATCAATATGTAAATATTATTATTGTACAAACATTGTTTAATACATGCAAAATCTTCGATAAGAAGAAAATAAAGTTCATATATATTCCAACTTTTACATTGTTTTTTGATAGGGTACTCCAGATACTAAATCTACCTGCAGTTATCCATATTATATTATAACCTATAACCTTGACATGAAAAATGTGAAACAATTCAAACGTGAAAACAAAATGCCTTCCCTACTTAATAGAGATATAAAAACAAACATGGTAGACATGAACCAACAGTTCAACCTCTGAAATACAGGCTCCTCACTAGGACCTGAGGCATATGTTTTTTAACTTAATTTAACATAATATTGAAATAAATTTTTATGGTTAACTTTGTTTCTTAGATACAATAAGCATGATCAGCAATAATTCAACTATATTTAATGCATAGATTAATTGTAAGGTGAATAGGTTTGTCTGGCAGGGTTCATCTGACCTTGACCTAATTTTCATGGTTTGATGGCCAATGTTGCAGTTTCCTGATAAGTTTATTTCATAGAAACTTATAAACAATAAGTCAACTTTATTTGGTGTATGGAATGATTGTAAGCCGGAGTACATGTATTTCTGGTTTGGTTTATCTGACCTTGACCTCTTTTCTTTGATCAAGTAAAGTTTATTTGATGCTTGCAGTAAAACTTTCTATCTATGCCAATCAACATACAATCATTATTTTGTCAGTAAAGAATGCGAGAAATTTCAGCCTGTGCACTCTTGTTCTCATTATTGAAGGTCGTTCATTTGACTTCATTTGAACTTTGGGAAATTTGTCTTATTGGCAATCAATATTCTACATCTCAATAATTAAAGAACTTCATTCTATATATGTGGAAGGGTGAAATTTAAATGGTTTGTATGTATATAGTTTCAGAATTGTACTTTGATCTATATGATGTTATGTTTTTCTGTATAATAAAATATCCATTGGAACATATTTATTGGATTTGTTTACTTATTTACAGAATAGAATCTTATGTCAATAATAAAAGAATAAAGCATGCTGTTTTGTTTATCTTTATATGCTAATTAAGGTGATGACCTGAGTTCTGGGTATGTGAACCCTTTAAATGCCTATTCATAGTACTGATGGTTAGTATTGGTCACTTTGTCTACTCTCATTGGTCAGTTAAATCACATGTATATGTGTGGATGGAAATCTCTTTGTTCTTTGAAAGTATTCTTTTGGTTTTACTCAGTATGAAGGCAGACATTTTGAACTATATACACTAATTCATATTCTGATGTCCATTTGAGTAATTATATTTAGCCACTTTGTTACTTTGTCATCATATTATTCATTAAGGTATTTATGGTTACTCACATATATTTAATTGTCATTTAATTAATAATTCTAGTGTATTTGAAATGAGTGATTGATTGACTGACGGATAATACAGCTAAATTGAGTAAATGGTTAAAAACTTTAAAAAGTATTAAAAACGTTTACGAGTTAATATTTAAAACCATAAGATATTAATATAAACTATCTGAGTAGTATTTTTCATTAAACTAGTAAATATAAACTAAAAGTAAAGTTTCATGTACAAAATGTGTATTAGTGTAATTGTGCATTTTTGTGGCACACTAGTTATATTCCTTATTTTATATTCAGGAGTTACTATCATGATGATGTATTGTTGATTCCATCCCATGAGGGGATATTGTGTTTGACCTTCGTATCTAAGTGTGAGGTAAGCATTGAGTTGGGTTTTATATGTTTTGCTATCAATGCTTATTATTTTATTTGTTTATGCTTATTTTTAATTGCTTTGCTTTTGCTTAACATTAGCTATTTAGTTTGTTTCGTGTAGAATCTAGTTTTGCATGTAATTATATTTTTAAGACATTATAATAATTGAATAGTTTGTAAATCAATAAGCGACTTAATTCAATCCACCATTTTCTACATTAGAAAATGCCTGTACCAAGCAGGGGCGGATCCAGCCATTTTAAAAAGGGGGGGTTCCCAACCCAGAGTAAAGGGGGGGTTCCAGCTATATGCTCCCATTCAAATGCATTGATCGGCCAAAAAAAAGGGGGGTTCCAACCCCCCGGAACCCCCCTCTGGATCCGCGCCTGCCAAGTCAGGAATATGACAGTTGTTATCCATTCGTTTGATGTGTTTGGACTTTTGATTTTGCCTTTTGATTTTGGATTTTCCTTTATGAATTTTCCTCGGAGTTCAGTATTTTTGTGTTTTTACTTTTTAGATTACATTGATATTTTGTTAGAATAACAAAATAAGAGAAAGATGAAGAAATTGTATTATTTATTTTAATTGGAAATTCATTGAGTTCATATTGTTCTCATGTTATTATTCCTGAACCATTGGTTATAATTTTATATTTTATTACAGGGTCTTTTGGTCTTTTGTTTACAACCTTTTTCGTTAACATAATAAAACAGAATCCAAAACCTGAGGAGTGTTTTATTTGTGTTTTAAAGCCAAGAAAACCACTCGACTAATATAATCTGTCAGCTGAATTTTTCACTTATTATGAGTAATAGGATAACTATATTTGGTATATAGTATCTTTATTCATCTAATCTTGACTGCATTCCATAGATCAGCGATTGCAGTTAACTTTTCTCAAGTGTCCAAAAAGGCCCTTATGGTTATTTAAAGTTAACACCTGATATATTAAAAAAAGACACAACAAACTTCAGTGAATACACATTTATTACAAGCCCTTAGGGCACATGATTACCTAGGGTTACACCAGTAAACAATCTGCTGTACACAGTTCTATAAATATTCATGACAAAAAACATGCATACATAAAAATAAAAATACCCATAATTCCAACTTCAAAGATGACTCTGAGTCATCAAATGTTTATGATTAGGCACAATTCACTGTGTGCATGACAAAATAAAGCAACTGACAATGACATAATATACCTGACATAAATGACCTGATTTACTGAAAATTTGTTAGACTTAAAGGGGTAGACCTTGATTCAGGGAGATAACTCTTTAAATCAGTGATGCGATTGTAAAAGTAAAGTTTCATCAATGCATTTAAAGCACTTTCCTGAAACAGATTAGAAATAATCTGTGTAACCTAGAAGCTTAGAATATATTTATTAAAATGCTTGACACAAAGGTGTTGATGAAATTAAAGAGTTATTTCTCTTAACCTAGGTCTACCTCCTTAATCAATGAAAATGTTTTCACAACTTTTCGACTTTTTGAAACACCAGAGTTTTTTTACAGTCCTGAAAACACATTAACTGTTGATCGTCATCTTTAATGGATAACAATGGTATACATACTCTTATATAGAAATAAGGATTTGTATAGTGAGCTCAATAAAATTTGTTACATGGATTTGGATGGGGTTAACTGTATAGAGAATGGATTTAGATTAGAGAAACCCAAAAAAGATGAATAATGGAGGAAAAGAAATAAAGCAAAAAAAATGATTAGATGCTGCAATGAAAATAGAGAAAAGTAGGCCAAAAGATAAAGATTGGAGGAAATACCAAAAATATAAAGCATAGAGAAAATGAGATACTTAAATTTAAAGAATAGAGGAAAATGACAAAAAAATAAGGATTACAGAAATGAAAATCATCCAATACAGACTGACCTCATCCAATACAGACAGACCTCATCCAATACAGACCCTTTTTTGGATGAAATTTTAATGAAAGCAACTCAAGCACCAACCATTCATCATTTGTGGGGTTGGGCATTTTCAAAAATAAATTATTCAGTATCTAAATTATTTTGAGATAAAAATAAAATACTTTCAGAAAGGAAGTTAAATTTTATTGAAAATAAGTAAGTAAACAAAATAGCAGGGCCTACTGGCCAATGGCCTCTTAAATTTGGTGTGGGACACTAAAATTTCTGTTTTCTTGTACAGGACTATATATATTGCCTATCAAAATTTCAGCTGTGGGTTACCATGCCAAAATTTTAACTCCAATCCAGTAGTCCTGTTATATGAGCCTTCATTGGTCCATATCATTTGCATTTTTTTTTTTTTTTTTAAATTGATATTTTCATTTTCTATCAAAGCTGAACCATCATTATAAGACTAAAGTCGAGGACACAAGAGGGTCAGAATAAAGAATAATAAAAAAATAATGAATATAGATAAATAAGGAAATTTATAAAGAAAAGAGAATAAAAGATTGCATCAGTATTAGGAATAACTGCTGAAAATAAAGAAATTAGCTAATACAAAACTGATAAGAGAAATAAAGGATGTAAATAAAAAAATAATTACAGAAAATTTTAGTTGTTAAATCATTTTCTTGATAATTTAACAGAATAAGCTTTATTTTTTTAATTTTTAAAGATAAAGAGAAATGCTAAAAAAATTCAGAAGTTAAGATACCCCATCCATACCCTCATGCAAATTAATAAATGACTATGGATGTTATGTGATGACAGTTGCTGACATTGAGGTGAGCCTAACATTAATTACCACTTTGTGTGCATCATTTAATTATTGGGAAATATTAAAAATACTTAAGACATTTTTGAAAGGTAAGCCTCTTGAACCTGCAAAGCACATGGTAAATATAAAAATTCAAAAATTATTAGGAATTTTCTCAACTATTTGAGTTTTGATCCTTAAAAATAAGATAGATGTTTTCTGAACATGTTTTGAAATGAATGGATGAACACATGCTTCAATGATAGCCAATATGTGAATAAAAGAAAGATTTGAAAAAAAATACTAGCCAATATGTGAATAAAAGAAAGATTTGAAAACAAATTTCTAGCCAATATGTGAATAAAAAGAAAGATTTGAAATACAAATTACTCATGTCACAGAAAAAAATATTGTATTAGCTAAATTACTCATGGCACAGAAAAAAATAAAAGAAAGGTTAAAAAAAAATATATTTACGACTAAAACAAAGATTTGAAGAAAAAAAAATACTCATGTCACATAAAGAAAGAATAATTTGAAAAAAAAGTATTACTCAATTCACATAAAGAATAAAAGAAATATTTAAAAAAGAGAATTACTCATGTCACATAAAAAAAGAAAGATTTGAAAAAAACAGAACTACTGATGTCACATAAATACACTATATATCAATACATGAAATAAGTACAACCTAAAATAAAATATGCCATCATTAGTCATAAGAATAAAGAAAGAAAAATCTATATAAAACAAATGATAAAGGTAGTTAACTCTTCCTATTACAAAGGGAGGTAACTGTCCCAATTAAAAAGGTAGTTAACTCTTCCTATTACAAAGGGAGCTAACTGTCCCAATTACAAAGGGAGTAAACTCTTACTATTACAAAGGGAGCTAACTATTAAAATCAATTTATATGACCATGTTTACAAATATCTTGATGAGATGAGGCAGCACTTGACAAGGTAGTCTCCGTTGATATTCTCCCTGAGACGAAGAGGTTACCATGACACAGAGGTAGTTGACTGGAGGTAACTATGGTTACCAAATTTCGAAAGTCAATTTTGACATACAATTATTTTAAATTTTCTAAATGTTAAATTTAAATAAATTAATATGAAGCAATGCAGCTGATTTTCACACATAATAAATAAATTGTTTAATTTACATTAAGTTGTTGGTAGAAGAATCCTTAAAATTCTTGAGGCTAGTGATATAAGGCAGACTTTTTGTTGTTGTGACATTTCATATGAGATTAAGTGAAATTTAGCCTGGATTAGATTCAGACGAAGGGCACAACCTTCATCCCCTCCCCGAAAAATTAAAACAAAAATGATTTGTTGTGGGTCAAAATATGGTCATTTAACTTTTTAGTTCCTAGGAATGCCCCCTAAGATCAAATCCTGAATCCACGCCTGTTGGCTGAGGTTTGATAATAGTTTAGGAAAGATATATGATAAGGTGGCACAAAAATTCATAAGCATGCCTTTCTCTAATATTTAGTATCCATAAATTACTACTGTTTATAATCGTCATGGGACTGCTTACAATTTGAAAATTAGACGTTAGTGAAAGAAACAATTTGTGAATCTTTCTCTTTGCATTTTTGTGAATGATTTAAATATTAACTGAGTGAAAACAAATTGGTTATATCTTTATGTCTTATGTATTCAGAACTTTTTTTTTTATTTATTAAGTCACTGACAGATATTTTTTTCTTAAATTATGTGTTGCTTTAATTTAATAAGAATGCAGATTGTTATGTACATCATCAAAATAAGAACATATTTTCTTGAAATACCTGAAACTCAGATAATTATAAAACTATAATTTTAATACAAGATTTTTTGTGAGGGGATTTTTTTTCTTCAAATTTTGATCTCAAAATATCTGTAAATTTGACTATGTACTAAGATTAAAATCAGGGACAAGAAAACATGACTATATTCCTCTTCATTTAATATCATTTAAACATTTCAAGGTCATTGGGTCAGCTCCTATTTTATAGTTTGACTAATGTGATATTTCAAGGTCAAAGGATCAGCTTTAATTTAGCTAAACTGAAGTGAAGTTTCAAGGTCATTTAGTCAGCTTTTATCTAGTTTAATTTATCTGCAAGGTCAAAGGATCAGCTGAAATTATTTGATACATAAAGTCAAAAGGTGAGCATATATATTCGATATTTCAAGTTAAAAGGTGAAAACTCTGTTAGTTTTATGGATCTGAAATTTCAAGGTCAGAGTGTAAACTTGATTAGTGTTATAAAATAGATATATTCATGTCAAGGGTCAGCTTTTGTTAATTTTAAATGACCAGATCTTCATTTTGTGATTCATGGAACATAAAAGGGGCAATTAATATACAGTGCAATTTGCAGAGGCAATTTAAAGTCAGGTTTTTTAAAAGTGGAATTCTTAATGGTATTAAATAATTCAATCTTAGCAGTATAAAGAATGATGGTAATTTACTACCATGGTAACAAGCACACATGTGCTATATTGCAGAGGGTGGGAAAATTTAGATCAAACCAATCAAAATGTTGTATTAAGAAGGAGAAAATGTATTAAAAAACTTTAATGTCCATAAAATGACTATTTTTATGAAACTACAGCTAAAAATTGTTCAATGATGATAAAATGGAAAATGTAAATAGAATTTAACAAAATATACAGCATTTGTAAACATGAAATAAATCAGACTGAATAAAATCAAACATTCTAGCATTCCGTTTTCTGATATGTCGTGAGACATATAAATAAACAATAGCTAGTAAGAGGTATGATATTTATCAGACTTCAAATAAATTATACACCTAATGAAATCAATGACAAAAAATATATGCAACCAAATTAATTGATTTTGATAAAAACAAGGCCAAATATTTTACTGAGATATTGGAAACATGTACTTGGTGATTAATACTTTAATTTGAGGTTTTCAGCTACACCAAATAAGTTTCCATGTTAAATTAACAACAACCTGTACTTTTTTTAAAATCAAATTATAAAATCTAAAAACTAAGTTGACAAATATTTCATAAACAATACAGAAAAGAACAAAAAAACAAGTCAACTATTACAAACGAAAAATCTCCCCCCAAAATATGCATGTGTGAGAAAAAGATTGAAAAGTTTGAATCATCAGCAGATATACTTAATGTATATCTGAAAATACATACATTAAGCTCAAATACTTAAATATCTTCCTGAAATACATATAAAGTTTGATTAACATTAAATTTCTGATCAAAAGTATGAAATGTGAGACTGCAAGCTGAAACATTGCATCATCTAAGTTTTATGTGTTTGCCTGAAATTTGGTTTTTGTTAAGCTGCCATCTCAAATCTACCTCATACAAATGTGGAATATTGACACAATGTATTCAATGAAGGTAGTAAACGGGTATCTAGTGCCAAATGTCTGCAAGTTTCTATTTTAAGTGTGGGGCTATCTATTCCATTACAATGAAAATTGGAGGGGTAGAAATGGAAGTTTTATTTTTTTAGACAGGAGTTGTAGGTCATTTTTAGCAAAATTACTCCTAAAAAGTATGTTGGGTTGAAAAGTGTTTTTTTTATTCCTTCCTTCCACCCCTCATCTATTTCAATGGGATAGCCCACACATGCTTTTGTGCAACAATAGAAATCTCCCTTTCAAGCCAATTCATTCATAGTTGTGTCTCTATTCTTATTTAAATTTCATATGTGCACATACCTCCCTTTTACAACCCTCTTCAATATACAACATAGGTTAGGCTGATTGTTTCCAAACTTGCATCATAAAGGGAGATAACTCTCATCATTAAGGGAGGTAACTTGTATCAAAAGGGGAGATAACAGGACTATATTTCTAATCATTTACGATATTTCCTGACAAAAGTAAATACTTGTGATTTCATAGAAAAATGAAAATTTCTGTCATTATAATAAAATAAATATATATCTGAAAGAAATAAGTTTCCTGTGGTAAATGACCCGACCATAAATCTAATTCAAAATGTGGATTTATGTGAAACTAACATGGAAAATTGCAAGTGACCTTCATTTGAGAGATATTCAAATACCTGAGAGAAAATATGTTTGACAATTTCAATTATAGCAGTGCAATTATATAAGTTATAGGGTGCCAAATGCAAGTTCAAACATCTGCATATATATCAAATCTGTTATGACATTGAACAAAGAATTAAATTCTACATGAAATACACAATTTCTTTAAAGTTTGCCGTAGGCAGATTGACCCTTAGAATTGAATAATCATTAAATAATTATCTTAATATATCAACAACATTATTATGATGTTCTAGGAACCAACCAACCGTAACCTTACACTCAGCAAATAGAAAAATGCAAAATTTACATAGCTCACAAAAATCAACAAAAACACAAAACATATATATTATCTAGTCTAGTCAAAATAAAGACATAAATATTAACAATTCTTCCCTGTGTAGTAACAGTAGTTGCTTAGCAACTATAAACAACAGATCTATGTCTTAATGTAATCAAAAACAGTTGTTAAGCATCCACTGCTAACAGATCTGATATTTCCATGGTTACACTTGACCCTGACCTTTGAGGTAGAGTAGAACATACGTCAGAGCAGTCCGTAACTGAGGTTGTAGCTTGTAACATTTTAGAGATTAAATCTCCACTGTCTTCAAGGTCATGGTTGCCATGACTACCCGCGATTTGTCCTGGAGGAGCACCATTAGCCTGAGAATTCTCACTTGATGTAAGCACTTTTGAGGTAGCGTTATCAATATCATTTGAATTTCCTGATGATTTTCGGTCCTCATACTTATAGCCTCTTTCTGAGTTTTTGTGAGGTAACATTGGGACATTCCCGTCCGACTGGCTATGAGTAATGTAAGAATCTTGGTGAGAATTATCGGACACCTGCTGTGAACTTTTGGATGCTATCAGAGCTGTGCGTTCGCCTACCTTCAAAATACAAAAAGTTATGAACCTGGTGATTTCACTCCAATATGTGACCATATTTTGGCCAAGTTTACAAAGAGCAAAGAATCTGACATAAAAACCATAATTGATAGAAAGATACTGCTTGCCTTGATGGCATATCTATTATTTCGATGATGGTAAAAAATTATACTTTCAAGGATATTTGATTTTGTTGCAACACCAAACTTTACCTATAAGACTATCAAAAAATGTATACATCATTGAGCATCAATTGTTGGTTCACTTTGATGACAGGTGCTAAACATGGAGCAGGATCTGCTTACCCTTCAGGAGCACATTAGATCACCCCCAGTATTTAGTGGGGTTTCGTTTGGCTCCTGAGATCACCCCCAGTATTTAGTGGGGTTTGTTTTGCTCCTGAGATCACCCCCAGTATTTAGTGGGGTTTGTTTTGCTCCTGAGATCACCCCCAGTATTTAGTGGGGTTTATTTTGCTCCTGAGATCACCCCCAGTATTTAGTGGGGTTTGTTTTGCTCCTGAGATCACCCCCAGTATTTAGTGGGGTTTGTTTTGCTCCTGAGATCACCCCCAGTATTTAGTGGGGTTTGTTTTGCTCCTGAGATCACCCCCAGTATTTAGTGGGGTTTGTTTTGCTCCTGAGATCACCCCCAGTATTTAGTGGGGTTTGTTTTGCTCCTGAGATCACCCCAGTATTTAGTGGGGTTTGTTTTGCTCCTGAGATCACCCCCAGTATTAAGTGGGGTTTGTTTTGCTCCTGAGATCACCCCCAGTATTTAGTGGGGTTTGTTTTGCTCCTGAGATCACCCCCAGTATTTAGTGGGGTTTGTTTTGCTCCTGAGATCACCCCCAGTATTTAGTGGGGTTTGTTTTGCTCCTGAGATCACCCCCAGTATTTAGTGGGGTTTGTTTTGCTCCTGAGATCACCCCCAGTATTTAGTGGGGTTTGTTTTGCTCCTGAGATCACCCCAGTATTTAGTGGGGTTTGTTTTGCTCCTGAGATCACCCCCAGTATTAAGTGGGGTTTGTTTTGCTCCTGAGATCACCCCCAGTATTTAGTGGGGTTTGTTTTGCTCCTGAGATCACCCCCAGTATTTAGTGGGGTTTGTTTTGCTCCTGAGATCACCCCCAGTATTTAGTGGGGTTTGTTTTGCTCCTGAGATCACCCCCAGTATTTAGTGGGGTTTGTTTTGCTCCTGAGATCACCCCCAGTATTAAGTGGGGTTTGTTTTGCTCCTGAGATCACCCCCAGTATTAAGTGGGGTTTGTTTTGCTCCTGAGATCACCCCCAGTATTTAGTGGGGTTTGTTTTGCTCCTGAGATCACCCCCAGTATTTAGTGGGGTTTGTTTTGCTCCTGAGATCACCCCCAGTATTTAGTGGGGTTTGTTTTGCTCCTGAGATCACCCCCAGTATTTAGTGGGGTTTGTTTTGCTCAGTCTATCTATGTTGTTATGTGTACTGGTGTTTGTCTTTTTCTTTTTAGCCATGGCGTTGTCAGTTTATTTTTTGACTTATGAGTTTGAATGTCCCTTTGGTATCCTTTACCTCTCTTATTATAAACAATCTTTCTCTCCAAATGACCGTAGATCTCCCTCTAATAACCTTCTGACGTCAAGCAACAATCACTTTTTATTTGTGACCTCAAATACTTTGAATTATGATGTCAAAGTTTAAGGGAACCTGTGAGATTTTATGTAATGATGGACAACTTTGCATACGGGTGTAAATATGTCTATTGACCACTCACCTGTCCATTTATAGGACTAGCAACGTAAGCTCTGATTTTACCATTAGGTGCTTTCCCATTACAAAGATAAATCACTCGTCCATTACCTGGGAATCTAACAGTATCATCAGGTCCCTAAAAATATAATGTTAATTCAGAAATTATTGTGTGCATTGAATACTGTGAAAGTACTTTTATTCGTGTGGAACTAATTTTTGTGGTTTTTCGTGGATGACTTTATCCACAAATTTAAGTGTCCAAAGAAATATCAGAACTGTTATTCAAATTAAAACATGAAAAGATACCCATGTAGGTTTTACTACCGATAAGATCTAGAGAATACATTGAAGATTGGCAAATCTCAAGACTACTATAATTGTAGTCTCAGGGCAAATGCACTATGAATTACAACTGCAGGCAGGATTATACCCATTTAATCTTTAAAAACCTAACTGTACAACTTTTGATCTTTTAATTCTCATAATAAATATTCTTATTATTGATAATGACAGTCAGATTTCTGGTGATGGTATGCTATGATAAAGTATTCATTTTATATCCTCATAATTCTGGCACGGAAAATAACAGTTTCATGCTGAGCTGGCTATTGATTAGAATTAATTTTACAATTCCATGTACATTTAAAGCATTTGTTTTTGAAACTGTCTTCTTTAAGTGCAATGTTAATGGATTAATTAACACCTTTAATGGTAAATTATTCGTTGATCACTTGATCTCGGTTAATTAGTGTCTACGATTATTACGGGTGCAACAATTAAAATGTTTTCTTCGCAATAGCCTTCAATCTAGCCAATTTAAAATCTGTGTTTCTAATTGCTCCAATTCTTCGCTCTATTTATTTTTATTTTTTTAGAAAACTTAAATCCACAAAATTAAAAACCCTGCAAAAATGCAACTTTTGCTCAAACCACGAAAATTGATTCCCACGAATTAAAATACTTTCAAAGTATTGCAATAATTGACTAATGGACAAAAATGAAAGATTAATAATTTAATCTCACTGACTTATAGATAACTCTCTCATCACAGTAGAGTTAGATGGGAATTTATCGGTATAAACTTTTGCCTTCTCTGCTCAAGCTGGAAAATAAATCTTGTGAAGACAACCAAAGATAATCTATAAAAATAGGCATTTACCAACCTTAGTATCAGAGAGTGCATTTTCTTGTATCATTGGCAGTCGTGAATCCTCATCAACCATGTGATAGGGTGATCTCCCATTATGGTTGCTAAGATAATGCCCAACATTTCTATCGCCAAGGCTACCATTGACTCCTTGTTGTGTCATGTACATTCTAGCATAATGCCTGTAATTAAAAAATGCAAAAGGTCAGCAAGAAAAATATGATAAAACCTTAGACACATTAAAAAGGAGTAAGTTGAGAGGAACAACACTATTGTGCTCCCTCACAACCCCCCCAAACCACCCCACATCAAAAGACAAGAAAACCAAGAAAAAAGAGCCTCTTTCACATAATAATAGATAAAATTATACAATATCATAAATGAAGTCAGAATTTCTGGAAGGTTAAATTGGGCTAAAGACAAAATTGGTAATAATTGTTTTGGCAGAATCAATGGACACTTGTCTTTAATATAAGACTGTTGACAGTTAGTGTTTGTTGTTCATGTATGTTCTTGAGGAGCCATCAAATTGACATTTGCATGTAAGTCGATTGATAGTAAATTTTTACAAGAAAACATCTTCAAAATTCTCAAAACACTCATGACTTTTAGTCAATATTTTCCCACACAAGTAGATATAGATTTACCTACCTTTGTCTAACAATGACAACAACAATACGGATGACAATACTACTGAGTCCTATGGAACAGCCTATAATAATACCAAGTCTCTGGTTGTAATATACAGAGTTACCTACCTTTGTCTAACAATGACAACAACAATACGGATGACAATACTACTGAGTCCTATGGAACAGCCTATAATAATACCAAGTCTCTGGTTGTAATATACAGAGTTACCTACCTTTGTCTAACAATGACGACTACAATACAGATGACAATACTACTGAGTCCTATGGAACAGCCTATAATAATACCAAGTCTCTGGTTGTAATATACAGAGTTACCTACCTTTGTCTAACAATGACAACAACAATACAGATGACAATACTACTGAGTCCTATGGAACAGCCTATAATAATACCAAGTCTCTGGTCCTTCAAGATACCACCATCATCTGTAAATTACAAACAAAATAACATCTATGAGAGCATTCCATCAATTTTCCTGCCTACTGTGAAACAAGCCAAATCTGAATTAATTTTTGATTTGTGAAAATATTGCAAATATGAACTGAAACTGTTTATTTTTTAGGATACTTAATGTATGTACAAGTCTTATGATGAGAAAATCACCTCAGTGGTCTTGTGGTTGCATGTTTGCCTCCAGAATCCCAGCCTTAAGTCTACCGGTAACCAAAGATTTTAAAATTGATATTTCTCAACTTCTCACGCTCAGACGGTACAGTCAGAGTCTTTTGAGTAAGGTGACATGTCTTCCTGCCAATCATTTCCTTACGATCTAACAAGTTAAAAATATGGCTCAGTATGTCCATCTTAGGCATCTAGTACAAAGCTTGTAAATTAATGATATATGTGGTAACCAGAATAAGAGAACAAACCTTCATCTTTCTTTGTGGTGATTAGGCCGCCTTGTTCACACTTGAAAGTACAAATCCAGGCTTTAAGCTCTACTGTCCTTGATGGGTGACTTTCACCTTTGTTGGTACAAGCTCTCACTTTGAAGTAGTAGTTGACTTCCTTACTGATCCCATTAATAGTGGCTTTAGTCATTGTTCCTGTTTAAATATAGTCAAATTTTAAATGGAAATTTGCATATGGCTTATCCCATTAATAGTGGATTTAGTCGTTATTCCTGTTTAAAGGACCTTTATAGCTTGCTGTCTGGGTGTTCGGTGTGAGCCAAGGCTCTGTGTTGAAGGCCGTTCCTTGACTTTTATAAATTGTTACTAGGATGAAGAGTTGTCTCATTGGCACTCATACCACATCTTCCTACATGTATTTGCATATATGGCTACACAAAAATATAAAAAAAAGTTTGAAAAAGGCAAATGACCTCCACTCTTAGATAAGTGAATGATGGTTTGACAAAGTTATTGTTGTCTAAAGGGACTTTAATCATTTTTTTTACAAATTAGGCCATTAGTTTTCTCGTTTGAATTGTTTTACATTGTCATGTCAGGGCCTTTAATAGATGACTATGCGGTATGGGCTTTGCTCATTGTTGAAGGCCGTACGGTGACCTGTAGTTGTTAATGTCTGTGTCATTTTGGTCTCTTGTGGACAGTTGTCTCATTGGCAATCATACCACATCTTCTTTTTTATATTTAAACCCAGATTATATCTAAATGTTAACTGCAGTAATAAAAAATTAAAGTCTATTTTAAAAGTAAAATACAGTAAAAATTAAATATTGTGCTAAAGTTAAAAGAAGTCATCTGTTTACAGAATTCCATGAAGGTTTTCCAAATTTTTCATCTGATACATCTTTTTTATGCATACCATTTTTCTCAAGAGACTGCCACAAGTTTTCTGGGTCCTCTTTCTGGTGGTTATACTGTATGACATAAGAGGTTATTACACCATTCTGTTTAGTCGGAGGTTCCCAATGTAGATTGACCTTGTCTTCATCGATACGCTCTATGTACAATTTCTCAGGCGGAGAGGGCACTACAAGAAACAAAATTAAGTGTACAAGATATTAAAACAGACAAAAGTATAGCATAAAATAATAAAGTTAGACAGTGAAAATAAATATTTGACCTTTATGAAGTTCGAGTCTTCCACCAAGTCCAAGGTTAAAAGTTTCATTTTCTTTTTTTATTATTGATTTTTTTCATTTCAAACCTTTTTTTTTCAAATTTCCATGGACAATTTGATGACTGATATAAATCTGGCCTTAAATGTGTGTAATAAAATTAGCATGATAATATATTGACATATTTTACTAGATTAATGCTTTGCTGATTTCCATTTTCTTTCTTAAGTCTAAGACCTTCACATCTTGTAATGGAAAACTAAAAAACAAGAATGTGTCCCCAGTACACGAATGCCCCACTCGTACTATCATTTTATATGTTCAGTGGACCGTGAAATTGGGGTAAACCCTCTAATTTGGCATTAAAATTAAAAGGATCATATCATAGGGAACATGTATACTAAGTTTGAAGTCGATTGGACTTCAACTTTATCAAAAACTACCTTGACCAAAAACTTTAACCTGAAGCGGGACAGACGAACGGACGGACGAACGAACGGAGGGACGGACGAACAAACGGAAGAACGGACGCACAGACCAGAAAACATAATGCCCCTCTACTATCGTAGGTGGGGCATAAAAACAAGTATGTGTCCCCAGTACACGAATGCCCCACTCGTACTATCATTTTCTATGTTCAATGGACCGTGAAATTGGGGTAAAAACTCTAATTTGGCATTAAAATTAGAAAGATCATATCATAGGAAACATGTGTACAAAGTTTAAAGTCGATTGGACTTTAACCTCATCAAAAACTACCTTGACCAAAAACTTTAACCTGAAGGGGGACAGACGGATGAACGAACGGACGCACAGACCAGAAAACATAATGCCCCTCTACTATCGTAGGTGGGGCATAGAAATATGGCTATGCTGAAACCTTCTAGACAAGTACAATGTATGTGTCCATATTTCATGTATGCCTCACATGATTTAACATTTTCTATGTTGAGTGGAGTGTGGAATTGATGGTCAAAACTCTTAGTTTTTGTTCGCATTAATATTAGACAGATCACATCATAGGGAACATGTGTACTAGGTTTCAAGTTGATTGGACTTCAACTTCATCAAAAACTACCTTGACCAAAACTTTTAACCTGAAGAAGCAGGACAGACAGATGAATGGAAGGATGGATGTATGAAAGATATACTGACGAATAAACAAACACATTTTCCAAAAAACATAATGCCCCAAGGTGGGGCATAAAAAAATATGGGTATGCTTAAACCAGCAGAAAAACATCTGAATTAGAACATCCTATTGCTGTTAACTATACATACCATCTTCCAGAGTTCTAACATCAACAGGATCGCTGAAGATTCCATGGTCATGTGTTGTATGGGACCTCACTCTGATACTGTAGTAAGTATACGGTTCAAGATTCTTCAGTTCATACTCTAATGCATCACTGTAATTAAAAAAAAAGCTTAAGTATGAGGTTCAAGATTTTTCAGTTCATACTCTAATGCATCACTGTAATTAAAAAAAAAGCTTAAGTATGAGGTTCAAGATTCTTCAGTTCATACTCTAATGCATCACTGTAATTAAAAAAAAAGCTTAAGTATGAGGTTCAAGATTTTTCAGTTCATACTCTAATGCATCACTGTAATTAAAAAAAAAAGCTTAAGTATGAGGTTCAAAATTTTTCAGTTCATACTCTAATGCATATCTGTAATATTTTTTTTTATAAATATAAGTTCAAAATTTTTCAGTTCATACTCTAATGCATCACAGTAATTAATCAAAGAGCAGATAGATTGCACTAAGGGATATAATTGCCATTGTTTTCATTGACACATGTATACATGTAGCTGGAAAATATTATTTTCAAAAATAATTCAACTGCACATGTAAAATGTAATTTAAGTTATCTGAATAGTTACAAAATAGCCAATCCCAGATACAAGTGTATGAAAAATGTACTTAATGTGTTTTATTTTTGTACTATCAATTCCAAGTTTACTTTCCACAGCTGTCACTAAGACTCAGAGTGAGAGAAGGTAATTCACTTCGTATCTTATCACCTATTTACCAACGTTAATTCTAGGAGGAACCCCATTCCTAACTCTTTGAATATTTAATTTCCTTTGGGTCAGTGGTCATGACTCCTTTCTGTACACATTCCTCGGTTTAAATTGCGATTGTTTTTAATATAATAAGACGTTTATTGACAGAGCAAGTTAATTTTTCTCGACATGTATTGTTGATTCAGAATTGATGAAAGTTACTTCTGGAAGGGAGACAACTCGAAACAATAATATGGAAGACTCCATTTCGTCGAAGGGGTGTTGTAGTTACACCTTTACGATGTGGACTACAATTATTTTAATTTAAATGATGTATATGATTTACAAGAGTGCACACACTGAAATGTCTCGCCTTCTTTACTAATCATTGATATTATGTTGATAGTCCTAAGTATAAAGCTTTATTACAACTGTCACGTAAACTTAACATAAACCAAGATAGCTAAACAAAGACCAATGAACCATGAAAATGAGGTCAAGGTCAGATGAACCATGCCAGGCAGACATGTACAGCTAACAAAGCTTCCATAAAACAAATATAGTTGACCTATTACTTATAGTTTAAGAAAAATAGACCAAAACACAAAAACTTACCACTGTGCAATGAACAGTGCAATTGAGGTCATGGTCAAATAAAACCTGCGGGACTGACATATAGATCATAATATATTTCCATACACCAAATATAGTTGACCTTTGGCATATAATATTAGATAAAAAGACCAAAACTTAAAAACTTAACTTTGACCACTGAACCATGAAAATGAGGTCAAGGTCAGATGACATCTGCCCTGCTAGACACGTACACCTTACAATCATTCCATACAACAAATATAGTAGACCTATTGCATAAAGTATGAGAAAAACAGACCAAAACACAAAAACTTAACTATAACCACTGAACCATGAAAATGAGGTCACGGTCAAATGACACCTGCCAGTTGGACATGTACACCTTCCATACACCAAATATACTAGCCCTATTGCTTATAGTATCTGAGATATGGACTTGACCACCAAAACTTAACTTTGTTCACTGATCCATGAAATGATGTCGAGGTCAAGTGAAAACTGTCTGACGGGCATGAGGACCTTGCAAGGTACGCACATACCAAATATAGTTATCCTATTACTTATAATAAGAGAGAATTCAACATTACAAAAATTCTGAACTTTTTTTTCAAGTGGTCACTAAACCATGAAAATGAGGTCAAGGACATTGGACATGTGACTGACGGAAATTCGTAACATGAGGCATCTATATACAAAGTATGAAGCATCCAGGTCTTTCACCTTCTAAAATATAAACCTTTTAATAAGTTAGCTAACGTGCCGTTGCTGTAGCCGCCGCCAGATCACTATCCCTATGTCCAGCTTTCTGCAACAAAAGTTGCAGGCTCGACAAAAATTATGCAACAACAATTACCCTCAATAGCAGACAGACATAGAAAGGATCTTCAAAAATTAATCAATTGAGTGGGGAATCAAGAGCAACCATTCAATCTAATACCTCTTGAAGTCAAGAAAACTATACGCCTGCACATAATTACCTTAACAAACCTTGGAGCAAGAACGTATATTAAATGTTAATTAAACGACCTAGATGGTTCTCAATTTCTTTATGGAAGTACAATATCAAATATCAGTTTATAACGGTGACATATAAGAAAAACTCCACTTCAGTTCTTATATGACAGAAATAGATTTATCGGAATTCAGAGAACTCTCGCATTTTTATCAAAACTGGGGATTTCCCTCTGACGTGTTTCTAAATTTATAAAAACACTAAATATAAATACTGCTTAATTCTGATTTTCTATGTTGTTAAAAACACGCATATAAGTCAAGGGAAATATCAATCATGAAGATTATGAAAAGAACATTATAGGAAAGTTGTTTAAGTTCAATCCCTTTGTTTGTTTTTACCTTTTAAAGCAAGACAATCATAAGAATCTGAGATGTTCCTTAATGTTTAGAATAAAACGGTTGACGTGAGGGCATGTGAAACAGGACGACAGACATCATATGTTATCCCTAGTTTTTGGTACAGTACAAACAATATAAGGAAAATTAATTTCAAATTGATTCTTTTTTTGATACGATGGTTTACCGATCCAAGCTGATATACTACAAATATTACCTCCTAGCATACATAATCTTCTGTGAATTATCCCTACGATGGAACTGAACGGTGTAAAACTTGATGTCATACTGACGTCCAGGTCTCTTCCATCGTACCATTATTTCACTGGAAGACATAATTCTAGCAATAATCTGCAGCGGAGGTGGTGGAAGTGGAGTTTCATTGGGTGGAACCGTCTGGAAAATCTCCTCCACCGTAGCCAGTGCATTGCTAGAACCATCCACTACAAACATCAGCTCGTAGAACTTCTCACTTTCTGAAAGACGGAAAATTGATAATACATTAAAATTATGTTCAGTAACTATTTTACATACATACCATTAATCTTTTGATGGGGGTGGGGGAATGACATAGATACTGTCATCTTACTAATTTTCATGGCTTTCTATTACTTTAGGGGTCCCGACTCTTATAGAGCATTTCTAAACTATCCCAAACCTAGAATCTTACCCTAACCCATACCTTACCATAACACTAGCCCTAACTATAAAACATAACTCTAGCCTAACACATCTTCTAACCTAACCATTACCATGAATGAATCCTACCCCTAAAGTATCTAATTATAGAGAGCCTCCAAGTAAAAGAAGCAGCACATTTTCTAGAGTTGAAAAATAACACAAACAAACAATATTTTTGAGTTGGAGTTATTTCCCTTTGATCGACAACTGGTGTTTCTATTTCTATGACTACCCAAATTAATTTAAGTGGAACCAGCAAGATTTATAAGAGATCAGTACTAGAGTTAAATCATACAAAGCTTTAACTAATTCAAATAGTTCAGAAAACATTATTGAAGTTTTGTAAAGTCTAGTGGTCAGCATAAGAAGTAAAATATGAAGTTGAAGTTTTCTAAAGTCTAGTGGTCCGTAGAAGTTAAATTAAGTTGGGCTTATGAAGGAATTGCTGCAACACGACATTACAGATGAATAACTATGTTTTCCAATTATAAGAACCAATAATCAATATTCTATGGCAAACCCTAATCATCTTGACAAAAAAAATCAACTACCCAATACCATTAGGTATTAATCATTGTCTTACAGTTTCACTCAAGGGGTCCAAATGAAAGAACTAACAAGCACATATGAATCACTATGAAGCCTTTCCTTTATCAAATGTAGGTATAATACATATAAACATCTGTGTTTGCTGATAACAAGCATTGCATGTACATTTCATAACATTTGGGTGATACAAACTTAAGTAAGAGAATGGAAACTAGTTTTTGGACATAACGCTGATGGCATTAAGGATGTACTTAGGTGAGGTTAGGTAAAAAATAAGAAATTAAGAAATTAAAATTGATGCTTTAAGCTGTTAGAGCATGAATTGGGATAAATATTGATATGTCATGGACTTTCTTTTCGAGATATTTGAGATTTAAAATATGGCGGGAAAAGGCTGACTCAGACTTTTAACTAATATTTGCATTGGTATTATTTGGGTCTCAAAACAAAAGAAAGAAAATCAAGAATCTTCTAAAATTTTGTTAAATGACCTTTCATGAGCTATTAAGTCTTATATGAAAAAATAAATGGGTGTTATGGGGCAAAATATTTTACATTGTATTGTATGAAAAAATACCAAGGAGTCCGAACATTTGATACAAATTCCAAAAACCTCACCTAAGTACATCCTTAAAGCTAAATTCTAAAGCAAAAAGCAAATAAAAGCTTTTTTGTTCAGTGAGTAACTCATTGTTACATTATCATTCATGTGAAGAATAGTATCTCATACTCAAATATCATTCATTTACAGTCGATTGCATTGAGTGTGTAGGAAAAGGTTATATCTTTGGTTTAGCTTGCTTGCTGGCTGAACTGTGGTTAGGTTAGGTATACTACCCTCCTTTCAAAGTAGCCTAGTCCTACAGACAAATTGATTGGTTATTGGTTGGACTAGTCTACTCGTAAAGGGGGGTAATTTACCTAACCTAATAATGACTTCACAGTTCAGCTGGCAAGAAGGCTTACCAAAGATATTATTTTTACCTACAAACTCAATGCAAACAGCTGTAAAACTATCTATAAATGAACCCTCCAGTAGTCTGAAGTGACTCTATCTACAGTGAAACCTGTTTAAACCGAACCTCTTTGGGACTTAAGATCTTGTTCAGTTTTGGCCTATTCGGTTTTGTCAGGTTCATAACACACCTAATTTGATAAGACATGGGTTACAAAATGTTTGGTTTATACAGGTTTTTGGTTTATACAGGTTTTCTGTTTATACAAGATTCGGTTTAGTCAGGTTTCACTGTATAATGTACAGTAATTACCTCATGTCTATCACCATGCAAAGCACACACACACAAAGCTTATAAAGCAGCACCTGAAAGCAGACTATGTGTTATAGGATAATGGCTCAAGCTAAAAAAAAATAAGCCACATATAAATTATAAATATGCCATGTATTGTACCTACAAAATATGGGTATAAACTCTTCAGGTACAGTGGATTCATTATTACTTGTGGGATACCAATTTTTGTGGCTTTTGTCGGTATACACCTTATCACAATAGACAATATCTGATGCCACAATGGAAAAGTAATCGTTGTATGGTGTCAAAAGTTCAAGCAGCGCAGATTCTCTGGTCAACTGGGGCAGATTTCCAAATAGTGATAAGGTGAACCACAAATTCAAATGTTCATCAATAGCAATTTTTTTTATGCTTATAAAGTTATATGCAGAAATTGACAAAACAAAGAAATCAAATATGCACCAAAAAAGTATTTTGTTAATCCATTTAAATTGGTAAAATGTAAAGTAAGTGAATCCACCGTATTTGATATTGAAAGAAATAGTTATAATTATAAGTAAAGCTAACCATAAAAAAAACTCAGCTTCAGAAATATAAAAAATAATATTTAATTTAAATAATAAAGTTTTACAGAAATAATATATGGATTAGTTAATTGGTTACACCCTTTGAAAATCTTAATCTGAATGTGTCACTAATATTAAAGCTTAGCAAATAGCAGCAACAACTATTGCCGAAGGAGGAGGAAGATTACAGAGGCTCAAGAAGGGTACATACTGAAGTTATAATATTTGCTAAGTTTGATTATTAACTTGCATTCAAAAACACATAAAAATGATTTCAAAGTCTTTCATCCTTAATCTATAAACTGAAATTTCTGACACTTAAATAGTTGAACAAACTTGACACCGAATATGGTGCACCCTTTTGGAGCCTCAAAATTATGTGAAGTCATCCAAAATATAAAGAATCATTTAATTAATGTCTTATATAAAAAAAAATTTAAACGAGTTCAAGCAGAAAAAGAAAAGCATGCATAGAAATATAATTTATAAACATATTTTCTAGTGTTGCACCATAAATTAAACATAATTAAGTAGAAGGCTGTGATGTGAATATGACCATAAATGCCAACCGTCAGTAAAAAAAAAGTTGAAAAAACCTATTAATAGTCATACATGTACTATTACCAAATTTGATAAACCAATGATTTCCTTTCATTCATTTCAATTAGATCCTTGATTGATGATCAAATGAGGCCAATTCATTAGAGGGGGAGGAGAGGACAGCAAATGAGACCAATTCATTAAAGAGGGGGGTAGGAGAGGAGAGCAAATGAGGCCAATTCATTAAAGAGGAGTAGGAGAGGATAACAAATGAGGCCAATTCATTAAAGAGGGGTAGGAGAGGATAGCAAATGAGGCCAATTCATTAAAGAGGGGGTAGGAGAGGATAGCAAATGAGGCCAATTCATTAGAGGGGGGGAGGAGAGGATAGCAAATGAGGCCAATTCATTAGAGGGGTAGGAGAGGATAGCAAATGAGGCCAATTCATTAAAGAGGGGTAGGAGAGGATAGCAAATGAGGCCAATTCATTAAAGAGGGGACAGGAGAGGATAGCAAATGAGGCCAATTCATTAAAGAGGGGACAGGAGAGGATAGCAAATGAGGCCAATTCATTAAAGAGGGGGGAAGGAGAGGATAGCAAATGAGGCCAATTCATTAAAGAGGGGGGAAGGAGAGGATAGCAAATGAGGCCAATTCATTAAAGAGGGGGAAGGAGAGGATAGCAAATGAGGCCAATTCATTAAAGAGGGGGGAAGGAGAGGATAGCAAATGAGGCCAATTCATAAAAGAGGGGGGAAGGAGAGGATAGCAAATGAGGCCAATTCATTAAAGAGGGGTAGGAGAGGATAGCAAATGAGGCCAATTCATTAAAGAGGGGGGTAGGAGAGGATAGCAAATGAGGCCAATTCATTAGAGGGGGGAGGAGAGGATAGCAAATGAGGCCAATTCATTAGAGGGGTAGGAGAGGATAGCAAATGAGGCCAATTCATTAGAGGGGTAGGAGAGGATAGCAAATGAGGCCAATTCATTAAAGAGGGGTAGGAGAGGATAGCAAATGAGGCCAATTCATTAAAGAGGGGACAGGAGAGGATAGCAAATGAGGCCAATTCATTAAAGAGGGGTAGGAGAGGATAGCAAATGAGGCCAATTCATTAGAGGGGTAGGAGAGGATAGCAAATGAGGCCAATTCATTAAAGAGGGGTAGGAGAGGATAGCAAATGAGGCCAATTCATTAGAGGGGTAGGAGAGGATAGCAAATGAGGCCAATTCATTAAAGAGGGGTAGGAGAGGATAGCAAATGAGGCCAATTCATTAAAGAGGGGTAGGAGAGGATAGCAAATGAGGCCAATTCATTAAAGAGGGGACAGGAGAGGATAGCAAATGAGGCCAATTCATTAAAGAGGGGTAGGAGAGGATAGAAAATGAGGCCAATTCATTAAAGAGGGGTAGGAGAGGATAGAAAATGAGGCCAGTTCATTAAAGAGGGGGTAGGAGAGGATAGCAAATGAGGCCAATTCATTAAAGAGGGGACAGGAGAGGGTGTCTTTGTCTATTTTCAATTGAACAATAAATCAAAAGATCTGTTTCTTCCTTAGAGAGCAGGGTTAGAACTAGCCATTTTTAAAAGGGGGAGGGGTCTCAACCCCTTATAAAAAGTTTTCTTTTCAAAAAAAAAAAAATCCCGGATCCCGAAATCCTGAGCTTAAAAACACCTGATCCCGGAGTCCCGATAAAGGTCCTATCCCCCCTCCCTAATGGTATGAGAAAATTCTTACCAAGACCACACATGACATAATTTGTCCTTTTAATATCATGTATTTCAAAAATTTGAGCAGCATCTATGTTTTGTATCTTCTTGCTGAGGTAGATCTTATAACCAATGACTGCCTGGTTGTCTGTTATGTTCCATTTAACATCAACACACGTCAGGTTCAACTGAGAAACCTGAATTTGAACTTTCACTGAAAAAAAAACAAACATAACTAATGTTATGATAATTATTTTTTTTATTTTTTTTGTGTTTTAACACCACTTATAAGCCCCGCATTTAAACTATTTCAGGCAGTCAGTTTTTATTGGTGGAGGAAGCCGGAGTGCCTGGAGAAAACCACTGACCTTCCATAAAAAAACTGACAATCCTAGTCAATTAGATTGGAGTCAAGTACACCTTTATAATAATTATGTTTATATCATAAGAAGATGACAAATATTGATAAGGAGGTCAAATAAAATAAAATTTCAATTATTATACTGATTGAAAATATCTATCCAAAAAACACTTGCTCATGCAATTTTTAATGTTATTCGATCTCTTATTTGAACCATTGCATCAGTTATCTAGCATGAGTCTAGCATGAGTCCATACATATAATACTAATTGAAGGCGATTTAGTGGGTATTCAATTAGTACAAATTTTCTATTGACATATGTGCCGATTTTGGCAAAACAATGAATTTCAAATATCCAAGAAAATGAATGAATCAACAGCATTTTGATGCCTAGAATGTCATACCTACCTTGTGGTTTTTCATTATGTTTTGGTGTTCTATGTATCAGCCAGGGCCACTGAGCATCTAACAGCTTTGGAAATCCCACTGCAGTACCTGCTAGTACTCTTACTTTATATTCTGTGTCTGCTTGGAGTTCTTAAAGAGAAAAAACAAATATTATGCATAAAATCTTCATTAGTGAGAGAAAATTAATTTGCATAAAATCTTCATTAGTGAGAAAAAATATATCCTGCATAAAATCTTCATTAGTGAGAGAAAATATATTCTTCATAAAATCTTCATTAGTGAGAGAAAATATATTCTGCATAAAATCTTCTTTAGTGAGAGAAAATATATTCTGCATAAAATCTTCTTTAATGAAAGAAAATTATTCAAAAATCTTCATTAGTGAGAGAAAATATATTCTGCATAAAATCTTCATTTGTGAGAGAAAATATATTCTGCATAAAATCTTCTTTAGTGAGAGAAAATATATTCTGCATAAAATCTTCTGTAATGAAAGAAAATTATTCTGCATAAAATCTTCTTTTGTGAGAGAAAATATATTCTGCATAAAATCTTCATTTGTGAGAGAAAATATATTCTGCATAAAATCTTCATTTGTGAGAGAAAATATATTCTGCATAAAATCTTCATTTGTGAGAGAAACTATATTCTGCATAAAATCTTCATTAGTGAGAGAAAATATATTCTGCATAAAATCTTCATTAGTGAGAGAAAATATATTCTGCATAAAATCTTTATTAGTGAGAGAAAATATATTCTGCATAAAATCTTCATTAGTGAGAGAAAATATATTCTGCATAAAATCTTCTTTAATGAAAGAAAATATATTCTGCATAAAATCTTCATTAGTGAGAGAAAATTAATTTGCATAAAATCTTTATTAGTGAGAGAAAATTAATTTGCATAAAATCTTTATTAGTGAGAGAAAATTAATTTGCATAAAATCTTCATTAGTGAGAGAAAATATATTCTGCATAAAATCTTTATTAGTGAGAGAAAATTAATCTGCATAAAATCTTCATTAGTGAGAGAAAATTAATCTGCATAAAATCTTCATTAGTGAGAGAAAATATATTCTGCATAAAATCTTTATTAGTGAGAGAAAATATATTCTGCATAAAATCTTCATTAGTGAGAGAAAATATATTCTGCATAAAATCTTTATTAGTGAGAGAAAATTAATCTGCATAAAATCTTCATTAGTGAGAGAAAATTAATTTGCATAAAATCTTCATTAGTGAGAGAAAATATATTTTGCATAAAATCTTTATTAGTGAGAGAAAATATATTCTGCATAAAATCTTCATTTGTGAGAGAAAATATATTCTGCATAAAATCTTCATTAGTGAGAGAAAATATATTCTGCATAAAATCTTCATTTGTGAGAGAAAATATATTCTGCATAAAATCTTCATTTGTGAGATAAAATATATTCTGCATAAAATCTTCATTAGTGAGAGAAAATATATTCTGCATAAAATCTTCTTTAGTGAGAGAAAAATATTCTGCATAAAATCTTCATAAGTGATTCTTAGTTAAAGTTCAATTACTAAAATTACTCAAATAAGAAAAGCAACATCCCTCTAAAATGGTGATAAAGGGACTGCTTCAATATTAACACTTGATATAATATTTTTACCTTTGAAAGTGTAACTCTGGTTAGCAGCAGACACATTCTCCATGATTTCATGACCACCATTAGACACAAAAATCTGGTACCCTGTGATAACACCATTACATTTCTCAGGAGGAACTGGATCCCATTCTACATCTATACTGTATGGTGATGAACTAGAAAGTCTCAGATTTGGAGCTGCATCAGGCACTGAATAAGAAGATAATTATTAATTGTAAAAGATCAATCGAGATATTTCATGGCTGTATGCTGCAAAACTTGAAAAATAAAACTTTTGCTGTGTCAGAAACTAAAGGACTATGGATAATGTCATTCATTGTTCATCTTACTTTGCTGAACATTATTGCTGTTTACAGTTTATCTCTATCTATAAAAATATTCAAGATATTAACAACAGCAAAATTTCCTTAAAATAACCAATCCAGGGGCAGCAACCCAACAACAGGTTGTCCAATTCATCTGAAAATTTTGGAGCAGATAGATCTTGACCTGATGAACAATTTTACCACATGTCAGATTTGCTCTAAATGCTTTTGTTTTTCAGTTATAAGCCAAAAACTGCATTTTACCCTAGCTATGTTCTATTTTTAGCCATGGCAGCCATCCTGGTTGGTTGGCCGGTTCACCGGACACATTTTTTAAACTAGATACCCCAAAAATGATTGTGGACAAGTTTGGTTTAATTTGGCACAGTAGTTTCAGAGGAGAAGATTTTTGTAAAAGTTAACAGACGACGACGGATGACGGACGCAAAGTGATGAGAAAAGCTCACATGGGCCAGGTGAGCCAAAAATGAAATAAAAAAATGGGGTCACCGTTCATTGAAGCTCACAAGCTTCCTCTGAAAGAAGCATACATTTTTGTTGAAGTCCTTTTTATCTGTTGAACTAATAGGAGAAAGAGAGGTAATATCGAAAAAAAAACAACTAAATTACATAAATCGCTTAAATTTTACAATTATTTAGCTTAAAAAAAAATATAGGTCACTGATGAGTTAAAAAAGATATTTCAATTTTAATGCCAAAAATATCATAAAGTAATAACTATTAGAGTAATAAATAAAATTTATAATGAAAAAATAAATGTTCAATTTTATGTTGAAATTTTTTTACCCACGAGCCTCCATAATCCAAAATGAAAATAATATTACGGCATTGGTTGCATTTCCATTGTGCACAATGTTTTTATCCAATCATAATGTTTTGGTGTATGCATTTGATAATATTATCCAGAATCCAAAAGATTCTAAAACGGCGAATTAATTCATACATTTAATTAATTTACAGTTTCAGAATAAATGTAATTGAAACTATTTTCAGAATCTGAAAAGGGAAGCTACTCATACTGCATTTAATTTTACTATATTTCATGTTAAAATGCCATATTTTCAATTGGCCTTATACATATTTTCGATTGGTGTTGATTTACTCTATCACATGGCTATAATAAAATTCATTTGTAAAAGACAATACTGATAGGACATTCAGTATTATAAATTAAATAACACACAGCTGAGAGGGTGATAGAGTGATTAGTGCCACGGTTGACAATGTTTTCTCAAGGTAACAATCTGCTCTATTACCTTCTCAGCTATGTGTTATTTATATTCTATTCATACCTGATTCTAATGTTTTAACAGTCACTGTATCTGACTGGGCTCCAGCGCCATTTCTACTGTAGGCTCGTATGTAAAATTTGTAATCTGTATGAGGCTTTAGATCATGTATGCATTCATTTTTCTTCAATGTAACTGCCTTCTGTGTTACTGGAAAAAATATGATATTATCAATTATGGAAGTAATTACATAAATAAAACACAGATTTTCTTGAGAAATTGTGACTGTAAACCAAATTTTTTGGGGGGTTTTAGTCCTTTTTTGCCATTTCTGAGAATGTTTGTTTTTTCATAAAAGGAAATATCTTAATTTGATAAATAAATTGGTCTCATTGGGGTCTTAGCGTGATGCGGGCTTGCTGATTTTTTGTAAGTGTGACATGTGAAAGTCATACCTGTCAACCTGTGACAATGAAAATGCAGGTCATGACTTGCATTGAAGAATCAAATCTCAGGTCATAACGCGTACAAACTTTTTCGAGTTGAATTTTAGTATTTCTGGTACATTTTCTTATAATGTATATCAAAGATACCAAAAAATCAATGCATGTTAACTTGGTTAAGTCATTTTAAATCTTATTTATTATTATTTCATTGCACTTTTTAAGATTTTTATAAATTTGTGTAACAGTCTTATGTTCTTTACTTTTTGTGATCATTAAATATTAGAATTTAGTTTTCAAACGTAATTTTAAAATGTTTGAGATTACTGGCAATGTATCCTTAAAACATTCCATCATCAAATATATATATGGAAGTGTTTAACGACCTTGACTGGCTTTTCAGCCCTCGCACGGTCGGCTCGGTGCCCGAAGACGATTGGTGAGCATTTAAATATTTTGTGCCGTGGGTCAGGAACGGGTAGCAAAGGACGCCGAATGGAGGCCGCCATCTTGGTTTTGGTGAGTTGATTTTACTTTTTGACTATTTTTGTTGTTTTCTTTACTTCACAACGGCTGCTTTCAGGGCCAGTTTGGTCAGCTTGGCAGCCCGCTAGCCTCGATGATGGAGTACTGGTAGATGAATCGTGGACGTAGTTCTAAGATGACAGGAAGCGTTATCAGGACCAAAGCCCTGAGGCAGTGAAATGTAGGTCGTATCACCCAACAGCCTAGGATACAGCCCTCGGACGTTAATCGGCATGACACTCCCCATAATAGACAATGGTTTTGGAGGCATGTTAACGCGGGTACGCCTACTACTACGTCTCTCTGTACGGCATGGATTGGTTTCTGTCATCTTAGTAGTATGTCGTTGACCATCCAGCAATAAACCCTCATCGAAGATAGCGGGTAAAGGAGAGCTGACCCAGCACGTCCGTTCAGCTGTAAGGACTGAGACGTGACTGATCTGATGAGTGATGAATGATCATCAAATTGAGAAGGAAATTAGACTATGATAAAATATAGTAATACAGTTAAAGAAAGTATAAATGTAAAAAATAATTTTCAACTTTAAAAAAAAAATTTGTATAAAGGTATAAAAATAATGAAAAGTTATTTTTCAATATGTATTTGAAATTTATATTTTTATGATTTAATCTTTTTCACCCATAAAACGTAAATATAAGGAATAATTTTGAATGGTGACAAATAAGGGGAAGTAACTCTTAGTTGAACTATGTTTGTAAAACAACAGGGCAATTTATTTACATCCTAAAGCTAAGGTAATTGGTGTTAATTAATAGTGTGTTTGACACCAAAGCTGTCAAGTGAAGCCATGCACTTAATGGGTCACTTAATTTGACAGTTTACATAGCTAGATGCTAATTACGAATTTGCCGTTATTTCAAAGGAATATTACTTGTGAAATCAATCTCAAGGCTAAGAAATACGGGTGAAATCGGGTCATTTTCGGAATGCCTGGGTTATTTCAATGACCCGGCGGGTGTCCCGGGTGATCCCTCAGAATTGTGAAAATCTCGGGTCACACCCGTAGAATACGGGTCAGTTGACAGGTATGGAAAGTAAAATAAATTATTGTGCTGTGAAAAATGGAAATGAAGTCTAATCGGGACATGTGAAATTACAAAAAAATGAGAATTGCTTACGTAAATAGTGTAAGTGGGATATGGGAATCTGACAAAACAGTAAGCGGGATTCGGGATCAGAACCCCCAAACAAATTACAATATTCATTTTTTATCTTTGGGGCAAGTAGTAAAAAAAAATTGCTTGCAGAAGTTAGTTGGTTCACAGTACTTATTCATATGAAGCTCTTTATTGAAGATGATCTAACATATTCAAGGCTATTTATATTCACGTTATGTCCCTTTACATAGGTACCCCTCATATCCCTTTACTTACCATCCTTCAGCTCTCCATAGTGAACAGTATAAGCTAGAACAGGGCAGCAGTCTGGATACTCTGATGGTGACCACTGTATACACACTTCTGTACTGGTGACACTTGTTACGGTCACATTTCCAGGAGGTTTGGGTGCATTTTCTTGAAAAACAAAAATTATAAAGGCTTTAGCTTTTTTTTCTTAAAATAAAAAGGTAATACAATTTTAGTAAACAAGGGTTGTATTGGTTTCGTGGTCCACTGATTTACAAGCAAATTTGGATTCATTGTTCTTTTCAAACGCTCAAATAAATTAGCTGCGAATATATCTCGATCTTATTCTGTAATATAACATAACAAAATATATTTTCATTATAGAGTTATTCCCCTTTACCAAATTCTTTAAGTTCAATAATTTAATCTTATTGGTCTACACATTGCCCGATTCATTTCATAAAATTACATATCATGATTTTAATGACAATAGACATCAAATAGGCTAGAATGAGTATGACATAGACGGACCACCAACATTTTAATGTTTGACTCAAGATTATCAAGTCCTCGTCCTTTTTCTTACTTTTATCCCCCCTCCCCAACAATTCAAGTCTTCATTGCCATTATACCATATATTCATAGCATGTGACACAACACAACAAAATATAAATAAACAATAACAATAAGATCATTAATCATGTTAATATACATAATACAAGTAAATATTTCAAGAGTCTTACGTCGTCAGACTGTTTTAAAAAAAAAGGATCACAGCTTATTTACCCAAAAGGGTAATCTTGAAGGAGAAAAAAATTAAAAAATGCAATCTTAATTAAATCTATAAGATTTTCATCATATAAATATTGTAAAATACCAGCTGCTCTACAAGCTCTAAGTGCTCACTCCACAAAATCTACCTACTGTGACTTGCCACAGATATTTTACATTTATCAATATCAAGAAAACCTGCCAATGAGTACAAATAAGTTCACAAACCTTTAAGTATAAATTGTATTCTAACTATTATAGATACTTGTTAAGGCGCCTCCAGGTGTGGGAGTTTCTCGCTGCATTGAAGACCTATTAGGACCTTCTGCTGTTGTCTGTTCTATGGTCGGGTTGTTGTCTCTTTGACACATTTCCCATTTCCATTCTCAATTTTATTTTTATTGTAATTGGCATATCTACACGGACATTGTTTTTGATATTTTACATTATCAACATGCAGTAAACTCGCAATCAGTACAAATAAGTTCACAAACCTTTAAGAGTAGTTTGTAATCTCGCAATTGCCATATCTACACCGACATCGTTTTTTTAATGTTTTACAATATCGATATGCAGTAAACTCAGGGGCGGATCCAGTCATTTTAAAAAGGGGGTTCCCAACCCAGGACAAAGGGGGTGGGGGCAACTATAAGTCTCCATTCAAATGCATTGATCGTCCAAAAAAGGGGGGTTCCAACCCCCGGAACCCTCCCCCTGGATCTGCCACTGAAACTAGCTATCAGTACAAATGAGTTCACAAACCTTTAAGAATGATTTGCAGTCTTGCAATTGCAATATCTACACCGACATAGTTTTTTAGTACATGCACTTGCTATCAGTACACAAAAGTTCACCAACCTTTAAGAATGATTTGCAGTCTTGCAACTGCCATGTCTACACCGACATTGTTTTTATGTTTACATGAACTTGCTATCAGTACAAAAAAGTTCACAAACCTTGAAGAATGATTTGCAGTCTTGCAATTGCCATGTCTACACCGACATCGTTTTTATGTTAACATGCACTTGCTATCAGTACACAAAAGTTCACAAACCTTTAAGAATGATTTGCAGTCTTGCAATTGCCATGTCTACACCGACATCGTTTTTGGCAATACACTGATAGTATCCTGAATCACTGGTACTACTATCTATCAACAACTCATTGTCTGGGTTTATCTATAAAAATACATCAAAAAAACTTTTACAAAATATATCATAAAATTTTACTTCTTATACTAATAAATTGTGCAATGTTTAAGAAATAACTCATGGCTCCAATGGTGAAATGTAACTTATTTTAAGACCAGATAGAGATTTTTAGCATTATGCTGCTACCACTAATTCTATCAATTCTAACACAAAAAAATCGATGCTTTTTTCCCTCCCAATGCTATATATAAGACAAGTTTAAATGTGCCAAAATTTAAAAAACTAGAGGCTCTAAAGAGCCTGTGTCGCTCATCTTGGTGAATGTGAATATTTAAAAAAGGACACGTGACAAAATTGTGTTTTGCTGATGGTGATGTGTTTGTAGATCTTACTTTACTAAACATTCTTGCTGCTTACAATTATCTCTATCTATAATTAACTTGGCCCAGTAGTTTCAGGGGAAAATGTTAGTGGAAATTTACAAATTTTATGAAAATTGTTAAAAATAGACTATAAAGGGCAATAACTCCTAAGGGGGTCAATTGACCATTTTTGTCACGTTGACTTATTTTTAGGTCTTACTTTGCTGTACATTATTGCTGTTTACAGTTTATCTCTAACTATTATATAGTATTCATGATAAAAAAAAAAAACGGCAAAATTTCCTTAAAATTACCAATTCAGGGGCAGCAACCTAACAATCGGCTATCTTATTGATCTGAAAATTCTAGGGCAGACAGATCTTCACCTGATAAACAATTTTACTTCCTGTCAAATTTGCTCTAAATGCTTTGGTTTTTGAGTTATAAGCCAAAAACTGCATTTTACCCCTATGTTCTATTTTTAGCCATGGTGGCCATCTTGGTTGGTTGGCCAGGTCACTAGACACATTTTTTAAACTAGATACCCCAATGATGATTGTGGCCAAGTTTGGTTTAATTTGGCCCAGTAGTTTCAGAGGAGAAGATTTTTCTAAAAGATTACTAAGATTTACGAAAAATGGTTAAAAATTGACTATAAAGGGCAATTACTCCTAAAGGGGTCAACTGACCATTTTGGTCATATTGACTTATTTGTAAATCTTACTTTGCTGAACATTATTGTGGTAGACTGTATTTTATAGGTTTTACAGTAATTGTGTATATTTTTATATTTAGTTTATTGTGTTGTATTCTGTAATTTTCTACTGGTTTGGGTAGTTTTGGTTTCACTGTAGTTTACTTCAAAGGTTTTCTTTTTATGCTTCAGTGGACCGCACACTTTCTTTATTTCTATTGGTCATTATATTTTGGTGCTATATTTCTTTTGTTCTTTTATGCTGGTGATCACTTTTCTATATACTGGTGGACATATTGATATGTGCTTGATATAATTCTAAGTTTGGACTTTCTTAGTTTTCTATATTCTGTATTCAGGTATATTTTAAGTAATCCTGGGATGATGTGAATTAATTTCCATATAGATAAATCAGGAGGCCTTTGCACCTCATGCGAGGGTATTTTTTTATATATTTGTTACTATCCTGAAGTTAGTCCAGAAATAAAAGGAACCACCTTCAACAAACGTATTGTGTTTTAATAAGCCCTAGAAAGTGCTACTACATTATTGATGTTTACAGTTTATCTCTATCTATAATAATATTCAAGATAATTACCAAAAACAGCAAAATTTCCTTAAAATTACCAATTCAGGGGCAGCAACCCAACAACGGGTTGTCCGATTCATCTCAATATTTCAGGGCAGATAGATGTTGACCTGATAAACAATTTTACCACATGTCAGATTTGCTCTAAATGCTTTGGTTTTTGAGTTATAAGCCAAAAACTGTATTTTACCCCTATGTTCTATTTTTAGCCATGGTGGCCATCTTGGTTGGTTGGCCAGGTCACCAGACACATTTTTCAAACTAGATACCCCAATGATGATTGTGACCAAGTTTGGTTTAATTTGACCCAGTAGTTTCAGAGGAGAAGATTTTTGTAAAAGTAAACGACGACGAACGACGCTGCCGGACGCCAAGTAAAATAAAGTGTACAAATACTTAATATATTTTACTTTACAAGATTTAATTGAAAATCATAGCCCTAAACTCTCACATAAATGTCAATTTTTTTCTCAAGTGTCATTCCCAATACAAGTGACATTTAAAATTAATTGTAATGACAAGGATGTGTAATTAATTTTATACAAAAAAAAAATTTGATTACAAAACAAAAGTAGAGTGTCATATTAGAATAATTGATACATGTAATAAATTTAATCATCTTAGCACATGTTCATTTGCATTTTGTAATACATTTCACAATATTAGTTATAAGTTTAAAAATCGTTTTCCATGATACATGAATTAACCTTCCCTTGAAAGGGATATTCCTCAATGGTCTAGGTAGGGCTATTCCAGAATTAAATGTAAGTAGAAAAGGGGGGATGGCATTGGATGACATATTTTCCCCCTAGACTGAAATACACCTCAACTCTATTTGTACTGTAAATTTTTTACGTCATAAAGAAAATATCTGACGCCACAGAAGAAAAGTGATTGATGTTTGACGTAAAAAATTCAAGCGGGACAGATGCTTCGATCAAGCGGGACAGATCTCCAAATAGCAATATGGTGTATCCATAACAATTCTAATTAAAAAATTAAATGTGTTTTCTGTGGAACCTTGTTTATAACCCCAACTTATCACTTTTTATTAACATTGGGTGAATTCAAACCTGCCTAACAATTTTTCTGGAACAGCCCTTACTAAAGAAACAAACAATAAGATCAATATGAAAGCTCAGAAAACAATATCAAACCTGCATATTTTCTAGAGATTCAATCTTTTGTCCATTTTTGTACCATGTGACTTTTGGTGTAGGAGTTCCTCCCACGGTACACTTCAAACGAAACCTCCTAGCTACAGGGTACCCCTCGCTAACTGGAGCTTCGATTATGAATGGAGGCACTGAAAATATAATATTAAATTAATAGTTTAAATATGATAGATTTTTCAATATTACAAGATAATATTTCGGGCTAGATTTGGACTTTAGTATAGACACCAATTGGTGAACTTGACCATATGTTGACCTCTTGATGTCTTTAATGATGTTGTCATGTCATTTTGAGAATTTGTGTCAGATGTTTGGACTCCTTAGGTTTTTCTCTTCGATACATGGTAAAATATTTTCCTTGTTATCAGCCACTTTATTTTTTAAAGAAGACTAAAGGGGATAAATCAGTTAAGCGTTTGTAAAAGTCAAGTTCATCAATGTTTTTTAAGCATTTACCTGAAACAGATTAAAAATAATCTATGTAACCTAGAAGCTTAGAATATGTTTTTGAAAATGGTTGACACAAACGTACTGATGATTTGAATTTGAATTGTCTCACATTGTCATTTCGGGGCCTTTTAAAGCTGATATGCGGTATGGGCTTTGCTCATTGTTGAAGGCCGTACATGTGTACATGTGACCTATAGTTGTTAATTTCTGTGTCATATTGGTCTCTTGTGGACAGTTGTCTCATTGGCAATCATACCACATCTTTTTTATATTCAATAGCTCATAAAAGATCATTTACCAAAATGTAAGCAGATTCAGGATATTTGTCTGGAAGATTTGAGACCCAAATAATGCCAATGCTAAAAATTATACAAAAGTCTTAGTATTAAACCTTTTCACACCTTTAAAAAAAAAACTTAAAAAGAAGTTTTATAACTTATTAATATTTCAAGCTTATTTTGTTCTAACTAAATCCTTTCTGATTTAGTGTTCAGCTGGGTACATCCTTAAGGTGGTACCCAACACTTTAACTAAAATTAATTTGGCTCGTTTAATTTTCTTAAAATTTTGACAAAGTATTTACTTTGACCCTTTGACAAAAATGTAAAAATTTTAGAAAATTTGAACCAACCGTTTTATCAGAAAAATTACACTGGTTATATATATAGCAGTTTGACAAATACCAATTTTGATCATTGAGAAGCTTAATATTCCTTTTACAACACAATGTAATTAAAACGTTTAGCTAACTTTACAGAGTTATCTCCCTGTAGTGTTGAGTACCACCTTAAGTAGTTATTTTTTTTTTTATGTTATGTTGCTCTCTTACTGATGTATACCTTAAAACTAAATTCCACGTCTAGATACTGGCAAATTCGCTTACACCAAGTTATATCAATAAATGCTAAGACATTTTTTGTCTAATTCCAATTTGTTATGCAATATTGGCAAAACAAAACGTATTGACATCTCATGGGAGATTTATAAAACATAGATCTCATCTACTGTCACGATTAATTTGCATGAATTAGGAAACTAAGGTTAAAATCTGACATACAAATGCAGTCCATTAATATCGAAAGAAAAAAAATCCAATTCTAAAATTTCGTAGATTTCTTATCCTGTCCAATAGATTTTGACAGCTGTGTTAAAGATGTCTGTCTCAAAGTGACCTTATTGACTTGTGCTTCAAATACAAGTTCACTGAACTATACTTTACTTTTTTTATCGATTTTCAATTTATCAATGTTTTGAGTTAGCTCATGTTGATTTAAATCAATAAATTAAGTTTAAGTTATAAATTCAAATGTTTGGATATTTTTGTATTTTGACTATCTGATTCTTTTCAGTGTTCACTTTTTTTTTTGTCACTCTTCCATTTTCGAGGTTATTATTTTAGCCTTCAGTGTATTATAATTAAGTCTAATATATAAAAAACAAGGAATTATGATCCTGTGATATCAAAGGGGTGTTTTAAAATTTATTGGGTGGGGTTGGGAGGCACTCAAATTAATCAAAAATAGCTAAGGCTCCATGTTGATAACCATGCTTTATCCTTTTAAACTTTACAAATTGTGACTTGGATAGAGAGTTGTCTCATTGGCACTCATACCACATCTTCTTATATCTATGTTTGCATTTTCCTTAAAATCTTAGGCAAAATGACAATTTTTGTTTTATAAAAGACTTATTTAAAACAGTTAATCTTATTAACTTCATTTTTTTGTAGCCTTTCATACTGGAAAATATATGGGAACTCAATTAGGAAAATATATGGGAACTCAATTAGGAAAATATATGGGAACTCAATTAGGAAAATGTGCAATAAATATGGTGTTAATGACAGCCCTTTTATAAATGTTCTGTTAAATTATTCAACAGATTATAAACATTTTGTGATCCTGGAATTATTTTTGTGCAGTATGAATGCATTGATTACTTTCAAGACATTATTCATGTCACGAACCAGAATAGAAATCAATTAGCTTATCCAATTATAGTTCAGTACACTTAAAGTAAAAGTCAATAAGGTCAATGTGAAATAGACAACCAAGACATAAATTGACAATATCTGTTGATGAAAATAAAATGCATAAAGTAAAAAAAAAAGTCATATTTTAAGTTGTTGATGGCAGCACAATGCATGTACAAATACACACCAAATTTTAAAACTAAATTGTCCTTTTTTAAACATTCTGGTAAGATACATATTTATTTTATTTTATTTTCAATGTTTTTACATTAAAAATGTCCATACCTCTGACTTTTCACAAATATTTCATGCAAATTCATGATGAAAACAAATAAACACTTAATACAATATGAAGTTTCTACAAGGTTTTTTTTTGTCCAGTGACAAATATTTCTGGCATGGTCAGGACCCAAACAAACAAATATCAATACAAAAGGTAGATAGTGCAAGATAGTTATTTAATTGTCTAGTGGCTGATATTTCATGCAGGTTCTGGAAGTGATTTAATGAATACTTTATACAACATGTAAGTTTTGCAAGTTATGGTTGACCAAAATATAGGGTCACAAATTCGATCTGCCACTGAAATACTTACCTTTGACATTAAGTTTGGTCTCAGCTACTGCATCCGGGAATCCAGGTGACGAAGCCACACATTTGTATGTCCCAGCGTCAATCTTGCCAACTTTTATAAACTTTAAGTTACTCCTGCCATTAATCTCCTTAAAGTTATCATCTAGTGTTGGATTTCCATCTATAAATAAAACAACACTTAAAATAAAACTAAATTCTTACTGTGGATACATATATTGATGATTTATAGATTGATGGATGTTTGGTGTTGAGTACCACAACTCTTGGCTTTGTTGTGGCAGCCAGTTTTTAATGTTGGAGGAAACTAGTGTACTCACAGAGGGACCACATACCTTTGCCAGGAATACTGACAATATCCTCATCATTTAAGATAGGAGTTAAACCCACCATGCAGCAACACTCAGGGTTCAGACCCCCACTCTATATTGATTGGTTCTTTCGTTTCTTGGCTATTATTACATTTGAGACAAGACTACACAATAAAAGGTAGGCCAAGCTGTAGAAGGGCAGGAAATTTGGACTGCCATTGGGAATAACAGCATATTGATAAGAGGGCTAAAATTTTGCCAAATCTAGCAGGCCTCTTATTTTGGACCCCAATAGCTGTTAATGCAAGGTTTCTTCAACATGAAAATGTCATCGACATTCTCTTTATCCATTTGCATATACATGTTTAAAATTTCTTGGTATTCAAATTTTTATGTACTGTTAGAATTAGCTGGGGAAACAACACATTTAAATAATTTGCAAATGAAAGTTTTTAGTAACTTTGATTGCAGCAAATGGTATCTTGATATCATATACATGTATATTATAATCCTTGATAAACAAGATTTTACACCACTGCCAATGGTTAGGGGAGGGTTGGAGCCTTTAAGCTACTTTAATAACACACCACATTCTCTGTAGGTTCCAGTCCAAAGTCAGTGGTTGTCGTTTGTTGATATACATATATCTTATTACTTTTTTGTTCCATTATTTTGTACATAAATCAGGCCATTCATTTTTGTTGTTTGAATTGTTAAACATTTGTCATTTTGGGGTCTTTTATAGCTAACTATGTTGTAAGGGTTTTTTTCATTGTTGTTAAAGAGAATTCACCGACCTTTCATCCATGTGACCACAGGTGATGGATTTCCGTCAGCCAGGCATTCTAATGTAACTGAGTGTTTTATGGTGGCATTTACTTCTTTAGAAATAGCCACAATCTTAGGGGGTCGTCTTTCTGTATCTGAAAGAAAGAAAGTTTAAAATTTAATATGTGTGAAATACTTGCAACTGGACATTGAGCAGGCAACAATTTTAAAATCATTCAACAAGCTTGGTGTTCATGAAAACAACTAATATTGTAAATTTGGAAATGTTACAAAGGTCTTTATTTTCAGTAAATGCATCTATAAAGATAAAATGGTGAAATTTTCCCTCATAGAAATTTGACCTTGAAGAAAGGTATACTTAGGCTCAGGCAAGGACAAGCATCATAAGGAAAACTGGAAAAAATATATTGCAAAACAGGTTTTCACAATGAAATTGCAGAACTAAATCTGTAAAAATAAAAAAAAATTGTGTCTGTGAGTCTCTATAACAAACTAAGAGCCCAAATTAGCTAAAAATGAATCATTCGCGATATCACTGAGTAAAATTGTGACAATGCTAAAGTGCAGATTATAATTAACCCTTACAGAGTACACACAACCGATAAAAAAAAAGTCAGACCATAAAACCAATACTGACAATGCTTAATGATTCTTCACTGTTTTGTCAAATGAAACCATATAATTTAACTAATATGAGATATTTAAAAACAAAAGTATATTTTGCCATAAAACCATTACCGACAATGCTTGCTGCTTCTGACTGTTTTGTCAAATGAAATTACCATATATTTTTATGAACATGAGATATTTAAAACAAAAGCATCTTTTCAGTTTTGCCTTTTATAAAACACTGCTTTACATAAAGGATAATCTGTCATTTTGTATTGATTAGGTGTCTTATAAAACATATCTACTTGAGACATTATATATAATTAGCTTTAAAAATTCCCAGGAATCTAAACTTTGGACTTTTAGAAATAACAATCCTTGTCACTTATTATTTAGTCCAATTCTGTTAATTCGTTTTTTTTTATTGGTTAAAATTTAGGTAGTTGGAGAAAAGTTATCTATTTCTTAGTACTTAATTTCTTGGTTCTATCATTGTTCTTAGCAAAGAAACTAAATATATGTACATTTTGTATTTCGTCTTGTATCTTAATTCATGGCTCCTCTTTATCCCCTGAACCCTGTGTCTTAATTGCCAGCAATGGCTGCTATAAGTGTATAAGTGTGAAGTTGATTGCCAAATATGTCTATTATCAGTATACTTAGTAATATAGGAAAACAAGAATCATGGCTGCCCCACTCGCAATATCAATTTCTATGTTCAGTGGACCGTAAAATTGGGGTAAAACTCTAATATGTCAATACAATTAGAAGATCATATCATATAGAACATGTCTACTATTAGTTTCAAATTGATTGGACCTCAACTTCATCAAAAACTACCTTTTACCTAAAGTGGTACAGAGGGATGAACAGACGGATGAACTAGCACAGACCGAAAACATCAATGTGACATAAAGAGCATACTTTTTTAGACACGTTTTCTGATTTAAACTACTGTGGATTCATTTACTTTCGTGGGTACCAATTTTCGTGGTTTGAGGAAAACTTGCATATTCGTGGATATTTAATTTCGTGGTTTTGACAAAGTATGTATATATTCCTTTAGAAAATTTGCAATTCGTTGAATATTTAAATTCGTGGTTTCCCGGTACTCACTAAATCCACAAAAATTGGTATCCAACGAATAATAATGAATCCACAGTAGGTTTGATAATTTTAGTCATTGATGTGTAACTTTCTTTAACCAGACTGAACCAATATGATGAAGCATTAGAACAGAATAGAGGATGTCTGACTTTCAATTCCTCAACAAATTGTTCAAGGCTTAATAATCACAAGAAAAGGAGCATGTCAGGCAAGCAAATGAAATGAATTAATAAAGAATATAGAAATTAAATTAAAGTATTTTAAATCTAATTTTTACAATGTGCTAACCAAAGCTTTTCAAAGGGATCTAGATCATTGCTCTTAACTTGTGTAAACTATATGCTCTGATCTGGTGTAACAGATAAAGAATATAGAAATTAAATTAAAGTACATGTAATCTAAATCTAATATTTACAATGTGCTAACCAAAGCTTTTCAAAGGGATCTAGATCATTGCTCTTAACTTGTGTAAACTATATGCTCTGATTAGGACTCTCGGTCATAAAATTTTACTCAGTACTCCGAGTACAAAATAAGTGCTCGAAACATAAAATCCAGTATTTTGATTGGTTGATTCTTGAGTCTGAGTATAGCTAAGGTACAAAAATCATGCTCAAAAGTTTTATGACCGTGAGGCCTGGTGTAACAGATAAAGAATTTGCTCCTAGAGTACCAAAAAAGACATCAAACTTTTTCCATTGATATCTATAACATTATGGCTAGACAATTTTCCAATAAAAATATGAATTTCATTGATACTCGATCCCTCTTTAAAACCTCTTGGAGCCAAAATGATCATCTAATTATCATATTAATGCACCAAGTTAATAGCAACACATGATTAACTCCTTCTTATAACCTTTTCCTATACTTAATTAATCAAATATGATTTCTTTTTTGTTTGTTCATTGTTCATATTGCTTCGGTGCATATAAGGTATTAAACAAGAATGTGTCCCAAGTACACGGATGCCCCATCCACACTATCATTTTATATGTTCAGTGAACCATGAAAATGGGGTAAGAACTCTAATTTGGCAATAAAATTAGAAAGATCATATCATAGGGAACATGTATACGAAGTTTCAAGTTCAACTTCATCAAAACTACCTTGACCAAAATCTTTAACCTGAAGCGGGACAGACGGACGAATGGATGGACGGACACACAGACGAACCAACTGACGCACAGATGAACCAACTGACGCACAGACCAGAAAACACAATGCCCATAAATGGGACATAAAAATGGCCTAATCCAGGGTCTGAGTATTTCTTTTAATCTGTCAGTGTTTTCTCCTTGATGCAGACAATTAAGAAATTCAAAAATGACCAAAACCACAACAAGTTCAATGAAGTATACATCTATACTATGTTACATTTCAATCCTCTTTAAACAAAAACAGATGTGAAATATGAGTTTTGTAGATACCGTTTTTTTCAATTATAACAACCTGAGAGTGGTCAAAGTGATGCCACCCAAATTTGTTCTTGATCTATGTTCTTGATACTGTGCAATTGAAGATTTCTTGCTATTGCGCAATACTGTGCAATTGAAAATTTCTTGCTACTGCACAATACTTAATATAATAATTTTGGACCGGATTTGGACCAACTTGAAAACTGGGCCCATAATCAAAAATCTAAGTACATGTTCAGATTCAGCATATCAAAGAAACCTAAGAATTCAATTTTTGTTAAAATCAAGCTAAGTTTAATTTTGGACACTTTGGATCTTATTTATATGTAGACCAATTTGAAAACAGGACCAACAAGAGGCTGTCACAACGACAGCAAACCGGATTTATTAACATTTATTTGTGTCCTGGCAATATCACAAGAACCATTACTGATGAATGGTGAAAGTGAAAATCGTCAATATCAAATTTGACCTCCATTTTGTCATCAGTATCAACATATTAAAATTTGAAAAGCTTAGATTGAATGGTTCATGAGTAAATGCAACAACCTGAATGGAAACACCATTTTATGATCTTTCAAGAACCATAACTCCTGAACGGTAAAAGTCAAAATCGTCATTATTGAACTTGACCTCTATTTTGTCATCAGTAACAACATATTAAAATTTCAAAAGCTTTGGTTGAATGGTTCATGAGAAAATGCACGGACACGACGGGAAAAACCATTTTCCATCTTTCAAGAACCATAACTCCTGAACGGTAAAAGTCAAAATCGTCATTATTGAACTTGACCTCCATTTTGTCATCAGTAACAGCATATTAAAATTTCGGAAGCTTTGGTAGAACAGTTCATGCATAAATGCACGGACACGACTGGAAACTCCATTTTTCAATCTTTCAAGAACCATAACTCCTGAACGATAAAAGTCAAATTCGTCATTATTGAACTTGACCTCCATTCTTTCATTAGTAACAACATATTAAAATTTGGGAAGCTTTGGTAGAACAGTTCATGCATAAATGCACGGACAACTCCATTTTTCAATCTTTCAAGAACCATAACTCCTGAACGGTAAAAGTCAAAATCGTCATTATTGAACTTGACCTTCATTTAGTTGTCAGTAACAACATATTAAAATTTTAAAAGCTTTGGTTGAACGGTTCATGAGTTAATGCACGGACAACATTTGATTGCCGCCCGCCCGCCCGCCCGCCCGACTGCCCGCCCGCCCACCCGCCCGGCCGCCCGCCGTACATCCCCAAATCAATAACCGACATTTTTGTCACAAAAATCCGGTTAAAAATTAAGAATCTGAATACACAGTTAGATTTGGCATATCAAAGAACCTCAATACTTCATTCTTTGATGAAATCAAACAAAGTTTAATTTTGGACCCTTTTGGCCCCTAATTCGTTGGGACAAAAACTCCCAAACCTTCCTTTTGAGGTAAAAAAAACCTTGTGTTAAAATTTCATAGATTTCTATTTACTTATACTAAAGTTATTGTGCAAAAACCAAGAAAATTGCTTATTTGGGCCCTTTTTGGCCCCCAATTCCTAAACTGTTGGGACCAAATCACCCCAAAATCAATCCCAACCTTCCTTTTATGGTCATAAACCTTGTGTTTAAATTTCATAGATTTCCATTTACTTTTACTAATAGTGCAAAAACCATAAGTCTTCGGACGACGACGAAGGCCCCAACGTGATACCAATATACGACCAAAATTTTTTCAATTTTTGCAGTCGTATAAAAAATTACAAAAAATCATGAATAAATCTAACTTAAAAAATAACCTAAAATCATGAATAAATCTAACTTAAGTATCAGTTTAATATGTTTTACAATCAATTTTATCATACACATCTTCTTTGTTATCATTGAATTTTAATGAATTATACAGCTAGGTGTTATACAAGTGTTACATTTCAAACCGATTGAAATACAAGATAACTAATTATCAAGCTTAAAATAGGTTGATTCTGTTGACATCGGCACAACTTTACAAACATAAATTGCTCAAAACACGACTTTTATTTGAAATTTGACGTTTTTATGTAAGCTTCTGTATTACTGATAATGATACTGTCATGTATTTTAATCTCTGTTCCAATTTTACACCAGAAGCGACTCTTAGCAGTTTTATATTTTTAAAATCTATTTCTATGTGTATTCTTAATTATATCATGATCTAGATTCTGAGGACTCATTGAACACAGTGTTGAAATGTGTGCCAATAAAACCTGTACTGATGCAGATACTGTTAAAAGTCTTTTTTAACAAAAATATTCCCAGTTTAATATTTAAAAGGACAAACACTTTCTTGCAAAGCATCTGTAAAGCAGATTTAAGGACTAAAAGATGATACACAATTGTGAATTGTGACTCAGATTCACAGATATGACATAAGTACATGTCTTGCCATAGTAAACATGGTAAAGTCCCAAGAAAAAACATTGGGATGAAGTGAAATAGTAGCTAAGGTTAAAGTTTTTGGTATAGTTTTTAAAGAAGTTGGAAGTCCAATTTATGGACATATTCCTCTGCTCAGTACTCTATCAAGCTATTTAATATAATGGACAAACGCATCATAGATATAGGAAGATGTGGTGTGAGTGCCAATGAGACAACTCTCCATCCAAATAACAATTTTAAAAAAAGTAAACCATTATAGGTCAATGTACTGCCTTCAACACAGAGCCTTGGCTCACACCGAACAACAAGCTATAAAGGGCCCCAAAATTACTAGTGTAAAACCATTCAAACAGGAAAACCAACGGTCTAATCTATATAAAAAAACGTATAAATTACATAAACAACGACAACTACTGTACATCAGATTCCTGACTTAGGACAGGTGCAAACATTTGCAGCGGGATTAAACGTTTTAATGGATCCAAACCTTCTCCCTTTTTCTGAAACAATAGCATAACATCACAACATAGAAAAACAAACGATAAAACTCAATTGGCAGGCTTAACTCAATCAAAAAACATAAATTAATACACTATGAACGAATAAATTTGATCGGCGATATCGGAATGCAAATACACAGTTAATAAATATTAGAGACAAACATTCAACGCCAAAAACCAAACAAACAAGTCCAAACAAAGCCACGGCAAGACACCACTGCGAAATATTTAACCCTTCGAAAATATTCACTTTAGAAAAAAAAAAACGGTTTTAATAATACAGGTAAATCTTGAAGTTTATACAAATGTAGTAAGAAGAAGTGAAAATTTGAAGATATTCCAAATAATCAAAGCTGGTATATAGACAAGATCCAAATAAATATAAAATAACAAAAAAGCATTATAAACAGTATCAACAGGTCGAATTAACAAGAAAATATGATTTGAGAGTACTCGCAGTTACTGACAGCTAGTTAAAAGCCAAAAACAGTTAATAATAAAAAATCATGCATCAGAGGCATCATGCCTAAATAACATATTATGTTATTTTTAGCATTGAAACCTTTAAAGTACATTAGAAACAAAACTTCTCCACTTTCAAGGTTAATTTTACGGCAAGAGATACTTATTTCAAACGATGAACAAACGCATCATGCCTAAATAACGTGTTTTCTTATTTGTAAAGCATTCAAACCTTTGAAGTACAAGAAACAATTTTTCTCCACTTTCGTAGTTAATTTTAGGACATGATATAGGAGTGCCTTGTGAATAGGTGCGTCAGCTGACCTCTCACATTCTAGACAAATTATCCTTATAAGTTCTGAGGAATTACAGATATATTAAGATCTTCATAATGGCTATTGATTATGTCTGTCTGAGAAAACACAGCCTTGACTAAGATCATCGACATAGATTCATGTACCCTAGTGTCAAGCGATGAAGTAAATACTGCCTAATGATTCCTTGTGCAAGCAAAATATTGGGATAAAATTGAATAAAATCAAGATTGAGGAATAACAATAAAATTATTTTAGAATTACAAATTAATTTGAAATATGTGTCCACACAACACTTTCACAACTTTGCCTAATCCAGTTATCACTGACACATTTCAATATTAAGCAAAAAAACTAAATCTTGGTTTAAAACTCTAATAAGGCACATATTTTTTAAAAGTTCAAATCATAAATAGCATGTGTTTTAATTTTCAGGTGGATATAACCAACCACAACTTTTGAAAATAAGTTACCATTTCTAATCAAAAACATCAACATCAGTGCTGTTTACATTTACCTGTTATAACTTTAAGTCCTGCCTGGACATGGGTGTGCTGCCTACCTTTTATAACTTAAGTCCTGGCTTGACATGGCTGTGCTGCCTCCCTGTTATAACCTTGAATCCTACCTGGACATGACACTGCTGCCTACCTGTTATAACCTTGAGTCCTGCCTGGACACGACTGTGCTGCCTACCTATTATAACTGTGAGTCCTGCCTGTTCATAACAGCTACATACCTGTTATAACCTTGGGTCCTACCTGGACACGACTGTGCTACCTACCTGTTATAACCTAGAGTCCTGCCTGGATACAACTGTGCTACCTACCTGTTATAACCATGAGTTCTATCTGGATACGACTGTGCTACCTACCTGTTATAACCATGAGTCCTGTCTGGACACGACTGTGATACCTACCTGTTATAAGCTTGAGATCTGCTTGGACACAACTGTGCTACTTACCTGTTATAACCTTGAGTCCTGCCTGGACACAACTGTGCTACCTACCTGTTATAACCTCGAGTCCTACCTGGACACGAATTTGCTTCCTACCGGTTATAACCTTGAGTCCTGCCTGGACACGACAGTGCTACCTACCTCTTATAACCTTGAGTCCTGCCTTGACACAAATGTGCTACCTACCTGTTATAACCATGAGTTCTACCTGGACAGGAATGTGCTACCTACCTGTTATAACAATGAGTCCTGCCTGGACACGACTGTGCTGCCTACCTGTTATAACCTTGAGTCCTGCCTGGACACGACTGTGCTACCTACCTGTTATAACCTTGAGTCCTGTCTGGACACGACTGTGCTGCCTACCTGTTATAACCATGAGTCCTGTCTGGACACGACTGTGCTGCCTACCTGTTATAACCTTGAGTCCTGCCTGGACATGACTGTGCTGCCTACCTGTTATAACCTTGAGTCCTGTCTGGACACGACTGTGCTGCCTACCTGTTATAACCATGAGTCCTGTCTGGACACGACTGTGCTACCTACCTGTTATAACCTTGAGTCCTGCCTGGACACGACTGTGCTACCTACCTGTTATAACCTTGTGTCCTGCCTGGACATGACTGTGCTGCCTACCTGTTATAACCTTGAGTCCTGCCTGGACACGACTGTGCTGCCTACCTGTTATAACCATGAGTCCTGTCTGGACACGACTGTGCTGCCTACCTGTTATAACCATGAGTCCTGTCTGGACACGACTGTGCTACCTACCTGTTATAACCTTGAGTCCTGCCTGGACACGACTGTGCTGCCTACCTGTTATAACCATGAGTCCTGTCTGGACATGACTGTGCTACCTACCTGTTATAACCTTGAGTCCTGCCTGGACATGACTGTGCTGCCTACCTGTTATAACCTTGAGTCCTGCCTGGACATGACTGTGCTGCCTACCTGTTATAACCTTGAGTCCTGTCTGGACACGACTGTGCTGCCTACCTGTTATAACCATGAGTCCTGTCTGGACATGACTGTGCTGCCTACCTGTTATAACCTTGAGTCCTGCCTGGACATGACTGTGCTGCCTACCTGTTATAACCATGAGTCCTGTCTGGACACGACTGTGCTGCCTACCTGTTATAACCTTGAGTCCTGCCTGGACACGACTGTGCTACCTACCTGTTATAACCTTGAGTCCTGCCTGGACACGACTGTGCTGCCTACCTGTTATAACCATGAGTCCTGTCTGGACATGACTGTGCTACCTACCTGTTATAACCTTGAGTCCTGCCTGGACATGACTGTGCTGCCTACCTGTTATAACCTTGAGTCCTGCCTGGACATGACTGTGCTGCCTACCTGTTATAACCTTGAGTCCTGTCTGGACACGACTGTGCTGCCTACCTGTTATAACCATGAGTCCTGTCTGGACATGACTGTGCTACCTACCTGTTATAACCTTGAGTCCTGCCTGGACATGACTGTGCTGCCTACCTGTTATAACCATGAGTCCTGTCTGGACATGACTGTGCTACCTACCTGTTATAACCTTGAGTCCTGCCTGGACATGACTGTGCTACCTACCTGTTATAACCTTGAGTCCTGCCTGGACACGACTGTGCTGCCTACCTGTTATAACCATGAGTCCTGTCTGGACATGACTGTGCTGCCTACCTGTTATAACCTTGAGTCCTGCCTGGACACGACTGTGCTGCCTACCTGTTATAACCTTGAGTCCTGTCTGGACATGACTGTGCTACCTACCTGTTATAACCTTGAGTCCTGCCTGGACACGACTGTGCTACCTACCTGTTATAACCTTGAGTCCTGCCTGGACACGACTGTGCTACCTACCTGTTATAACCTTGAGTCCTGCCTGGACACGACTGTGCTACCTACCTGTTATAACCTTGAGTCCTGCCTGGACACGACTGTGCTACCTACCTGTTATAACCTTGAGTCCTGCCTGGACACGACTGTGCTGCCATATCAAATCAATAGTGACTGGTACATTGTTGACTTTGTTAAAACTTTGGTATACTGAGCAGTGGAAGGAACCCGCATCAGACTCTGATATATTGTGTATCTGTAATATTCCTGAGTATAGGGTTATATACCTGAAACATATCAGTAATCATTACAACTCCTGATTGGTTAGTAGATTGTTGGTCTTTAACACCACTTTCAGTACTATTGGACATATTCTTATGGTATTGTTTATTTGTGGTGGAAGCTTAGTGTTTATAGAGAACCACCAACTTTGGCAGAAAACTGACAAACCTAGTCAATTAAGATTGGAGTTGAATACATCAGTGTTACGAGGGCTTTGAACTAACAATGAATAGGTTGACATGTCTTCCCCTGAACTGTTACACGAGCAACACAAGAGGTGCCACATGTGGAGCAGGATCTGCTTTAATAACCCTTCCAGGGCACCTGAGATCACCCCCAGTTTTTGGTTGGGTTTGTTTAGCTTAGTCTTTAGTCTTCTATTTTGTGTCTTGTGTACTACATGTATAATTTATCTGTTTTCCTTTTTATTTTTTTAGCCATTACCCGTTGTTAGTTTATTTTTCGATCTATGAGTTTGACTGTCCCTCTGGTATCTTTCGCCCCTCTTTTTACTGTGTTGTTGAGGGTTAAGTTTTGAACTACCTTGACTTCCCATGAGGGTCTTGCCTAGGTCTGTAAATTTGGGAATTAGCATGTAGAAAACAATGCTAAGCAGATTGCAAGGTCTAGTACAAACCATTGGTTTTCTCATTTGAATTATTTTATAATTTGTTGGTGGGGCTTTATTTGTATAGCTTGCTTTGTGGTATGGGTTTGGCTCTGTGTATCACATTATCAGGTAGATGTTAGATTTTAGTCTATGTTGAAGTGGTTCGTTTATAACTTTGAGATATAAACAGCAGTAAAAGTAAAAGTTCCTCTACTTTAATATATGTCAAGTGTATGTATGATTTTAATTGTGTCATAAAAAAATTAAGCCATATTGCATCTGTTTTCTTTTTCTTCATGTACCTATGTAGAACTAGCACACATTTTCAATTTAAGATCTTTAAATAAGTATGGGTGTTTTTCTTTTATCGGTTGCAGTCATTATCTAGAGACCTTTTTAGCCCTATAGAACTTAAAATACACTAATTTGCAAGGCATAAGTATCATTTTACTTTGAAGTATGTTTCCACTAGTGAGAATTTAATATATATACAAATCACACCCAATTTTTTATGGAATTTTTTTTTATGGTAAAATCATTCATATAACAAACATGTTTTATTTATAAATGTCATAATTATGTTATTATTATGACTTTTTGTTGCCCTGTAATTTTTTAGATCAATATCTATATTTCATAATAAAAAAAAAATCTTCAAATTTTTTGTTAAGTATATAAAATACTAACTTATTACCGGTAGTCAATTCTGTCACAAGATTCTGGCCATACATGGGAAGGGGTCTCATTTGGGAAGGGGTTCTGTTCCCAGATCCCACTTATTGTTTTGTCTTGCAGATTCCTCTTATCTTTTTATCATTAGTAATTTCAAGTGTCTCTACCTCCTCCTGCGCTCCCCTCCCCCTTTTTTATGCTTACCCCTAATGAGGCCCACATGGGAGTAGGAAAAAGTGGTCTCTTTTTACAGGCAGTCTTTGAATACAGCTAGATTCACACATATGTAACCAAAATGTCACAAATCTTTGAAGATGTAGCTTTTAATTACACCATATTTGTCTCATTTGCAATTACATGTACACCAAGCGCCCTATTGTATTTGTGATGCACAATAACAAATAAAATTACATAATTCTTTATGTAAAAGAAATGAACATATTTTTTTAATTTGTTTGTAAATTCCTTTCATTCCTTACAAGTTTTCTCAATATAGCTAAATTTTAGTGACACATGTTTCAAATAAAATAAATGTATATATTTTGATAAATTTTGAACATTTGAAGTTTGTGTTTTTTTTAAAGAAATTTTAATGAATTGTTGCACAAACTTAATAATGAACAGTGGTAATAAAAACTAATTTATTTCTACATGAAAAAAATTCATAGGTAAACATCAATAAGACAATGGACAAAAAAGTGAACGACATCTGGTGGCACTTTTTTCCAGCAGTTCCTTTGATCATTAAGTTACTTTATTGCTTGAAATCGATGCCTTTAATACTAAAATAGTTGGATACCAATTTTTGTTGATTTCTTGATTACTCAAGAACAATGAAATTACAAGTTTTGTATAGGAATTTCTGCTGACTTTGGAAAACCTTGAATAATAGTTTGTTTGCAATTCTATTACAAATTTGCCCCTTTATTGTCTAAGGATACTGCATAATAACTTAAATAAAATTTTAAGTACAAAGGTCAGTGGCGGATCCAGGGGGGGGGGGGTTTCTGGGGGTGCGCACCCCCCCTTTATTTTTGCCGATCAATGCATTTGTATCGGGACATATGTTTTGCACCCCCCCTTTGCCCTGGGTGCCCTGGGTTAGCACCCCCCCTTTCGAAAATCCCTGCATCCGCCCCTGAAGGTAATTTGCCTATAGTGGCTGAGGAGTTAAACATTTATGGCTTCAATATAACTTATTGAAGGGATAATTGTTTGACAGTATGAAAAATGCCTTGAATAACAAAAAGTGGCAAACCAATTCTATTTGACCGTTTGAGGCTGAGAGCAGTCGGACTTTTTATGAAAGTTTCGGTCATGACTGGAATATATGACTGTTTTGGAAGCCTTGAGTTAAAGCCCTGTACATGGCAGATTCTTTTAACTCCAACCTTTATGGAGAAAGATTGCCCAGTTTATCTGACAAAGGTCATGGTGCTTTCCAAGTACACTGTCCTCTCCTCCCTATACAAACTGACCTCTAAGAGTAATAAAAGCAGCATTAAACACCAACTACCAATCAATAATCTAGCCAAAGATAATCTGAATTTTTAAGGGTATAAAGTGAGATTTTCCATAAAAATGTTGGTGTGTTCTTTGATTTTTTTGGTCATTAAGATTTTGAAGATGCTAATTCAAAGAATACAATAATAACTAATGTAAAATGTATAATATATAACTATGTTTTGAATTAAAGATTGGACCATAATTTACTAGAGATGACAGAATAATTTCATTTAATCTTGAAGCAAAAGTTGCAGTCCAAATATTAAGTAGAATCTGATGTAATATTGTCCATTCAATTAACAAGGGTCTACATGGATGCTCTTCTTTTTTCTAATACTTAAATTTTCAGGCCATTTATATAAAAAAAAAATTGGTCCATTATTCTCTATTCTATTATTTTGGCATCCTCATGATCCTGTTATTGAACTATCCTATACTGTAAATTTAAATATAGCAACTATATGTAAGTGAGTATATTGTAATCATAAGACTTTGCATTCTTATATCATATACATATTGCAATGTCAGGAAAATATATATATATATATATCTGTATGCAGATTTTGCTGACATTGCAATAATTAATCTCACATTTTTGTCCATTTTAAAAATCACAATAATAAATTTTAAGCAATAATTTCTGAATTTACAGTATTTCTTAAGCCCTTTGTTCTGTACATTTGGCTTATAAAAAAAGCCCATAATTCTCTATTCTTTACTGAACTCTGTTGAAAATTAAAAAAAAGAAAGTCCCTAGTCAAATGGCAAAATCAAAAGCTCAAGCACATCAAACAAATTGTCATTTTCTTGACTTGGTACAGGCATTTTCCATCCAGACCCTCACAAGTCAGTGCATTTCACATTAAATGGATCCATGATTTATATATAGGACAGGGTAATTTACAAAATGAATTGTATTTGTAATTAGGTCTTTAGTATCAAGACATTTCACAATTTGTAAATTACTTTAAAATTGACAAATCAAATACAAAAGGCAAGTTCATTTAGATGCATGTGTCAAGATGTTATTTACTGATCCGCCATTTAATAAAAAGGGAGGCGTGTCAGTTGTCCAAAAAACTAGCATAAACCTCACACAACCACTATTTTGAGTCAATTATGGGCCTATCCAAGGTCAGGAACCATACCAGAAGCTGTCTTAAGTAATACCGTAATTTTTTTTTGATAGGCGGAGAACTGGGTGTTAATGGAAAAGCTTCAACTGTTTGTGTTAAATTATTCACGTCTTTTATGAACGAGAGCTTAGACTTCTGTTAATGGTTGAAATCTGTTTGCTTCTCCTCTAGATGTCTCAATTGCTTGATTTTAATTGTCATTGAGTTGTTATCTCCTTGATGTATACTCAAGATCTCTTTTAAGGGCATCAATGGCCAAGTGGTCTAAATAGTTGACAAAGAAAATATGTACTTCAATCATTGAACATGTATAATGTGTGGTTTATGTATACTAATGTTCTTTGATCTCATTGGTATGTATACATAAACCATTGTACTTGAACTTTTGTGGATTTTGTTGATATATTATTTTGTGGTTTAGTTGACAAAGAAGATATGCACTTCATTGAACATTTATATGTGTGGTTTATGTATACCAAAGAGATCAAAGAACATTCAGGCTTCTGACATCCAATTAGTTATGAATCCACAGTAACCAAACTTAAAACTTAAACATGTTTAACCCTATCACATTCTGTATGTATGTGACTGTCCCAGGTCAGGAGCCTGTAATTCAGTGGTTGTTGTTTGTTGATGTGTTAATTTTGTTTTTGTTCATTTTTTATACATAAATAGGCCTTAAGTTAATACTCATTTGAATTGTTTTACATTTGTCATTTTGGTGCCTTTTATAGCTGACTATGCAGTATGGACTTTGCTCATTGTAGAAGGCTGTACGGTGACCTATAGTTGTTAATTTCTGTGTCATTTAGTCTCCTGTGGAGACTTGTCTCATTGGCAATCATACCACATCTTTTCTTTTTCATATTTGCTGTGCTTTCCAATTTTGGCTGTATATTTTGAAATACCATCTTTAATACTAGTTCTTAAAAGGCTGCCAAGATTTTCAGAAAGCATTTTCTTATATAATCTCCAGGCAGTTTCTAGATCAATAAATCAAAGACTTTATATTATGAAAGTAAACACTATATTCATTGCAACTTTCCTTTTAACATTGTGACAGACAGAAACATTGTATCTATACAACATCTCAAATACAATTATATCCTTATGGTATTTCATCGATTTGTTAAGATAAGATGTTCTTAAAATTCTCCTGTAGAAATAGTTTGTTGGTGCGAATATATTTTATCACCATTTTAGAATATATTCCTAATTCTGGCTGTGTGTGGGTGTCATAATGGCTATTTTTAGGTCAATAAATTGACATTTCATGGAAACTGTAGTGTTTCACTCCTTGGATATTATTGTCTATAATCCGTGTCATACAAGGCATTTTTTTAGATATACATGTAGCAACTTTATATCAAATATAAATCACTTGAAGATTTTAAAATTATGAAATAGAAAGTTAAAACCGTACAAGATTTTTTAAAGGCTCCACAATAATAAAGCTAGGGCAAAGTATGAAACTGCTTTAAAAGCTAATGTTTAATTGCCAATTTATTGAACATTGCGTGTTAATAGCAGTGCAAACAAAGCCATACACATTCTAGAAAACTATCCTAACGATTTAGTTTTAACAGGGAGGAGAGTTACTAAGGGTGCCACGGGTTCAAGTTCTTTTTAAAGACAAATTTAACCCCTATACTTTCAGATATGTTTTATGATGATATTATTCAGATATGAACATAACCCCAATACTAACCCCAATACCCATATAGGTCGACTAAAACCATTGCAGTTTTAAAAATGTTCCTTGATAATTTTGTATTTTTCAGTTATTCAAAATTGTTGTACTATTTCAGTACAACATTTCACAGTTCTTAGTACTGGATTTGTACTTCAAGTTGACAGTTACATTTTTTTACTTTTGCTGTGGTTGTACATTATAGGTATAAACCTTTTTTTGCTTTTACTTTTGCTGTGGTTGTACATTATAGGTATAAACCTTTTTTTGCTTTTACTTTTGCTGTGGTTGTACATTATAGGTATAAACCTTTTTTTGCTTTTACTTTTGCTGTGGTTGTACATTATACTGGTATAAACCTGTTTTTGCTAGAAGTTAAATAGTTAAAAACTATAATAACAGTGTCAATAAAATATCTGTTCAAATTATGGCATACAAAAGAGTACTTCATATCCATTGTATATTCATGGTACATGAACAATCATTTGAAAGGACTATATACATTACTACTAAATTTTTACATGTACGTTCGTTTTTACAATACAATGCACAATTTTATAGAACTAATTAGTTACATGTGAAAGGTGAACAACACCAAAAATTTCTGTTAAATATCTTATTTTGAAAGAATTTGATTTTTATGAGCTAGAAGATGAATACAATCCTACAGATAAAAATAGATCCAGACTGATAGAAAAGTTTCCAAGTAGTATCATGACACTACTTTACAGTAAGAGTAAGTAAGTAAGTAATTTATTACCTGCCCTGTAATTCTTACAGAAAGAGTAAGTAAGTAAGTAATTCGTTTATTACCTAAGTAAGTAAGTAATTCGTTTATTACCTGCCCTGTAATTCTTACAGAAAGAGTAAGTAAGTAAGTAATTCGTTTATTACCTGCCCTGTAATTCTTACAGTGAGAGTAAGTAAGTAAGTAATTTGTTTATTACCTGCCCTATAATTCTTACCTGTTATTATGAGGTAGAGGTGAACTGTTTTTTTCCCAGACATAAAGTGGAGGAGGTATTCCATCAATCTGACATTTAAATCTGGCCACGCCCCCTAATTTAACTTCCTGGTCAGCTGGCTCAATACTGAAGGACTTAGAAATCCCTAAAAATAAAGGAAATAATCACTGGTGAGTGGTCAGCTGGCTCAATACTGAACAATTTTGAATTTAAATTCCTAAAATAAAAAAATATAATTTTATTTCAGTTAGTTATAAATTAGATTACATTATAAATAAACAGCTGTGCCACGAGCGCATGAAATACCCTTCATATTCAGTGTGAAGTTTTATGCAATAATCATAAATATTTTCTGACCTACGGCGCAACATGTGACATTACCCCCTTTTCTTTTTAACAAAAACAAAATATTGAATCAACACCAAAAAGTATACAGATTTTTACATTAATATAACTAAGAAGTGTGTAAAGTTTTAAGCAAAAATCATAAATTGTTTTTGAAATACAGTGCAACAATTGTGACCTCCCCCTTTGTTTTACAAAAAAACTCAATAGCTCTGAAATAAAATTTTGAATCAAAGTATCATAAATCGTTTTTGAGATACTGTGCGACATTTGAAAAAAAAAACACTCCTGTTTTAGTTATAAAGTCCCGTAAATCAAAAAGTTTAAATCTCATTTACACCAAAACATATACAGATCATTTGACCATGATAAGAAACAAATATTACAAGTTTCATGGAATTTGACTTTGTGGTTCTCAAGTTATGGTGCAACATGTAGACGCCAGACAGACAGACACAGGACATTTGTAAACCATAATACGTCCCGTCAAAATTTTGAAGGGCATTTAAAAAGTAACCATTTCAACCTGTCCATAGTAGCCATTGGTCAATACTTTGAGATGTCCTTAAGAGTGGACATACCATTTTGTTTTCTTTTTTAATATTACTTTGGATTTTTTATACATTTCCTCTGAGAAAAAGAAAAAGTCAATAGTTTTACAGAATCTTATGTGAAATTTGGATGGACATGGTGGGCAGATTGAAATATTGTAATATGTCCTTTTTTGTTTTGTTTTTTGTTGGTTTTTTTTTTTTTGCTGTCTCCAGGACATTATATAACATCTTCCTTTTATTCATAAACATTTTGGGCAATGAATAAACATGCCATTGTGTCACAGATCAATATACCAATAAGAATTTACTATAAAGATTATCATTAACAACAAACTTAGTATTTTGTTTTCAGAATCAATTGCATTTTTGTGTATTGCAAAGAAATTACCCATACTACTTTCTACTGTAAAGTGGTGAATAAATCATGATCTTTTATCAATATACGAACATGAATTTACAATAAAGTTAATTATTAACATTAACCTCTGCAATTTTTTTCAGGATTAAATTCATTTTTGTGTACAAGCAATGAAATTATCCATAATACTTTCTAGTGTAAAGTGGTGAATTAATCATGATCTTGAGAACACCAATTTTAGACATTGATCTGAAGTCTAAAACGTAAAATTGGTGTGAAGACCTAATTGGATTGAAAAAAATTCTGCTTGAGTAGGTTTTAGTCAATAGATCAATGTTTTGTGAAGTGGTTTATGATTAATTTCTAAAAAAATCAAATTAAAGCTGGAATTTTGTGTCTTCCCATATTAAAATGTTTGTATAAGCTGCCTTCAATAGTAGCAGTTCCATATATCACATAGTTCACAGCCTCTTTTGGGTACTGGTTTATAGGGTTTCTCATGCCTTCCTTTAACCAGTCCCAAAAAGAGGCTGTCACAATTGTCAAAGAAATCTAAGACCACCATATACAATAGATAGATTGACAATTTTTATTTTCTATATGTGTTTTTGCTAGATGTATTTCTATTTGTATCCATCTGATGTGTTAATTGAGCAATGAACTTCATGGATTTTTATTGTGCGTTCTTTTTTTGTAGTTCCATCACTGTCCAGTGTTAGGGGAAGGATTTGGATCCCTACATTCTGTATGTGCCTGCACCAAGAAGTCAGGAGCCTGTAATTCAGTGGTTGCCGTTACATATTTGTTTTTTGTTATTTTTTTATACATTAATTAGGTCGTTAATTTTCTCATTTGAATTGTTTTACATTTGACATTTCAGGTGTTTTTTTTTATAGCTGACTATGGGGTACAGGCTTTACTTATTGTTAAAGGCCATACAGTGACCTATGTTTTTTATAGCTGACTATGGGGTACAGGCTTTACTTATTGTTAAAGGCCATACAGTGACCTATGTTTTTTATAGCTGACTATGGGGTACAGGCTTTACTTATTGTTAAAGGCCATACAGTGACCTAAGTTTGTTAACTATACTGTGTCATTGGGTGTAGCTTTTGTGAAGAGTTGTTTTATTGGCAATAAAATCACATTTTCTTTTTAATATTCAACAAAGAGTTAAACCCATACTTCATAATATTATTAAAGGCCCCGAAAAGACAAATGCAAAACAATTCAAACCAATAAAACAAACACCTGATGTTTGTACAAAATAATGAACGAAAAAAACAATACAACAAACAGCAACAAACAACACTGAAGGCATTGAAGGAGGGTCAGGAATCCTAGCTAATCCAAGCATATATTAATGATAGAGGGGGGATAGGAGGGGTCCTGATATAGAAATCCCGGACTTAAAAAACGAAATCCCGAGGTCCCGAATTTAAATAAAGTAAATCCCGACGTCCCGAAATCAGAAAAAAAGGATTCACGGATCCCGAAAGGGTCAATCCAGAAATCCCGAGCTTAAAAACACCCGATCCCGGAGTCCTGATAAAGGTCCTATCCCCCCTCATGATACAAGGCTCTAGCTGCCTTTTGAAAATTCATCTTACAGAAAATTTCAAAATGAAGGTGGACGTGCACAAACACAGACCAAAAATGAAATAAACAATTGTCAAAATTATTCATATCAAATCTTATAACTGAACAACACCACTTAAAGTTGACATCAGAATAATGCGGGGAACTTTCTTCATAAATCAACACAAATAAAATTTAATATCATTTAACCAAGTTTTATGTTCAAGTATTACATCAAAGAGAAGGGTGTTTCATAAATTTTATGCAACACTTTAAAATAAATATGATTGTGTAACTTTCACACACGCTTCAACAATCGGAAATCTTCACTGACGAAATCAAACGGTACTCAATCAAGATAAAGCTCATAATTACAATCTCAAGTAATTCGTCTTTTAAATGTATCCTTCATTTGAAGCGAACTTATGTAAATTCTTATAATTTCTTTAAAAAAAAATAGGCCATTAATTTAATTCCAGTATCTTAATTAAGATGCAAATTTAGAGTCGACATGATATAAATATTGAACAATTTGAACACTGGAAAAGGCAGAAATCTTCACTGATAAAATCAAATGGTTTTCAATCAAGATAAATCGTACAATTTTAACAGTCTGCTGCAAATTGTCTTAAAAATGTGTATCCTACATTTGAACAGAACTAAATGCAAATCAATAGAATTTTAAGAAAAAAAAGTTAGCCATTAATTTAATTACATTGTAGTTTCAAAATTTTTATTTAGATTCAAATTTACAGTTGACATAATAACATAAATATTAACAAATTGGAGTAGTGAAGAAAACAGAAATCCTCACTGACGAAATCAAAGAGTACTTAATCAAGATGAATCCTGCAAATTTAACAGTCTGTTGCAAATTTCTTTCAAATATGTATCCTACATTTTAACTGAACTTACAAAAAATGTATGCAAATCAACAGAATTTCAAGAAAGAAATAAAACAATAAATTTATTTCCGCCATTTAAATCCTGATAATAATTTACAGTTCACATAATAAATGTTTTGATTTCTGAACATAATCAGATCATAAGAAAGTTTGTAACAAGTTACATAAATGCTGTACTTTTATTAGGTACATTTATCTGTTTTGAAAAAAAAAAGAACATTTTCATAAAGTAATGTTACAACATCCATTTGCAAGTTTCCTCAAGGCCTTTGTTCTTTTAACATAACAACAAGCATTAAAATCCATTAAAAATGTATGCATCTAACTGTTATGTCCCATTATATACAGCAGATTGAAATTATTAATGTTCAACTACGTTTCATTGCACTAAAACTTTCTTAAATTTGGCCGGTACTACTAGAAGGTATGGGTTTTTCTCATTGTTGAAGGCAGTATGGTTGCCTATGATTACATCCACTTCATTTGAACTTCATTCAGTGGATCTATTTTCGCTTGCTTGTCCTCCTCATTATTCCTATCACAAAATACCAAAACATGTCGGCCATTTACAGAATTTGGGGGGGTCAAAACCTTTGAACCAAATTTTAAGAATTCTGCCCCTTAAATCACCAATTTATAATTTTGAGCTAGCTTTAAGTATTACTGCATAAAAGTTGGGCAAATAAACATATGAGTTGGGTCAGATAGAAATTAACCTTATGCAAATGATTATCAATATGAATACGTCTATTAACCTATTTCTGGTTGACAAAATCTCTATGCAATTAGGTTAGCAAAATCTTTATGCAATTAGGTTAGCAAAATCTCTATGCAATTAGGTTAGCAAAATCTCTATGCAATTAGGTTAGCAAAATCTCTATGCAATTAGGTTAGAAAAATCTCTAATCAAAATCTGTAAATGTCAGGAAAATAATATAATAAAAGATTTTAACCCTATAAAATATCCTAAAAGTCATCTTTTATTTGGAATTTGAATGTTCCAAAATCAATCAAAGTATAAGTACATCTACATGTAAATATGTGTAGGCCCATAGTCAGGAATCCAGGGGGGGGGGGGGGGGGGTTATTTGGACTCATGAACTCGACTTTAACAGTCACAATTTGAACAGAACGTTGACTTTAACAGTGCTTATTTGGTTTCAGGGGGGGTTTGAACCCCCCTGGCTACGGGTATGATGTGCATTTATATAAGGTTGATTTCGATCTGAAGCAGCTAATATAATATTAACACTTACTTGCAACTTGAAGATGGACCTGTCTTGCAATAACAGTACCATACTTGTTCTTTATAAAACACTCGTAAAATCCATTATGATTTCTGTTCTTAGAATTACGATTTTTCTTTACTTGTGTGAAATATAGGGAGCCATTTTCTCTGACTTGTACCCGTCTGTCGATGACAACAGGCTGGCCATCCTTAAACCATGTGATGGTGACCGGACCAGCGTCCGGTGAGGATGAGGCAGAACAGTTCAGCAGCAGTGGACTATTCTTTTGAGCAATAACAACTGATGGTGCTGGATGGATGGTGATGCCAGGATCAAGTTCTACATTTCCTGAAAAAAACCACCATAAAATTGAGAATGGAATTTTTATTTTGTGTTTTAACGCCACTTTAGGCTTTTTGGTGGTGGCCAGTTTTTATAGGTGGAGGAAGCCGGAGTGCCTGGAGAAAACCACCGACCTTCGAGAGGAAAACAGACAATCCTAACTTAAGTCATTTAAGATTGGAGTCCAGTGCACACGCACAAGCGGGGTTCGAACTCACAAACTCAGTGTTGACTGGATTGTGATTACAGTAGTAACTACTTAGACCACTCTGCCACCTAGGCCCCCCTAATTGAGAATGGAAATGGAGAATGCGTCAAAGAGACATTTATTTTACAGTAACAATCTGATCAAAGACCAGAAAACAGCCCAAGGCCAACAATGGAAATTTACTAAATTCTGAAACATATACGTAAATTCAGAAATTATTGCAATCACAGTTTTTATTATTGTGAAAAATGCAACAGGTTCTATAATCACAATAATTTAAACTCGCTTTTTGATTATTTTTGTATAAACTATAAACAGGGTTTTCTCAATATAAAGCGAAAATTTAAATCACGTTTATAGTCTACAATGACAAAATCACAATAATAAATGCACTCAATAATTTCTGAATTTAAAGTAATTATCTTGAACATCTTGAAGTATATCTGAACAAATTTAATGCTCCTGATGGTCATAAGCTGTAACACAGCTACTTTTGCATGTGGACTTTTTCAGAACTATACATAACTTTAAAGTACTGAAAATAAAAAAATAAATAATGTAATACTATTTTTTAGTACTAAGAATGTATGGTTCTAATTTTCCTTATCATAATTTCACAGTACATTATGTAATGAATTTGAACTGCAACTTGTAAGTAACAGTTTATTACTTTAAACATGTAATACATTTAAGGAGCAAAAACTATTAGTACAAGTTCAGTGCATTTACAATCATTGCGCTCTTATTAAGTAAAATATTTCCTATCAAATTAAAGTAATTGTACTTTTATATTTTATAGTACATTATTTTGAACTATTGAAACTTGAATTTCAATTTGTAGTCAAAATCTCAAGTACTGTAAAATTATGGTACTAAATTATAAATCTAACGAAGTGCTTATGAATAGAGAATAAGTATAAGTACTAGAAAAGTACATCTCCAAAAATAGCAGTGTAATTTAGACAAGACCTGGCCATGGTCAAGTTCAATATCGGAGCGGATACGTATCTGCAAACAATATTTATGTAACAACTAGTCTAAAGCTACACGTTCAACAGTCAAAATCTACATAGCAATACGCAGCTGCTATGATATTGAACGCAGCCCTGATTTTCACAAAAAAATGTACCACTAAAATTGATCTTGAACAACTTCAGGTTACACTTAAAATCAGTTTTAGATGCAAGATATTTTCAGAAATCTAGCCACTCCCCAGGGGTAAAAATAAGAGATCTACGCATTATAATTTAAACTTTCAAGCCCAGCAGCAACTAGTAACTATACAGAGTGTCCAAATTAAGTCTTTTTCCATATATTCACCAAAACTAAAATGTATTAAAGTAAGTCAATTTGAGAACAAAGTATTACTTGAATCTGGAAATTGATAAAAAAAAAAAGATTGATGAAAACTTAACAAACTTTATATCTAAGGGCTAGGTGTGCATGGCTAAGGTTCAATCTACTTTCACTAATATTTCAGTATGAATTAACTTAAACCTACTTTAAATTATGTGAACATGAAGGCTAGTATATTAACCCTCCTAAATTGTGTTCAGTTTTCATTATAAGCAGGGGCGGATCCAGCCATTTATAAAAGGGGGGTTCCTAACCCAGGATAAAAGGGGAGGGGTTCAACTATTTATCTTCATTCAAATGCATTGATTCATTATCACTGAACTAGATATAGGAAGATGTGGTGTGAGTGCCAATGAGTCAACTCTCCATACAAATAACAATTTAAAAAGTAAACCATTATAGGTTAAAGTACGGCCTTCAACACGGAGCCTTGGCTCACACCGAACAACAAGGGCCCCAAAATTACTAGTGTAAAACCATTCAAACGGGAAAACCAACGGTCTAATCTATATAAACAAAAGGAGAAACGAGAAACACGTATATATTACATAAACAAACGACAACTACTGTACATCAGATTCCTGACTTAGGACAGGTGCAAACATTTGCAGCGGGATTAAACGTTTTAATGGATCCAAACCTTCTCCCTTTTTCTGAAACAATAGCATAACATCACAACAAAGAAAAACATACGATAAAATATGTATATATTTGTTTAGGGGCCAGCTGAAGGACGCCTCCGGGTGCGGGGATTTCTCGCTACATTGAAGACCTATTGGTGACCTTCTGCTGTTGTGGTTTTTTTTTTTCTATGGTCGGGTTGTAACATTTGTCTCTTTGACACATTCCCCATTTCCATTCTCAATTTTATTGTCAGAAAAAAGGGAGGGATTCGAACCCCAGAACCCTCCAACTGGATCCGCCACTGATCAGTTACATTTGTACCTTTGCTTATCAATTTTCCAGAATTCAAAATTGTCCTAGAATCAAATATTTCCTTGTTTTAACCCCTAGACAAGTTGGACATGTTACAACTTAATTCTATCCCTAGATACCATCCTACATGACTGCTTAGGTTGACTTTGCTTTTTTGATTTTATTATATTAGCCTCAGTTCTTAGCATTGATTAATATTTAATTGCTTTAGCGCTTAAAGTAACTGAAGGTTATAAATCCATGAAATCTATTGTAAAATGGCTGTCCATTTTTCAATGTTATAGTATAATTTTTTGATTACTGGTAAAACAATTGTTTGCTGATCAAATGAAAAAATATTTTTCTTTATTATATATTATTTCTTAAAATATGTTTTGTTTCAAAAAATGCATAAACACAGGCTATTTTGTGGTGGCCAGTTTTTATTGGTAGAGAAAGTGGCCAGAGTGTCTGGAGAAAAAACCACCAACCTTTGATAAGAAAACGGACAATCCTTGTCAATTAAGATTGGAGTCAACGTGCACCAGCACGAGCGGGTTTGAACTCACAACCTCAGTGCACTCACTGCAAAGGTTGACAGGCTAGTGATTACAGTAGTAAATACTTAAGACACTCAGCCACCGAGGCCCTCTGACACAATGAAAGATGTCACAAACCACCAATATCCAGCACCTCATCAAAAAAATAAATGTACAAACACTAGTAGACAGGCAAAATTTCATATTTCATATTTGTTTAAAAATCAAATAAAAATAGTTTTAAACTACATGCACCTAGAGTTGAAGACCCTCTTACATAAAGTCTCTAAGTGCAGGGATTTGATTAATTATGATTATTTATAAATATTTACGATATGTACACATCTCATTCAAAATTTAATAATAATGCATGTCCCTCATTCATTATCAACCTTGCATTTAAAGATTTAAATTAAAAGCTTCAAGAAAAAAAAGAAAAAACTTCAAACATACACATTATAACTAATGACAGTATAATCAATCATATCGTAATGATCAAATATTTGAGCAATAAACAATTAAATGCCATTTTAACAATTCAAAGAACTATTTACATGTATATTAGTTAGGAGATTAAAGGCTATTGAGCATAACATACCTCATGACAACTTTGTTTCCTCGTCAAATTTTAGTGCATGTGTTCTCATTTAATTTAAAGAACAATACATCTGCTTTAATGTATGTAATATTTTTTTCCAATAAAATCTAAAAATGGAGAATGTGTCCAACATTTGGTTCAGGCAAACTTAAGTTTAAGAGAATGGAAACAAAAAATTACACATTTTTTTTTATTCATTGAAGGGACATAACTCTAGAACAGCAAAAGTAACAAAATCAGATAAATTTAATGTTTTGTGGTGATAATCATAATGTGTATTAGTTTTGTAACATGTGGTTGAGGAATACTAAAGTTAAAGAAAAGAAACTAATTTTGGATTTTACGTACAGAAGGACCCGAGTTAGGGTAACACTTAAATTGCCAACTAACAGACAGAAGGCACTGACCGAAAAACATAATGACCCTTAATATATTTACATCATGTCTATAGCATTTTCTGAAATAACAATGAGGATAGAAATGCCCTTAAACGTCAGATGTCGAATGGTCATTTTCTGATCTACTAATTAAGTGTCAAAATGAGTCAAATTTTATCATGATTTGTCAGGTTTCAAATAATTATAGGTTACCGTAATTTTTGGGAAAAAAATCACTTAATTTGTCAAAATAAGTTATACATTTTATTTGCATTAACCCCCTAGGCAAGATTTTCTTACTGTTATTTGTTATAAAAGTACCCACCATCATTACGACCCTTCACCATTGTTGACACTATCAACCACAACTCTTTTTTAAAGTTTTAAAATTCAAAGATTTTAATAATAAATGCACACAGAAACAACTAAATATACAGTACTTTTAATTATTACCCGGCTATAATTTGCTTTGGCCAGTGAGAACTGTCGTAAGTTATTACTTGTCCAATATCAAGACCACAATTGTTTTGTACTAAAAAGACAAACCTTAATTTACAAATACTTCCATTCAATCCTTGTATAGAAATGACTGTTTTCAATATAACGTCTAACTTTGGACTTACAAAGGAAATCAATTAATTATTGAAAATAACTTTTCATTTTTTTAAACGCCAAAAAAAATGACAAATTGATCTTCAACATCTTTCTAATTTTGTTCTATTTTTCCATTTAGTCATGGGAAAAACATGAAGATTTGACATCATATAGGAATGACAAATGAAATGATCAAGGTTAAAATAGTAAGTCTGTATGAACCAAAAGGATATATATTCATTGACAAAAGAAATGAGGCTTATTTAGCTTCAATGTCAGACTCAGGCAGCCATTCAACAATGATAGAATCTCAGGAAAAAATAATGTATGTTTCAAATTCAAGGTTCAAATAGCAGGCATAATGTACGAGACAACAGAATATATTATGTATGAATTTTTTTTAGGATTTAAAGCTTCATGCAATGTCAGAGGCAGCCATTCAACAAGCACAGAATCACAGAAAATAAACAAACATTTATAACAGATTATTTGAGAACAATTTAGGTCGTTCCAAAATCAAGGTTGGAAAATAGCAAGTATGCATGATTGACCAAAAAATGTTTACTGTATTACCGTTAAATTTTAATGTCAGCGGTAGCCATTCAACAAGTACAGATTCTCAGAAAAAATACCAATGGTAGCAGTTTAATTAGAGAACAATTTATATTATGTTACTGTTTTCAAAAAATCATGCAGATACACATAAGGGTGCAACCATTTTGTTTTTTACATTGAATCTAAAAAATAAATGCATAGCTTAAACTCTCACTTAATGTTACAATACTACTAAAATCAAATTGGATTTAAACAGTAAAATTCAAAATTCATCCAATGCCTATGAACTTACAATGGCAAAATGTATTGAAAATGCACTCACAAGGGAGATAACTGAAAATTTTACAGAGAAAAAAATAACTGGGACGGATTATAATCTGATTATCTTTTGGATAATAAATTTGTTTCTTCAAAAATATATCTTTGACAGAAAAATCTAGCAAAAATCGGTCTCTCTGGTATTCTGAAAGTAAAAAAAGTTATTTGGGACTAGATAAATGATTCACAGACTCTGCAAACATTTTGAACACTTTGCTATGACATCAATACATTTGAAGTATTGCCCCACTATTCAATGAATACAATACATGTATGGGAGGTTCGGTACTTATATATCTAGAGAAAGAAAAAAAAAGGAGATCAGGTATGATTGTCAGACCAGACAACTGTTCCACCAAAGACCTTTGTTACGGACAAAGATGTAAACAACTGAAAGGTCTCTGTATGAGCAAAACCTAATAGACCACTTTCGAGTTATGGTCCTTCGCTGGAAAAACTTGTCAACTGTGTGTACATTACTGAATTCATTTACCAGATAGAGGGGATTGCCTGTATACCTGCACTATCAAAGTTCATGCTTGTCATAATCCAGGATAAAGTTTGTTCCAAAGGTACTTAATCACAATTCCTTAATGACAGCATGATTTATTATCAATTATAAGAATTGGATTCGCCAAATTATTAGCCAAATATAGCATCATACTTTTCAACCACTTGCTCAACATGGGAAGGGAGTAAGTCCATCAATAATCTTGATGCCCCTTAACACACAAATGATGTTCACATAAAGCCAAAATTATGACAGAAATGCAAGGAACTCGAAAGTGGTATATTTTTCCATATAGTATGAGGGATACAAATTAAACATGTGAAAAAATTGTAGGGAAAACCAATGACATGATTTAAGCTAAATAAAACCAAACAAAAAACACAATATGACAGGCATCATAATGTCCCAAGTCAGGAGCCTCTTAGCCTTAGTAAGTCTTGTATGATTTTTCATTGTAGTTTTTTTTGTGTATAATTCGGAGTTTAGTATGACGTCCATTATCACTGTAAAAGTATACATATTTTTTAAGGGGCCAGCTGAAGGACGCCTACAGGTGCGGGAGTTTCTCCCTACATTGAGGACCCATTGGTGGCCTTCGGCTGTTGTCTGCTCTATGGTCGGGTTGTTGTTGCTTTGACACATTCCCCCTTTCCTTTCTCAATTTCATCATGTGTTCTTTTTCATGTGCAAGATAAATATCAATATGCATATAAGGTTTACATAAATTATAGTAAGAAAAATGCACAAAGGATTTAATTTATGAAATTAATTAGAAAACTTTTAGTCACCTGAGGATTTTTGTGACCTAAAAATCTTTTTTTTTTTAAAGTTAAATAATACTAAGAATAAATTAAGTCTATAAATTGTGCGTTTGACACCTGTTCCCTGGTGTTACACTGACTTAATAACCTGTTGATTACAGGTAAAAACTTAAATGTCACCAGTAGAGAATTGTTATCTTAAGTGCATTTAAGTTGATCTACATGCTATAAATTATCAAATCTTAGCCCATTAACAAACTACGCATACACATTGACTCTCTACATAAGATTTTAAAAAGATCTTTTATGCATGCCCTTCAAGGTATAATGTGACATATATTTGCCAGAGCCATTAATCATTTTTGTTTAGCGTTCTTAATTCAAGACATTTAAAAAAACGTAATTAATCAAATTTAAGTTTAGACCAATTTTGAAACTTAAGATACAAATATAATACCAGCCAAATTAAAAGCATTTTAGGGGAGGAAGAAGGCAATATATAAATAACACATACATTGTAGCTGTCAGAGAGGGTGATAGAGCAGTTTGGTACCACGATAAAACATTGTCAACTGTGGGGCGAAGCCCCTCAGCCATGGGATAGAGTAAATTGTCCCCCTCGTATAAGCCAATCAAAATCTGGCATTTTTATGTGTAGTATGATCAAATCAAATAAAATACATGTATCTGAATGGTCGTCTGAGTCCTTCTTTCTGTATTCTGTAATATTTTAGTCCATTTCCCTACTCCTTTGCTATGGATTATTGTATTTAAAATATTAACTTTTCTTTATATTTTAGCAACACTTAATTGCTTCCTAATTATTTCTTACTTATTTCCATATTTTTTCTTTATTTTTTTACCCTATATTCTGCACCAAGTCCATTTTACTTATTATTCTCTTTTCTGTAGTTCTCATTCACATCCTCATACATGTACATGCCCTTGAACGACTAACATATTGACATATTAATTTATAAGGTAAATTTTACATGTATATATACATATAAAAAAGATGTGGTATGAATGCCAATGAGACAATTCTCAACAAAAGACCAAAATGACACATAAATTAACAACTTTAGGTAACCGTAAGGCCTTCGACAATGAGCATTAAGTCCATACAGTATACTCAACTAAAAAAAAGGCCCGGAAATAACAATGTACATTTAACTTTCTGGTCAAATTTTAATTCAAGTCAAATCTAATTCTTTCAGATGTATAACTTATGGGTTACATAAGCACAAATATGCTTCTTTACTGAATAATAGATCCACAAATTTAATTTTGAATAGATATTGAATCATAGAAAAAAAAGGTTTGATTCAACCGACAACCAAACTACCGAAGAATCTGCAATGAGGAGAAGCCTTGAATTGTAACCATGCATAATTTTACATTCGTTACATAAGATGTTTTGGGTTTGTTTCCCCCCCCCCTTTTTTTTAAAACAATTTGGCAATTCAATCAATGCTTACTAAGTATGTTGTAAGAAATGGCTTTTTATATTTTACTTTCTCATTTTTTAAAGAACTTTTAACTTTTATCCGTCAATACGTTTTCTGTAAAATATATAATGTGACCATTTTTGTTTATTTAAATTAATAAAGTTATGTTGAAACCCAAAGTGGCAATATAAATTATAAACAATAATATTATTGTTTTTCTTTAAAGTCTCCAGGAAATCCTGTAAGATTAAAACAACTTTGTTTACAAAATGGGTTCAAATTAAGTACTCAGTACAATTCAGATACAGAAAGTGTAATGACCTTTGTAAGTCAAAACAAAATTGCAGAGACGGAAGGCAAATTTAAATAAGATATATATGTACAACCCTTTAAGGTGTAAAATGACACATATTTACATGGTAATTTGTAACATATATTTTTAAATGATTCACATATTTCTAACTTAAGTAACTGACTAAAGACAAGATCAGAACAAAGTCAAATTTTTCTAGATTTTCTTTATCTAAAATGCATTTTTTTCAAAATGTCTAATAAAAATGAAGACTTTTTAAGTGCCATGCAGATCCCTTGATTACTAGGCACTGCACAGAAAAAAATTGAAATTGAATTATTATGTTAATTACATAAATATACTCACTTTTTCACTAAGCCAGAAGGGTTATGATCAGGGAGAGGACTTGGTTTTGTAACATATATGTATGTTTATTGAGGTGACACCACCTTATCTTTTCTACTTCAGGGTTATGATCTGAGGAGTCTCCCCAGAACTGGATTGTAACCATTGGATAGAACAGATTTTGTTATCAATGCAGTTCCTGCAACAGTTAACTAAATAAATTTTGGGCAACATTAAAGTTTAGTTTTTTGTGTATAATTCGGAGTTTAGTATGACATCCATTATCACTGAACATTATACATATTTGTTTAGGGGCCTGGGGTGCCTCCGGGTGCAGGAATGTCTCGCTTCATTGAAGACCCATTGGTGGCCTTCGGCTGTTGCTGCTCTATGGTCGGGTTGTTGTCGCTTGACACATTCCCCATTTCCTTTCTAAATTTTATTTAGTCTATTATAACTGGACATTTGGACATTTTAAATTCAAACCTGTGTAAAAGATAAAGGGGATTGATTTTGTGGTATTCCCCCAGAAAATCAAATAGTTGTCCTTCAACCAAATCTATATAAAAATAATGTTTAAATCTCCCCCATGACTACCCTCTTACAGATAATCTCCTAGGCTATCTCCAAGCTTTTAATTTTAGTATGTCAAGAAGTCCACAATTTTAAAAAGTTTTAAAAGGTCAAAATGTTGACATTATGTTTTACTAGCCATAGTTAAGTTCAAAAGAGTTCCTATGCAGTTTTGATAAACAATAATTTAAACTGATCTCATGACATGACCTTTTCGACCTTCAAACCTTTTATCATGAAGACCTTTTCGACCTTCAAACCTTTTATCATGATATAAAGTTTCACAAGATGCAAAAAATATATTGATCTCTCATAGTGGTTGCAGATAAGAAATTGCTCTGTTTTACCTGAGAACAGGTTAGACCTAGGGGAGGTTATCCAAGGTCACAATCACCTGGTTTTTATGATTCACATTAAAAGACTACACAGTCATTTTAAAATTAAGTTGTCAGTAGAAATTACCTTCAAAGTTCATTGTATTTGTTAAAGGTGCAGAGAAAATGCTGGTACCATGCCCAAGTTTATTACCCTGTGATGTGGTTTGATCCAAATTACATATGACAGAGTCTGAATTATGATGGGGAAACAAAGGAAAGTTTTATCTACAAAGTCTTAAAGTCAACACCCATATGACATTACTACAAAAACTTTAGTTTTTATATGAATAACCAGCTGCATGATTTTTTTCTGCATTTAGTGTGTAAACAATATTTTATTCAGAAACAGATAAATAAATTATATGTACATGTACATAAATATAATACAGGGATTGGAAAACAAGTGACAAGTCACTTATACAAATTCCTCTCCTTTTGAACGGCAAAATCAATTCCGATGGACAGAAAATGTGCAATCATATAATGTAAGATCATAGACAAAGAAATTAAATGGAATGGAAATGAACACATAATGCAGATAGTATTTTTTAATATTGGGTGACATGTTGTTGGGCCAACAATAATTATTATGTGAACCTCTTTTAGTTTTCAATATATAGTCTTGAACAATAAGAAAGTTCATCAAAGATGCATAATGGCCCTGCTTGCATATAAGGTTACAAAGGGGTATCACTCTGGAAAGTCAAAGTGATGCCACCCACATTCTAACTTAATCTGAATTTTGTGGTACTGATAAATAATGTGTATAAGTTTCATAACATGTGGCAAATTAAAGTTAAAGAACAGAAACTTATTTTGAGAAGACTAAGTTGGGATGTACATATGGAAGGACGAACATACATACAGATGGACAGACAATGATATTACTCTTAAAGGGGGTCTCATTGGGGGGTTCTGATCCCAGATCCCGCTTACTGTTTTGTCAAGATTCCGTATCCCGCTTACACTATGTACGTAATCAGTTCTCATTTTTTTTCATTTTCCAGGTCCCGCAAGACCTCATTTCCCGTTTTCACGTCACAATAATTTTACTTTCATGTGTTACGTACGCTTACAAGAAATCGGCAATCCCTTGTCACGCTTAGACCCCAATGAGACCCACTCTTAATGCTCTGTCTGTCTTGGCTGGCGCATAAAAAGAAAAAGTTCTGGACTCTGCAGTATGTGCTTTAAGCCAAATAAACAAATTCTTCAAGGACATTTTACCAAAAAAGGGGAGAGTTTAAGGGAGGCTGACTAACCAAAACTACCTTGACTTTAAAGGTGACTAATAACGCTGAATACTTTTTTAAAGGTAGAGTTAACCAGAAATACTTTTTTAATGGTACTTATCCAGAAATACATCTATAATTAATGGTACTTATCCAGAAATACTTCTTAAATTACGGGTACTTCATCTGAAATACTTCTTCAAGGATAACCATGCATACAGTAAGTGTAGCGTTTATCGCACATTATGAAGTCTAGTAATACAACCAACTAGTTACATTGACAGAAATAAGTTGACAAAGAAAAGTCATTTTTGAAAGGACTGCTTGTACCTAAGATAAAAAATAAAGTAGAGGTTGGATTGGTATTCAAGTAGAGTTAATAATGACAGACTGTCACACTGGGAGGAAAGACTGTAGCTGTCCACATTGTCTGATATAGTGACAGACTTTTCCACTTGGTCGACAGACTGTTTTAGTGTTGTAGTGCCAGACCTGTAAGCTGCTGCAATCTTTTATATTTGCATATACAATTATTAGTTATGGAACACCTCCTCAACAGATATTATTCTAGCGGGGAGATTAAATTAAAAATCATAAATTACCTGGAGGTCACGTGACTTCCGAATTACTATACTTATATTGCTAATAAATGAATCTTTGTCCAATTACTTTTTTCATGAATGGTGTTCAAATAACCCACTGGTCAGATGAGCAATATAAAGCTTAGAGGGATGAATTTTCAAGGCTTATTAATACATCTCAAGATTGCATAATTTGTTAATTATCGGTGAATCCCTAGGTTTTTTATACAGCTGTATGTCATTAAAATGCCTCGTTCACACGTACCTTTAATTCGAATTGAATTCTAATCGAAATTGAATTCGCTAATCGCGTTCACTCACTCTTCTTTTCTAATTTGAATTGGCTAATTCGCATTAGAAATACGTTTTTGTTAATCCGAATTAAAAGTAAACATCGTTAGGACAGTAAAGCGAATTTGACGTGTATTCCAATTCGAATTAGAATTGACGTTAGGATGTTAAACGTTTTGAATGCGATTTAAACTAATTTGAATTAGTTAATGCGAATCGAATTCGAATTACTTGTGAACTCAGCATAAATATGCATTGTTTTGGATGTATATGATTGGATGAAATCTTTCTAAACTGAAAAAAATCTTTATTTCTTCCTGGTTTAGTTTAGGAACACCATGGGAACACATACTGCTGTTACATATCATCATAATCATCGAAAAATTTGTTTCATTATATAACTTATAAAAAATTGGAAAATGTGGCAATTGACATTTATTTATCTTATTTCATCTAATTTTCCCCTCAATTATTGTTTTTTGTGTTTACATTTATGCATTGATCAGCAATATAAAACTTAAAACAATAAATTAATAGTGTCACAATAAATGCCGATTTGACATAATTGTTTGATTAAACTTGCATAGATTTTCAGAATGGTAATGGAACCGTCATGTCATACAAAAAATGCACATTCAACTTTATAAAAAAAAGCCCACCATGTTTACACTTGTTTGATGAAACATGCACAGATTTTCATGGTTAATTTGGTTTTTAGACGGGCAGATAAAGAGATATTATCTTAATTTTTATATCCTTTTAGAAATTTTCTGTCTATGGCAGCTAGATCTTCCCAGCTTCTGAAAATTACGTCAGTCTATTAATTGCCTGAATAACTTTTAAGTATTTGAAGGGGTATCTTACATTCATCTTAGGGTAAACTTTTAAGAAATAATATTAATATGATTTAAATTGCTTCTTACACATGTAAGATAATTCTTGGCCCTAACAAAAGAGAGTTATTTTCTCAGGGTAGATTGGCAGCTATTTTCATTAAAAGGATGAAAGGGGTGGCTCAAATGTTTACCTTCAGAATTATTAGGCCCATCTGCAATTTTTTTTAGATTCACTTCCAAAAGTGCCTACAGAAACTTTAAACAGGTGTTTGGGGGGAAACTAAAGGCCAGGTAGGTTAATTAATCCTACAACAATTGTGACAATTTAGTCTCTTTACATTGATGTTTTATTATGTATAATGTACTTAGAAATCAGCTATTTCCAGATATACAGCCATTTTGAAGCATAACAAGAGGCTGGTACTTGAATCGAAGGTTAATTCTACAATTTAGCTTAACACTTTTCTATCGATACATTGATTTTTTACTTAGAAATAAGCTAATTCCAGCTGAGGATTACAAATGAATCCATGAACCAGGAAGTGAATCGGAGGCCCACTGACAGGGATAGATTCTAAGGATAGGCATGTTATAATTATAGAGCTTGACATATATATATTTCTCTAATTCTTCATCAATTTATCCCTTTCAGCACCCATTGTATAAAAAAAATTAACCAATGTGCATGATGTGTGGTTGGTTTGATATCAGTTCTTCATTGGTTTTAATTGGCTTTAAAATTCTTTACGTAAAATATTCATTTGCTTTCTTTATATATAAGGGAGCTACCATTTGATTTTTATGGGGGGGCTCAGGATGAAATTTGAAAAAAATAGGCAGGACAGGAGTTTTGAGTAAAAAAAAAGACAGGATGAGACACTTTGCAAAAAAAAAGGCAGGATGACAATTTAAGTAAAAAAAGTCAGGATAAACTAATAAAAAAAAAAAGGCAGGACCGAATAGAGTGAAAAATAAAAAGGCAGGACAGAGATTACAACTAAAAAAAAAGGCAGGACAAAATTTTTCATCCTAGCCCCCCCATAAAAATCAAATGGTAGCTCCCTAAAGAAATCCTCACTCTATTTTTTATATAATGTACAGTTGTTTGATGTGTTTTAAAGTGTCTCATAAGTATATATATTCTAAGGCTAGATTTTGATCTCTGTTTGTTAATTATGAATTGTTGTATATATATTGTATGATCAAATATGTGACACTATAATAAAATAAGTATTTATTTATTATTTATATTTATAATATAGGGTATGTCTGAACTTCTCTACCCCCTGACTATATACAGATGTGTATACATGTAGCTACAAGTACAATGTACATATATTGTATGTTTTATTTTTATCATCGTTCCAATTCTAAGATTTTATTTTGACTGTATGACAAAAGTTGCCTCCTCATACAAGATATTAAGGAGGCTCTCTGGTACAAAAATTTCAGCAAAAAATGAAACATTTGTTTTTTCATAGCAAATTATATTTATTTCACTATTAGTTATTACTTCATGATATGATACAACCAGATGCTCCGCAGGGCGTAGCTTTATACGACCGCAGAGGTTGAACCCTGAACGGTTAGGGCAAGTATGGACACAACATTCAAGCTGGATTCAGCTCTAAATTTGGATTGTGATTAAAAAGTTGACACAGCATAGGTTTCTGACACAGAATGAATGTGTTCTAATGAACTTAAAATTTTTGTTTCTCTTAGAGCAATTCACTATGCTGTTGAATATTAATCCTCTCAAAAAAATGTTTGAAGAAATTTTCTTTTTTATTTATGAAATTTCAAATGAGAAAAATTGAACCCAATTTTTTTAATCACATCCCCCTTTCCCTTATTCCAAAACTAATCTCAATTAAAATTTCTAATGGAGTTTGCAACAATAACTACTCATTTAAATACATCATAAAATATTAAGATGTAAAAAAACTGCTTGTTATCACTGAATGGTAAAGATTATTTTAATTTATAAGTTGGTAGTAAAAAGTGAATATACATTGTATATTGTATATAACAAAGATTTAAGTTGATTCTGGACAAAGAAAGATAACTCCAATTAAAAAAAAATCTTGCTATTGCACAATATTTTGCAATTAGATATTTCTTGCTTACTATTCTGGACAAAGAAAGATAACTCTAATTAAAAAAAAAATTGATATTTCACAATATTGTGCAATTAGATATTTCTTGCCATTGCGCAATACTGTGCAATTGAAAAGACTTGCTATTGCACAATACTTAATATAATAATTTTAGATCCTGATTTGGACCAACTTGAAAACTGGGCCCATAATAAAAAATCTAAGTACATTTTTGGATTCACAGCATATCAAAGAACTTCAAGATTTCAATTTTTGTTAAAATCAGACTAAGTTTAATTTTGGACCCTTTGGACTTTAGTGTAGACCAATTTGAAAACAGGACCAAAAATGAAGAATCTACATACACAGTTAGATTTGGTATATCAAAGAACCCCATTTATTCAATTTTTGATGAAATCAAACAAAGTTTAATTTTGGACCCCGATTTGGACCAACTTGAAAACTGGGCCAATAATCAAGAATCTAAGTACATTTTTAGATTCAGCATATCAAAGAACCTAACTGATTCATTTTTTGTCAAAATCAAACTAAGTTTAATTTTGGACCCTTTGGACCTTAATGTAGACCAATTTGAAAACGGGACCAAAAGTTAAGAATCTACATACACAGTCATGACAGTTAGATTCAGCATATTAAAGAACCCCAATTATTCAATTTTGATGAAATCAAACAAAAGTTTAATTTTTGACCCTTTGGGCCCCTTATTATGTTGGGACCAAAACTCCCAAAATCAAACCCAACCTTTCTTTTATGGTCATAAACCTTGTGTTTAAATTTCATAGATTTCTATTTACTTATACTAACGTTATGGTGCGAAAACCAAGAAAAATGCTTATTTGGGTCCCTTTTTGGCCCCTAATTCCTAAACTGTTGGGACCTAAACGCCCAAAATCAATACCAACCTTCCTTTTGTAGTCATTAACATTGTGTTTAAATTTCATTGATTTCTATTTACTTAAACTAATGTTATTGTGCGAAAACCAAGAATAATGCTTATTTGGGCCCCTTTTTGGCCCCTAATTCCTAAACTGTTGAGACCAAAACTCCCAAAATCAATCCCAACCGTTCTTTTGTGGTCATAAACCTTGTGTCAAAATTTCATAGATTTCTATTAACTTAAACTAAAGTTATAGTGCGAAAACCAAGAAAATGCTTATTTGGGCCCTTTTTGGCCCCTAATTCCTAAAATGTTGGGACCAAAACTCCCAAAATCAATACCAACCTTCCTTTTGTGGTCATAAACCTTGTGTTAAAATTTCATAGATTTCCATTCACTTTTACTAAAGTTAGAGTGCGAAAACTAAAAGTATTCGGACGCCGGACGCCGACGACGACGACGACGACGCCGACGCCAACGTGATAGCAATATACGACGAAAATTTTTTCAAAATTTGCGGTCGTATAAAAATTAACCCAAAAAAACATTTGGTTTGACCCCAGATGACTTTTAAAATTTTTATATCATTAAAAAAGCTCCAAATTATCTCCCTTTGCCTTTGGTGTTAAAATACTAATGTTTGGCATTAAAATTGAAATATCTTTTTTAAACTCATCGGTGACCTATATTTTTTATTACTGTTTTCAAATAAGCTATATATAAACTAAGTAATTATAAAATTTAAGCGATTTCTGTAATTAGGTTCTTTTTTTTTATTTCAATATTACCTCTTTTTCTCCTATTAGTTCAACAGAAAAAAGTACCTTTATACAAAAATGTATGCTTCTTTCGAAGGCAGATTGTGAGCGTAAATGATCGGTAACCCCTCTTTTTTATTTTATTTTTCTATTAGGTATTAGATAAAGTTCATTTATAGAAAAAATTAGAGAAATCTTATATTAAATAAAAAAAAATGATTTAGACCTGCAAGCCCCTTTAAGTTATGAAATGATCAGTAAACCCCTCTTTTTTATTTTATTTTTCTATTTGGTATTAGATAAAGTTAATAATTCATTTATAGAAAAAATTAGAGAAATCTTATATTAAATTAAAACCAGGTGCTCCGCAGGGCGCAGCTTTATACGACCGCAGAGGTCGAACCCTGAACAGTTGGGGCAAGTATGGACAAAACATTCAAGCATGATACAGCTCTGAATTTGGATTGTGATAAAATTTTTGACATTACATGGTTTTTTTTACACAAAACAAATGCCAAGATTTTACAAATCAATTAAAGATTTCTTCTTCAAACTTTTTAAATCTAAAATTAAATAGTTGACACAGCATAGGTTTCTGACACAGAATGAATGTGGTCTAATGAACTTAAAAGTTTTTTTTTGCCTTTGAGCAAATCACTATGCTGTTGAATATTAATCCTCTCAAAAAAATGTTTGAAGAAATTTTCTTTTTATTTATGAAATCTGAAATGAGAAAAATTTAACCCCCCCCCCTTTTCTTTTCACATCCCCGTTTCCCTTTTTCAAAACTGATATCAATTCAAATTTCTAATGGAGTTTGCAACAATAACTACTCATTTAAATACATCATAAAATATTAAGATGTAAAAAAACTGCTTGTTATCACTGAATGGTAAAGATTATTTAAATTTATCAGTTGGTAGTAAAAAGTGTATATACATTGTATATTGTATATAACAAAGATTTAAGTTGATTCTGGACAAAGAAAGATAACTCCAATTAAATGCACAATAGGATATTTCTTGCTTACTATTCTGGACAAAGAAAGATAACTCTAATTAAAAAAAAATTTGCTATTTCACAATATTGTGCAATTAGATATTTCTTGCCATTGCACAATACTGTGCAATTGAAAAGACTTGCTATTGCACAATACTTAATATAATAATTTTAGATCCTGATTTGGACCAACTTGAAAACTGGGCCCATAATCAAAAATCTAAGTACATGTTTAGATTCAGCATATCAAAGAGGCCCAAGAATTCAATTTTTGTTAAAATCAAACTTAGTTTAATTTTGGACCCTTTGGACTTTAATGTAGAATTTGAAATTTGAGAACAGGACCAAAAATGAAGAATCTACATACACAGTTAGATTTGGCATATCAAAGAACCCCAAGGATTCAATTTTTGATGAAATCAAACAAAGTTTAATTTTGGACCCTTTGGACCTTAATGTAGACCAATTTGAAAACTGGACCAAAAAACTTCAATAATCAAGAATCTAAGTACATTTTTAGATTCAACATATCAAAGAACCCAACCGATTCATTTTTTGTCAAAATCGAACTAAGTTTAATTTTGGACCCTTTGGACCTTAATGTAGACCAATTTGAAAACGGGACCAAAAGTTGAGAATCTACATATACAGTTTAAGATTCGGCATATCAAAGAACCCCAATTATTCAATTTTGATGAAATCAAACAAAGTTTAATTTTGGACCCTTTGGGCCCCTTTTTCCTAAACTGTTGGGACCAAAACTCCCAAAATCAATACCAACCTTCCTTTTATGGTCATAAGCCTTGTGTTTAAATTTCATAGATTTGTATTTACTTATACTAACATTATAGTGCGAAAACCAAGAAAAATGCTTATTTGGGTCCCTTTTTGGCCCCTAATTCCTAAACTGTTGGGTCCTAAACTCCCAAAATCAATACCAACCTTCCTTTTGTGGTCATAAACATTGTGTTTAAATTTCATAGATTTCTATTTACTTAACCTAAGGTTATTGTGCAAAAACCAAGAAAAATGCTTATTTGGGCCCTTTATTGGCCCCTTATTCCTAAACTATTGAAACCAAATCTCCCAAAATCAATCCCAATCTTTCTTTTGTGGTCATAAACCTTGTGTCAAAATTTCATAGATTTCTATTAACTTAAACTAAAGTTATGGTGCGAAAACCAAGAAAATGCTTATTTGGGCCCTTTTTGGCCCCTTATTCCTAAAATGTTGGGACCAAAACTCCCAAAATCAATACCAACCTTCCTTTTATGGTCATAAACCTTGTGTTAAAATTTCATAGATTTCTATTCACTTTTACTAAAGTTAGAGTGCGAAAACTAAAAGTATTCGGACGCCGGACGACGACGACGACGCCGACGCCAACGTGATAGCAATATACGACGAAAATTTTTTCAAAATTTGCGGTCGTATAAAAAATGATTTAGACCCTTAAGTTATAAAATTGCCATGATAACGTTTTGAATTTTTGTAATTTTTCTACAGGCTGTTCAATGTCAATATATCACATCAATGGAGAGAAATTAATTAGGCTCAAATAATTATGAATTGCTGACAGATGGAGAATTACTGGATGAATAAAATATGGCACAACATTTTTGAAGTTACCACATGCGTAAAACATCTGACTCTAAGTCTTCAGGATAAATTTTGTAGCCACAATCCGCACTGCCAGTATCGTTTTATTTTTGTAAAATTTTGAGAAATTCTATTGAAGGAATTCTTATAGGGCCACTTCTGCTATTTAACAAGCCTCACCTAGGAGGCTAGATTATCTTTATTTCCTCCTTATATGAAGATTGCTGACTAAAACATTACTATTATTATTGTGTATTTTGTATGATGATATATTTGTATTGATGATGAATAAATATGTTTAAACTAAAACATTACTTAAAATAGAAAACTGAAACAAAGAATTCAGCATTTTTGTAAAGGGGCATAACTCTACAACGGTAAAATCAACCCCACCAAAATTCAACCTTGATTTGTGTTTTGAGGCAATAAGCATTATGTATTTAGTTTCATGACATTTGTTTGAGGCTAACTAAATGTTACAGAATAGGAATCAATTTTGGGACTTGCAGACAAGGGTAAAACTTAATGCCCCCTCTTGCTTGTGTGGGGACAAAAAAAAATAAGGTTTTTCCTGGTTAAATCAAGCATGTCAGGTGTAGGACTTAAAGAACAGTTGTACAAGAATTATCCCCTACTTCAGAGGAACTTTTGATGAATATCTAAAAAATTCCCTATTATTTCTTTTCAAAATATTTTCATTAAATCAATAGTTTTATTATCATAGTTATAGTACCTCAAACTAATCTATTCAAATAGTTATATGGAGAATTTCACACTTGAAGGATGACAATTAAGTCATAAAAATTCATATTGTGATTTTTATATCCATCATAAAAATAATAAATTTGTCTCCAAATATGTTAAAATCTAAATGAATTAAACCCATAGATTATGATTTTATGCATTCAATTCGTCATCCATAATTCATTTACATGCATTTTTAATTTGGTAATCTGTTCAGGCTATAAAAATATATTTAATTGTTTTCAGCCAAAGACCTGACTTGAAAAAATTATTTCTAGGTACAGCTTCATACATGTACAGGTACAATGTAGTATTTAATTTTATTTTTCCAATTAAATATTGACTGCATACATTGATTACTGTCATTTCAGAAATTTTTGTGTATTATTTTTGTGAATGCACACAAATGTGATTGCTAAGATATTGCAATTTAGGTAAATCTTTATATAGATCTTTATAAACCAGATAGCAGAACATAAATTTTTGTTATTGCACCTAACACCCAATTGCATTTTTCACCATAGTAAAAACCTCTCAATAATTTCTGAATTTACGTTATAATTAGCAGAATGGGAGTTTTTGCTAATGCGATAATCACTCAATTGCACCAATATAATTTGAATTAATAAAAACTTGCAATAATTCCTGAATTTATAGTAAAGGGAAATGTTTTGAACTTTAAAACTGCCTATACAAAAGTGTCCATATCAAAATGTGTCAAGGAAGGCATGAAAATTAAGGTTATATATGGAGACAGGAAACAGAACTATATTATTTTGGCCTCAGGAGGTTTACATCACTGATTTCCCTGGCTTCTAATTCTATCTTTTTTTTTACTTGTGCCTGGGATACAAAACTATCAGTCACTTACATACATTTATAATACAATTGTGCAACACAAATAAAGGGATAAATAATTAACCTAGCTAAGAGAAACCATTACGTAACAGGATGTATTTAAGCAACCCATTCCTGGAATTAAACTTTCTAATCTGTTATGAAAATGGACTTGTGACAGCTTATTAAATACCCAAGAGTAATCAGTATAGGTTTAAAAGGAGCAAGCTGATAAATACAGTGTAACCTGTCTAATCCGACACCTGAGTATTCCAAAATCCTGCTTTATATAACCAACACATTTTTCTGGTCCAAAAATATACCTATCCTTGCAGAAAAAAAAACGAGTATTTTGACACCCTGCTTAATCCAACATTTTTTCGGGTCCCCAAGTGTGTCGGATAACAGTCAGGTTACACTGTATATAAATTCCAGCTTTTCTAGCAAGAAGGAAACAATTAGACAATCTAAAAGTGCTTGTATTGTGAAGTTACAATGAATGTTACTCTAAATAAGATAGTTTTGTTATATATTTTATTGTTAACTTTGATTCAAAATACATCCAAGGTTACATAATTGAAAATCTTGAACAGAAAGTACAAATTTCAGTCTAAATTTTAGATCTAAGACTTTGGATACAGGGAAATATATTGAACCAAAAGCACAAATTTTCTGTGAAATTTTGGGTCAAAGACATGAGGAAACAGAAAAATCTTGAACAAAAGCACAAATTTCCAGGACACTCTGGGTCAAAAACTGCCCTAAATGTAACCAAATTTATTCGTTTAATAGATTCCAGGAAATTATGTATAAATATTGATTTTGTTAACAGCTGTTTATTGTTAAACACAAATTTTTGAGAAAAAAGTACTTTGATGTAGCATGTGTTTTTACTTCCTTGTCAACAATACAAGAATAAAGGGTACAAATATATCAATCTCCTCTCACCAATAACAAAGGCCAATTTAGGGGGCCCAAGAGGCCTAGTCCCCCTTACAGGAGGCCAATTTAGGGGGCTCACAAGGCCTAAGTCCCCCTTGAAAGAGGCCAATTTAGGGGCCAATTAGGCCTAGTCCTCCTTATAAACCTTTTAATCATGATTATACAATGCATTCTACTCTGAAGGTTGTCTTGTTGGGGGTAGTAATGGGGGTATTTCATGACGAATAACAGTAAAAAGTCTTGCCAAATGACCTTAATGGTAATATTTTGTGCATGACGATAACATGTACACTTTCTTTAAGGGCCTAAACTAATAAATTGTTTGTTTCCCCAATCCCAACCCTGCCAAGCCAGTTGTGGGTAGGTACATGCAGGTAGGGAAATATTTTATTTTTCTAAAAATTGAATATTATCAGATGATCTCAGGCAAGCCTGAAAATCCAAAATGAATAAAAAAATATTTGACCTAGTATTGGACAATAAAATTTTATGAGTACTGTACCATTTTTGTAGGGTCGATCAGGATTGGGGAACCAACAATATTTTATTTTAGGCCTAGATGATAAAAAAATCAACTGATTTTTACTCAACACATTAATTTTTTTCCAAAAATGACACTAATGTAAATTGATTATCATAAGTGGTTATGACACCTATGACCAATTACGATAATGATATTTTGATGAATCACGGTAAAATGTTAACCAATTTGACGCTAACATTACCCAAATATGACCGTTTGACGCCTGATTGTAAAGGGCATTACTACGTCCCTCTTGTTGGGTTCCCCCTTTTTTCATAATCCTGAAAACACACCTGATGTATGTTGGTCTTTCTTGCATGTCTATTTGAAGAGGGGACCTTTTTTCGGGATGTCTGCATGAGGATCAGGTGTTTTTAAGCTAGGGATTTCAGATAACCTAAATAAGTGACTTTGAGGATACCATCATACAACTTCCAGATATCCACTTACGACTTTGAAGCTATCAACATTTAAACTTTCAGAATAGTGTTCTTAAATACTCAAAAGACTTTGATGCTACCTAAATATAAAGACTTTAAAACTTTTGGCTCTTCAGAAATGGCACACCTGCAGATAATAACCAGTCAAGAACTTATAATGAAGCTACCAACATTAGAACTTAAGAGTCTCAAATCACTTCAATAGACCACAAATAGTCAAAAAAAATAAAATAAGGACCTAAAGAGCTACGGTTCTGCAGCTTACCAAAATAAGACTTTAAAAGTTTGTAACATAAGTAACTACCCCAGTACATCCTCAGATAATAACCAATCAAGGTTTAATTAGATATCGGCCCTCACAAAACTCCCAAATTTCCTGCAAATGTACATCTTTCAACACAAGCCTAAAGAACACCACAACTGCAACAAAAACTTATCTTTTAATTTGTTCTTCAACCATGGCCACTTTACAACATGTTTCACTTAATACATCATATATGCTAATAAAAAAAGCGTTGGCAAAAATTAGTTAACCAATTTTCCCATACAAGAGGAATCAGCTATAGAGAGATTGACATTCTGAATTCATGAAATAATAAAGCATTCTTGACTGAATCCCCCAAAAAATAATCATTTTCTTCCCATTGGTCTTGATAAACGTTATTCCAAAATTCCAACAAAATATGGACCATATCATCATGATCATGAAACTCAAAAAAATTAAGGGTTAAGACCAACTTCTTGAAAAAGGTCTATCTGGACCTCATAGAAGAACAAGTTAATATCTACTCATTAATGTTAATGTACTTGTCTGTCATTATTAAATCATTGATAGGTTCCAGCGCCCCTTTTCACTTAAAATCTAACGCTTAAAATTGATAAATTGATTGAAGTTATGCCTAAATGTTCACATATAACTTACAAGTATTTTACTCATACGATTTTTTGTGAAAAGATGGAGTCACATGCTTTACGTTGAAAAACATACATACATTTGAATTATATGCATGACAGATGAACAATCTACAAGGCAATTATAAAAAAGACTTAAGAAGAGAAAAGGACTATTTATTTGGATTTGACAAGATAATTTAGGCTAATGTATTGATTGCGTCAGGTTACACCACAATCTTGTAAGCACTATAATTTTATCTTTTAATTTAAAAGGACAGGATATAAAAAAGAGAAAGGCACACGAAGGTTGAGTCATTGAAAACATCAGCTCAATTAATGTAGAAAACGGTGAGCTGAAGAATCAAGTAACAGCGGTATTGAGGGGTATTATTACGGGGGTACTTAAAAAGTTTCAAAACAAGATACATTGATGATCTATAGGTTATCCAGACAGGGTTATCTTTTCAGAATGTTAAGACATTCTAACCATGTCTATTAACAGTTTTGCCACAACCTCTGAAATACAGGGTTAGGAGGTACATTTTTTGGAGGTTTAAAAGTTTTCATAACGAGATACAACAACAATCTTCAGGTTATCTTTTCAGAATTTTAAGACATTTTAAAACGGGTCTATCACGTCTTTTAACAGTTTTTGCCTCAACCCCTGAAATTAGGGGAGGGGGGACTTAAAAGATTTCAAAACAAGATACAATCTAGATTCACATGTTATCTTAAAGAATTATGAGACATTCAAAACACTGTTTTTAAACAGACTATGCCACTACCAATTGGGGGATGCATGGGGCCTCTGTGGCTGAGTGTTCTAAGTACTTACTACTGTAATCACTCAGTAGCCAGTCAACCCTATCAGTGGTTGTGATTTGAAATCCTGCTTGTGCGAGTGCACTTGACTCTGATTAATTGACTGAGGATTGTCAGTTTTTCTTATCAAAGGTTGGTGGTTGACTCCAGGCACTTTGGCTTCCTCCACCAATAAAAACTGGTCAACACGAAATAGCCCGAAAGCGGTGCTAAAAAGAAGCGTTAAAACACCATAATTCAAATCAACCAAATGAGGGATACCTGTTCTAAATGATCTTAACTACATGTGCATTTTTATGTATCAGATTTTATTATCATTTTCATAGAAGCTGCTCTACATTGTATATGATTTCTTTTTTTTCTTAATGTCCAGTGGCAAATAGTTCATTCATTTTTAGGATGATGGTGAGTCCTTATTATACATGTTATAGCATGATAGACAAAAGAATCCAATCCAGAATTATTTTATAAAGAGCCTGCTTATTAATATACCCAGTACATTTGTACATGTGCAGTATTTGAAGACATACTGTCAAGCAGACCACAGTGAAAAAATCTTTTGGACGATTTAATACTTAAAAGTTAATTTTATTTAGAGTCAGGCATGATACTGTATACAATTCAACATACATTGTATTATACTATATCGTGTAAAAAATAGATTTTTTAATTTCTTTTGCATTCAAAAGGGAGCATATGCCCGCTCTACGCCCAATTTGATCCAAGAATGGAATGAAAGAAATTTACATAATAGCCGATTGGATCAGGAAATGTTTGCATTATAACATCATGTTATATTGTTATCTGATTATACAGTCCATTTCTACTGGAGTTAATCAAGGTGCAATCTTTCAACACATTTACATTTATACATGTTGACTTCATACATGTAAATCAAATATGACCTACATATTAATAAAGAGTTCAAAACTTCCCATATATATCATGTATATATAGCAATTTGATGTGAAAAGAGTGACTCAAAACATATCCTTAAATGAAAATGTAGATCGCAATTGTATTTACATGTATCTATAGACCTACAAATAAATAAAGAGTTCAAAACCCCCCATATACATATAGCAATATGATGTTAAAACACTGTGACTCAATATATCCTTAAATGAAAATGTAGATCGCAATTGTATGTACATGTATCTATAGACCCACAATTTTATAAATAAAGATCGAGTTCAAAACCTGAGTCCCATATATAAAACACTGTGACTCAATCCTTAAATGAACATGTAGATTTCTATTATATATGTACATGTATCTATAGACCTACATACATAACATATAAATAAAGAGTTCAAAACCCCCCATATACATGTATATAGCAATATGATGTTAAAACACTGTGATTCAATCCTTCAATGAACATGTAAATTTCTATTATATATGTACATGTATCTATAGACCTACATACATAACATATAAATAAAGAGTTCAAAACCCCAGGCCCCCATATACATGTATATAGCAATATGATGTTAAAACACTGTGATTCAATCCTTCAATGAAAATGTAAATTATTATTGTATGCACATTGTATCTACATTGCTACAAACAATTGTAAACCCCCACCATTTTTTGCCCACAGACATTCATTAATAAATATTTCCAAGGACAGTGATTCAGTGAATGTAAATACATGTAAAAATCAAATATTATCATAGTTGTTTGAAATCTGACTTTCGTAACAAACAAAAACCATATGGAACAGTCGGTGATTTTGTTTGTTTTCATTGTAAATAATGGGCTGCTTTTCTTTGAGAGGAACCCACATGCATGTACAATGTATATTGTTTTAATATATCAAAATTAAGATACTAAAACATGACATAATGAATGAATAAAGTTTTGACTTTGCAGTAATTTTCCAAAATATCATTTTCAACAACACTTCTGCAAAAAGCTGAGATAGCAAAATTAAGCGTTAATTATTTTCAGTGTCCAATATTCTCTGTCTTTGAAAAAAAAAAAGAAGTGAAAAACAAAACATCACAACAGCTAATGCCATGGGTGTCTAAATTTTTCAAACTTCTTAAAAATAAAAACACAAATGTTTTAATGGAAAATATTTGTGTTTCTGCTATTTACCCCACCTGTACCTTCATTTTAGTGCCTCGTAACCCTTAAGAATTTTAGCAGCCAGTGGCTCTTGAAAGTCATGTACACATTTCAGTATATCTTACGATCAATTTCAATCAGAAGATTTTTAGTTAAAAAGAGTAGCTGGGCTGGTGGGCCTGTCACGTTCAGTTTGAAGACTTAATTAAATTAAAATTTGTTATACAAATTGAAAACTGTAATATATTTTTTATGTTACATAAGGCAGGTTATACAAGTTAAAAAATACTTTTTGAAATTAAATTTCATAAGGTTAATTTTTGATATACATGTAGAAACTAATATACATGTATAAAGTAAACAACTGACTCAAGGCACTCCTATAGATGACATGTAAACTTACAAATTTTCACCTTATATTTTTCATAAACATTATATAAAACTTTAGCTGCTCTATTAATTTCTCCACTGACTTATCTAAAGTATCATATTTTAGGCCTCAAAAAGTGAATATATACATTACAATATGTTAGAGAATCTAGGATATTCAATTTTCACACAAGAAATATGATGATTTTTTTTATATTTTGATCATACAAAATATATAATAATATCTACACTGCTATAGAAGGATCCTATCGACGTGGCAATTCTACACGTAATTACCCAGAATTTTCAAAAAATCATTACGGGACCACAAAAAATACAAATTTGATGATATTGGGGTGAAAATTTGGTGGTCCATGGTCGTTTATCAAGATTCCTTCAAAACATTATTCACCATCATCAAGTTTTATATTTTTGCTAACTTATTTTTGCAAAGTAAATTAAATGACAGAATTAGCCAGTGGCGGATACAGAAATTTTCATAAGTGGGGGCCCAATCCCTGCCTAAGAGGGGGCCAGCTACGGTCATGCTTCAGTGAATTCCTATATAATCAACCAAATTTTTCCTAAAAAAGGTGGCACAGGTCCCCTGGGTCCCCCTCTAAATCTGCCTCTGTTGATATAACACAATAAAATACCATGAATTTGTTCATTGACAATTAAAATGCAAATCTGGTTGAAGTATCTACAAAAAAATGTATCAGTACCAGCATTTCAAGAGGAGTTCGGTAAGCAGATTTATGAAATCCAAACATTATTTGTCACTTATAATTTGAAAATGTTGCAAAGACCATTTTTTGCTAAGGTCCGAGTCCCCAATAAATAAAACAGGAGGTGCACGATGTCATTGAGTATGTAAGACTCAAAAGATTCTGTAAAAGTTTGCTAATTAATTGTTGCATTTGACTTGTAATGTCCAGTGGCAAATGTTTCATGCATGTCAGAACAAGAATAAATTAAGAAGAAGTTCTGTACACTAAATGCAGATATATGTAACAACAAAGGTATGTACCTTTTCTGCATTAAAAGGTTTAATTTTCGATCAAAGCTAGCTGGAGCCTGAAGAAAAAATACAAAAAAAAAATAAATAAATAAACATGATCTATGATTAGCAAGGACACTCTACCTGTTACTAATAACGACAGAAAATTGCCCCCCCCCCCCAATTTCTAATTTCCCCCAAAAAAATACAGAATTGCATTATTTCAAAGTCCTCTACAATTTAAATAACAGGTGTATAACCTATGGTAAATAGTTTGTTAATTCAAAAGCGAGATTGACCATTTACATGTATCAGGTATTGTCTTTAAAACACTTGCAACTGCTTACTAATTAAAGAGATCATAAAGTTGAACCTAATATTGTGTAACTTCCAATAATCAAGACAAGCTTCCGTTTGAGCAGTCAAATAAATCAAGTTTTGATTCTTATACATGGTATAGGGATCAAGGATGATCAACCCAGCAGGAACCAACGGAAATGCACAAGTTGTAAAATCTTCATTTTATAGTTAATAAAAATAATAAACTTTAATAATCATAACAAAATTTACATTTTTATGCTTAAAATAGATAAGTGTTTTGAAAAATTACCTAACAGTCAGAGAAGCAAATGAAAATGCCCAAGGATTTATAAGAATCCTTGAAATATCAAACTTTATCAGATGTAAATTTTGATTTATTAAAAATAAAATACACCTCACTTATGATCTACATTTATTTTATGTTATATTTTTATTGAACAGACTGATGTGCAAAGTATAAGTTTTGCAGAAGATAATTTTTAACTATTTATAGTAAACTTTAACTTGGTAATGGTGAACCAACACCTGAAGTGGTTATCGTGCGGTTGGGTAATAGCGGGTGGATACCACTCGGTATTCACAGTTGTCTTTCACTATAAAAGCAAATAAACGACAATAAAGACAACAACACCCATCAATTGTCATCATGCGGTAATTGATGGGTGTTGTTGTCTTTATTGTCGTTTATTTATAGTAAAATGAGGGTATAGAAAAATATTGAGTTTTTTTTTCCTTAAAGGTGTATAGATTTTAAATGATCTTAAATGGAAATGCAATAAATTTTGAAAAGAACTGATATTTTATCATTTTATACTTTATAAAGTTAAATCTTTGAATATTGTGTAATGAAGTTTACTTTGCGAATTTATGAATAAAAAACGATTCTATCCCACAGTGGATATTGTAATTACATAGCCTTTTATAGCTGACTATGCGGTATGGGCTTTGCTCATTGTTGAACATGTTGAAGGCTGTACGGTGACCTATAGTTGTTAATGTCTGTGTCATTTTGGTCTTTTGTGGATAGTTGTCTCATTGGCAATCATACCACATCTTCTTTTTTATATGTTTATCTCCAATAACAATAATTCCATCATATAGACAGCCTGCATATATTTAGGACTTACATTAGTACTATAAAGTTAATTAGCGAATTAATTCAAGAAATTAAAAAACTGAATATGTATGCAATTATTCTAATTTTTTCTCAAATGATCACAATGAAAACATTTTATTTTATAGGAAAAAATGTATTAGTAACAAAAGAGCAAGGATTTAATTTTATTGAAAGAAAAAATTTGAAAATAACAAATCAATTGAACAATTAAAATATAATGTATTCATAAGAAATATTTTCAAAAAAATGAAAATAAAGAAAAACAGATGATTTATTTGGTCTGTAATTTGAAGTCTTAAATCTATGGTTGAGACCCCATAAACACATTTGTTATTCAAAAAATGACATGCTAAGGTGCACATTGTTTAAGTTCAGAAAATAACAAAGAAACAATATGTTACACATTGTGCACTTATGCAATTAAATTTTACTCAATGTGTTGATTTTGTATAAATGTACAAATGTAAAAGTAATACATTGAAATCCATCATCTTCAAATACTCGGGTCAATTTGAGGTCAAATATCTCTGACAACAAGGAGCTCCAATACACAATTTCTTGTTTATTTCATCAAAATAATAAATATCGGTGTGAAATCTTCTTTTCTATTTGATCTGTTTTCATTGATAATTCAACTGCACTACAATGTTACAACTGTCAACAATATCTGACCCTTTCATCTTGTGATAATCCACAAAAAACAAATGTTATGTAAGAAGTAGGTCACGATTGTGCATACAAACTTATTGAAAAGCACGCCGCCATTTTGTGCAGCAATTCTAAAAGGTCACTCCTCTTGAACACAAGATTATTAACATTATTCAAGCGTTAGATAAAAAATAACAAAGTACTTACCTTGAACAAATATAAATAAATATACTACCGCAAATAATCCAGCGGCAAATGAGAAAAACATGGCAAAACTGTCCAAATCATGAGGACCTGCATAAAAAATACGGTTTAGGTGTTCGCCCCGGGTGAAACCTTTCAACTCTAGCGAGCTGTGATACGGTGCAATACTTTACATAATCAAGTTCCTGAATGGAAAATAGGTTAAGTATTGATGCACGGTGCAGATTTTATCAGTAATTGTCGCAAAATGACTATTTCTTGATGTTACTAACAGTTTTTTATTTGTGACACAGGTTTTAAGCGAAAAGTTATTGTACTATCGTATAATGTTATGTGCTACATTACATAATTTATGCACTACAAAGTAGAAGTTTTGCAGAAGATAATTTTTAACTATTTATAGTAAAATGAGGGTCTAGAAAAATATCGAATTTTTTTTCCTTAAAGGTGTATAGATTTTAAATGATCTTAAATGGAAATGCAATAAATTTTGAAAAGAACTGATATTTTATCATTTTATACTTTATAAAATTAAATCTTTGAATATTATGTAATGAAGTTTACTTTGCGAATTTATGAATGAAAACGATTCTATCCCACAGCGGATAGTGTAATTACATAATAATAATTATTACTAGTCGAAAATTTCCTTTTATATCTGAAATAGATATGGTGTACATTCTAAAGTATTGAACGTTTGAGGTCATGGAGCACTGAGAAACTAGATGCTTTCTGTGTGCACACTGCTTCTTTTTAATATATCGGATTTTTTTTATTATGGAAAATGGAAATGGGGAATGTGTAAATGAGACCTAATGAGACAGCAACTCGACCAAATAACAAAAAATACCGAACACCCGAAAGAAAATTATCAAATGTTAAAATCAAATGCTCAAAGTTGAAACCATATATTCTATCTATGTTCAAACACACCAAGTCGAACTTCTGGACTAAAAACCGAAAGAAATCTTGAATATAATTTTTTTTTTAATGACGTGATGAACATATATATGCCCTCAGATTTATAAGAAAAAGTGCACATAAAAATTATCTTAAAAACAAATTCATGAGCATTTCTGACAAATCCAAGACATAGATATAAAATTTTATCGAGTATACATTTATGAATGAGATAGGGGTCACAGAGGCGGATTTAGCGTGGGGGGGGGGGACACGGGGCTCGCCCCCCTTTTGAGAAACAAATTTGGTTGATTATGTATATAGGGAATCACTGAAGCGTGACGGGAGCGGGCCCCCTCTTAGGCAGCCAGTGGCCCCCCTCTTAGGCAGCCAGTGGGCCCCCACTTATGAAAATGTCTAGATCCGCCACTGATTGATTCCGTCCCGTTAAGCTGGGGTCACACATTCACGATTTGTCATTGACTACCGTCCTTGACAGGACCATTCCCGATTAAAATTTGTCAAAAGTCTGATCAAGTTCCTGTGAATCGTGGATGGAAATTCAAATTTTAATTAAAATTTGTAAAACAAATAATTTAATCACGACACCAATCAGATATTGTTCAGGAAGCGTCGATATTCAACCGTTCCCAATTTGTATATTTCGCCTAGTAAAATTCGACCGAGTCTGTCACGACTGCGTCCCGATTCTACCGAATGTAATCAGACATATATCAGACAGTGACCAGACACTGAACCGACGCTGACGGAAGTTATCTGTTCGAAAACTATCGGTATATTCGGGATGATCAGGTACTGTCGGAACGTAATCCTATCACGGTCCGCTCTATCGCATTGAAACGGCTTTGTCTGGTCTCAGTCGTATAATATCGTATTCTGTAATTATCGGGACTCTGACGTGACGAATTTCGTATTAATAACGGGACTGTTCCGGAACTGTTTCGGCAAAAACGATACGCAATCGAAAAGATCTGGATGCAATCTGGACTCAATCGGCAGAAAAACAGCAATGAAAAATTTCTCCATATCATTCCAGTTCCACATGACACCGTCCAGAATACACAGAAAATTGTTAGGAATTTGATTCGATACAGCAGAATCTGTCACGACATAGCCACGATTGTAATCCGACTAGACTAAATCGGCTAAGTTTCCCCTAATGTAACGGGACGCAGCCAACTGACGGGGTGCTTCGCCGAACTATTCGGACCCTTTCCGACCCGTAGGAATCTATTACGAACTTAAACGACTGCGTTCAGATAATGATAGGACATTCCAGATAATAGAGGATAGTAATCCGATTTTTTTCACTTTTCGTGTCATATCGCTGTCTGATCTCAAACGGGAGCAATAATCGGCAATGTGTGAACCCCGCATTAATGACTTCTACATAGTCCCCGATTCTATAAACGATATGACTGTTTATTGCTAAAAGGCAGCATGCTATAGCTACCAAACTAACAACAGCAGTGTGTCGTGAACATTTGTATTTACCCGAAACCGGACACTAAACAGCACTTAACCTCTCTATCGTGACGGCCAATTGGGTCCATGCTGAAAAATCCAGTGAAAAATCCCGAATCCAAGTGTGAATCTTACAAAATGTATTTCCAATGTGGCGGATGTCATAAACATCCATTGTCTCAATAATCCAGTATACAGTACCAGAAGATCGGAGACGGCTAAAGCAACGACATATATGGTACATACAGACTTTTTGGGGTTCTTTCTACGCAATACTAGTATAATTGAGTGAATATTTCCAGTAGTTCCGAACAAACATAGAATAATCAAAAGATTCGGTCGTGGCCATTTTTTTTCAAATGCCTCATTCTTGTTATGAGCTGGATGACATACTCGATAGTACTGTGTGACTATTGAGACTATTGAAACAATGTATTTTTGATGACCAAACGACTTTTACATTAATTTTGCAATTTATGGTAAAATTGTAATAATAAAGGTGTGTTTGAACTTGATTGGACCTTATCATTATCGACAATACAGTAAAATGGCGCAACTATTTGCATTCAACTGTTGAATAGCCAAAAAATCAACATAATAATATTTTACCTAAAATGGTGATGAAAGCAACAATCATTATTCGATTAACTCATCAATTCATTGACAATAAATACTACTCGTTATAAATTTCCAAAACCCTTTTATTTAGAAATATTCTAATTGGAAGATATCATGAGAGGAGTATAGATTATGAATGACAGTTTATTACAATTTCGACAGAATGACAACTTTATTGAGACAACTATCCACCAAATTAAACGGCTCAAATGAAGGGGATGTCATCAATTATAGGCGACCGAACGACCTTCAACGATGAACAAAAACCAAATACCGTATAGTCGACAAGAAAAGGGCCAACATGATAAATATGAAACAATTAAATAGTGAAAACTGAATGCCAAAGTTATATCAATTTTTTTTTTCGATTAACAAATATGACAGACACGATATCTACTAGTCCTATGGTATAAGATTTCGGAGGTTCATATCATCTACATTGAACTTTTTTTTCGTTTTTTTTTTCTATCAATGGGTTCCTCAGAAGTCTTGTATTATAGGACTACGATATCTACTGAACTTCAGCCTCCTGAAATATATACCCGTTTAAACTTTAATTCAAAGTAAAATCACCAACATTTATTGATGTAATTAATGTTCCTATCCGTTTTGCTGTTCACTTCGCTTAAAAACCCAATGACTTAAAATACTCTTTCTTTTAAAAACACTGGAAAAACATGGCAATAAATATCGAGAGGCAAGACTGTTTATGAAGGTCGTTTATGGTTATTCTTTACAACATTTGAACAAATCAGTAAAGACTATCTGGGACAATTTGAAAATTTCAAGGTTTCTCTTTTATAAAATTTATACATTGACTTAGTTTATCCATCTTTTTCTCTGGTGACTTTAGTGGTGTAGTTATTACTTAAACATCGTCCATTTTATAAACCTAATAAAAAAAAACTCTTTTCGTCCGTCTATCCATCCCATGACATTTCCGTCGTATTTCCTCACAAATTACATGTCAGAGTTGGCTGAAATTTTGTATCAAGCTACATGTGAGCCGCGTTTTTACATCCATCGCATATCAAATCACGTTTATCAATACCTATAGTGGGGTATCATTATTAAACAAAAGCTAAAAGTAAACCTTGTGCCTTTTAAAAGAAAGAAAAATGCAGATTAATGAAGCAACACATAATTGTTCATTTTTTTATATGAGAAACAACAAAATATGTAATTTCTTTATCTTAAATTATTAATCAATATATATATGGAAGTTTTTAACGACCTTGACTGGCTATACAGCCCTCAAGAATTTATTCAGAAGACTATAAATAACGAGTTGTCATTTCCTTATCATCATTGCAACAAACTGTGAATATCCCATCGCCGAGTCCCATTTCTTCTTATATCCTGTCATGTCGAATTTCAGTTGTAAGCGATACTACACAGTTGTCTTATATCAGAGCTACAGAAACAGCAGTTCTCCATACTTTCTCCATAAAACTGCCCACATGCGCCACAAATTGTAGCATGCCTAACTAAATCAAGCATTGGTATTTCTAGAAGGTCACATGGATTACAAATGTGATGTGGCATTGAAAAGTGGAAAACTGCAAACAAAATTAAAATGTACATCTGTATAACGTAAAACAAACGACGACCTTGAGTCTTGTGACCTTGAGTCTTGTCACTTACTAATTTTAGGATGACAGAAAAATTATGGTGTGAAATTTATAGTCGATTATGACGGTTTGTCCGATGACATATATCCGTTATAAGTACATTTAACATTACAAAAACGTCTGTTACACCTTTTTTTCACCCATCTTTAAACGAGATACTTTCATTTGTTAAATTGATTTAACGGATATCAAGGTTTGAATCTTCTGCGTTTTATTTATCATAATGCATCAAATATTAAAAACTTTAAGGAAAAACCAAAGAATTTGTAGTTTTTAATGTATTTTATACCGTAAATATACCAATCCTTCTTTCTCCCTATTTATTAAGCCTGTTTTCATTGGAACAGAAGGCTACATCCTCGATCATTTGATATGGTGAGCTGTCAGTCCCCGAAGGCCTCACTTGGTCGATACTTGTGATGGTAGACTGTTATTAGATCCGACACGATCACTTTACCTTTTTTGCATGACCCCCTAAGGGGTTCATCATGCTTATATATTGGCGAGTTATGGGCCACTCGATATCACTCGGCCGGAAGTCAGAATAAAATTCTCGGGACGTCTCGAAAGTTTTCGGTAATTTATACAGGTCTTAACAGGTTTTGATATGGTCCTTTGATGGCCCTTGACGACGCAATTATATTTGTTTTAAAACTACCACTGTACACTGTATGTATCTGGGTCAATTATAACGTGGTATTGTCTGTTGTCTCGATAACATGTAAACTAATTATGTTTGAAGATTTAACCACGGGATACTGTGTATTTCATCATAGACTTACGGGAGAGAGGATTCTGGTTTAAATATTAACTAGAACACACCCGCGAAATCGCGGCCATTCAGAGCGTAGTTTAAAGTATGTAAAGTGTTGTTGGAAGAATTTTGTAAAATATTGAATGACTGGAGAATTTCAGCAAAAGTATCATAAGTCATATATAGGTTATTTGGGACAGGAAAATGCTTTTTTTTTTTTTAATCCCTCCTCCTTTATTTCCAAAATTCCCAATTTTTGGTTTTCTATCAATTTCAATATGAACATAGTTTTCATTTAGTATGTTATGAACATTTAAGTAAGGAGCCTAGCTGTAATTCAGTGGTTTTCGTTCGTTTATGTGTTCATATTTGTTTTTCGTTCACTTTTTGTACATAAATAAGGCCGCACGTTTTCTGGTTTGAATTGTTTTACATTGTCAGTTCGGGGCCTTTTGAAGCTGAGTATGCGGTATGGGCTTTGCTCGTTGTTGAAGGTCGTACGGTGACCTGTAGTTGTTAATTTCTGTGTCATATTTGGTCTCTTGTGGAGAGTTGTCTCAACATTGCAATCATACCACATCTTCTTTTTTTTGTAATCAATGAATTTTGGAAAAGATTTAATGACTGGAGAATTTCAGAAAAGGTATCAAAAGTTCACATGAATATTTTTAGCGCTTATCTGTATCAAGGAATTGTATATTTAAATATACAATTCCTTGTCTGTATATTATGAACATTCATTACTATATAAATATAGTGTATTTACTTTCAATTCTAAGTTTACTAATCGATCCATGGTGGTCATTGATATAGTATACAGACCCTCTCTATTTAATAAACTCTGTGACCGCCGTGGATAGTAAACTTGAAAATGATAGCAGATAGAATTCTGAAAATACACTTTATTCTTTGTATATGTATGTTAAAAATATACAGAAAACGCAAACCGGAAGTCTAATCTGACTTAAAATTTTGTCCAATGACGGGACAATATCCGGATGCCTTTTTTCTCGTTTTTCTCCCAAAAGAACTCAATCTGAATAATCATATGAATGGATGACAAATGCGACTATGCACTGTACCTATAGGACACAGAGGCGTGTTGATTAATTTATTGTGGAAAGGAGAGAAGCGACACCAAAAATGAGGTCTTCTCGTTTAATAGTATAGATAGATATTAGATCGGAAACAGAAAGATAATATGCTTATCAAAAGTATTTAGTTCAATCGGAATCAAAGATAAATATACAAATTATATACTGTATTTATGTTTCTAAAGAAACTAACAATGATTGAAATCAGAATATTTTCACAGTTGCAATTACGAAATGAAGGGGTCCTACTAAAATGCGCCCGGGAGCGCCCGGGTGAAGAAAAAGCGCCCGGGGAAAAGAACAAGCGCCCGGAGAAGAAAATATAGCGACCGGGGAACAGAAAAAGCGCCCGGGGGAAATATATTTATATTTTATTGGCATGAGACACCTTTTTTAAGTTATGAAAATTGATTTTTTGTTAATTTTAGACAAGAAATTTGCCAATTCAGATAACATATACGTTTGTAATAAAGCACAAAAACAAGTATGAATATTTCAATTTTAACAATAATATATGAATTCTATTTCAAAAGACTGATAATAATGGATCACAGTTTATGCGGAAGATTTATAACATGTAAGACATCAAAAGACATGTTTTTCAAAAACGATATGTACCGTAGTTAAAACAAGGGGGTAAAAAGCAGAAGTTTGGTTTAAATTTTAAGTCTAAGCATTAAAACCCTGATAACCATAGCCATTGAAACAGTTTTAGTTTTATAAAAAGATATAATAAATCTATCTCAGCATCTGTATAAAAAAAGTGTTCACCGGCATGCCGTTGCGAAAATATTAGACGTCAGGCACTGATTATTTTTAGTAACAAAATATACATTTTGATCGAGGACAATGTCTTTCATGATTCTTCTATATACTCTTATTTATATTTATTTACTTACTTTAATATACAATTTTGAAATCTAAAATGTAAAAGTACAACAACACTTTAGATGTAGCATCGTACATATCCACAAAACAAGCAATGATTAGTTATTTTTCATTTCCCGGGCGCTCCCGAGCGCTTTTTAGTAGGACCGAAATGAAGTATTTTATACATGACGAGATACTCTGCTTTGGTATTTTTGAATATTTATTTGTAAAGGAAACATAAAAATTAAATCTAAATAAATTCTTACATCCTACAAAAAAAATGTTTATAAACAATAATCATTATATTTCTACATTAATTATTTCATACCATTTTAGTATTTAGGTTTTATGAGTATTTATTATTTTTTTTTGTATTGTAATATATCCATAAAATTTTCAACGGTCGTGAATAAAATACTTGTGTGTTTTCAATTCATAAAGCATGATTTTAAATCCTTGCAGCTCACAACAACCGTAAAAATAGTTTACAATAATCACAACAAAATTTAGTTACAACCATAATGTTGATTATTTTATACTGTTTAAGTATGGATTTAAAAGTCTTTGCATATATTTTGTATAGATATATATTCACATAGTGGAATGTTAGAATTTAAAAATTTAAATACTTGACGTTCGTGTTCATTGATATTAATATATATTCAAAAGAATTTGAAAAAAATTTCTAACAGGAACGTTAGTTTATTATAAAATTTTAATTCAATTTTTGTTTGTATGTTTTAATAGTTCAACCTTATAGCATCTACATATTTGTACTATGGTACGGTTCTGAAAATTGTATTCATTGTGTTGACCAACTATCCTTCACGTCTAGATTCATTCACATTATAGATCACATTTCAAAAGCACACTATCGGTTTGCGTTCTCAAAAATTCCGGATAAAATGTTAATGAATCCGGAGTCAGAACATTTAATGTAGGCCGTTTGACATTCGAATTCAACTATTAGATTAAGATATGTGATGACGCAAATGCGTATTTTTTTCCTTAGTATCAGTGAGATGCTTTCTATTTACTATTTTGTGCGCTAAAAGATTATTTGCATGCAATACTATTAAATTCACTCGTGAAAGCTTATTTTCGTTTTCGTTATCTAAATTCAGGACACGGCAGAAAGAGCTTTACATGTGACTTTCAAGCACGGCCATCATGACTAACGGTATTCTGACCTGAGTTGTTTCTCTTTTGTTTCTTTTTTGAGTTACTGTCCTATCATAAACTTTGACCTTTACAAAAAGCTAAGGATTGTCTACCCAAGGAATAGATTCCTTAACTTTGTAATATATTTAGCCTTTTAACTTTTTTCATTCGATCGTCACTGATGTTTTTTGTAGACTTAATTCGTGTCTGGCATACATCATTTTAATTCTGGTATCTTTTTATATCTACATACCTTTTTATGTAAATTGGTTATTTTGAAAGTGTGTACAGGTATTCATAAACTTCTGAATTAAGTAATTCTTCGGCAAAACTAAGTTTCCCTGTAGAATGTTTGAATTGATTTAAGTAAAATCAGGAAATCCTTAAAATTTGAGATGTTTTATGAGACCAAAATAAGTCTCTTCATAAGACTTCAATTGCATGTCAAAGGTTTCGCCGCATACAATATCTGCCATGAGTAAAGACAGCTTCAAATACGAGTTGAGAATATAAAGTCATTCATGTAGGAAACAAAATATAAAGATATGATAGATAAAATAAATTCATTCACAATTCCAGATTATAAAGCAAACTGAGTGCATAAATTTATATTGCGATAGGTTTGTGAATTTGCATAAGTCATCCGGTTAGTAGAAATTAGGATTTGCCAAAGGGTTAAAATCTGAAAAATTATGTACATTCCAAAGTAATAAATAAAATAGTCGAGCTTTAAAATAACTATTCAAATAGAAGCTGTAAATATATACTTTCAACTGGCTTCTTCGATGCGTTTTGTTATTTGATTTTGCCATGTGATTATGGACTTTCCCAATTGATCTTCCTCTAAGTTCAGTATTTTTGTGATTTTACTTTCTTCTATTCACAGTCAATTATTTCAATTAAGAAGCAAACACAAATTCAGCAACGATCTTTTGATGACCCGGCGGTCAGCGGTCTTATGTTCATGTATTGCTTTTCTTTTTTTAAAGAAAGCAACTTGTTTTCTTAATGCATCGTGCGATAATGCATGCATGCATGTTAGCACGAGATCACTGGGGCGATTCAAAACGTTACGAAATACTGTTGAAGTAACGTGTGTTATATATGAAGTTTGAAGTTGTTACCTTCGACTTTACTTTTAGTACATGTATATGTATTTTAAAAAAGGGAGACGTGGTATGATAGCCAATGCAACAAATAGCCACCAGAGACCAAATGTAAACAATGACAGTTTACCGCAGAGCCTTCAACAATGAGCATACTCTATAATAAACTACAAAATGGGAAACTATTCAAATGAGAAAACCAACGGCCATGATTAATGAGAAAACAAAACACGATAATAAATGACAGGCACCAACCAACGACAAGCACTGAATATCGAGCTCTTGACTCGAGACAGACACACTGATAATAGTCGAAGTCTAACTTGCGGCAGTAGTGTAACGCACTATAAGAACAAACTTCAAATTGGTTAAAAATTTTACCATTCAGATCGGCATGAATCACAAAACAATCAACAAACTAACCGGCCAAAAGACACATAGTATACCGATCTCAGAGTGATCGCAGTTATTTATTACTATTTCAAAGCCAATCAAATTTAAAATTATCATATTTTCCAGACTTAATAACAAACAGTACACATACAATGGATTAAGGGTAAAGACTTCACAAACAGTCTAAGAGAAATCAAGGTTTGTACCGATAAATACAATATTCAAGAAACTTACAACAGTGTTCAACGGTCTTAAATTCATTACCTTTACATGTAAAAAGATTTATTGAAAGGATTGATAAGTATACATAGATTGGGGTATCGAGTATGGTTAAATGGTATAAAAACAATACCGCAAACATTATGATATGGTATGCCGTTTCTTAGAAGAATTTTACAGGTACAGTCAAACTTCCAAACCATTTTTTATTTACAAATTCATCAAAGAATTGAGTAAAAGCTTTTGGATGATATTTCTAACTAGGAATCCCTTGATTTGGTAACTTAACAGTTGCGCGTGTATTTATACGTAACAGTTAATTACGTATTCTTTCTTTGCGATAAAACTTTCAAGAATTTGATTTTTGCTCTCTCAATAATACTTATGTATTTAAACCAAATAATAACACAGCCTGAGTAAATTTTTTATCTTATTTCAGTTCCAGACATATCATTACATTTTAACCTGAGATGGCAAACTAGAGGTTTTAAAAAGTCCTGAATAACTGGTAAGTATTTTGTTTTATTTGGCAAGCTTTAAATTGTTTATTTATGGTATTTATGCAATTGAAATTACAGTAGGTATGTTAAAAATATACTGATATGAAAACTATTGCTATAGTCTTGATATTAAATGAAAATGCTTGGTTACTGATCTTTTCGACTCCATATTTCGAGTTAAACCTTGGGGCAACTGTTCCTCATGTAACACTGCAAACTATAATAAATTATTTTGATATGTCGTTATTTAATGACGCCATATTATGTGTGATGTCACAATGTTTCTTTTAAAACCTCCTGTCGATTTCTCACTGATAAAAGATTTTCACTGAAATACATGTAAAAAACATTTTTTCTCAAATAGAATTATGTGAAAGAACAAGTTTTGAAAATTTGCACTTCATTGCACTCTTATTATATGATACAAATGACTTTTACAGTAGTTTATAGTGGTTTCTACAGTATAAAATACCAGGTTTCCATTGGCAAGAAAAATTAAGTATTTTGGTGTTTATTTATGAAATCTTCATTTTTGCATAATTTCTCTGTCAAAATGCACTTTTAGGCACCAGAAAATTTAATGAATGCTTTAACAGGGTCTGTGTATTGTAATTTAAGGTTACCTTCAGATGTTTTGTCCGTCTTTTGACTAGTGAAGGTATACTGGAAGAAATTAATTATGCATACACATTGTATTCAAAATAAATTAATATAGCGATAAAAGTGTCATTGCCTTATAGTGCTGAAACAACTTTAATTTTTTTTCAGAAATGGACAAAAATACACAGATTTATTTAGAATGTCATACCGATGAAGATCACGTAAAAATATTTGGAAAAATCAGATCTATGGATTTCAATATGGGACAACATCCCTAATGCGCCTCGAAATGAGGAACTGTATGAAAGCTGATTTGGAGGGTTGGTTTTGTTGTGCCATATGAAAGGAGATAGATTCACCATTCTTGTCATCCACCCACCTCGGAGTGCCTACAAGGGCGATGCTGTGTTTCCGTGGCGAACCGGGATCAAGTGCTAATGCTGAAAACGAGCTCCAAATATAATGTAGCTGGTCCTCAAAATCAGCACCTAAGATCCACTGCGGAAAGCACCAGATGTTCCAAGAATAGTATACTCAAGCAGAGCGTATACATCAAGCGAAAAAGAAAGCGTACCACTTGATTGACCCATGAGCCATCGCCTTCTTCAGTTATCCGAAATATAAATAGCTTAATTTGAAACACAATATATTGAAAATTTATACAAGAAAGCTTATTGTTGATGATTAACTGAAGGGCTCGACATGACTAGCCGATTGATCGAACCGGGTCCATCCGACCTCCCGTTTAGATGATATCGGAGCCAAAGCAGCTTATTGAACTATAGTCTCGTCCGTCCGGGTATTTTCTGACCGTAAGGAGTCTGGCTATAGCCCTCATCCACAAAGATCTCGTCAACCACCTTCACGGGTAGCAACCCACGGCAAACGGGTTGGATAGCCTATTTTATTCAAAACATCGTGCATCTCACGATGTTCGGATCACTTTAGTCTGGACCCTTCGTCCTGTCCAGCATGGGTAACCCTACCAGGAGACGAAGCTCCAGCTGGTATAGCTCTTTGGGTCACTGAGACACGCAAGCCCCCCGACCACGGCAAGGATAGCGATCCACCGATAGCTATAAAGGAATGAAGAGTTAATGTCCCTTGTACCATATCTTGGAATAAAACCGAATTGCGCATCGGTAAAGACATTCATTTCCTTGCATCATTTCATCAGTCTAGTACCTACAAATCACGGATGTAAATAACTTTCTAACGTGAGAAACAAGTGACATACCTCTAAAGTTATCCGTATTTTTCACTGAACCTTTCTTATATAGTGGATCTAATACACTATTAACCCATATTTCTGGAAGCCGTCCTATACATAAAACAACATTAAAAAGATTAGCAATGACAAAAGGACAGATTTTCATTGTTTAATAAATTCGTTTAAAATATTGTTATATCATGGTGTTTTTACTTTTTACAATTAAATAAATAAATTTTGTGTTTTTACTGTCTTCTGATTGGTTAAAATTATTAGTTTTTTATTTTCAATGTTGTCAATTTTGATGGCGACACGCCCACTTTGACGTTGTGTATTCATACGCTAACATGTGTGTACGTTGTTATTGTTAATATAAATAATATAGAAAGTTCTTTGAGCCTTAGTTTTGATAGAAATTTATTTATAATGAATGGCAATAATTTATTTTGATTTTATTGAACCATAAAACTAATTTTTGACTCTTCAGATTTTACATAATCCGCTTCGCGGATATTCAATGTGAAGAGTCAAAAATTAGTTTTATGGTTCAATAAATTCAAAATAAATAATAGCCATTCATTAAGTATATCTATTTCCTGTGCAGTAAATATGCGATTTTTATTGTGAACAAACCACATCATATATATTTGTCATCATTAACTTGTCTATCTATTTCGAAACAAAGTTCGTGAAACTTGTGACAAAGTAATCTTTTTTTTGCAAAATTTTCTATAAATCAAGTTCACGCTTGGTTTTTGTAACACATATTTTTAATGTCTTAAACATTTGATTTGAAAAATTGAAGTACATGTATATATTTTCAACACTTCTACATTATATTAAACCATTATAATGCTTTTTTTATATGCCCCTAGTTTTATAACCCTTTTTCATGAATACCAGTTTCCCCCCTGCGAAAAAATAGGCATGATCTCATCCCCTCCAAACAAAAAATAATAATTTGGAATATTTGTCTTTCTTCCCCCACGGAAAAAAGAGGCGAAAGATGCGAAAAAAAGAGAGGTGAAAGATAAATCAAAAGTTTATTCCAATTTATAAGTCGAAAAATAAACTAACAACGCCATGGCTAATAAAAAGAAGACCAAAAGACCAACAATAGTACACCAAAAATATAACTAGTAATTATATATGACTTAAGACTGAGGAACAAAGACCCTACCAAAAAAGGTCTCCGGTGATCACAAGTGATCTGGAAGGGTAAGGAGATCCTGCTCCACATGTCGCGTTGCTCATGTTGGTACTAACCCAGTAATAAGTATATATCGACAATTCACAATCGTGAAAATGGGACGGAATTGTAATTATGATATTTAGAAAGAATAAATCCGCTATCATATGTGAAACGGATATTCCATAACGATCATCAAACTCGTGATGGCGTCCATAAAATTTACGAAGGGATAATTCCAACTTCACAATTTTTCACTCTTGGTTTATTAGCTTCATTGTGAGCAGCAACCCTCTATCAGGGAAATCATGATAGGAAATACAAGCCTGGAAATATCGCATCGACTCCTGTTGGAATGTTGCTACATAGAAATAGAAATTTCACAATTGTGAAGCTGACATTTTTGTTTTCAACCGACCCTCATTGTCAATTTCTAGATGTAAGGCAAGATAGGATGCATACTTAACTTATCTGTTGTATCCTTTATTTCAAATTCAATTCGATAGATGCGTCCAACTTAGTCACAAAACTTTGAAATATTTTTTGTGAGAGAACATCATCTATATATCGGAAAGTAATGATAATGATATTGTTTACTTTCTTTCCCTTCTCCATAAGAAGTACCTGTGTGAAGTCAGTCTAGTTAGGGACTTTCTATACTTCTTTATATAGTCCCCGTTAACTCAGTCTGATTAGGGACTTTCTATACTTCTTTATATAGTCCCCGTTAACTCAGTCTGATTAGGGACTTTCTATACTTCTTTATATAGTCCCCGTTAACTCAGTCTGATTAGGGACTTTCGATACTTCTTTATATAGTCCCTCGTCTGATATATGATTAAGGAAGAGAGTCACTGTTGGTTGCCATGGCAAAAAATGGCGAATGTTTGTTGAAAAACATGTCCTCGAAACGTAACAAATAAATTGTCAATCAACAAATCAAACATCAATTTCAGAGAACTTTTGTTTGAATCAGAGTGATTTTTTTTTTACAAAGTCCGATTCCTTGTATCTACGATCAACTTGGCCGATATGGTTTATGAAACATCGCATGACTAACTCTTTCAATTTGTCTTTAAGCTTGAAATGGGTGGCATACAGCTGCCATCGAAATGACCAGTTGCCCAGATAATTATTTCGGCAAATTAATATATTATCACGATAAGTCGACATATTATCTCGATATGTCGACTTTATTATATCAACAAGTCGATATTATGGAAGCATTAAATCGACTTGTCTAGTTAGTTAACACAACATGTCGACATACTTATCGCGACAAGTCGACAAAAGATATCTTGGCAACTCGTCTTGAGGTCGAGATGAATGCCCGTAACTACCCTTGTCTTGTTGAGTTGTCGAATTAATTATCACAACAAGTCAGCTTTATTTTCTTGACAAGTCGACATGCAACGGGGTCGATCGAAACGAGATAGGTTAAAATGTAGAATTTTCATTTTGCATCCAATTTCGATGGAATTTTTATTATTGAGTACTTCTTGACAAGATTTTTCGGTAGTATTCAACGGATTTCACAAAGCTCTTACGGTTTGCAAGATAAAAGGGGACCAATTGGGGTCAAACCCCCGAAAAATATCTTTTTTATTTTAAGTCCGATTTTGATAGGTTTTTTTTCCATTGAATTCTTTAAACCAAGAGTGGACACACTGAATGTCTCGCCTGTTCTAATGTTTATAATATAATTTATATTGAAGTATAAAAAAGAAGTTTATACCACAGGCATTACATTTAACTAAAAATATAACATTTGAATGACCAATGTACATGAGATCCAGGTGAGATAATCCCAGTAGGTCATACAATCATTCCATACAACAAATCTAGTTAACCTATTGCTAAAAGCATCTACGAAATTAATCTCATAAACAATTATCTTGACCAATGAACCATGAAAATTAGGTCAAGGTCAACTGACACCTGCTAAACAGACATTCCCAATTTCCATTCTCAATTTAATTATTATGTATGTGCGTACCTTGCAAGGTCCTCATGCCCGTCAGACAGTTTTCACTTGACTCGACCTTATTTCATGGGTCAGTAAACAATGTTAAGTTTTGGTGGTCAAGTCCATATCTCAGATAATATAAGCAATATGTCTACTATATTTGGTGTATGGAAGGATTGTAAGGTGTACCTGTTCAACTGGCAGGTGTCATCTGACATTGACTTTATTTTCATGGTTCAGTGGTCAAAGTTAAGTTTTTGAGTTTTGGTATTTTTTTTAATACTATATGCAATAGGTCAACCGTTATTTAGTGTAGGGAAATATTTTATGATGTCAGGGGTCTCACAGGTTTTACTTGACCTTGACCCAATTTTTACTGATTTATTGCTCAGTGTAAAGATTTTGTGTTTTAGTCTGTTTTTCGTAAACTATAAGCAATAGGTCAACTATATTTGTTGTATGGAAGGATTGTAAGCTGTAAATATCTGACTGGCATGGTTCATCTGCCCTTGACCTCATTTTCATGGTTCATTGTCAATGATTAGTTATTTTGGTAAGTCTGTTTCTTAGAAACTATAAGCAATAGGGTAACTATATTTAGTGTATTGATGATTGCAAGTTGTACATGTATTTCTCGTTTGGTTTATATGACCTTGACCTCATTTTCTTGGATCATGTTAAGTGTAAGTAGTTGTTTATATTTAGGACTATCAACATAATATCAATGGTTAGTAAAGAAGGCGAGACATTGCAGCGTGTGCACTCTTGTTCATACTTCAAAAGGTTTGGTCCAAATTTGAATTTTAGCTGTAATACGTTTGATAAATGATAAAGTATTGAAAAGTGATAAATTGATTAGAATTTGCCATGTAATTTTGTCGAATATTTCTGTGCTGTAGTTATCTTTACACTACACTTCCACACTATCTTACCAAACAAAAGTTTTCCTATTTAATTAAATGGTCGTTTCGTAAATCTGAATGCAAATATATTTGCTGCAACTCATCAACCATTATCTTGATGATATTTTTTCGTTAAATAATCAAGAATTTTCTCAATATACTGTAAGGAACTTACTTTAAATAAATCAAATTTAAATTTCAATAAAATAACTGTCCTTTCCTAGATTTAGATATTTCGGTTTTAAACGGGAAACTCCACACTAAAATTTACGACAAAATGGTCGATTTTTCGTTCCCTATTGTTAATTTTCCATTTTTAGATGATGATGTTCCTTTGGCACCATCTTATGGTGTTTATATTTCACAGCTCGTTCGCTATGCCCGTGTCTGTTGTGACGTTTTCGATTTTAACGAACGTAATCTATGTATTACTGGTAAATCCTTAAACCGGGGATATCGTTACCATAAATTAATTAAAACATTTACTAAATGTTTCGATAGATATAAAGATTTGGTTTTGAAGTTAGGTTGTACCTGTAGAAAACTTATTTCAAACGGGATAGCACATCCTCATTTTTACTGAAATGTTGTTAACCGTGCCCGGAACTTTAGAAATGAGCCTGGTAAACTTAACGCTTCTTTAAATAAACTTAGTCTAAAAGGTTACCAATTCAACACTGTAATAAGATCATTGAATGTTGCTTATTTTGGTATACATATTGATTTTGTTATCAGTAGATTAAAAGCAAACTAAATATTACTAGTATGTTATATACATATACACATTCATGGATCAACAATCTGTCGATACCTGTATCTTGGCATTGTACAAGGTCATGTTTTTCTCTGACTGTTTATGACGTCTTTACACTAAATCCATTTTGTGTCAAGTTAGAGCTATAACAACACATTTTTTTTTAAAGATTTGTTGTTGTTAAAAAAAACCCATAAAAATGCAAACTGTATACATGTAATCTGCAGACTTTATTGAATTATATTAATGAATAAAAACACTTTTTTTGTGAATATTGTCATCATCACAATACAATTAACGGTAATGTCTACAATATTGATTAATCATATCGTGCACTGGACATGAATGGTTTGTTTATGTGTATTATCTTTGTATTTCGTTCATTTTTTATATATAAATAAGGCCGTTAGTTTTCTCGTTTGAATTGTTTTACATTGTCATTTCGGGGCCTTTTATAGCTGACTATGCGGTATGGATTTTTCTCATCTGGTGCAAGAAAATTGGTACCGTCATAGTGTATACGATGTGAACGATGTAAACACAAAGGTAAAGACTTGGTTCAAAACATATAACTATACGATGTTGACGATTTAAAAACGATATTGTCAACATCACGATGTATACAATGTTAACGATGTAAACAGAAAGGTATGGACTCTATATTCAACATAAACAAGATGTTGACACGATATTGTCAACATCACGATGTATACGATGTCAACGATGTGAACAGAAAGTTATAGAGTCGATATACAACATAAACACGATGTTGACACGACATTGTTAACATCACGAATATAATGGACAATGTCTTTAACAATGTCGTGTCAACATCGTGTTTATGTTGTATATCGACTCTATAACTTTCTGTTCACATCGTTGACATCGTATACATCGTGATGTTGACAATATCGTGTCAACATCTTGTTTACGTTGAATATAGAGTCAATACCTTTCTGTATACGTGATGTTGACAATATCGTTTTTACATCGTCAACATCGTATAGTTATATGTTTTGAACCAAGTCTTTATATTACCTTTGTGTTTACATCGTTCACATCGTATACATTGTGATGTTGACAATATCGTGCCAACATCGTGTTTACATTGTATACAGAGTCCATACCTTTCTGTTTACATCGATCACATCGTATACATCACAATGTTAACAACATCGTCTCAACGTCGTGTTTATGTTGTATATCGACTCTGTAACTTTCTGCTTACATCGTTAACATCGTTTACATCGGACAATATTGGTTTTATCTTGTTTACATCGTCAACATCGTATAAATAATGTGTACTAAGTCTATACCATTCACATCGTATACATTGTGATGTTGACAATATTCACAAAAAAGTTTTTTATTCATTAATATGATTCAATAAAGTCTGCAGATTACATGTATACAGTTGCATTTTGATGGTTTTTTTTAACAACAACAAATCTTTAAAAAATGTGTTGTTATAGCTCTAACTTGACACAAAATATTTATAATATTGTTTATATGGCAATGTTAGCAATGTAAACACAACATCTTATCAAGAGGGGGTCGGAGGGGTCCTGATCCTGAAATTCCGGGCTTAAAAACATGAAATCCCAGGGTCCCGAATTAAAAAAAAAAATCCAGACATTCCGAAAAAAGAAAAAAGAAATCCCGGATCCCGAAAGAGTCAATCCCGAAATCTCGAGCTTAAAAACCCCCGATTCTGACGTCACGAAAAAGGTCCTGCCTCCTTTTAACATTGTATACATCACGATGTCAACGATGTAAACATTCTAAAAGAGTTCAAACAATGTTGACACAACATCGTGTCAAAATTGCAGATATCGCGATGTTAACTATATATAAGAGTTCAAACAATGTAAACGATGTTGACAAAACATCGTGTTAACATTGTATACATCGCGATGTTAACGATGTCAACGATGTAAACAATATATAAGGGTTCAAACAATGTACACAATGTTGAAACAATATTGTTTTAACATTGTAGATATCGCGATGTCTACAATATTGATTAATCATCGTGCACTGGACATGAAGGGTTTGTTTATGTGTATTATCTTTGTATTTCGTTCATTTTTTACATATAAATAAGGCCGTTAGTTTTCTCGTTTGAATTGTTTTACATTGTCATTTCGGGGCCTTTTATAGCTGACTATGCGGTATTTTCGTACGGTGACCTATAGTTGTTAATTTCTGTGTCATTTTGGTCTCTTGTGAAGAGTTGTCTCATACCATATCTTTTTTTTTTTTTTTTATATCGTATGGAAGTTTTGTTGTTAGTCAGATCAGTGGTCGTTTTACATCAATTACGTGCTGTTAATCGCCCTTTCAATTTCGATGATAGATTTTTTTCTACTCTCTACTCTACACGTCCACCAAGTCTGATGACACATGGTTAATTTGTTTGCCTAAATATAAATTGAACTAGATTTCAGTAAAAGAGACTACTCTGAAATCGGTACCTTGTGTGTTTGTTTGTCTTTTGTGCTTCGTGTCAATTATATGAGTTAAGTCCTTTTCAAATTAAAAGGCTGCAACAACCAAGGGGAAGAAAGATCGCAACGCCATTGTAAAAACAAAGAAAGTAAATACCCGCACAGACAATGAAGTCGCCAGAACACCGACGAAATAGCAACACGAACTTTACAAAAACAGGAGGTATGCAAAGGTGCCACTTGTTTGTCATGACGTGGGCTGTTATAGCTTGCTAAATTGAATGAGAGTTGGGAATTGTTTGAGTCGGAAAGTGACCTATATATAAAAAAAGATGTGGTAGGATTGCCAATGAGACACAATTATCTCTTCACAACAGACCATATGACACAGAAATTAACAACTATAGATCACCGTACGACCTTCAACAATGAGCTAAGCCCATACAGCGTAGCTATACAAAGCCCTGTGATTTTCATAGTTGTTTATATATCAATTCAACCACACGGCATCTCCTTTTTTATTGATTAATTGTTATCTCTTTGTGTTTTTATGTTTGCACTTTTAAAGTTCACATCCTTGCTATAAAGTTTGTGATGAATATTTGTCTCATTTTCAACCTCATCTTTTTAATTTTATAGCTTAATGCAAACTTCTTGCACTGAATTGAAACAGAATTTTGTTATCTGTTGAACCATGTACCTTAGTTGCAAACCCGTTTCATTGACACACTTGATATTACTAAGCTGGTGTTACCTAGAGGAGGCATAACAATCAAGTAGCAGCAGTTTCAACACGAAATACAAAACCCACTATTTTGTCGGGGCAGAAATCTTTTACTGAATTTGAAGGTGAGGGAAAAATTGTGGTGAAATATACCAAAGGGACATTTAAATGCATTAGTCGTAAATGAATTGACAATGCCATGTGGATGACACTAACTGATAAAGGCAAACCAACGTATTTTTACAGCTTGTTCTTATGTTTAAATTTACTGTTTTACCTCTGTGTCAATTTTGTGGTGATTGAGTGCACATACACATAGCTCTTGATTAAACTCGCTACCTTATCCATGTGCATGTTCACAGACAGAATAATGTAATACATTGGTTGACTTTGGTTGCTGTCTTTTAGTTTTTTGTTTCAAGCATGAATCAGGATATTTATTCTCTATTTGCTTTGTTTCACTTTTTTACATGACATGAACTTTTATAACATACTAAATGGTATTGAATTTGATCATGTTGTGAGTCCTATAGTTGTTTACATCTCACTGTCAATCACATTTGTTCATGGCCGCAACTAACCTCTTTTGCAAAACACTCGCCGTGAAAACAATTTCATATGATGACAAGCTTTTGTGTAAACTTTTTCTAAATTTCTAACGAGACCTTTGATGGCCCTGTTGCTTCCCTTGTCGTTATGACGTGGACTTTTCTTCAGCTTACTAAATGGTATGTGCTCATTGTTTGAGTCTATGTTTGATTGATTGATTGATTGATTGTTGGTTGCTTTACGCCGCATTAACACAAAAAGGCTATATCGCGGCGAGAGCTATGTTTGTACAGTATCTATAATTGCGTACGTCTCAATTGCAACCACACTACATCTCTTTATTTTGTATTGATTAATTGTTATTCACTTTTATGTTATTTCTTTGTGTTTTTGTGTTTTTGTTACACTTTTAAAGTTCACATCCTTGTTTGATGGATATTTGTCCCATTCACAACCGCATCTCTTATATGTATATATGTAGATGTGAACTTCGTGCACTGAAGGTAATAGGAATTTTGTTATTTGTTTCTTGTTGTTTTGATTTAATTTTTTTTATTGATAAGATATTTCTATTTTTAGAGGAAGTGCTTTTCAACAGATTATCAATTTTCATGTGGAAGATACAGTGTCCTCATTTTGTCGACCTAATCTATCATTCTTATATGGGAGGATTTAAACAAGAACTTATAAATAAAACGGAATTGAAATGAATTATAATTTGAACGTTCCATCAAATTGAAAATGTATTTTCGTTTAGAAATTGAAAGTTAAGTGACTATGTTTACAACATATTTCCCTTGAACTTTTTAAGAGAGAATAACATTTTATATGTTTGAAACGTCTGAAAATGCTTTTCTGGATTTTTTTTCTTCAAAACCCAGAAACATTCAGGCCATTGGTTTATTAGCACTTGAATACATAAGAAGATATATTATCAAAAGGAACATTAAAGTAATAGTAAAACTCCATCAAATTTCAACTTTGCCTGAAGGAGTTGGAACCTTAGTGTAATAATAATTTCTTAATTTATCAACGTAGAATTTATTACAAAGATAAGATATAAATAAACCAAGTCAGTACGGAAGCACTGACTAGTTAGCTGCTGGTACTCTAGATATGTGGAGGATTAACAGTCAATGAGCAACATTATCGATAGATATAACCATCACATGCTTTTGTCGGGACTTAGGTGCTCTATTTGTTAGTAGTTATCAAAAGTACCAGGATTATAATTTTATACGCCAGACGCGCGTTTCGCCTACATAAGACTCATCAGTGACGCTCAGATCCAAATAGTTAAAAAGCCAAACAAATACAAAGTTGAAGAGCATTAAGGACCCAAAATTCCAAAAAGTTGTGCCAAGTACGGCTAAGGTAATCTACTCCTGGGGTAAGAAAATCCTTAGTATTATTACATTATTGTTAAAAAGACGAAGGATTAAAAAAAATGGCAAAAAAATACCATGAGGACACTTAAATACGTTAGTCGTAAATAAACTGACAATGCAATGGCTAATAACATAAAACAAACATATTAACAACAGTACATAAAACAAAACATAGAACACTACATTTACCCTTCCGGAGCACCTGAGATCACCCCTAGTTTTTGGTGGGGTTCGTGTTGTTTATTCTTTAGTTTTCTATGTTGTGTCATGTGTACTATTGTTTTTCTGTTTGTCTTTTTCATTTTTAGCCATGGCGTTGTCAGTTTGTTTTAGATTTATGAGTTTGACTGTCCCTTTGGTATCTTTCGTCCCTCTTTTTTAAAGACTGAACAACACAAACGCTACAAAAAACTGTGGTGATCTAAAGTGCGCCGAAAGGGTAAGCAGATCCTACTCTACAATCAAGATAAATGTTACAATGGATTGATACAGTTAAGGCTGAATCATATCTTGACTCACATTTAGAAATTTTATAGTTAGTCTTTACTTATTGAATATCTTATCGGAAAATAATTTAATGCATGTGTTCTAACTATTCAAACTGTTTATTTTATTTTCGAATTGTTTAGTTAATTATTGACTAATCGAAAAGTCAAATAACAAAACAAGACTAAGGAAAACTCAAAACAGTAAAACTTATGTGAACTTGATGAACCTAGTTATCCAATTGTAATGACTGTTTCATTAACTGAGAAAACGTTTCTTAAAACTGCATTTACAATTGAAGCACGATATAAGTAGAGGGATGAATCCTTATTCGTGAAGTTTGAAAGTGTTACTTCTTTTTATTCATATGAATGATGAGAAAAATTCAGGTAAGTGCAAACAATACTTACTAATTTTTTTTTACATATAAAGAGTAATACTTTGTCCATACGAAGTCATCGCAAATACAAGATAGAAAAGGTTAGCTATTTTGAAACTATATTGAGTGTTGCCTCGATTGTTTACTGTACTTGGCCTTCATGCGTGGTTTGAGATAGTATACTAACATCCTATAACAGTTTTATTGTCCAGGTAAAATTGGAACCCAAAAACGTATAATTAGAATTAAAGGAAAAAAAAACACAAACAGACTTACATTTGGTGATTGAAACTTCTTTCAAAACAAAAAATTACCCCCATCAAATTGATTTTGGTTTAAAGCAAGTACATATCGGTAAAGGTTCACAAAGGGAATAACAACAACAACTGTGGTGTCTTAGGTGGTTGATCTAGGATAGACAAATTTGTGCAAACGATTCTACAGAGACAAACGTAAGCCAACGATCGTACAACCTTGATTTAATATATATTGTAGTGCACAGAATGTGCCCATTTGAGTGACAATCAATTCATACTTTTGAAAACCAGAACATCGACCGCAAATAACATGTTATCTAAGATAAATTCTAGGATTCTTTTAACTTTACATAGGAAATTCTTAGAAAGAAAGAAAAAAAGTAAGCTATATCCGATAACTTTACTATCCGCTATATAGATCATGTTCTCTCACTAAATGATTTAAAATTTGGTGACCTTGCTGATCGCATCTATCCCATTAAACTAGAGATAAAGGATACACTAGATACAGTTAAGTCTACCACATATCATGACTAACATCTAATATTTGACAATGAGGATCGGTTGAAATCAAAACTTTACGACAAAAGAGATTATTTCAGCTTCCCAATTTTTGAACTTTTCATTTCTATGTAGCAACATTGCAACAGTGCCTGCATACGGATTTTATATATATATATATATTCCAATTGATACAATATTCCCGGGCTTATATTTCCTATAATTGATAGAGGGTTGCTGTTCACAAGGAAGCTATTAAACTAAGAGTTCCAAATGGTGAAGTTGAAATTCCTTTGTAAATTTTACGGACGTCATCACGAATTGGTTTGCCGTTATGGCATATCCGTTTCACGCATGATATAGGATATATTTCATATGTCGTAACTACAATCCCGGGTCAATTTACCGGGTGTGTTTGTAATAACAGTTCTGAAGAAGCTTTTCTCTTTTATAAACAATATAATTACTTGTGTTTGTACTCCTGGCTTGTAACTAATGTAACCTCTTTCACTTGTTTTGTACATATTGTAAATATTGTTTTTTGTATTTGTTATCTCTGTACCGATGTAATGCAATGGTTTTTGGGGAATACAGATATATAGAATAATATGAGCAACACGACGGGTGCCACATGTGGAGCAGGAAATGCTAACCATTCTGGAGCACCTCAGAACACCACTCAGTTTCGTTTTGCTTCGACGTAGTTTTTATGTTGTGTTTTGTGTATCGATTGGTCTTTTTACTTTGTAGCTATGGCGCTGTCATTCTATTTTCGATCTATTAGTTTTAATATCCCTCTGGTATCTTTCGCCCCTCTTTTATTACATTTTCTTTTTAGAACTCAAAATTTCAGAATACCTGCTATCTTAATCATTAAGGGTTATTTGCTGAGGTCAGGCTTGGGGCAAATTACATTGCAGTTTAATGTATTATTTTCCAATTACTTTGACAAAACCATGCATTAAATTGCCATTACAATTACATGCATTTCTCAAAGTAATGCATTACATTACAATCACGTTTACAAAGAAATGCATTGAATACACATTACATTTTGTAAATTGTGTTATGAAGTGAACAGAAAAATCAAACATTTTGAGCAAGAAGAAGCAAGAGACACGTAAAAAGTCTGCTCAATACGACTTTAACATTTAAACATCATAATGGTTTCAAAAGATTTCATCCTTCATGCACATTAAGGATTTCGAAAGGCTTCATCCATCAAGCATATTCTATCAGACTTGAACTTTCAAATGATATTTCCTACTACCCGACTGATTTACAACACCTATCAAAGTTGGTTGCTCTTCTATCTCTGACAATGACAATGGTTAATTATCTGTTATTTAAGAATTGAATGCTTCTTTTCGCAACTTCATTGGGGTGTAAAATCGTTGACCGAAGTACATTTTGTATGAAGCGCGGAAGCGCTTCATTCTAAAAATGTGCGCACGGTCAACGCTTTTACAACCCTATGAAGTTACAAACAGAAGCAATCAATACTTATAATTACATTTTTACCTATTAACCAAAAAACACGAATTTTATAATGTTGTTTAATTGATTCACCTGTGCACTTTATTGTGGGACCACGTGTTATCATGAAAGGTAAGTTTTATTGAGTAATGCAATTGCTTAAGAAATAACACGTTAAGTGCAGTTAGCCAATCAGAATAATGTATTATAAAGAAACATACATCTAATGTAATTATTGAATTATGATAAGGTATTCATGGATCTTTTGACAACAATGGAACACGTAAACATGCAGTTATGCTTTTCAAATTTCAGTCTTTTTATAAAGGAAACTATATGAAATAAAATGATTAAAAAAAGAACTAAATCTGATATACAGTGTTGTGTAAAGTGTGAACATAAATAGAAAATGGAAAATTAATAATCAAATCATTATGTTCTTAGTTGTTCAAAAAATATTAATTTCTGTTTTAGTAAAAGTCATATGATACAACTTAAAATCAATGGTAATCCAATTCTTGAATCAATGTATTCATAAATCATTAACTTAGTCTTTTGAGCATGGTTTTATCACTTTTTACGTATCCATATAGTATTATTGTAAAAAAAATAATATTTCACTTGGTCAGGGTTGCTTTGAAAATATAATAGCTAATTAATGGTCTTGCTTTCAAACTGAACTTTACCGATTGTCATTTTTGTAAACAATCAACAATCACGCATAAATATTCAGGTAATCACGTGCGTACCCTGTACAATAAGATACAGTTTAGCGATGTTTACATTTGTAGACTCTCTCTGCCAATTTGGTTTTCCCTTTCGCACTTGCGTATTGTGATCTTCTGATTGGTACGACAGATGTCACGATGAGGTTACTGCATACGACAAGCATGTGTCGGCGAATTGTTGGCTGAAAGAGAACGACTAAAAAAAAAGGAAATTTCTTCTGAATGTGAAAAAAAAATGAAAAAAATTCTTCAGAAAAAGGTTTATGTATATTAGTTTTATAATGAAAACTATTCATTTGGTAATACAAACATCTATGCATCTTTTCTGTTTGTTTAAAGTTTAATATGACTTTAAATCTCCATAAATCTGTTAAAGATATGCAGTATTTGAAAAAAGTAATTCATGGAATGCACGAAATTAAAAATTGTTTTGCCAAAGTAATGCATTAAATAGCAATTACATGTGATGCATAGATTGCTGCATTACACATTACATGCAAATATGTAATTCATAACCATACATTACAATTACAAATTTGCATTACTCCATGCCTGCTTGTATTATGAGGCAACAGTAGTGAATATAGAGAACTAAATGTTGGACGCATTGCCGACAATGATATGTTTAGCAATTCAATTATCCTCCGTAAATGGCGTTTTTAATCAACTAATTATGGAAAATCTGCTGTTGACTAATTGGAGCTCGATATCTATAAGTGATTTTTACCCAATTTAAATATATTGTCCCATGGCTTTTTTTGGTGATTTTATTTACGATACCTTACGATTTCGCAGAAAATTTTCCCTAATTATAGTCAACATAAAAAACATTTCCGGCCCTTCATCATATACATTTGAGGACAAACATAAGGCATGTGCTTGCATGACACATTATTCATAATGATTTTCATAATGCTTTCCAGAGGAAAAATATATAAATGATGTAATTACAGATATCCAGCTATTTTTATCTCTATGTCATGTTTCCTTCACAAATGGCTGCACCCATGTAATTTCATAAGCAAAAATAATCAGCAAGTCAAAATCATTAAAAAGGTAAACGGGGCTGAAATAGTTGAAACATTTGATGTGTAAATGACTGTGTTCGTCAGTGAATTCAGTGAAAACATTTTCCAAATCAATTTCTTATTACTGAATTGTTTAAATTTCAAACTTGCAGTCAATACTACTGTATTTCAGACTACATTTAAACATTGTTAAAGTAATGCTTCAGTGCCCACTACATTTCTTTAACAAACAAACAAAAAAGGACCCAACGATACTGAAGCAACATAAAAAAAAAAAACTTGACAGACAATGCTTTACTTTTTTAGTTAAGAAGATAATTGTGCGGTATGGTATAAAATACAAGGATACAAGGATACTAGCGTCCTCATTTCAACATCAGTAGCTTATATTATCGGCAATTCGTACATATTTCTTTTGATTGTTATTGCTTATATTTTGAAGATAAAGGACCGGACGTAACAAACAAACAAAAAAGGACCCAACGATACTGAAGCAACACAAAAAAAAAAACTTGACAGACAATGCTTTACTTTTTTAGTTAAGAAGATAATTGTGCGGTATGGTATAAAATACAAGGATACAAGGATACTAGCGTCCTCATTTCAACATCAGTAGCTTATATTATCGGCAATTCGTACATATTTCTTTTGATTGTTATTGCTTATATTTTGAAGATAAAGGACCGGACGTGACACTAGTACTCGAAACAGTTAGGCAATGTCGTCATGTAACAATACAGCAACGTCGCTTGTTCAAATACATCCATGTCTGTTTATCAATGAAACGCACGTGACTTCAATTCAATTCAACCAAACGTGTTGTACGCGTAAAAGAAGCATTACGAACTATATCATATTACTTCATATTCTCAACAATAAAAAAATACAGTTATATCAAATTGCCCATGAACAGAATAATGGCATTTTATTTGTTGATACTGACTTTATCAGCTCGAATGTAATTGTTTCCTAGCGGGTTCACTTGATATTCGTGCTGATAACGTCAGTATAAACAACAATACGTGTCATTTTTCTATATATATCGTTATAGGGAGATATAGGGTTTCCAAGTGTTCTACTACTGTCAGTAGAATGCGATGATCTTTTTACAGATTGCACATTGAATATGAAAAGAAAGATAACTCTTTATTGACATCAAATGAGCAATCATTTCAAGTGCATGACAATACAATGCAAATTGGTTTGTTGGCGACATGGATAATCGTTGTTTGGCATCCTTGATCGATAATCTAGTTTTCTGTTTATACATGTATAACTGAAATGTCACGTTATGGACATCTATCAAATAGCAATAATCAATAGTTTTGATTTTCCGAAATATCTCAAACATGATACAGAAAAAAACCTACATATTTTCAAACATTTAAAGACTATACCAAAATCGATTTTGGAGATAATCTAGAACAGAAAAAAACTTTTATTAAATTAGAAAAATATTTCATTGTCATGAACTATATACATATCAACGTTTTATGGAACTTTATTCAAACAATATGTTCGAAAGCGAAAAGTAAATGTACGACAGCTATAGATATCATAATGTTTTTTAAAATCTTAAATTGACAAACATCTCCTGTATTAACTTTTAAACCCCTTAAATAAAAGTCAATTCGCTGATTTTGATATCGAATTATTACATGTACTAGGATGCGACTCTGTCAATTAAGTCATGCAGATGCGTTTGTTACATCGGTTTTTGTATGGAAGGATACATTACGTGAGTAAGGGTTATCAAGTAAAAAGACACTCCTATTAATTTAGGACAATATAGTAATAATAAAAAAAAAATGCAACATTGACACAAAATTGTTTGATAATCCAAAACTTTTTGATTTTTTTGCTAAATGCAGTCATATTATGAAACAAACTCTATTGTACAATTCTGAGTACCATAAACATAATTGTAAATATATTATTGTTAAGATAGCTAAATAGGTTATTTGCTTGTGATAACATTTTTACTTTGTTGAGTCATTTAATCGTTACAGTTTAGATATAAAACACATCAGTTAAAGTCCAGCCACACTAATTCATCATTAAGGTAAGTCATTCTTTTCATGAATATATAATTAACGTCTGAAAATAAAGTTGCTAGCTTACATATTCTCGAAATTTAAAATATTGTTATAAATATAAAAACTTACATTGATCACAGTAGGGGGTGTTGGTTAAAAAGTAGGCAAAATAGATGCACATTATAGTCAGAATAATGATAATATTACGAATACAGCTGGAATATGGGTTAATATAGTCTACGTTGACACGGCAATATTACTTTCTTCAGTTAGTTAGCTTTGCAACGTACGCAGACCTGTTTTTGTTGCAAATTTGATCAACAATTCACTTTGATCTTGTCGCATTAGTTTATTTGTAGTAATTTTGTATTGATAAAGAAAATATCTATTGCAATTGAATATTCAAATATTGACGAGATCTTGATTAGGAAGGCGCATATATGTTGTTTATATGATAATTGATAAAGTTTAATGTTATTATAACTTAAAAAATAAATAAAGATTCACTTAGTGTAAACAGCAGTTGTTATAATTATATTTAATAATGATGTTATGCATCGGATGTATTGTGAATACATGTTTACTTAGGCGGTATTGTAAGTGTGGTACCCTAATCAGGATGAAAAGCAATAATTAACCTGTCTTGAACCTTGCTGCAGTTAATATTGTCTGTTCTAGCTGATTGCAGCGTTTCGAAACTTGATTCCTCTCCATCTATTTTTTTGCCATTTGATTACTGACTTTCCGTTTTAAATTTTCCTGTGAGTTCAGTATATTTCCTATTTGTTTAAGGAAAATACTGATTGAAATTGCCAGTTTCGAATGATTGGGTGATCTTTTGTATCTCTGATAGATATACCGTGCTGTATTAAAGGCACACTGCCGTCTACTATTCGCTTTTATATTTTCTAGCCTACATTGCGAGGGTTTTATAGACAGTCAAGGTAATTAAAAATTCCCAAAAGATTATGTTTCCTTTTTGATCTGTTTGGTAATAAACATGATCACTTGGCATAACTCTCAGAAAAGAAGTTGTCATAATGCAATTAAGCAAACTCTTGAGGTATTACACTTTATATAAATGGGTTTGTACTTTTATGAACAGTATGCAAGTGCTACATGTAGAGAAGGATATGTCTATCTTTCCGTAGCACCTGATATCTACCTAGGTTGTTGTTGCCCACAATTTAGTTTTATATGTCATATTTTTGTAAACTGTGGTTCATATTTTGGTCTTTTTCTCTTTTTTTATGCCATTGCGTTGTCAGTTTATTATTGACTTATTAGATTAAATGTGCATGTGGCATCTTTCGACATATTTCAATACACCCGTGTTTTAATAACAGTAAATGAATGATGGTAAAAATAAACTTTTGAAATTATTTATTCCAGACAAATAAGAAGACAACGCTATTTTACATACATTATGTTACTTTTTAAGGAAGCATTCAAAGATGAAAACCTAAGAACTAAAATATGAAAGAGGTTTGAGCAACTTAATAGCGCTACTCAATGTTCACTTGAAAAAGGACAAATGACTAAATTGATGCTGACCAATAGGCAGTAGATATGTGAGATTGAGAAGTTGGTTCGAAAAGAGTTGTAAGAAAATTCTTTGGGTAGTGGGGAAAAAAACTTGATTTAAATTGTGAACGATATGTACTTAACAAGTTTCAAGTAATTCAAACGAATCTTACTATGCTGATGTTAAACGCTTGCAATAAATTATTGCGTTATACGGAAATCATCTAAAGAACATTTTCAGATTCCAAACACAAAATAGTATGGATTAACTGATTAAGGTAGTACCTAACACTACAGGGAGATAACTCTTTAAAAATCAGCTAAACGTTTTAATTACGTTGCGTTGTTAAGGGAATATAAGGCTTCTCAATGATCAAAAGTATTGTCTATCAAACTGCTATCTAACCAGAGTAATTTTTCTGATTAAATGGTTGGTTCAAATTTCTTGTAACTTTTATATTTTTGTCAAAGGGTCAAAGTAAGTACTTTGTCAAAATTTTATGAATATTAAACGAGCCAAATTAATTTTGGTCAAGGTGTTGGTTACCACCTTAAATAAAAGTATGGGGACATAAATAATAAAGAAATAATTCCTACACGTCATGTTCTATTCTCATTTAACATTGGTAGGCATTACATTTATCGATATTGTACATTGGTGAAATAAAATGCCTTAAAAAAATCACAAAACTACTGAACTCCGAGGAAACCTTGCTGCAGTGAATATTTTCTGTTCTAGCTGATTGCAGCGTTTCGAAACTTGATTCCTCTCCATCTATTTTTTTTTTTGCCATTTGATTACTGACTTTCCGTTTTAAATTTTCCTGGGAGTTCAGTATGTTTCCTATTTGTTTTGGAAAATACTGATTGAAATTGCTAGTTTCGAATGATGGTGTGATCTTTTGTATCTCTGTATTAAAGGCACACTGCCGTCTACTATTCGCTTTTATAAGTTCTAGCCTGCCTTGCGTGGGTTTTATAGACAGTCAAGGTCATTAAAAATTCCCAAAAGATTATGTTCCCTTTTTGATCTGTTTGGTAATAAACATGATCACTTCGAAAAACTAAGGATTTTCTTATTCCAGGCATAGATTTCCTTAGCCGTATTTGGCACAACTTTTTGGGATTGTGGATCCTCAATGCTCTTCAACTTTGTAATTGTTTGGCTTTATAAATATTTTGATATGAGCGTCACTGATGAGTCTTATGTAGACGAAACGCGCGTCTGGCGTACTATATTATAATCCTGGTACCCTTGATAACTATTGGCATAACTCTCAGAAAAGAAGTTGTCATAATGCAATTTATCAAACTCTTGAAATTCATATGTATTACACTTTATATAACTGGGTTTGTACTTATATGTACAGTATGCAAGTGCTACATGTAGAGAAGGATATGTCTATTCTTCCGTAGCACCTGATATATATCCCGGTTGATGCCCAGAACTTATTTTTCATATGTTATATTTTGTATACTGTTGTTTATATTTTAGTCTTTTTCTCATTAGATTAAATGTTCATGTGGCATCTTTAGCCATATTTCAATCTACTCGTGTTTTAATAACAACAGTAAATGAATGAAGGTAAAAGTAAACTTTTGAAATTATATAATCAAGTGAAAAAGAAGACATCGCTATTTTCCGTATAGTATCTTATTTTTTAGGACGCATCTAAAGATGGAAACTTAAGAACTAAAATATGAAAGAGGTATGGGCAACTTTTTATATGTATTTGATTATGCCAGGGAAAGGTAAACGACATTAGAATTTGAATGTTATAATTTATCTTTAAACACTGGTTTTCGAAATTTGTAAGTTTTGTTTTATAGATTGATACTACTACTTGACAAGTTAATAGCGCTACTCAATGTTAACTTGAAAAAGGGCAAATGAGTACATTGATGATGACCAAAAATAGACAGAAGATATGTAAGATTGAGAAGTTGGTTCGAATAGAGTTGTAAGAAAATTCTTTTGGGGAGTGAGAATAAAATTTTTAATTTAAATGGTAAACGATATTTACCTAGCAAGTTTCAAGTATTACAAATGAATCTTACTATGCTGATGTTAAACGCTTGCAATAAATTATTGCTTTATACGGAAATCATCTTTAGAACATTTTCAGATTCCAAACACAAAATAGTATGGATTAACTAATTAAGGTGGTACCTAACACTACAGGGAGATAACTCTTTAAAAATCAGCTAAACGTTTTAATTACGTTGTGTTGTTAAGGGAATATTAAGCTTCTCAATGATCAAGAGGATTGTCTGTCAAACTGCTATCTAACCAGTGTAATTTTTCTGATTAAATGGTTAGTTCAAATTTCTTGTAATTTTTATATTTTAGTCAAAGGGTCAAAATAAGTACTTTGTCAAAATTTTATGAATATTAAACGAGCCAAATTAATTTTAGTCAAGGTGTTGGTTACTACCTTAAATAAAAGTATGGGGACATAAATAATAAAGAAATAATTCCTACACGTCATGTTCTATTCTCATTTAACATTGGTAGGCATTACATTTGTCGATATTGTACATTGGTGAAATAAAATGCCTTAAAAAAATGAGCATAAAACATGACATGAAGGCATTATGTCGATTCGAATAGGACATATACAATATTCAATAGGTCGAAGCTTGGGAAAAAGTGAAATCAACAAAAATACTGAACTCCGAGGAAAATTTGAAACGGATAGTCCCTAATCATATGTCAAAAATAAAAGATAAAACACATCAAACGAATGGACAACAACTATTATAATCCTGACATGGTACAATGTAGAAAAAAAGTGGATTGAACCTGGTTTATTTAGCGCTAAGCCTCTCACTTGTATGACAGTCGCATCAAATTCCATAAATACCTTAAAAATGTTAGGTTGTTCACGTTTCTACCCATGGAGTCAGTACATTACATGTTCATATATAATGAAAATTGTTTAAGCTGCTTAAATGTATATATTTTATACGATATGAATGAAAATAACATTAATATAAACATTAAGTATGTGCGCATGTATCAAACATATTTTGTGCTAATTAGAACACGGCCTTGTTTACAAAGCGCAATAATGATGTCATTTTATTAGAATACATAGTTTACCACAACGAAAAAAAAACAAAAAAACTACGTTATATAATATTAACACTTATACAAAGTTGATTAATAAATAAAATATAATGCAATAATATCTTTTCAGCGATACAATGCTTATTAGAAAAATTATGTTTTCCGTCTTATTATAAAGAAGCTGTGTTAGAAGTGTCGTAGTAATGAATAAGAAAGAAACGTTTTACCCTGGAAAAATAGATGGAAAAAGAAATGACAAGTTATGCAGTAGTGAATTGCAAGGTATATTTGAATTAGATAGTGGAATTCCAAGTTTGACACTTTTCCAAGTAATACTTTAAGCAGATAGATTTGTTTTGTTTTAAATTTGAAGATTTAAATGTTTTAAAGAATCACTGTTTTAACAAGCTCAGTTGTCAGCACTCTGACATGAATTATCATTGATATCGTTACATTTATAAATTAACTGTTTACAAAATTTTGAATTTTTGAAATACTAAGGCTTTTCTTCCTCAGGCATATATTACCTTGGCTGTATTTGGCAACACTTTTAGGAATTTTGGATCTCAATGCTCTTCAACTTCGTACTTTATTTGGCTTTTTATAACATTTTTTGGATTCGAGCGTCACTGATGAGTCTTTTGTAGAAGAAACGCGCGTCTGGCGTATATAAGAAATTTAGTCCTGGTATCTATGATTAGTTTATTTAAAACTGATTTGTGAACGCTAAAAAAAATAGATTCGACTCATTGTTTTAAAATGCTTGCAAACCGAGTAGTCCGGTCGATTATAACTTTCAATCATTACTATATAGAAGTGTAACTGCAAATCTGACCTTTCAAAAAAACATAAGCATTTTTTTTCTGACCAATACCATAACTGATAACTATAATGAAATATTATTTTTCTTTAAATCCTCATTTTATTTTAAACGTCTTAATCATATCATTAGCTTTATAAAGGGCTTAATTGACCTAATGTTGCGTTGAAATAATTTCCTACTTTTTTGGTCGATGTTAGTAACGCTGAAGTGGAATTGTCTACCTAACAAAATAAGCAAGATAGAGTGTTAAACAGCAAAGTTATATGCGATTCCGATTCTTCATATCATTTGTAGATTATCGATCATTATTTGAATCGGACAATGAAAGCACAGCGGAAAGTAGTTCAAGTGACAGCCAAGATGAGGAAAATGGAAATGATAAATGGGATTTAAATGACACCATTCGTGAGAGCTTTGGTAAATTATCTATAAATCTTTGCAACATGACAAACATGGAGGAGTTCATATCACTTTGAAGCTATATGTTTGCTTTTAACTTTATGGTCCAACAATTTGATACACTACGTTTTTTCAATCGTATTTGACTTTCCAAATTTATCGTCATACTCGTACATAATAACAACTATGGCAAAAACACGTTGGTTTCATTGAAATAAATAAATGCATTTTTATACAGTTTTTTTTCGCTGCTAGGGCACTAATTTTATATATATAACACCAATAAAAGAATTAAAGACGTCGAACATCAAATTGGTGCAGGTACTTCTTTAATCGATGACAATTACTTTTAATCTTTTTCTCAATTGTATAAAAATATTTACCACAAATAAATATAAAAAAAATCTTTTTATATATATTTCAATCATGTTAGCGCCAACAAGCTCTGTGGTTACGAATAGATGTACGAATTGCGGAAACAACATGCATCAGCAGCAAACATTTTGTGAAAAATGTGGCAACACGTCCAAAGTTGTAAATGTCGGTGGAATTAATACAACATCTGAATCGAAATTTGTTAGCCATGAAACCATATTCGGTACAGACTTAAGAGGAACAAATATTGGAAGTAGGACAGGTAAAACAAGTTCCCTCTTGTTGAATTATTCGACAATATTTTGTTTTGTTGTGCATAATTATTTGTCGTATTTTAAAACTATTTCTATGATTATCAAATGTATTTTGTATTATACATTACGCGAGAAAACCGTCTAATATCGTATAAAATATTGTTTTTATTTTATAATCATAATGTCTGAAAAACTGAATCAATGCATGTTTATAATTAATTCAGTTCCCTATGCACTTCTTTACATTTATTACGAACCCATAATGTTTTAATTGACAAAAGAATTTTATTCACTGATTGCTGAACACAAATATTGCCTGATCGTGACATTGATAAAGAACAAAGAATCATTGACACGTGAAAAATAATTGAGTTGATAGAGAACTGTTTCATGCGTTTCCATTTATTTATCAAACATTTGCATAACAGTTTTCAAGTTACTTGATATATTATATGTTCAATTAACCGTATAGAAATTCAAACCAGAATTCAAAGTTTTGGTGAAATTACATATTCTAGAGGTCACGTGAATCAGCTTGGATACTAAAATAATACCAAAGATCTCTTAAAGTACATACTATCAATGACTCTTTCCTTTTGCAATTAAAAGATTTGGGTTTCTACTCTTCACACAAGTATTTCAAAACTACATGACAAATTGAAGAGTTTTGGTTCTGCTTTGTTTCACAAAAAAGGAATGGCCAACGTAAATACAAATATATTGACCTTTTGAGGTATAAATCCTAAGATGTAGAGGGTTGCCGCTCACAAGGAAGCTCTTAACCCGAGCCAAGAGTTCCAAAAAGTGAAGTTGGTATCATCCATTCGTATCGTAACTACAATCACGTACCCTTTTCCCATGTGTTGATCTACCGAATTAGACTATTTACCGGGTCTGTGAAAACACGACGAGCACGACTGGTGCCACATGTGGAGCAGGATCGGCTTAATCCTCCAGAGTACTTGATATAACCCCCAGTGTTTGATGGGGTTCATGTTTCTCAGACTTTAGTTTTCCCTGTTGTGTTTGGTGTAAATAAAGGCAACAGTAGTATACCGCTGTTCAAAACTCGTACATCTATGGACAAAAACAAAATTGGGGTAACAAACTAATACTGAAGAAAACACATTAAATTTAAGAGGAGAACAACGACACAATATTAAAATGTAACATACACAGAAACGGACTAAGTATTAGACACAATCCGATGAGAATAACAAATAAAACATCAAAACCAAATACACGAATTTGGGATAGAAAAGTACCGTGACAAGTCTTATTGTAATGTGAAATCACACTCAAATATAAGAGAAAACAAACGACACAACGGAAACACAACGTTAAAATGTTACACATACAGAAACGAACTATAATATAACAACGGCCATTTTCCTGACTTGGTACAGCATGTTTTTAAAGATGAATAATACAGTGATTGATAAGATTGTATGTCTATTACTCTTTATTTTTTGCCGCTAATTTTCGACATATGAGTTTGAATGTCCCTCTGGTTTCTTTCGCCCCTCTTTTATTGACAATGTTAAGGTCACCAGTAATACCTTAGCAAAACGGATTATATATGATAAGGGAACTATTACAGGTGCAAACAGGAAATTTAGACTTGAAGCTGCAATATTTCGAAAAATTGGCCAAATCTTTATTTCAATAAATGTATTACACACAGAACAGAGCGGCGTGAATAGATGCATACAATGTTTATTCAATGAAGGGGGGGGGGGGGGGGGGTTGGGGGATGGGGCAATACCTTTTAGTGTTAACCTGTTCTGGCCCTTTTCAATGTGTTGTTAACTGTTATTAGAGATCAATTAAGCTGTTAACTATTTTCAACCAACTTTGATAACTGTTATCAGCGTTTTTGCAATTTTTGTTAACTGTTTTTGCCAAAATCGAGGTGTTGTTAACATGTTAACGGACCCCCATGGCCCCCCTTTCAATGTAAAAAAATAATAATATACAAGTATACATATGTTCGAAAACAATGAAAAATAGCCGTAATTATAACAAGCCGTAATTATAACAATACTTTAAGTGTGAAGTGTTTTTCCTGTAATGATTTTTAATTCATGCTATGTATTGTTGAATAATACAGTGATTGATAAATAATAAATAAAATGTTCAAATACGAATTAATACATTTTGATGCCGCGACCGTATTTAAAAGTCCAACAATAGCACTTATGTTTGTTTTTAGTGTCAAAGATCGCATTGTCTGAGATTAGATGCAGGAATTGTGAGCACATCGTAAACCAAGATCAAATATTTTGTGATAAATGTGGCTATCAGCTTAAAATGGAATGCGTCGGCAAAACGAACGGAAAACCATGCGCTAAGTTGATCAGTAGCGCAAGCAAATTCTGTGCAGACTGCGGGACAGCAAATCTTGAAAATAAGCAAGGTACAACAAAGTTCCCATAATTGAAACATTTATTGATACTGTTTTGATCAATCTAAAGAGACAAAATGAATATATTTTATATGAAGTTTCGATCTTCCAGTCCATACGATATTCAAGAGCTTGCATTTCCTATCATGATTTTCTGAATAGGTTGTTGCTGCTTACAAGGAAGTAAATGGTTCAAAGGGCCGTTTTGAAGTAATTTCACGGAATGGTTGGATGTTGGATAGCCAGTATAGAACATCTGTTTGACGACCAATATATCCTAGTGGATAACCACAATCTCGACCAATATTCATTGAATGTAACGTTCCCTGAGACTTATCATCAAGTTTGTACGGACATGAATAGTATAATAGTACGTGTATTATGCGGTACATGATCTGTTTTTCTTCCATTACCTCTGAGATCAAGTCTGGTGCATGGTGGGCTTCTTAGTTTTCTATTTTGTGTATTGTAGACGGTTTGTCGTTTGGTAGTTTTCGTTTTTTTAATTTTGTCATGCCATATGCATATTTGTATTTCAAATCTAGTATTATAAGGTTTAATTTCGAAGCTGGTAGCACCAAGCTTTATAAGTTTTTTAAAGACATACGTTTTAATAAACTCACTGGATATCACTTGTGTTAACATATAACAAGAATAACGATTATGATTTCGTTCCTTCTTTGTTCATTTACTTGTATGAAATTTCAGTCTCAAAAAGCGTGGTTGAGAATAGATGTACGAAATGTGGGCACAGACAACATCCACATCAAAAGTTTTGTGATAAGTGTGGCTACAAGTTTGGAGCTGAGTGCATCGGATAAATAAATGGAATACCATGTTCTAAATTTGTCAGTGTAGTAATATAATATTTCCTTCCAAAGGCTCAGCTAACTCTCATTTTATGTTACAGTTTTTGAAGACTGTTAGTACATGAGGGTACCAATTGTTGCAGTGAATCTTTACTATAATATGTTAACTGGTACAATTTTGATTGTAAATCTACACTTCATGAAATTCTTTAAACCGTTCGAAAAGTAAGGTTGTAATTTCCGTAAGTAAAGTTAAAGTGATAGTAATCAGTTATTTTGTAAATATGTTTCAGTGTCAACGAGCACATCGGTTAGAAATGGATGTAGAAGTTGTGGGCATGACATACATCAAGATCAAATGTTTTGTGAAAAGTGTGGGTATAAGCTTAAAACTGTATGCATCGGGACAAATAATGGAAAACCATGCTCTAAATCTATCAGTATTGAATCACAATTCTGTGAAAACTGCGAAATAGAAAACTATTCAGGTAAAACAAATTTCCTATAATTATAGTTTTTAGATACATGTAAGGAAAATCCACCTTTATTAGCTTACTCTTTTGTTACGTCAGTATATGTATTGGGCAATTAATATAGCGAAATTAATGAATTTGATGCTTTGCTTATATTGAAACAGAAATAAAGTCGACTATCAAAATTTGAATTTGTTTTCGCGCCGCGGGATTTAAATAGAGTCGAATAAGGGTTGGGTTTTCCTTTTGTCTGTCCACCTTCTGGTAACTTCAATTCTCTAAAGTGACAAAAAAAAGTATGCAGAAAAACCTTTATGACATTGTGAAAATGAATTTTTACAAGGAATCTATTATGTCTTATTCATTTGTTTTGTGTCTACAATAAACATAATATGATAATAAGTAATTTGATATATCAGACTCTTGACAAAAGCTGTATGCGTTTGCGAATTGAGTGGCAAACCATGGTACATATAAATCAGTTTTGAAATTAAACAAAGCATACGCTAGACGAACTGTTCTGTGAGGTATATAATTCAAACAATATATCGATGAACAAAACAAAAAAAATGCATGAAAGTTAAAGTTCACCAAAAATATTTGATTTGATTTAAAAGCGGATAGTTCGTTAAAAGTAGTCTCCAAACTTAAAAATGCGATGTAAGGAAATAAATCAGAATTAAAAAAAGGTCGCGTTTTATAGCATAAATGTCAACCGTTATAAACATGATATAACAAAAATTTCTTTGAACTTGAATCAGGCATTTACGTAAGTTAATGGCAAATTTGGTTTGAAATACTAAATTTTAGACTCGAAGTCTCATTTTCAAATATCAATCTGAAAATATCAGTCAGTTTCGTGTTTTATGCACAGACCTCTTCATATGTTGCATAAGTGACTGCAAGTGGTATAAAATGTAATGATTATATACAAAATATCTAACTTGAAGTAGGAAATCTTAAATACAATATCAGAAATAGTCCATTAGCCGAAGGTTTTAGATAAAGGGTTCATTTATAATTTGAAATCGGCTTTGAACTATCTTTCAGTAACTACAAGTACTGTGAAGTACGATTTTTGTTGTTTTTGTGATTTTGTTGTGCTGTGTGAAGATCCGATGAATTAAACTCTGGCTTACTGATTTCTACAGTTTGTTTTAATGATTTGTGTTACACCATTGTCCAAGATAAGGAGAGGGTTGATAACTCACATACATGTTGCCACCGTATTCTTAATGTACATAACCTGTAAATCAGTGGATGTCATTGTTTGCTGTATGTCATGCTTGTTTTCCGTTTACTATTGTTCATCCTCAATCAGGATGAATTTTGTTTGCCTATTGGAAATGTACACATTTGACCATGCCGGTACTTTTATTACTTTATGCGTTTTGATCTGTGTAGAAAAGTTAAACTATAATTGTTCTCAGCCCTGTCCATTGATCCCCGGTTGATAGTTGCCTTAAGCTTATAAATTGAAACGACCTCCCACACAAGTGCATCCTACTATAATGTAAAAATAAGAAAATATAGTATGATATTAGATGAGACTGCTCTCAACCAGATACATGTTAGAAACAACTATATGTCACTGTACGGCCTTCATGAATGTGAAAGACCCATAGCAATATAAAAAAGGCAAGCTAGGAAAAGATATAAGGAGGTTTGAAAAAAAGGGGGGAACTATTACAATGTTAACGGATAGCATCAAAGTTCAAAACTTTCCATGGTAGTGACATTTTTGCACATTTGTTAGAAAATAAATTTACCAAGTAGCACCTTCTCAAACCTGAGATAAATATAATTTTGATGACACTTTTAATTTGTGCTCAAAGCTGGTAAATATTAATTTGTAACACTGTCAAAATATCACTGATAAAAATTATGGACTAAACTTAACAAGTGTCGGTGATAATTATTATTTGAACCATACACCAATTCCCATGTGGTTTTCCATACGCATATTGACTTACGCATTACTGGCGTTATTTGGAACATAGATACATTAGCCTTTATAAGTAAATCATACATTTTTCAGTGACAAAGAAGTCTCCGATGAAAAGATGTAAGAGATGTGGACAGGACAAATATGAAACCCAGAAGTTTTGTGATAATTGTGGATACGAGATTGGAGGTGTTTGCCTTGGAAAAATAAATGGAAATCCTTGCACTAAATCCATCAATTCTGTAACTAGATTCTGCTCAGACTGTGGTACAACAAACCCTGATTATAATATAGGTAAAGCTTAGTTTAATCGAAATATTACAATACTAGTATAATACAGCATCATTGAACTACTAAATGTTCATTTTAAAATATTTCTAATTTGAAAAAAACAACCTTAAAATATCATGTTCCAATTTCATATTCACGGATGCCACATCTGAGGCTGGATCTGCTTTACCTCCCTAATATTAGAGATTACCACGGTATATTGTTATATTTTTAGTGCTCAGTCTTTAGTTTTCTATGTAGTGTTTGGAATACTGTAATTTGTCTTTTTATCTTTTTTTAGCCGTGGCGTGTATCGTTCATTTAGACAAGAATTTGAATGTCCCTTTTGTATCTTTTGTCCACTTTTAAATAGAAAGTAAATTTTTTATAAAAGTTTAGAACATCCATTAAGTATTACATAGGTTAAAATAAATATCCAAGCAACTGGTTGAAATTGGAAATCGAAGAGAAAAATAATATTGTATATATAAAAAAAGAAGATGTGGAATGATTGCCAATGAGACAACTCTCCACAGAGACCAAAATGACACAGAAACTAACAACTATAGGTTACCGTACGTCCTTCAACAAAGAGCAAAGCCCATATCGCATAGTCAGCTGTACAAGGCACCGAAATGACATTGTAAAACAATTCAAACGAGAAAACTTACGGCCTTATGTTTTTCTTCATTGTATTTAATTTTCAAATATACAATTAAAATTTGTTTTCAAAAGTGTGAGTGTTGTCAAATCATCATAATTATGAAGAAGCACCAGCCTTATACAATATACGTTATAAATCAGATGGTTTTATCTTTTGAAATTTCACAATATTCACAATTTGGTCTTAGCTGATGGATAAATGTCTTATTGGCAAACATACAACATTTTCCTTTTTTACATATAGTTCTTTACCTACATAAACTTTGCACTTTGAACAAATAGTGCCCCGTTCTACTTTGCAGTACATACATTTAGAAACTACTAGTATACTGAGTAATAATTCAGAATTATCTATCTAACGAGGTTGCATAAACGTAAAATAAGAAAAACATTATATTTCCCTAAATATTTACTATACTAATATTTATATAATACATTACCATGATATGGTCTCATTTTCTGACAATTTAGGAACTTTTACACTTGTCTTTAACCCTACTTTTCTTTTATATTCCGATTGAAATTATGTCACATCTTTTGTCAATGAAAAACGATCTAGGACATAAAGTTTTTTTTCTATAAATAATAGGAACGTGGAGAACGTCAATGTGTCAGCATAGAGAACTTTCTCGGACACTTTTGTTCACCCCGTTAAGTAATAGTGTTCGTGATGCCCAATCTTTCGTTTTATGTGTATTGTCTTGTTATTGTTATTAGTCTGATGGTTTATATTCGTTTTTCTCACGTTGTTGTCTAGTTGGCATTGTACTGAAGATTTTTGATTGGCTCTCGATTTTTTTTACATTTTTCATGACTTTAATTTTCTTAAAGTTCATTGCTTATCTATGGTAGATGTTATTGTATTTGTCAAACAGGTGTTTTATTAAAAATATGATCTTCATAACACGGACAAAGATATAAGGTTGCACTTTGTAATTACAACTGTTTCCCAAACCACGCCTCTTTTTTTTTTTTGGGGGGGGGGGGGGGAATAGAATATTCATAGATAATTAATTTTGCTTATTTACTGGTTCCCAGTTCTGATCTGTAGGTTGCATATCATAGAGATATAACCTGGGAATGTTACGTTACCAGTAACTATACTTGTGAATATTGTTTATATTGATATCTGTGGTAACCCTACAGTCGAGGTAGGGATAGTTAATACATTTTATGTTAGTTTAAACTCTATCAAGTCCGGGTCATATACACGTTGAAAATATGCCGCACAGCCCTATATTTTGACCTTTGAAAAAAATAGGAGGGCATATGAACTTTCCATTTTAGGATATAATTTTTTTTTCAAGACTTCATAGTAAAAGTGGTACAGTTTTAGTCGTATTAGGAGTTCCTATGGGGAAACGCATTGCCAATATTTACAGAAATGCAACCTATCAGCCTACCAAAATTACGAGTGGTGAACGCATATTACATACGCATTTTGTTCTTATATTTCTGAAAGATGGATCATATTTAAGTATATATCGATGATATTTATTACAGTATTTTTCTATTACCAGTGTACAACAAAAACCACTCAAAACGTGCTGGCGAGGAAAACTACTCTGTACCAAGTGATCATGAAGTGTCAATAATGAGATTAGTGTCAATGGGATTTAGCAGGGAACAAGCAATAGAGTCTTTGCAATCTACTGTAAGTTTAGAATAAATAATTTTAACAAGTTAAATAATTTAGGAAATATAACATATGTTTTTTTTCTGAAATAAACGCTTGATATTTGTTTTAAAAAACTATACTAACTTAAGTGCGCTGTCTGTCACGATCTTAAATAAACCATGAAAACGAAAGGACGTATTTTCTTATTCCATGGCTTTTTGCTGATTCTTTAAAAACCCACGGCAATTTCATCAACAATTTTATCATGAGACGATCAAGTT